>NC_073693.1:51721167-52397827 GCF_029784155.1 Uranotaenia lowii
ACAATATCTTCCGTAACAAAAAAGGGGTCCTGAAGAGGATAAATTTTCCATTCAGGTTATGTTTAATTGCAATGAAAATTTGCTACTCACGCTTTGACCCCTTTTCTCCGTGTTTGCTAATGGCTTGGCAAACAGGTCACATCGTAACCGGGTGCTGGCTCGATGTTCCGGCGGTGAGCGTTACCTGTGAAGGTTGACCTTGAGTTAGCAACCAGGTGGCAGTGGTTTTTTGATTTTATTTACCTTGCTTCCGGCTCCCTCTCACGCTCGAAGAAATCGCGTGCCACGAATGTCTTCTGGCAGCTTTTTTCGGCTAGCTTCCTTTTCGGCGGCCAATTTGAGCACCTTCGAGTGCCACTAATGCCGAACCGTGTGATGGAGCGAAATCTGTTTAGTGGGAGCGGTAATTAATTTCCATCCAGTGGTTTTTTTATAAATTTTGGCTTACCTTCGGCGTAGCCGATCAGCGTGGAAGTTGCAGCCGTTTTTTCCACCACCACTCTTTTTTTTACTCTTCTTCTCACGGAAGCAAGAACTTGACAGCACAAATGTTGCCAACTTTCAAGCGTCTATTTTTCTGTCCACGGATGCCAATTTTTCACGTTCCGAATCCTTTTCTGATTTGTTTGTTTATCTTTGGCCAGGGGTGTGTGAATTCGTTCAAATCTTGATTGCACGCTTCTTATTGTTTATGGGGAAATGGGTAAATTCTAAATAGTTTGCGACTTCGCTCGAATATCGTATCTGAATAATAACGAAAAGTATTAAATGTAACACAACATTGCTGCTTTGGTAGAAATTTTCATGGATCATGACAGGGATCCATGAAAATTTCTTACCTCTCTATGAATTCGATGGAGTTTAACGACTTCTTTCCGATTCAATCTCGAAACAATACACCTTCTAGATAGGTGTCTACAGCTCAATAAACAAACTCAATACAAACGGTACTCAAAACCAACTAATCTTGGCAAATATTCAAATACAAAAACAACTCTAAGCCATCAAATCATGGCAGATTGTGTCGGTAGGCACCAGCAGATCTGGCAAATTTTCCATCGAATTCTGCGAAAAATCAACAATATTACTCTCACTTCAGCAGCTTACAAATATCCTAGATCTAATAGCCATTGTAATGAAGAATGACTGAGATCTTACGAGTAGGACTTAACAAAACAAAACTAGGCGGTACTGGTATACTGGTTAAACGAAGCAACAGAAGTCTAGGGAAAAGAGGGATTTAGTCCTCTAAGTTACGAAGAGCCCAAGATAGAGGTTTTACCGCGCCTCCAGATCGCGTTCCTTTTGAATTTTCTTGGCAACCCCCTTTGACAACTGTGCATGATCCTTAACATACGATTTTAATGCGATTTCGCATTTATAGAAGACAGTTTTACTGTCGGCACTTATTCAAAACGATGCTCTATTGTGTATTAATGGCTTTGACCGTAGTAGGTCTTTTGGCTTTTATAGGGGATGTTGGGAGATTGTTTTTTGTTTTGACGACCAATTTCTTGATCGGGAGTCTTAATCGGGACGTCTTAATCGGTTGTTGTGGTTGGTTGAACATGGTCTTGATTGGTTAAGTCTTGATCGGGTCGTCTTGGTTGGTTGTAGGTAGTCTTCATCGGGTAGTCTTGATCGGGTGGACTTGATCGGGTAGTCTTGATCGGGTAGTCTTGATCGGGTGGACTTGATCGGGTAGTCTTGATCGGGATTGTTTATAGATGTCACTATTCGGTTCTTCTTTCATCCAGGAAGCTTGGTCGAATTATGGTCCTCCGGACTAGGAGAAAGTCAAAAGGAAACTTGCAACCTCTTTCAAGCAACACTGTGCGTTGTCCTGTTGATACTGTGCTTGTTAAGCAGTGTTCGTGTTTGTGGGACAAAATCGATGTTACTGCTCCTTCGAATGATCTCCTTCAGACGGCGCCTTCTTCCGGAGTCGTCGAGCATGGCAGATGGTGGTGGTGGTGACGATAGACGTGTTTTGCATCGACGATGAATTTGTTGACTACCTTGGGTAGCGGACGTAGATAGACTTGTTGTACTCACGAGGAGTTAGCTGATAGATACTGCTCGCTGCGTTTTCCAGATGCACGATTTTTCCCGATCGGCCTAACGGTATTTCCTGCGCGGTTGCGCTTGGTTTGCAGGCTTTGGCTGTGGTCATAGCTGAAGGTCTTGTATTGATTTGGAGATTGATAGGGTTGGTGGATGATCTCCCAGTTGTGGTAGTACCGACTGGCGTGTTTTGACCTCGAGAGGATCTTGTCGACTACCTTGGGTAGCGGTCATAGCTAGATTATGATAGGCGTGTGGGTTTCGATAGTTAGCGAGAGAAAGTCGATATGGTAGTAGCGGCCGTCATGATGTCTACTCCTCACAACTTCTTCGCATAACTGTATTCTGTGGTGCTGAATCCTCTTCTTGATGTCCTGACAATCCTTTCAATTGCAGCGACGTGGTTTTTGGAGCTGCTGTACTTGGCTTTCCGAACATTCCAATGTCCCGAACCTGGATGGGTTCTCTGCGATGGTGTGTAGCGCCTGGCTACGGTGGCTCACCAGTTCTACTATCCCCAGCGCTGCTACGCTGCTTCAGATGACAGGATTGCATTCTGGACAATGAGTGGCGGCAATCCCACGAAAGGTTGCCAGCCCTCTCCAAATTCTGACGAACTTCCTGGCAAAGTTCTCAGAGTCCATTCAACCGACGCTGGTCCCGCGCAAGGCCGTTGTCTCCTTCATAAAGGCCTACTTCGTGGTGTTCGTCGATGTCCTAGTGACGAATTAGCATCCGCTGTGTTCCGTTGAGTAGTTCGAATGGAAGAGTTCTGCATAATTTACTCCGAGTTGTTGGGGGCGAGGTTTCAAAGATGATGTTGGTCCTTCAACCTTCTCCATTTCGTGTTTTGTGCTCCGAGTGAGCTTGTGGTCAGCGTTGTTGCTTACATAGCTTGAACGTCTAATCAGGTTTGATGTCCTTCGCATGGTAGCGCCCACGCTTTCCTGTGACGATTCTAACACATACAAATTCGCTCCCAGTTTCTCCTTCACGATGGCAGCGATGAACTTCGGATCCAGCTTCTTGTTTATATGGTCCGCCTTCGACGATAGTACAAACGAACGACGCCATACTAGCTCGCCTGGTTGGAACGAAACAGTGCGCTTCCGTAGATCGTAACGCTCTTTTGTCCTCTCATGGTTCTTCTTGATTCGCTGCTGAATGAACTTGTGAATCCTGTTGATCGTAGACAACCTCATCTCCTGCGCGACCTTTGGATCATCTGACACGTTTAAGTCTTGCTGAGTGTAGAGGTCCGTGTGCAGTAAAAGTTCCCGACCGAAGTTGGCGAAGTGCGGACTGACCCCGGTAGATTCGTGCTTCGCGCTGTTAATAGCGGCGGTAATGGCTGCCAGATTCTTGTCCCATTCGCGGTGATCTTCTTCCAGCAAAGAACGAATACATGTAATGAGAACTCTGTTCACCCGCTCGGCGTTGTTGACCTGCGGTGCGTAGAATGTTGTCTTCATGTGGATGATGTTATGGCGGCTAAGCAGCGCTCGAAAGACTTGTGACTCGAACTGCTTCCCGTTATCTGACAGTACTATCCTCGGCCTGGAGAATTTCAGGAAGACCTTTTCCTCGAGAAACTCGACCATCTTGGTTGAATCGGCTGCCCGCATCGGGTGGGCAATGACGTATTTGGTGATCCAGTCGACGATGACCAGAAGAACTGTGTTGCCCTTCTTGGATCTGGTAAGCGGTCCGACGAAATCGATGGATATTAACTCCCACGGTACCTTTGCTGGCTTGAGCTTCCCCATCTGCGGCATCATTTGCTTGTTAGGAGCTTTGCTGGCTTTGCACGTAGCGCAAGCCTTCACGTAACGAGCGACGGTGTCCTGCATCTTCGGCCAATAATAGTGTTGTTGAAGTTTGTGCCATGTTTTGTAGAAACCTAAGTGCGCGGCTGATGGCGAATCGTGAAAACGACGAATCAATTCTGCTCGATCTTCCTCCGGAACGATCTTCTTCCATCGATGACTGATGACTCCCGTCTCGTCTTTGACTTGGCAATTCTTGTAGAGTTCTTCGTTTGCTATTCGGAAGTCCGGATATTTTCCGCCTTGATTTTGCACCTGCTTGAGAAGGTTTTTGTACCACGGATCGTGTACTTGCGTGATTGAGAAGACCAACGAACAAACTATCCTGGACAATGCGTCTGGAACGATATTACAGCTGCCTTTCCTGTATCGTATCTCGAAATCGAACGCGTTGAGCCTCAACAACCACCTGCTCATCAGGGCCGTTGGATTCTTCAAAGTCTTCAGGTAACTGAGGGCGGAATGGTCACAGTAGACCACAAAGCGTACTCCTTCGACGTAGCCACGGAACTTTTCAATCGCTCGTATTACGGCCAGACATTCCTTCTCAGTTACGGTGTATTTTCTTTCCGAAGAAGAGAGTTTTTGTGAAAAGTAGCAGATTGGGTGTTCGTCTCCGTCGATTGTCTGCGTCAACACGGCTCCAATTGCCATATCGCTGGCATCGCAAGAGATAGAAAATGTCTTCGTATAGTCCGGCATGGCTAAGACCGGAGCTGTTACTAGGGCTGACTTGAGTTTCAGAAAAGATTCCTCGGCTGCTGCTCTGCCGCTCATAGCAAGTCCGTCCCATTTGCATTTTCATCATTTTTCAGTTTATCGCTGGAATCACTTTAATTTTATCTGTAGTTTCAAGAGAAAACTTTGTTTTCAGTACTTTGTTCTGATGAACATTGAAAAAAACCTCAAGTAATTTTGTCCCATTGAACAAATGATCGCAAGTCGGTCCCATATGGCATAAATCATAGCATGTCAGTCCCACAGCCATAAGGGCCCAGCAAAAGATTTTCAACAGAATCAAAACAAAAAAATTATCATCAAAAAGCGAAAATCTTTCATTGGCCGTTGCAGTGACAGATTCTGTTGATTATTTCGTATATAAACACATACAAGTGCTGATTTACCGTTGGACTTTTTACGATTTTTCAATGCCGTTTTTCTCATTTTAACAAAAACGCAAATGGGACGGACTTGCTATGAGCGGCAGTGCTGTCCAACGAAACTTCGTTTTCGTTTTCGTAAGCTCGGTGATGGGAGCGGCAATACGGGAGAAATCGGAGATGAAACGACGGTACCACCCACACATTCCCAGAAACCGTTGGACTTCCTTCCTGGTTGTAGGTACGGGGAATTTAACAATACACTCTACTTTCTCGTCGTCCACCTTCCAGCCTCCTTCGCTAAGAATATAACCGAGATACTTTATCTGCTGGCGACAAAACTTGGACTTCTCGGCCGAAATAGTAAGCTTAGCTCTGTGTAGTCTGGCTGCGACTTCCTTAAGAGCTGAGATGTGTTCCTCAAACGATTTCGAACATATGATGATGTCGTCTAAATAATGGAAGACGTACGGCTCCATGTCCGCGAACAAGTGAGTCATAATCCTCGCAAGACCTTGGCTGGCTGTGCAGAGCCCAAAAGGGACCACCTTAAATTGAAAGTGCCCTCGGGAAGGTACAGTAAATGCCGTCAGAGGCCTCGATTCCTTGTGAAGCGGCATTTGCCAAAAAGCATCTTTGAGATCTATCGACGATATGAATGAACAGCCTCCTAGATTATTGATAATCGAAGAAATCTGTGGGATAGGGTAGCCCTCGTTGACCATGATGGAATTTAGATGCCTTGCATCTAAGCAGACGCGGTAATTCCCGTTCTTTTTCTTGACTGCCACGAGCGGGTTGTTCCACGGCGAAAAAACTGCCTCCTCGATAACATCCAACGAGATCATCCTGTCTACTTCGCGGTTGACCTCCTCCAGGACATACTGGGACATTGGGTAATATCGCTGCTTCCGTGGCGTGGCGTTGCCCACATCTATACGGTGTTCATAAAGCTCCGTTCTTCCCAATTTCCCCTCCTCGGCTTTCGGGAATAGCTTAATTGTCTTGTTCAGTATCTGGCGTTGTTCTACCGATAGTTCCTTCATCGGCTCTGCTTCAAATTCTTGCTCAGTAATCATTGAACAGCATACTGCTTTGACTCCGAACGTTTGCCAAAAGTTCATGCCCATGATGGCGCAGTCAGGCAGACTTGGCACAAGAAGGACTGGTAATATTTCATTCCGATTGTTATATGATATCGGTAGACGTGTGAAGTGATTGATTTTATGTGGCGTCCCATCCGCTGTCTTGATCCCACCGTTTAGTGCTTCCTTTCGTAACCCTAGCTCTTCCACAATTTGTGCTTTACTACCACCTAGCAACGAACAGTTCGCTCCACTGTCCAATAAGGCTGTGATTTTCTTTCCTAGGACGTCCAGAACGGCGTGTGGACGGTTGTCATGTCCGGGATTGATGATTATAGAGTTGATGTTTTTTAAATCGGGAGGTATTGAAGGATGATCGATGTGTTGCGAAGAATCTGGCCCTTCGTCTACCACTTCCTCGCTGCGGCGTTTTCCGCTTCGCTGTTACAAACGAGACAGCTGCGTAACGTGTAACCTTTTCGACCGCATCTGTAGCAAAAGAGAATTGCCTGTGCCTTCGTGCAATCCGGAAACCTATGCCCCTCCTCATCGCAGTTCCAGCATAGCGCTGGACGGTACGCTGTATGCTGAACAGGATCTATATCGTACATGTTGCTGCCTGCTTGCTGAAGCTGCTGGTTCTGGAGCTGTGGTTGATAGTGCTGTTGGAATTGCCGTTGAAGCTGTTGCTGTTGAGGCTGCGGCTGTTGAGGCTGCTGCTGTTGTTGCTGCTGCTGTTGTTGCTGCTGCTGACGCGGCGCCCATTTAGCTTGCTGTTGCAACGGATGTTGTATTCGATAGTTCTCCGCTTGACTGCCTTGCCGATTCATCATGTTGTTCTGACCTGCCGAAGTTGTAGGCGGTTGCAGACGCTGATCCGGTCGCTGTAGAGAGTTTTGCTGCTGTAGCCCTGTAACGAAACGATTCGGTCTGCGCTCCAGTTGAAGCTTCATGGCACAAACTTGCTCGTACAACTGTTCGTATTTCTCCTGCCAATCGACGAAAGCTTGTGAAGTCGTGTGCTCCTCTGCTTGGTGATAGGACGTAGTCGGCTGCTCCATTACCACTCGTTCTTGATTATCGGCTTCCACTGCGTGAACCCTGTTGAAACGCTGCTGTTGATGCTGCGTCGCTTGCGCACGACCTGGCGCGGGTGTAGCGAAGTTTGGTTCTAATAGAGCTGTATGGGGTATTGGAATCCTGCGCTGTCTGCTTAACAATAGCCTGGTTTCATCGAAGTTGCTGCATACATCCAATAACTCCACCAGTGTTCTCGGTTGCCGTGCTGTAACAATGGTAGCGTACTCCATGTTCATGTTCTTCTTAACCATGAACATCATTTCCTCTTCGGTAAGCGGTGGCTCGATAAACCGAAATAGTGTTGAGATGTCTCGGTAGAATTTGCCAAAAGGTTCATCGGAACCTTGATATCGGAAACTAGCTTCTTGACGCAGTATTTGTGCATATCCACTCGGCAAGAACTCACGACGAATCTCTCGCTTGAATGCTGACCACGAAAGAAGAAGACCTTGGGCTAAAGCTCTGGAGTACCAATCAAGTGCATCTTCCAACAGAAGGTGTTTTACTGAAGCAAGAATAGTTCGATCGCTAAGCCCTTCGGATCTGGCAAACGTCTCGACCCTGTCGAGGAAGATGTTGAGTGACGTCGTGTCCTTTTCACCCCGGAACTTGAACGGCCAGTTGTGAATCGCCTTCACCATTCGCTGCTCCTCATAACCGAAGCTTCTGCTGGAGTGTGGAGAACTGCCACCCAAATTTCGCTGCCTCCTCTGCCGATGTTGAAGATCCACACGCAGCTCGTCGATAACGTCTACGGATCTCAAACCCACTTCCGCTTCAATGTTGAAGTTCGTTGGACTCCGGACGTCCTCCTGCGCTTGCTGCCTTCCAGCTAACCCTTCGACCTGCTCTCGTGCTGGATTTTGTTGACCTGTGGCACCTCTACGCCGATTTGGAACCGCTTGACCCCAGCTAGGATTGTCGTCTTCATCTCTGCCTTCTGCTATTTCACTGCTAGGCTCACTCAATCTGCCACTTAAGTTTCCCGAATCACTGCGCACCACTTTGTTGACAGCACTGTTTATTTCGGAAATTAACATCTCGACCAAATCGCTCAAAATCTTCCGCGCTTCTTTTACCGAAGAGACCGGCGGTATAATCGACAACCGTTGTCGGTAATGTAGCAATCTCGACCGAGCGCAAGCCATTTGCTCCGAGTTGCCATTCTGTATAGCCGAATCTACAAGATTTTTCAATTCCTGAAGTGCCATCTGACAGGCTTCAATATTTGATTCCGGAGACATCGCGTATTCAGAGCTAACGTAATTGGTTTCTCTTAATATGTCCTCTTGGACTAGTGCCTTCAATTTAACAACTTTAGCACGTCTGGTGCTAGAAGCCAAATTTGTCACATGGCGCAAGGCCAGTTCGTATGCAATTTCCTCATCATTGAGGTGAAATAATTCTATTTTAGAATTCATTTTGAATGGATCAATAACTAACCAGTAATTAAGTGTTACAACTATGGTCTAACGAAGAATGATACGATATTTTGAAAAAGAGCGGTAATAATATTCAACTAATAATGATGATTACTGATTAATAATAACAATCATCATAATCATAATAACTATAAGCATTTACACAAATAATATTATGTGTATAGCACCAAACCGAATAGCGACAGTAGGACTAGCGACGCATTTTTACTAGCGAGATTCCTGTCATTCACAGGTTTGTTTTTCTTTTTGCAGTCCAGTAGGCGATTTCAATGTAGTACTCGAACATTGTTTATGTTATTTACTGTATATTTTCTTTAGGCCATCAATCGCATGCTTCAAGTCTCCTAGGAAACTCGCGCTGCGTCGTTATTATTTTCAACGTCGAGACATATGCAACGTGTCGCTAGTAGAAAAAGCTGCTATGATTATTAGCGCTCATATTTTGGATTTCTTCTGCATGTGTAATAACGACATTTGTGACTAGCTCATTTAGAATTTATCGAACAAGCACAACTAATTAGGTTCGATCACGTTGGGCGCCATTTATTATGGTGGCTTTACTACTGGGGAGGATGCCACCAGATAAAGCTGACAAAATTCGCAAACATAAATAAAGCAACATCAATGGTGGTTGCATAATTTCGGATGACCCATTTTGTTATTTTCCCCCCATAAAAACAATAATTTAAAGCGACTTACGTGCTGTGTTGCTTCGTTGATCTCGTTGGCTTCGATGCATGCAGGTTGGCAGTGGCGAGTTGAATTTCATGTCCCGGTTTTCTCCGCCTCGAATCGTCGAACTGATTCCCGTGTGTTCCTCTCCGACCTGATCGGAAATTCTCTTGGGACGGATGCTTGGAAGATACATGAATGCACCTTGCCCCGGTGCACGCTTGAGGCGCACAGCAGGATCCGCACCACCCGCTCTTCACTTGCTGCAATCGGTCGACCAATGTGTTGCACTTTTCTGCGTGCTTCCGTTGAGCTGTTGTTGAAATCGTTCCAATTTTCTGCTGGCGATGAAAACAGCGCGAAACGCTCTGTAAGTGCACTTCCGGCAGTCGATGAGGACAGAGCAGGTCGCCCTGTGGGTGCACTTTCGGCTGTCGATGAGGACAGAGCACTCTTGGCCTTCCTTTCCTGTTCCTTCTTCTCGCAGGATCCTCGCACAACTCCGACACACGACAAATAACCCAGCAATCAATGCCGAGCTTCGATTTCCGTAGCAGAACCACGTTTGTTCCTCGTACACTAATGGTCATCAAGGCCAAAGGAACGCCGAGCCTCGGGGGCCACACAGGCGCACTTCCGGAAACCTTCCGGGAAACCAACAGTGCACTTTCCTTTTCCGCTAACCGCCGAGGATGCGGTGCAATCGGTACCTTCCGAACGAAGCACTGCTGTGGCAAGGTCAAAATAATATTCAGGAGCTGGCCAGTGTGTCGCTCCGAAAAGTTCCGAAGAAATGACAAACTTCCACAAAACGTGGCCTTCAGCATACAAAGCCGTAACAAGAGGCTCAAACCGGACTTTCCGGAACGGGCTTCAAACCTGCCTCAAATGGCGGTAAGCTATTGGCCAATAAACGTAAGCCCGGAACAATATCTTCCGTAACAAAAAAGGGGTCCTGAAGAGGATAAATTTTCCATTCAGGTTATGTTTAATTGCAATGAAAATTTGCTACTCACGCTTTGACCCCTTTTCTCCGTGTTTGCTAATGGCTTGGCAAACAGGTCACACCGTAACCGGGTGCTGGCTCGATGTTCCGGCGGTGAGTGTTACCTGTGAAGGTTGACCTTGAGTTAGCAACCAGGTGGCAGTGGTTTTTTGATTTTATTTACCTTGCTTCCGGCTCCCTCTCACGCTCGAAGAAATCGCGTGCCACGAATGTCTTCTGGCAGCTTTTTTCGGCTAGCTTCCTTTTCGGCGGCCAATTTGAGCACCTTCGAGTGCCACTAATGCCGAACCGTGTGATGGAGCGAAATCTGTTTAGTGGGAGCGGTAATTAATTTCCATCCAGTGGTTTTTTATAAATTTTGGCTTACCTTCGGCGTAGCCGATCAGCGTGGAAGTTGCAGCCGTTTTTTCCACCACCACTCTTTTTTTTACTCTTCTTCTCACGGAAGCAAGAACTTGACAGCACAAATGTTGCCAACTTTCAAGCGTCTATTTTTCTGTCCACGGATGCCAATTTTTCACGTTCCGAATCCTTTTCTGATTTGTTTGTTTATCTTTGGCCAGGGGTGTGTGAATTCGTTCAAATCTTGATTGCACGCTTCTTATTGTTTATGGGGAAATGGGTAAATTCTAAATAGTTTGCGACTTCGCTCGAATATCGTATCTGAATAAAAACGAAAAGTATTAAATGTAACAGTGTTTATCGTTAAAAGGTGCCTGCTGCTTTCGTCGACCTCCACCTGCAGGAACGCTTCCGACAAATCGATTTGGCTGAAGACGGTGCAGTTTGCCAGCTTCGCAAAAATATCCTCCGGCAACGGAAGGGGGTACTGGTGAGGTTGAAGAGCCGTGTTGAGACCAGTACTATAATCGCCGCAGATGCGAATCGTGCCGTTCGATTTTCGCACCACGACGATAGGCGCAGCCCAATCGGAGTAGTCGACTGGAGAGATGATTCCTATCCGTTCCAGGCGATCAAGTTCATCGTCCACGGTGTTGTAGATCGCATAGGCTACGGGACGTTTCGGACGGAAGACGGGGACTGCGTCAGGCTTGAGGTGCAGATGGATTTGGGTTTTGTTGCAGAGACCGAGTCGCTCTTGGAAGACAGCAGGGAAGGTTGCTTTCAATGATTCCACGCTGTCACAGCAACGGGTGATGAGATTGCAGTAGGTATCGATCGGAATTGACCATAGCTGGAAGACGTTCATCATGTCGATGCCCAGTAGGTGGAGTGGGCTATCAACGACGTGGAATTGAGCACGGCGTTTCTCATCGTGGATAATGGCATCACAATCGAAACGGAAAAGCAACCTCAAGTGATCTCCGGATGCCGATTCCGCCGACCTGAACGACCGAGTACCTGGTGGTTTACCCATACGCTCCCATGTTTGGAGGGAAATGACACTGATGTCGGAACCAGTGTCCAATTGGAGACGTACATCAATGCCGTCTAGCTTAGCTTGAACGAAACGACGGCTATTATGCAATTTATTTACAAGGACACTCACCGTTTTTGTGTAGACTCGATGAGGCTTGTTGTTTCGGCTGGAAAATTTCCGATTCTGCCTCGCTGTTGAGCAATATCCTTCACGATGGCCCGTATTGCCACAGGTGCTGCACTTGTGTCCCTTAAAACTGCAATCACGCACATAGTGCATGGCACCACAGAGCCAGCACGGAGTAGAAGGTAGATTCTTGTTCGAACTGTTTACCTTTGCAGCTGGATGTTTGTTGTTGTTTCGATGATGATGATGACGTTTCAACTGTTGCACCGCGGCCGGCGGTGTAGCTTCAATCATTGCGGTGTCTCTTTTGAGGGATAGAAGACGCTGACAATCATCGGATAGCTGCTCAAGTGTGACGTCCCGTCTATCCTCAATTTTACACAGCAAGCGAGTTCGCACCTCGGAATCTTTTTCTGCTTTCAGGCCACAGACGAACATCAAACATTTAAACTCCTCCTCGGAGAGTTTCTGCAGCTCGAATTCGACGCAAGATTTATTTATGCGGCAAGCATAGGAGGTGTAGTCCTCGTTTGGTTGTTTCTCCAGACGTAGGCAACGGTAACGGCGATTGAGCACGGATTCAGTGGAACCGAAAATGACTTTTAATTTGTCCAATGTCTCCGTGAATGTAAAATCTTTTGGTTGCCTAGGGAGGATGAAACTTACGTAGCGCTCGTGCTCCGCTGCTCCAAGTTTTCGCATGAGCAGGCGAACTTATGCTGGATCATCAAGCCTTGCAGCATCTTTTTCGAAGAGATCATCGTACCTCCCATACCACGTGGCGAAGGTTATGTTGCTCTCTGGGTCGAAACGGAATTCCTTCACGTTGTTGGCCAAAGAGTCGAGAATGATTTCCGGATTGGAGGGCACCTGAACGTTGATGGCTAACAGGGCGTCCCGGAATTGTGTAAGTTGTTGCTGCATGAACTGTTGTTGCTGCTGGAGCATTTGGTTCGTGTAGGCTTGCTGTTGTTGGAAAAACTGCGCGAGGTACGGATCCGAAGGGATCGAGCGTGGCTGCTGCTGTTGACCATGGTGACCAAATATCGGCTGCTGGAGATGATTCTGTCCTCCATGGTGTTGCGGGCCGGATTGGAGAGCTTCTCCAGCGTTTGTGAATTCCGGCGGCGAATGCGAATTGAGGTTATTGTTCTCCATAGTGCACCGATATTTCCGCGTGGGTGACGCGCCTCTTAAGTGAAGATTATTGCGCTTAATTTTCACTCAATTACGCGACATACTCGTCGCCACTGTTACGACGTTCGTGACGGGGTGTGACCGAGGTAAAAGTAAGAACGCGAACGACGTAGACTACTATAAAATTCTTCTTTTATTACCGATAAAAATATACTTTTGTGCGGACGTAATTTAGCTGTGTTACAATATGGAGATCTCAATTCTAACTGACTATTGTGCTGACGTGGCATCAGCAGGTCGGCAAGCACTGTTGCCAACCGTGAGCCCAGCGGCGTATCCAGGGTCCCAACAGTTTCACTTCTCCCAGAACCCCGGTTAGTTCTGGGAGATTTCAACTCCCATGGCATGGGCTGGGGTAGCTCACGTGATGATGATCGTGCTAACATTATTTATGAGCTGTGCGACGACTTCAACATGACTGTCTTAAATAATGGGGAAGTGACTCGAATTAATGGATCCCAATCACAGCATAGTATTTTAGACCTTTCTTTAGCTTCTTCCTTTCTGAGCTTGGATTGTACGTGGAAGGTAATCCAAGACCCTCAGGGAAGCGATCATTTGCCTATCAATATTTCTATCACCAGTGGTCGTAGTCCACCCGAAGAGATCAATATTCCTTATGACCTCACAAAGAATATAGATTGGAAAAAGTATGCATCAGGTATCATTGAAGCCATCGACTCAACGGACGAACTGCCTCCGGAGGCAGAGTACAGCTTTATGTCCGGGACAATTGTGGACTGTGCAATCGGAGCTCAGGTCAGACGGAGTGACAATTCGACGATACAGAAACGGCATCCTACTCCGTTGTGGGATGGAGACTGCTCACGTGCAAGGCGTTTGCTGAGTTTCGCAGAACCGGATTGCCAGAGAAGTTCCAACGTTACTTGTCCTTGGAACGTAAGTTCAAGAACTTGATCAGGGGCAAGAAACGAGGGTACTGGCGGCGATTCGTGGATGAGTTATCTCAAGAAACGTCTCTACATACGCTTTGGAAAACAGCTCGAAAATGCAAAATCACACACCTTCGAACAAAAGTGAGAACAGCTCGAGTCGTTGGCTGACACAGTTCGCGAAAAAGGTCTGTCCGGAGAGTCCAGAGAATAGTTCCGAAACGATGGTCGAACTTTCACTTGCGCTCTGGTCTTGTAACAATTCAGCTCCCGGACTGGACAGAATCAAATTCAACTTGTTGAAAAATCTGCCAGATATTGCAAAGAAACGCTTGTTGAATTTATTCAATAAGTGTTTAGAGCTGAACATTGTGCCGCATGAATGGAGACAAGTGAAAGTCATCGCCATCCAAAAACCGGGAAAACCAGTTTCTAATTACAACTCGTATAGGCCGATTGCAATGCTCTCGTGTCTCCGGAAATTGCTCGAAAAAATGATTCTCTTTCGGCTGGATAAATGGGTTGAATCAAACAATCTGTTGTCAAGTACACAATTTGGATTCCGTAGAGGCAAGGGTACGAACGACTGTCTAGCATTACTTTCATCAGACATTCAATTGGCGTTTGCCCAAAAAGAGCAGATGGGGGCAGTATTGCTGGACATCAAAGGGGCATTCGATTCGGTGTCCATAGAAGTGCTATCTAGTAATCTTAACTCTTGCGGACTTTCACCAATTTTGAACAATTTTCTATTTAACCTGTTGTCTGAAAAAATCATGCATTTTAGCCATGGAGAAACCAAAGTTGAACGAATTAGTTACATGGGTCTACCCCAAGGCTCATGTTTAAGCCCCCTGCTATACAACTTTTATGTCCGAGAAATCGATAGATGTATGGCACAAAATTGTTCGCTACGACAGCTTGCGGATGACTGTGTTGACACTCAAATAAAACCTCCTTTGCAAGAAACTCTAAATTACTTATCACACTGGGCCAGGAATCATAGGTATCGAGTTTTCACCTAGTATAACCGAGTTAGTAGTTTTTTCAAGGAAGCATTCCCCTCCTCAAATAGAGCTCCTTATGATGGGTAGAACTCTAACTCAATATCTTAGTTTTAAATATTTGGGTGTCTGGTTCGACTCTAAATGCCTCTGGGGAAAACATATTAGGTACTGGACTCAAAAATGCCAAAAGAGAATCAATTTCCTTCGAACGATTACTGGAACCTGGTGGGGTGCTCACCCGCAGGACCTCATCAGGTTATACCAAACAACGATACTGTCGGTCAAAGAATACGGAAGCTTTTGCTTTGAGTCCGCCGCGAAAACTCACTTGATCAAACTAGAACGAATACAGTATCGTTGTTTGCGTATTGCCATGGGTTGTACGCAATCGACACATACGATGAGTCTCGAAGTATTGGCGGGAGTGATGCCGTTGAAAAATCGGTTCTTCGATTTATCGCTACGTTTCCTAATTCGAAGTGAATCAATGAATCCTTTGGTGATAGAAAATTTGGAAAGGCTTATGAATATTAATCCGCAAGTAAAATATGTAAATAATTATAAAACTTTTAATCAATTAGAAATAAATCCTTCTTTATTAAATTCGGACACGCGAGTCACTTTTACCCGAGTAGCAGTTTCTTGATAAGATTCGATCTGTCCATGACCGCCGACATCCGTGGAATACCAGATCACGTCCGACCCAACATTATTCCTTCAATCTTTGCTTCAAAAGTACGTGAAATTGATCCTTTAAAAATGTTCTTTACTGATGGTTCTAGAATCGACAACGCGACTGGCTTCGCAGTGTATAATGAGGGCTTTGAAGCTTCGTTCAAGCTTCGAGAGCCATGCTCCGTTTACACTGCTGTTTACTACACCTTGGAACACATTCGCACACTGCCCGTAGACCACTATTTCATCTACTCGGATAGTCTCAGCTCCGTTGAGGCAATTCGATCGATGAAACTGATGAAGCGCTCTTCCCATTTCTTGCTGGAAATTTCTGGGATATTGGGCGCTCTGATCGAAAATTCGTATAGGATTAGCTTAGCTTGGATCCCGTCTCATTGTCTTATACAAGGCAATGAGAAGGCGGACTCATTGGGTAAGGTGGGCGTGTTACAAGGTGAAATCTTTGAGAAGATAATAACTTATAATGAATACTGTTCAATACCTCGCACTTTAGCGATTAACGCTTGGCAGTCTAGCTGGGATGATGGCACACTGAGATGATGGCACACTGGGACGTTGGCTCCATACGATTATCCCTAAGGTTCCGACGAAGGCATGGTTTAAGCATTTTAACTTGAGTCGCGACTTCATTCGCGTGATTTCTCGGCTCATGTCAAATCACTGCCGGCTTGACGCGCACTTGTTTCGTATTAATCTCGCTGCAACCAATGTTTGCGTTTTTGGGGATGGCTACCACGACATCGATCATGTTGTATGGACGTGTGAAAGGTATGGTCAAACAAGGGCTTGGCTACTGGATACCCTTAGGGCCCGAGGTAGATTACCTGGTGTTCCAATTCGAGACATTCTGGCAAACTTAGATTTTGGATATTTGATCCCAATTTACAAATATCTCAAACTGTCTGACTTGGTTGTTTAGTCCGCTTACCCACGTAAACTCTCCCCTTGTGTGTTCTTCATTTAATGTCTGTTTTGTTTATTTATTAGTACCACTTCTCATCCAACGGGTTCAAAACATTCCTGTAGAAGGCTGGCCAGAAGGTCGGAAACCGATACCAAACCGTAGCTACCGAAGCCACAGCTACAGCAGGCCACCACCGGACCCTAATAGAAAACTGATAATAAGAAGAATAACCCCATAAACCCCTTCCTTGTCCCTTATTTAAAGTTTTTTTTAACTGTTGAGTTGCCGCGACTATTACGGCCCCCTTCCCTACTAACGAGTGAAACGAATACCATCGGCACATTAAAACTTTGTTAAAGTAAAAGGCCTTTAATAAACTAGTTGTAAATAAAAAAAAACTTATTCTATAAACTTCATACAAGTCTAGCATAACTTCATTTACCTTACTCCTATACTGTGAACTCGGATGTGTTGAACTATTAAGAGTAAACGCAACCTAGTTCAAAGGACACCAAAATTTTTAATATTTTTTTGTTAAAAAATATAACAAATAACTGCTTTTGCAGAAATTCAATATTCAAATAAAATAGGTATAGGCCAAGGCTACAAGAAGTCCAATTACCTTATTCTATCGCATCTATTTTGATTACCTACACTTCTTACTTCTACACCGATAAGTGTATCACTTTCCGAATAAACTTCCAGTGATCAAGTCCTACGGGGAGGATTATAATTTACTCATCAAATCAAGCAACTTTTTAAGTAGAATTCTTGTTTGACCCATCCATCTCGAGTAAAATGGTTCGTGCCTGGTTCATGGATGATGAGTCAACCGATCAACGCCTAGAACACCAACGCAATCCACCCGAGTTCCTGGACCTAGACCAGCTATTCAAGTTTACCGGTGTGGAATATTTTAAGGTATTGGAGGACATTTCAATCAACCAGTGTAAGTGCAAATCATAATCTTTTTTTTTATTTTAGATCAACGTTCCAACCTACGACAGCGATGGGATACTGGAGCAAATACGGAAGGATCGCGGCTACAGCTACGAGGACGAGATCACCTGTTCCAAGGAGTGTCTGCCCGATTACGAAAACAAACTGAAAAACTTTTTCACCGAGCATCTGCACACGGATGAGGAAATCAGATTCGTGCTGGACGGATCCGGTTATTTCGATGTTCGCAAGTATGTGTTGTTATTGTTAGTGTTGTTAGACATCGAACGCCTTCTAGTAAGTTCTAATGTTAAGTCGTCAGACATCCGCAACCGTGAGGCGTAATTGTGTGTAAATGCTGAAAAACTGATAGATTGAATGTGTGTGGGACTCGCATTAGATGATAGTAAACTAACTTTTTGCTTTATTTTCCAGTGGCAAAGATGATCAATGGATTCGGATCGAAGTTGTGGCTGGGGACATGATTGTGATCCCTAGTGGAATTTATCATCGCTTTACTTTGGACGTCAAGGTAAATTTGATTTTGCAAATTGAACAGCTACAAGAAGATGAAAATTGCATGCCAATTTGTTAGGAGAACTACGGTTTTAATATACAGTAGAACCCCGCATATCCGAGGTAATCGGGGGAAGGACCACCACGGATAAGTGAAAACCCTATCCATTTGCTCTGGTATTGCATATCATCCAGACGCATAGTTAGGATACACATGAATTTTGTTTTGCTATTTAATCGACATTTTTCAACGACACTTTCAACTTGCCGACAAATGTCGATTAACTAGCATAACAATATATTTCGGTGATAAAACACAACTTATGTGTGCAAATGATGGCTCGGATAACGCGGAAGCTTGAATCACATGGAAGCGGGACTATTGTATTAATAAAAAAAATTCAACATAAACTTTTTAAGTCTACACAAATCAACAACAAACATTTCTGTTTTTTTAGAACTTCATTCGTGCTAAGCGCTACTTTGTTGGGGAACCTGTATGGCTACCGTACAATCGACCGGCCGACGATATGGAATGCCGAAAGCAATACCTTTCCAAAATGCAGGCCGGATTTGCAGCATGAAAAGACCACAGCTTTGACTGGAACTGAGCACCCTATTGGCATCTGGAATTATGATAATTTTATAAACGGATTTATTAAAAGATTTGATTAAATATTCTAAACTTATACCTACATTTTATTTGATTTGTTTGTTCGTAAGTCCTGTTTAAAAACAACTTTTTTGTATTTACAACTAGTTTATTGAAGGCCTTTTTTTTTACAAAGTATAGGTAAATGTAATTTAAATACAACTGTATAGTACAACTAACTAAACTAGTAAATTTTTTTAAAGTATTTCATCCAAACTGTGGGCTTACCAGTTTAAGATTTGAAAACTAGCTTCCCACGACTTTTATTAATTTTCAAATCTTGCAATAATCCAAAATTTTGCCAAAAAAAGCTCACAAATTTACGAATTGAATTTTCTTTTTTTAAAGCCATTAGCTTTTTTTTACCTCGGAAAAATTTCGTTGACTTGTACAATTTGCTCTGTAAAACCTCATCTAGGTATATAGCCTTTCTAATCATATAAAATCGTTATTATGTCAACGTTAGGAGGTTATAAAACTTTGAACCAAATTTCTAACGGAGATTTACAGCGTGCTTGCAAAATCGTAAAAAAAATGAATTCGTTGCTTGGGAGTGTCAATCCCACTATAATGATTTCGTGCTAAGCAATTGACCAGGAATAAAATCGAGCACTTGTTGTCCACAAATTCTTGAAAAGAACTGACTGTAAACTCATGGTCAAAGGCCCTAGTTGCAATATTGTTGGTTTTAACGGATTCAATTACGGAATCCCAGAAAAGTTTGAAATAACCGCTATTCTATATGCTTGATTCGCATGATTCAGCTGTCAGGAATAGTAAAACACAAACAAACCATGATGACAACCGTGAACTTGTAAACATGTTTTGCAAAACTCCCCTCTCAGTGCGTGTTTAGTTACTTTTCCTGAAGGTCGATTCCTTATCTCAGCGCTTATTTGAAGTGTATAAATCCAAGTAGGTACTTATTAAATATTCTAGACTTAAGAAAGTAACTTAAAATGGTGTGTCAACTTCTATAGCACGACCTTTACTCCATCGTAAAACGTCACGTTTTGATGGCAAGTAGAATTGAAGGTAATTAAAAACCGCCCAGATTAGATAAGAATCTCGGAGCAAAATATCAATATTGTAATCATAAAGAAATTATCGATAAACCAGCTCCGACGACGACGTTAAGGCTGCTTGCTGCTTATCGCATTCCTCATCATCTCGAACACCGGAGCTTTGCAGCAGTCTTACGTGATTTGAGAAGGGTGATTTTGAAGTGAAGCCGACGACGACGACGACTTTGAGAAACCTTTTTTCGCAATGACAACCTCTAAAAAGTTTGGAGATCTAGTGGGTTCAATCGACGAGGGTACCAGTTCGGCTCGGTTCATTCTGTTTCGTGCCGAGACGACCGAAATCGTGTGCTTCCATCAGAAGGAACTGCGTCAAATCTATCCCCAGGAGGGATGGGTCGAGCAGGACCCACTGGAGATAATGTCCGTCGTCGAGGAGTGTATCGAACGAACGATGGAAAAGCTTGTGGCCCTCGGTGGAAGCGTCGCGGACGTTATGGCCATTGGTGTAACCAATCAGCGCGAGACCACCATAGTGTGGGACAAAACGACCGGTGAACCACTGTATAATGCCATCGTGTGGTTGGATATGCGAACCACTTCCACGGTTGATCAACTTCTCGAAACGGTGCCAAATAAGACTAGGAACAAGAACTACCTGAAACCGCTATGCGGTTTGCCTCTGTCGCCATATTTTTCGGCGGTCAAGCTTCGCTGGCTGATTGATAATGTTCCGAAGGTGAGTGAGACCTTTTTAAATCTTGATTCACATTGAAATTTGCAATATCCTCTCAGGTTAAAAGTGCCATCAAAAACAACAACTGCCTGTTCGGAACCGTAGACTCTTGGTTGATTTGGAATCTTACCGGTGGTGTCAACGGAGGTGTCCATGTGACTGATGTCACCAATGCCTCCCGAACGATGCTGATGAACATCGAAACCCTACGCTACGATAAGACGCTGGGAAAGTTCTTCGACATTCCGTTCGAAATCCTGCCGGAAATTCGCTCCAGTTCGGAGGTTTATGGTCTGATTAAGTTGCGCTCTCTGGAGAATGTGCCCCTGAGTGGTTGCCTGGGGGATCAACAGGCTGCCTTGGTTGGTCAGGAGTGCCTGAGTCGGGGGAAAGCAAAGGCTACTTATGGGACGGGTTGCTTTTTGTTGTACAACACGGGCAACGCGTTGATCGAATCTACGCATGGATTGATAACAACGGTGGGTTATCAAATGGGCCCGGAAGCTCAACCGACATATGCTCTGGAAGGTTCCGTTGCCGTTGCGGGAGCTGCCCTCGGTTGGTTGCGGGACAATATGAATCTTCTTGAAAGCGCCAAGGAATCGGAAGAGCTGGCACTCTCGGTGGAGAACAATGGAGATGTTTATTTCGTGCCAGCTTTCAGTGGATTGTATGCTCCATACTGGAACCAAGAAGCCCGGGGAGTAATTTGTGGAATCACTGAAGATACCCAGCGTGGTCATATTATACGTGCTAGTTTGGAAGCCGTTTGTTTCCAGGTACGGGATATTCTGGACGCAATGAACAAGGATTGTGGATTTCCACTGGTTAAGTTGAAGGTAGACGGAGGAATGACAGTCAACTCACTTCTAATGCAGTGGCAGTCGGATTTGATAGGGTTGGAAGTTCAGCGACCGGTTGTGGTTGAAACAACTGCTGTTGTAGGTATCTGAAGATATCGAATTTTATTGCCTTGCTAATTTCTTGTTTATCTTTTAGGGAGCAGCCATGGCCGCAGGTCGTGCAGTCGGCTGCTGGGACGTGGACAATGTGAGCGTTGAAAGCAACAGTACTTCCTTCAAACCACAGATTACCGAAGATGAACGAGACATGCGATACAGCAAATGGAAAATGGCTGTAGAGCGATCATTCGGATGGGAAAGCAGTACGATTGCTTGAAAACCGCTATCTGTGTACATTAACGTTATTGAGTACAAATTGGTTATGGACGTGATATGTGTTACGGATTGCTAACACGTCGAGGGACTTATTATAATCAATTTCTTTTATTTTGACTTTTAACGCTTTGCGATGTTCAAGCTCTTAATCATAGTTATAAAAAACGCAGAGGATAAATAAAGAGGATGTTTTTGTTGCCCCAGTTCTGTTGAATTTAATTTATAAAGAAATCGTAATTAATTGGTTATTTGTTTAAAAAAAAATCGAACTCAAATCGCATAAATCAAAAAATAAACACTTCTTGTGATAGTTATAAATTTCATACAACAAAAGAAAGCTATACTGTGATAAAAGTAAAAATCAAATTCAATAGCAGACATTTAGCGATCGGAATTTAGCTATAGAGATTACAGGGTTACCTTGCGTATCAGCTACAACCGGCTCTTCAAAGCTTGTAGGGAGGAGCGCTTCCAATAGTACGATAATACAAACAACAAGCCATTGGCAACGGCGGCGGCTGCGGAGGAGCGATTTTACTACACTACACCTAAACTTATTGGGGTTCTTCAGAGCCGGCAATCTCTTCAGGATTGGCAATGCCACCGATCGCACCCTCCTCTCCGTCGATGGCAATGGCTGCCACAATCGGGCGGATAGCATCCACATCCGGCTCGTTGGAGATATCGAAGTGACGCTGCGGCAGCGGATTACCAGCTGAAATAGTAATCAAGCTAGAATTAACTGCATTTTTCTTAAACAATCATAACTACAACTACAACAAAATCGACTTGCTAATTACTTTTAGCAAGTCGTTCAGAAGCTTGAAAATATAGCAAATTATTGTCATGAACAGATTCTAACGGAAACATTTTAAAATTGACTAATTGACTAAGCAAAATAAATCGTTTAGTTTTCACTTCCATCTGTACCGTTGAGCCGTCAACACGTAAAGTCTGCTTCATTTAATATTGGAACAAATTCTTTTGCTCATTGTGGCGCTCCTAGTGGACGGATTTGGAAACTTTTTTCACTCACGTGTCGGGAAATTCATTACCTTTCACCATGTATTTATGTCATAACACCAAACGATAGCATTTTGTAAACAACCGCCATGGAAGCCGAACTGAGAGATCAAATTGTGCACAGTTTTCTTGAAAATCCATTGTTGTCGGCATCGAAGCTAGCTAAACAGCTTAAAATGCCCAGAAATACCGTATGGCGTGTTATCAAGCAGTACAAGGAAACATTGACGACGGCTCGGAAGCCGCATTCGAAGCGTCGGAGTGGAACTGTCGACCGGAAACTGCGTGGGAAAGTCATCAAGGCCGTCAAGAGGAATCCCAATCTTTCAGACCGCGATTTGGCCAATAAATTCCAGGCCGCTCACAGTACGGTGCGACGAATTCGTCTCCGGGAAGGAATAAGGTCATTCCGAGCCAGCAAACAGCCAAATCGGACGCTGAAGCAGAACAATGTGGCCAGAATCCGTGCTCGAAAGCTGTACGACCAAGTGCTGACCAAGTTCGACGGATGTAAAGTCTGCTTCATTTAATATTGGAACACAAACAATTGCGTGTAGTTCAGTCATTTATTAACGAATTCATAATTTGTTTTTCATACAAATGTAGCATTTTCTTTACTCTTTCATAAAAAAAATTAAAAAAATTATTCATTGCTGTTTCGAAGAAATTCTCGTACTCGTACTCGTAAGAAAACTGTGCACAATTTGATCTCTCCGTTCGGCTTCCATGGCGGTTGTTTACAAAATGCTATCGTTTGGTGTTATGACATAAATACATGGTGAAAGGTAATGAATTTCCCTACACGTGGGTGAAAAAAGTTTACAAATCCGTCCACTAGGAGCGCCACAATGAGCAAAAGAATTTGTTCCAATATTAAATGAAGCAGACTTTACGCCGGAGCATCGTATCGTTGCTGTGTACCTGCAGGAACATTTTACATTATTTATTTTATCTTTACCTGTATTTCAATCAGCACTTTTCAGTGCTAAAATTATTTTCATTTTCTTTTATTCATATTTTCTTTTTTCTTTCCAGCATGGGGAAGTCATCGGCCGGCTCAAGGGCCGGGCGTAAACGGATTGCCGAACCTAATTCAGGTCTATCGCCCAAAAAAGTTGAAATTTCCAATTCATTCGATGTCCTTCATAACATCGGTGATGAGGAAATATTCATATTTAATTCTGATAAGAGTACTAAGAAACCTTCTTCTTCTTATACTCTTAAAAACGAAAAGATTCCACCAATAACGGTCACGATTCCTGACTTCAATGCCTTTCGAAAAGAAATCGTCACTTCCGTCAAGGATGTGAAGATTTCTTTTCAGATCGGTCGAAGGGGAACTGCTCGTATATTGGCGGAATCTTTTAATGATTTTCAAAAAATTTTAACTTATTTGAATAATAAAAAACACCAATTTTTTACGTACGACACTAGAAGTGATCGTCCTTTTAAAGTTGTACTTCGGGGTCTCACCGGCGATCAGACACCGGATGAGATCACAACTGAATTAAATTCTTTGTTAGGTTTTTCTCCAATTCAAGTAATTCAAATGAGGAAAAGAACCAACACGAATAATACCAGTAGTGTTGGTTTTGCTCCTGAACTTTATTTGATCCATTTTAAAAAGGATCAGGTTTATAATTTAAAAATACTGGAAAAGGCTCGTCTTATGTTTCATTGTCGAGTAAAATTTGAACCTTTTCGTAAATCTACTACCAATTTTTTACAAAACATTACGCAATGTCGTCGTTGTCAAGCTTTTTGTCATGGCACTAAAAATTGTAGAATGAATGCCAGATGCATGTTTTGCGGCTCATTCGATCATGAAAAATCTAAATGCCTTTTTGGTGGTGATAAACCAAAAACAGAATTTTTTAAGTGTGCAAATTGCGCAGGTAATCATTCCTCGAATTCGCTAGACTTTCCCATCAGGGCAAAAATTATTGCTTCTAGGAAAAATCCCAAAGTTTCCAGAAAAGTTTCTTCTCCTCCTTCCTCTTTTTCGTCTTCACACGTCGGGCCGGCAAACAACCTGCCTGTTCGCGGTCAGCCCCGGCCTACATTGGAATCACGGCTGGGTAATACCCGAAGTGATTTTAATGTTACCTGGGCTGATTCTGCGCCTCAGACTCGTTGTTTATCGTTCTCAGAGGTGGTTGAAAATGGGTTGCCCTCTTCAGGTTTAACTAATAAAAATGGGAAAAAACCAAGTCTCAACGTTCATGCGAAGGCTTGGGAAAATCCCCGAAATTCAAATACTTGTTCTTCTCCTTCATTTTCTGATCCTAACAATTTTGTTGATTTGGGTGAGATTACTGAGGAAAAATTGAAATTTTTGCATCAAAATTTAATGGAAATGATGCAACTTATGTTGAAAGCAAATTCAATGTTTGAAGCTTTCCAAACTTCTTTTAATTATGCTAACAAAATTATTATGACTTTACGATTCCCTCATGGATCCAAATAGATGTTTAAATATTATGAATTGGAATGCTAGATCTTTGCTGGCTAACCAAGATGAATTCTTTTTATTTTTGAAAACTCAAAACATACATATTGCTGCCATCACTGAAACTTTTTTAAAGCCAGACAATAACTTGAAAAGCAATGCTTTCTTTAAAATTTTACGAAATGATCGACTTGATCGACAAGGTGGGGGTGTAGCTATTGTCATCAATAGTCGTCTCAAATTTAGACTTCTTCCTTCTTTCAATACAAAAGTCTTAGAAACAATAGGAATTGAATTAGAAACTTCTATGGGGAAAATTATAATTGTTGCCGCATATTTGCCTTTCCAATGCAGCGGTGAACAGAAAAATTTTTTGAAGGGAGATTTACAAAAACTCACCAGAAATAAATCTAAATTTTTTATTATTGGTGACTTTAATGCCAAACACCGATCTTGGAATAATATTTCATCAAATTCTAATGGGAATATTTTGTTTAATGATTGCTCTGCAGGTTATTATACTGTTGAATATCCTAATGGGCATACTTGTTTTTCTTCAATTAGAAATCCCTCCACAATTGATTTGGTTCTAACGGATTTAGGCGAGCATTGTAGTCAATTAGTTACTCATGCGGACCTCGATTCAGACCACCTTCCAGTAACTTTCTCTTTATCCCAAAGTCCCATTGAACACCCTTTAAAATCAACTTTTAACTTTCAAAAGGCTAACTGGGAGCGATATATGAATTTTATTGAACGTAATTTAGATGTGAACGTTCCACTGAATTCAATAGAAGATATTGATTTGGCTGTAGAAAATTTGACAACTTCAATAGTCAATGCTAAAGCCGCCTCAATACCTAAAGTTAAACATAAATTTAATCAACCTTTAATTGATGATGATCTTCAGTTTTTGATACGACTGAAAAACATTCGTCGACGCCAATATCAACGTACTAGGGATCCTTATTTAAAATTTATTTATTGCGACCTTCAAAAAGAGATCAAACGTCGTTTAAATTTCATTCGTAATGAAAATTTTGCTAAAGCAGTAGAGGACATAAAACCCTACTCAAAGCCATTTTGGAAATTAACTAAAATTCTTAAAAAGCCCCAGAAGCCAATTCCTACTTTGAAAGATGGGGATAAACTTCTTTTAACTAATTCAGAAAAAGCTCAAAAATTAGCCCAACAATTTGAGTCTGCTCATGATTTTAATTTAAACGTTGTTAGTCCAATTGATGCTCAAATTTCCCTAGAATTTGATGATATTCTTTCTAAGCAAAATGTGTTTGAAAGTTCTTCTGAGACAAATATTGATGAACTTAAATTGATTTTCAAAAAATTTAAAAATATGAAAGCTCCAGGGGAAGATGGGATTTTCTATATTCTTATTAAAAAGTTGCCTGAAAGCACTTTAAATTTTTTAGTTAAAATCTTCAACAAATGTTTTCACTTGGCTTATTTTCCCAATAAATGGAAAAATGCCAAAGTAACTCCAATTTTAAAACCTGGAAAAAGTGCTTCAGAGCCTTCAAGTTATCGACCAATTAGTTTGCTTCCTTCTTTAAGTAAACTATTTGAGAGAGTTATTTTGAATAGAATGATGATTCACATTAATCAGAATTCTATTTTCCCTGATGAACAATTTGGTTTTCGTCATGGACATTCTACTACACATCAACTTTTGAGTGTAACTAATATGATTAACGCTAGCAAATCTGAAGGTTATTCAACTGGTGTTGCTCTTCTTGATATTGAAAAAGCTTTTGACAGTGTTTGGCACAAAGGTTTAGTAGCTAAATTAGCTCGATTTGATTTTCCTGTATATCTCACCAAAATTATTCAAAATTATTTGACTAGCCGAACCTTACAAGTAAGCTATCAAAATTCATGCTCTGAAAGGACACCCATTAGAGCTGGTGTCCCTCAGGGTAGTATACTTGGGCCAATTTTATATAATATTTTTACTTCTGATCTTCCTGATGTACCAGAAGGAAAAGGTAGAAGATTATTTGCTGATGATACTTTGCTTTCAGCCAAAGGTCGAAATTTACGGGTGGTACGCAGTAGATTGCAACAAAATTTAAATTCTTTTTTGAATTACTTGAAAATGTGGAAAATTTCTCCTAACGCTTCCAAAACTCAACTTATTTTATTTCCTCATAAGCCAAGAGCAAATTTTTTAAAACCTAATGAAAATCATTCCATAACTTTTAATGGGGTTTCATTAGAATGGTCTGATCACGTGAAGTACTTGGGACTTACACTTGATCGGAATCTTACTTTTAAAAATCACATTGAAGATATTCAATCTAAATGTAATAAATACACTAAATCTCTCTATTCTCTCATCAACAGAAAATCCAGGTTGTGTCTGCGAAATAAGATGTTAATCTACAAACAGGTCTTTCGACCAGCGATAATGTATGCAGTTCCGATTTGGTCTAGCTGCTGCGCGACGAGGAAGAAAGCCATCCAGCGGATTCAGAACAAGGTTCTGAAAATGATTTTGCGGCTTCCACCTTGGCACAGCACCGAAGATCTTCATCGGATTGCGGGCATTGAATCGATCGGAGAGATGGCCAACAAAATTATCTCCAACTTCAGAGGCAAATCGATGCAGTCTTCCATCGCAGAGATTCGTTCTCTTTACAATTAAGTTAGTTTTTAGGATTTAGGATTAAGTTTTTCCTTTTTTTTTTTTTTGCTTAACAGGATATTCTCCTATAAATCAAATTATTTATTGCTAAAGCAAATTTAAATAAAATAAACAATGTTTAAAATTAACTGTATCAAAGAGTTGAACTGATCATAATTGATCTGAACACTTTAATTTAACTTTAATAATGTAACTTAAATGTAATGATTAAAGCTTAGTTCTTTTAGAAATGGGACAGTTACGAATGCCTGTATCTCAAAAACCATTCTTTTGAACCAAATACTTTCTATGAAGAAAATGAAGGTAATGTTATGATATTTCATGAAAAAATTTGAAAAAAAATATTTACCGTTTTTTGTTAAAGAAATTTCTACTTTATTCTTGGTATCTCCCATTGGCCGGCGCACACTTTTTTCAGTCATGGTATTGATCAGTTTCTCCAACTTATACTTCGTAAAATCTATATTTTAGGTGGCTTCACCCTCCTTCTTCAATTTCTGATAATTTTTGGTCCAATACTTCTCTGGAAACTGGAAACTGGAAGCATTTAAGTGGATACAGTTGTTTCGAAATGAACAAATTTGATTATTTTTGACCACATTTTTGAACGTTTTTTTTTTCGGTACCGGTTTTACAGCTTAAGAGCTTTGGAACTATCAAAAAATGGTTGTTTGAGGTTGGATTTCTATGAGTCATCACTAGGCAACACTTTCAGCTTATCGGAGAAAATTGTTTTGGATATTTCAGCGGTCTACCCTTAGTTTTTCGTTTATTGAAAATTAAAAATGCTGGTATGAGACTTGACTTCCCTGATGATCCTTAACCGTTGTTGCCGATCATTTTCTTCACTACAATGCTTGATTTGAACTTTGTGGACATTATTGACAGTGTTTGCATACTTATCCACCACAAAAACTCAGTAATTCTTTGAATAATCAACGGTTTTGTCAGCTATCAATTTGATAATGACGAACTTTAAAGGAAACTGTGCAAAATTATTTTTTTCTTTTTCTCTTACATCGTACATATCTCAAAAACGCGTAAATTTTAAATTTTGAAAAAAATAGGTCGAATAGTACTTTTTACAGGCAACAAAATGCTGTCAAAATTTTTAATATCCAATAACTAGTTAACGAGCTATTAGCAAATGAAAGTGTCCCATTTCTAAAAGAACTAAGCTTTAAAAGACTAATAAAGACATATTTAAAAAAAAAAATCGTTTAGTTTTATCGACATGCAGAACGTCACTTGTGAAGTGTCGAACTGACCGATGAGTTTCTAGGGCTTCAGCAACCTAATCCCATGTTTGCGTAAATTGTAATCACAGTAGATTTCAAAGCTTACCTGAATCCAATTCCAACGCTGGATCAGCGGTTGCTTCCGCCAAATTGGTCACCGACTTGGATTTCACACACTGGAAATCCACGTGGCGACTTTTGGCCTCCTCCTTCTCCCACGACATGTGAATGAACGGACGCTGCAAGTAATTGTAAATCACCTCCACTCGGCCGCTGGCTCGCTTTTTTATTTTCTCCTTGTACGTGGGATAGCCCTCGATGCCGAGCCGAATCTTTTTAAGACCCCTATCCTTGAGGACCTGCTTGGCTACGTCGCGATTTTCAATGTACTTAAAAAAGCGATACATTGCTGTGCTAGAAACTGTTTGGCAGTACTCTTCGCCCATCTGCGGCGGATACTCTTCGTCCCAATCGACCACATCATCTAAAATTGAACATAAAATCCTGTTAGGAATGAATGTTTCAAACACAAAATTTCAAACAAATACTCACCATCACTCAAGACGACCACGTGACACTCCCGATCACCCCGTTGAGCCGAGGCCACCATTAGCGGTAGAATCAGCGATTCCAGAAACACCTCAAACTGTTCGCGGGCACCTTCGTTGCTCAGTTCGTGCAACAGTCCCCGCAGATTCTGACACCGGATGGTGTCGACCGTGAACGGGATCAACAGATAGTCGCAAGCCTCGCGCAGCTCCTGAACTGAGACCGTCGGCGGGCAACGGATCACCCCGTTGCGATAGTACTCCAGGATGGCTCGGAATACACTGTGCGAAATTCCATCGGCAACCTCGTACTCGCCGCGCTCGTTCGGGTGGGTGAAGTCCATCCCGGAGCTGAACATCCGGCCCAGCATCGTGTTCGGGTGCGCGGTGAACAGGGACGGGTTGATCGAGAAGGTCGTGTTGTCCACGACCAGGGTGATGCGCTCCTCGGTGTCCAGGTGCTTCTTCTGGGCCGCGGACTTGCCGACCGAGCTGTGCTGGTGGGCCTGTTGTTGCATTAGACGGTTGTTTCTGCGCAAAACGAACACATTAGATTTTAAAATACAAATACAAACTGAAAACTGACTTATGCCAAAATTTAATAAAAAATTAATTAACTTTGATAAAAAATTATTTTCTGAAACCAAAAATCCAACACAATTTAATTGAATTTACAAACCTACTCATTTACTCGAATTATAAAATTTTATTGATAGATCGATACCCGATAGCGACATCTGTTGACAGGTGTGAGAATTTTTAGCGGAGTCTTTGCTTGAAGCAGCACCTAGAACCAACGAACATAAAAATATTGTCGATTTGCAACAAAACTGTTTGAAATGCACCGCCAACTGGTTTTTTTAGGAAACGGAGTACCTGGAGAAGCACAGATATGAAAGGCTGTTGCAAAAGTTAAACACAAATCATGAAATAAAAGCTCTGACTTGAGAATGAAGGTGGGAAGATATCAAGGCAAGTTAAGTATGGTGGTCTCAAGAGCCAAATCGCACGTACAGTGAGGGGCAAAATAAAGTGTCCAATTTTTTTTCTTTAATTTTTATGGTTAAAATTCAACGAAAACACATCGTAGTCATTTTTCAAGTATTGTTTATTATGTTCTTTTCAGTTTTTGTTAATGTTGCGCTGGTAAAAAAAAAGTTTTTCTGATAGAAAAAAAACCGTTAATATTTCAAAAAAATAATGGGCAAAATAAAGTGTGAAACTCAAAAATCAATATAATTTCGATAAGTTTCCATCGCGAGGTTCCTCTAATTTGTTTGTTTTTTTGTATTTTGACGTTTCATAGACACTGGCTTGGCTCTGAAGTATTCAAACAGGTGTCTACATTCGAATAAGTTGTAAAATATGGAGAACGCAAAAAAATTCTGGTTCCATTCCGTTGTCCGTTCGGAAACTGGTTGTTCGTGATGTCAATAACGGTCCAACACACCGGTAAGTGGCCAAGCACTACGAAATCAGCGGTATCAAAAATCATGAAGAAGGTGAAAACGTTCGGGTCGGTGGTGGATCGCCCGGGAAGAGGACGGGGGAAGACCAAGACAGTTGCCAGAACGGACAAGAAAATCATTCTTGAGGTCAAGAAAAACCCAAAAATTACGATCCGGCAGATACAAGAAGAGCTCACTTTCGGTATCGCGTCGTACTGTCCGTCGCCGCATCCATGCGAAGGAGTACCGTAGCAAGATCACAGTGAGAAGGCCTTTCATCAGCCAGGTGAACAAGGCTCAAGTTCGCCAAGGAACACGCCGATAAAACGCTCGAATACTGGAAAATGGACCGACGAATCCAAATTCGAGCTATTCAACCGGAAAACCGGAATCGTGTGTGGCGCAAGTCGGGTAAGGAGCTTCAAGACCGCCATATCCAAGGAACAGTCAAGCACGGAGGAGGTAACGTTATGGTGTGGGGGTGCTTTTCTTGGGGTAGAGTGGGCAGTTTGGTCGAAATTGACGGAATCATGACAGCTGAGTCATATTGCAATATCCTGCGGGAAAACTTCGAGGTATCCCTCATCAAGACGGGCTTCGTTTTCCAGCAGGATAACGATCCGAAGCATACGGCCAAACTGACGAAGTCATTTTTCCGTTCCTGCCGAATCAAACCCCTTGAATGGCCCCCACAAAGTCCTGATCTGAACCCCATCGAAAATCTGTGGGCCATCCTCGATGCTCGGATTGATAAGACTGGTGCCGTTAAAGTTGTTTCAGTAGGAGTAGAAATTTTTTAAATTATGCAATGAAAAGTTAACGTAAGTAATTTTGAACATCGACACGATTTCGAAGCTTTTCTTTTAGGAACACACAATATTAAACGTCTTTGTATAGGAAAAGCATAGATTTTTTGGAGGGAATTATCGTATAATTAATAATTGGAATCCATGAGAATAAAGGCCCTAGAAGAAATTCACCAGACACTGTTAAATCGTGTTGGAACTTAGGTTTCCGTTACGTTGTTAGAAATTTGCTTTTTTCTGTTCACCTGCCAGACGAACTATTCATTTGTGAATTCTTCAAACCAGCTTGAACTGTCCGAATACTATACATAGGATTACTTAAAGCACATTTTACGTTTCTCACCTCCTAAAGCAGCATCTTACGTACTCACTCATTGATGGGTTTCCAAAAACGGAACCCTTTCAATACATAGAAAAAATTGACTATAGAGGTAAACTGCAGGCCCAAATCTATCTCATAGAGATAATTAATGATTCGACTACCAAAAAATCACAATCTCACTATAGCAGCAGCAGGAAACGAAAACTCGGTCACACACACGGTATCATCAAACGTCTTCAAGCTAGTAACTACACTGGGAGTCAGCATCGCGACTTGGGCAAGGTCAGTTTTCCATCCCGACGAAAATGGGGTATAGTTTCTCGAAAAAGGAGACCAACAAAACGGAATTTAGCTCCCGAACCGAAAAAAGGGCAATGACTAGTCGAACTGCAGACGACAAAAGATCTTCGATGCTCGTCGTGTTGAATCAGTTAGAAGTATAGAAGCAGAGGCAGCAGCAGTGTGGAACAACATCTCCCAGCGATTAGGCTTGGCGAGTAGTAGAGCGCTTCGAGGAACACCACCAGCCACTAGATAGTGTGTCACAAAGACTGGATGTCCTGAAACGAATAAAATTGCAACAACTATTCATGCTGCTTGCTGATGCTGCTGCTGCTTGTTGCATTTCTCACCCAGTCTGGCAGTCTGCTCCCGCCCGACATTTGTAGGTACATGGTTAGTGGGGTGGTGATACAAAGGAAAACCCCATTTTCTCATCGCCGTCTGGTCTGGTTGCCATGTGCGACGACGAAGTTGTTTTCCACATTACACATCATACCAGTAGCGATTTTTTTCTTCTGCCCTGTTGTTGGTTTCTCTGGCAGGACGCGCACATTTGGGGCGCAGACAGCACAACCTAAACAGGACACAAGGTACCAGACCAGAGTGCAACCATATTATGTGTTTTCGGTACATAAGGGGTTGGTCGTAAAAAACCACTATGTTCATTGGGTTTTTTTTTTTCATATTAGTTTTAGGTGTGAAAAGGGATAAATGAATTAAACATTTTTTTGTTTGAAATAATATTTCAAAAGGTTCCAGCTTTTTGGATAATTAACATTTAAAAAAAAAGAACAAATAAAATTCAAAATAAATCAAGAAGAAACCTATAATGCTTTTATTGAAAATCAAAATTCACAATAGATTCATGAGCCATTTGCTACTCTTGCACTCTGATAACATGCAGTTACGCGCATGTTTGCAGTCGTTAAAATTTCATAACGAATTTCAGGAGTAATGAGGCATCAGAAATTTTGGATGAATTTCCATCCCAACTTCGCAATAATCATGCGATTTCACTGTGATTTGAATAGGAGTCTTTATGCCGAGCGGAAAAATTGCATTCTTGGGTACGAAAATGTTTTGATTCCTATAGCATTATATCCGACTTTTTCTCGCATTTTTCCACGAAACTCCCGATTTTGAATAACTTAAAACCACAGAAAACAGACGTACAAGCTCGAACAAAAAACCGTAAAAAAAGTTTGTAAAATTTCGAATGCTATCACCAAAAAAATACGTTAGAAACTGACTGCAAACAGTGCCATCTATTGCGCCGTTCAAGAGTTACAAATCAACTTTAAATTGCCCAGTTTTCGATTGTAGCCAAAAAACAAAAATTAGTTCAAAAAGGGTGTTGGGATTTTTACACAAGTTTCGTGGGCTAGCTTGTACGTCTGTTCTCTGTGTTAAAACCAGTGATTGAAATCCTCACCAATTTTCTCATCAGAGGCATTCAAAATACACACTTTGAGGCCTCGCATAGGTATACAGGAGACGATACATATACATTCATTCAAACCTCCCCCCATGAGGAGGATCTGCTCTGAGAGACACTATCCGTTTGCTGCCCCGAACGAACTCTCTCAACGTTCGGTTGCTACATGATGCATGAAGAAGACGAGGCACACATACTCATTTACGTTGTTGAATTTGAATAACTCGAGCCGACCGCAAAGGTTGAGGCAACAACAAAAAAAACCGAACTTATTGCGTTGCACGGCCCGCAACGTATGGTGAAAGAGGGGGGAAGAAAAATAAATGAAAAAACTAGCTGCCTGCGTGCGGTTGCTGTGCAATAATAGCAATAGCAGAAAAACCTCACGCATTCGATCCAGGCACAAACGAGGAGACTCGGGTTTGCTCTGCCTTTTGAATTCGGTTCCCTCAAGGTTGTGACAGGAGATGAGTGAGAGCCATTCGTTTAGTTTTTTGGATTCGCTGCCTCGAATGTATATTGCTTCATGAAGGTGGCCATGTTGAGAGCGTGTACATAATCGGTTTTGTCGTTTTCGCTGCCTCAAAGCAACCTTTGCTTCCGAGTAAAGCGTTGAGCGAGAGATGGTTGATCAACTCATGCTCAGCAAAATTCAATCACTGGTTAAAACTGAGCTGATTTTTAAGAATTTTAATTTTATGGGCTATTTAACGATCTTTTATCAGATATTTTATTACAGAGGATCAAAAAGTGGTCAACTAAAATTCACCGTGTTTTTATCTTATCATTCATATAAAAACCTGAACACCCCTACTTGTGTGTGTGTGTCTTTTTTTTGTGGTGGTAAATTCGAAGAAGGAATTTTATGAATTGGTACCAAGGCACGTCAAGTTACCGGTCTCGCCAAAACTAATCTGGGCCCTGTCAGTGAAAAATCATGTGAATGTTTGATTAAGATAAACAGTGCAGCTGGCACCACTATTTGCCAGTATTGTTAGATCTGTCACAAACGCCACGAATGATGTCCATCTCGCTCTAATCCCATGAGCTTTACATAAGGTGCGGAGATATTTTGATGCTGTCACAAATACATCAGTATCTTCAGACTGGTGTGCATGCAATGCGGTCTGATTCGCATCAATGACGTCATAACAGTTGTTTGGGTTGCAATTACGGAAGAGTTTTTGATTTAGATAAATTTTTTTAAATGAAAAAATGACCAAGTGCTGAATAAAATCCTGCAAAATTTCGCAGGTCGATGCTAAGAAGCAAAATAGAGCAGTGAGTTTTCATCAGCTACCGAAGGAACCCGCGGTACGCAAAAAATGGCTCGCGTTCTGTGGCCGTAAGGATGGATCCGGCATATACGTGTGCTCCCAGCATTTCGAATTGACGGAGTTGGTCAATGTTTATATGGAAAACGCAAGGAGGGTTCTTATAAAATCTGGTAAGTATTTCTAACTTAGGCCATTTAGTGGTATGAATAAGGTTTAGCAATTGCTTCGGTAGCTTTTACTTTGCTCGAAATCAAGCAAAGCAAAAGCCCAAAGCATTTGCTTAGTTTGGTATGAATAAACGTTTGCTTAGCAGATGTGTACTAAAGTCTTAGAACATAGCTTTTGCTTCGAAAAAAAGAGCTATCCAACCAGCAGAATCTGAAATTTTCTAAAGTAAAATGAAAGAAGACGATAAAAAAATTGAAAAGTACGGCTAAAATAGCCATGTAATCGACGGTGCGGGTTGTGGGTGTAAGAACGATCGGAAAAATTTAAGTCAATACATGCTCGCATGTTGATGTTTAAAGAAAATTGAATATTGTCAAACAAAAATTGGCCTAGCTTTTTTACATTTATCATAAGCTCTCCCACACGTTTTCGGATCGGGATAATCCGATATATAAAAAAATAGGCAATAGGCGCGCACTTTAACTTAGATGTTTTTTTTTTAATCTTTGAATTATAAAAAAATCATATAAATTTGGGAGATCTGAATTATGTTTAAAATTATTACAACTTTCTTCCAACTTCAAGCCGATTGGGACTTCTTCCACTGTAGTCGGATTTTTTTTATTTGAAATATTTACTAATTGATTTGTTTTGTTTCATCTTACACAGTAAACGAAAATTACCGAGTTCGGTAATTTTTTTACCGAAATCCTAACATGTGTAAATCGGTAAACTGTTCGGTATTTTTTTCGGTAAAAAATAAACGTACATCGGTAAATAAAGAATCGATTTACCGATGTTCGTTTATTTTTTACCGAAAAAATTACCGAACAGTTTACCGATTTACACATGTTAGGATTTCGGTAAAAAAATTACCGAACTCGGTAATTTTCGTTTACTGTGTAGACGAATCATTTCATACAACAACAGGAATATGAAAAAAAGTTGGGTTATCACTTCGACTGTTCTTTATCTATGTTGAAAATGCCTTTTTAAATTGTATTGCAGTGTAATATTGCTAATTTTATAAATTCATGACGTTGTTGAAGTTGGAAAAGTCTGCTACCAAGCATGCTTAGAAAATAAAGTAATTGCTAGGAGATTTCTCGAGCGATTGCTTCAGATTTGGGCTTTATTCATACCGAACTAGCTTGTTCCAAAAGTAAAAGCTCCTGACTGAGAAAACAGCTGTCAGAAAAAACTTTATTCATACCAACCGAAGCAATTGCTTTCTGCGACTGCTCGAATGCTCGATTTAGTTTAGCAAAAGCAATTGCTAGGGGTTTTTCATACCACCTATTATCGCAATATTCTTTATGTTTCGTTTTTTCTCTCAGCTTTGCCATCCGTGCGTTGCCCTCCAACTGAGTCTGCTCGATCCATCAGACAGAGCTAAAGTGAGGAACCGGAAGCAAGTAGTCGAAGAATTTCTACAGAGAAATGCAAACTTGGGGATCAGTTGAAGTCATCGCCCTCGATAACAATATCTTCTAAGATGGTTATTCCACGACGAGGGAACAATCCACGGTAAAAAAAAACGCGTTCTGTAACAACCGAATCACGCTGAAAAAAGCCATTCAATACTCATTTTGAGATGGGAAATTCACTCAACAAGGATATGTGTTTCACCTTTTATACGAGCGTTCACTATTTTCAGTATTATAGTACTTTAATCATGTTAATTTGACAACTTTTCTAGTAAACTGTATTACGCACTGCAGCCCCGATGATTTTATGACGTCATCACTGTAATACACACAATGTTTACGTTTTTTCGATCACCTATACCACGGCAAACCGAGTTCCTCCACACCTCTACATCTAGCTCATGGGCTCTAATCCTTCTCCTTCTCTCCAGCGCATTTAGTGGTATGAATAAGGTTCAGCAATTGCTTCGATAGCTTTTACTTAGCTCGAAATCAATCAAAGCAAAAGTCTAAAGCATTTGCTAAGTTTGGTATGAATAAACATTTTCTTAGCGGATGTGTACTAAAGTCTTAGAACATAGCTTTTGCTTCGAAAAATAGAGCTATCCAACCAGCAGAATCTGAAGTTTTCTAAAGTAAAATGAAAGAAGACGATCAGAAAATTGAAAAGTACGGCTAAAGTAGCCTTGAACTCGACGAAGCGGTTGGTGGGTGTAAGAACGACCGGAATTTTTTTTGGTAAATGCGTGCTCGTATGTTGATGTTTAAAGAAAAATGAAAACATATTCGAATATTGTCAAACGAAAAATTTCCTAACTTTAATATTTATCATAAGCTCTTCCACATTTATTCGGATCGGGATAATCCGATGTATAAAAAAAAGGCAATAGGCGCGCATTTTAATTTAGATTTTTTTAAATCTTAGGATTATAACAAAATTATATAAAAATGATAGATCTGTATAATATTTTAAATTATTACAATTTATTTCTTACTTTGAGCCAATTGGGACTTCTTCCACTATAACCATATTTTTTTTAATTTGAAATATTTACTAATTGATTTTTTTTAATTTTATCTTAGACGAATGATTTTATACAACGACAGGAATATGAAAAAAGTTGGGTTATCACTTCGAATTTTCTTAATCCATGTTGAAAATGCCTTTTTGAATTTTTTTGAAGTGAAATATTGCTAATTTGATAAATTCATGACGTTATTAAAGAATTTTTTATTGAAAAAGTCTGCTACCGAGCATGCTTAGAAAATAAAGCAATTGCTAGGAGATTTGTCGAGCAATTGCTTCAGATTTGAGCTTTATTCATACCAAACTAGCTTGTTCTAAAAGTAAAAGCTCCTGACTGAGAAAACAGCTGTCAAAAAAACTTTATTCATAACAACCGAAGCAATTGCTTTAAGCGACTGCTCGACTGCTCGATTTAGTTTAGCAAAAGCAATTACTAGGTTTTTTTCATACCACCCATTGTCACACACAGGTCCAGCCAATTCGGCATTCGTTCGTCTTTCGCGCACCTCGACGGTCGCGCAGTTTTGCCGCGCGACTCACGTCCGTTTGTCCGGATGAAGGCATCATCGAGATCGCCGTAGCGGTTCTCCGGTAGACCCCGGAACCGATCTCACAGGCCCAATAGGAACCAATGGGTCGACTCATATATAGGAGAACCGGTGGTAAGCTCGTCACCCTCGGAGTTTTACTAGAAAACCTAGATTTTTAATGTTTTTAAACACTGTAAAACCGTCAATTTTTGAGTAACCCCAGCATAGTTTGTGGATAGTAAGGTGTTACTAAAACAAATTTTCTTCTTCAGATGCCTGGCAAGAACCAAAGGAAAACTATCCGTGATAGTTGGACCCAAGAGAGCCTTACCCTTTCGAAAGAGGCTATCGCTTGTGGGGCTTCTGTCAAAAGTGCCTCCAAGACTTGGAATTCCCAGGCCACATTACATGATCATATGTCGAGAAAGGTGGCAAGCTCGAAACTAGTGAGTAGAGGTGTCACATGAGAAATGAATCAAGTCAGAAAACTGGCCATTCCATGTGTTCATGTCTCAAGACAATAGAAATTCCATATTCTACTCCCTCCCACTCACTTAACTGTCCACGAGGAATGTGGCCGGCCTCCTAAAACATTTAACATCACTTGAGCTAATCACTGAATTTAAGTGTAATTTTATATGTCGGGTGATACCTATACACAATGTCTAGTTTCTTGATTTCATATTTTGGAACCTGTTTCGGTAAAATATCCGGAACCGGTAAACAGATAAATGCCATACTTATCTGCATAGTAAAGAATAATAATGTCTTTCATTGAGAGGTTTTGAGATGTAAATCGGTTTAGTTTATATTGAGAAAATTAATTCCAATTTCAGGTGCCGGTCTTAACCCCGCGGGGTGCCGGTTTTACCCCCACTAGTTTATTAATACTGTTTTTGTCACTGTTTTTATAAATTAATACTATACTGATAAAAAAACGGCTTGAAATCACTGACAGCGTAGATATCTTATTGAAGACAATTTGAAGGCTATTTTTGTGAAAGAAATAGAACAAAACTTGTTTCAGTTCTTGCAAAATAATCATTTTCCTTAGGGAGCCGGGCTTACCCCCAGTTCCCCTAATCATCCGTATATACATACGCCCTATATAAATTCCGCCTGGGGCTTCAGATCATAACGAAAAAAGGGAAGTCTTATTCGCGCATATGCGCTACTAATGCAACATTCACTAAAAAGTTCATATTTAAAATTATTATTACCCTGACTGACCGAGGTCATCTTCACGTCGTGGTCCGATCAACTACGTTGACGTGGTTAATTTGATAGCTTCGGAGTCATTCAGCTTAGTAAAGTTAGGTTATCCTACGTCGATCGCAATTTGCGTCAGTCTCCAACTCCTTTGCAGAGCAGTGATTATCCGGGCGAGCCCATCGCAGACCATATGCCAAGTGCTATGTCATGTCATCACACATCTTCTGCAATATTTTGTCGACTGTCGTGTCTGGTCCGCAGGCAGCGACTATATTGACACGTTCCTCTCCAAATCTTGGACAATAGAATACTACGTGTTCGGGTGTCTCGTCCGCGTCACCGCATGTTAGGCAGACCGGCGAGGTCATATGTCCGAACCTGTGATGATACTTCATGAAGCCCGGACCAGTCAGGAATTGCGTCATGTAGAAATTCACTTCGCCATGCCATCCACTTCTTGATGTTTGGAATCAAACCATCCACCTTCCTCTTTTCCACAGCTGCTGCCAGTTATCCATGGAGATATCCCTGGCTCGTGTTCTCACTTTTTGCGTGCCTTTATTTTCGTATAGCAATAGGAGTTCTCCACCAAGAAAACTAAGATGGGCATGACTGTCGCTACAACGCACGCAGCCTCCGACGAAACGGTGCGGTACGCACTACTTACTTACTTAATGGTCCCGCGCCGATCCTCCGGTGCATAGGGCCGTGGTAAAAGACCTCCACTGTTGACGATCCGGAACCAGCGTCTTCACCTGGTCCCAGTCAAGATTCTCGTCGACAGTTCGGATTTCAGCGGCTAGGCTTCGTCGCCACGAGTTTCTGGGCCTGCCTCTTCTTCGATGACCTTCTGGATTCCAATCTAGCGCCTCTTTGCAAATCTCGTTTTCATCTTTTCGCAGCGTGTGCCCAATCCATCTCCACTTACGTTCCCGAATCTCGATTCGTAGAGCCCTTTGATGACACCGGCGATGTAGTTCCTCACTCGAGATCCAGTTGCCAGGCCACCAAGCGCGGATGATATTCCGCAGGCAGCGGTTTACAAATACTTTCAGTTTTCGCGTCGTCACCGCATATGTGCACCAAGTTTCGCACCCGTACAGCAATACGGATTTGACGTTTGAGTTGAAGATTCGGATTTTTGTTCGTAGAGAGATCTGGCGTGACCGCCAGATGTTTCGGAGACTCGCAAACGCAAATCGGGCCTTTCTGATCCGGGTTTCGATGTCTTTCCTGGTACCACCATCAGGCGTTATCTGGCTACCAAGATACTGGAAGCACTCCACTTTCTCAACTTGTTGCACAGCTACCATATCCGGTTGCGTTTGGGCGAGCAAAACAATATCGTCATCCAAGTTAAGGTCGTTCAGATGCTCCATTGTTGAAGGATTCCACGGCAATCCTCGGTTCTGTGCACAGTCGATCGATCCAGTCAGAATCTCATCCATTACGATTAGACAAAGTAGCGGTGATATAATACATCCTTGTCTCACTCCAGCAGTTACCGGGATTGATTCGGACAAGACACCGTCGTGCAAGACCTTGCACGAGAATGCCTCGTATTGTGCTTCGATGAGATGCACTAGTTTCTCTGGGGCCCCTCGTCGCCTTAGAGCCGCCCAGATGTTTTCATGGTTAAGTCGGTCGAATGCTTTTTCGAAATCAACGAACACCAGCAGAAGAGAGTCCTGGAAATCTCTGATTTGTTCCAGTATGATTCGTAGCGTTGTGATGTGGTCCACACATGATCGTCCGGGTCGGAATCCAGCTTGTTGCCGTCGGAGTGTAGCGTCGATTTTCTCCTGGATCCTGTTCAGGATCACTTTGCAGAGTACTTTGAAGGTTGTACAGATCAACGTTATGCCTCGCCAGTTACCGCACTCTGTCAGGTCTCCTTTCTTCGGGACCTTTACGAGGATACTTTGCATCCAGTCGGCCGGGAATGTTGCAGTATCCCAGATGTCAGCGAAAAGACGGTGCAACATTTGTGCTGACAGGGCAGGGTCGGCTTTCAGCATTTCAGCAGGGATACAATCGATCCCAGGTGCTTTGTTGGATTTCATGTTTTTGATTGCCGCTTCTATTTCAGCCAGCGAGGGCGCTTCCGAGTTGACGCCATTTATGCGACTTACTGTTGGCGCTTCAAGCTGCGGGTTCTGTTGCCCATCGCTATTCGTGACTCGGAAGAGTTGTTCGAAGTGCTCAGTCCATCGTTTGAGCTGATCTGTTCGATCGGTCAATAACTGACCTGCTCGGTCTTTCAGCGGCATTCTTGCATTAGTCCTTGCACCACTGAGGCGGCGAGAAATGTCATAAAGTAATCGGATATCTCCATTGGCGGCGGCTCTTTCCCCCTCTTCGGCTAGGGAGTTTGTCCAGGCTCTCTTGTCTCGTCTACAAGCTCGTTTAACTGCCTTTTCCAGCTCCGCATATCGTAAGCGGGCGGCTGCTTTGGCTGACCCGGTACATGCCTGCTCAATTCCGACTTTCGCCTTTCTCCGATCATCGACCATCCTCCAAGTTTCATCCGACATTCATTCACTTCTTCTTCCACAAACTTTACCGAGAGTACCATGGCTCGTCGTGATAAAGGCATTCTTGATTCCACACCACTGTTCTTCGACTGTTCCGTCTGTCGGCAGCTCCAAGGCTCGGGATTCTAGCTATTCAACGTATGCCCTTTTCACCTCTAGGTTCCGGCGGACGTCGTATCGACACCCGACTTTCTCCTCGCGCCGTTGGACACGCGCAACTCTCAGTCGTATCTCGCCAAGGACGAGGTTATGGTCAGGTGCAATGTCTGCGCTTCGTATGTTGCGGACATCAAGAAGGCTCCTTCTCCATTTTCGGCTGATGCAGATGTGGTCAATTTGATTTTCTGTTCGGCCATCTCGGGATACTCAAGTGACCTTATTTGCTGGTCGATGGGGGAAGAGCGATCCACCGATCACCATGTTGTTGTTGCCAGTGCGGTACGCACTGATGACCCGCAAATTCATTCGCCTCTGTACGATGTTTAGCTTCTGTTGGTTATAACCAACACTGGATGGAAATCTTTCCATTCAATATCGAAGGACTGACGAAAGCGAACTCGAAATTACACTCCGCTGACTACTTCGGATCCCCGAGTTGTTCGTCATTATCCTCGTATATGCGGCCGGTTCTGTTGCTGTTGCCTGTTACACATATGTGGCTTTTAAAGCTGAGCCGGTCGTCAATCATCACACCCAAAAATTTGCACCCAAATGCATGATCCAACTGCAATCCTGCCTGTTTGCGGTGAAATCAGATTTGATATCAGGACCATCTCGGTTTTGTGGTAAGCCAACTGCTAACTCTTGGAGTGCATCCCAGCTCTCCACCGCTTCTACAGCCTTTGAAGCTCTTAGCTGGACGATATCTGTTGAGTAACTCGTTGTTAGTAGCACGACGTCGTCCGCGAAACCAACCAACTTTACTCTCTCTGGCAAAATAAAGAGATCCGAGAAGCTGTAAACGACATTGTTGACAAAGTTTATTGCGATGGTAATGGACGACGAAACCTACGCCAAAGAAAACTTCAGGCAGCTTCCTGGACAAGAGTATTATACAGCAACCGGATGGCAGACATTTTCAAGCATATTAAACTATCAAAGTTTGTCAAATCAGGAACAAGGAAGGTTGTTAGGCAGGAACCGTCTACTAGTCATTCACGTGAAAGAGTGTCTTCAAAAGCGTTTGCTTATGATTTGTCTGTAGTTTTGGCCGGATTTGGTATCCTACCATTATGGAAAAAAGGCCATGGAGTGGTATGCCGCTAACAATACACGGAGAAAAAAGTATAGTATTTTTAACAATAATCCACTTTTATTCAATCATATTTCTGATTATTTCTCGGCTAACTATAAATATCAAATTTTCAATTATATATACAATAGATTATCGGATTGTTTTTGTGTGCATATAATAGATTCAATTATACCGATATGATTGATTTTTTTGCATTCAACTATAAATATAATAGATTCAACTACAGTAATACCTCGATATAAAGCAACGAAATTTTTTTTTTCGTTGCTTTATATCGAAGTTACGTTATATCGAAACACTACTTAAAATGGTCCTTTGGAGCATCGATAGTGATCGTAAATGTGAAAAAGTTGATTCTAAATTCTGTTTGTACGGTTTTAATATTTTTTACCATTAAAAATCTTGGCTTCAATGCTCTAATCGCTCCTGCTATGCCCAAAAGCGCCATCTGCAGACAGTTTTGTTTTTTATCTATTAATTCAATGGATTCCTTGACGTTTAATAATTGTGATAAATGTCACCAAATAATGACATTCTGATAGGCGATTGAAACCAAACAAAAATCCCAAAGAGGGTGTACATATTTTCAAAACGGCTCAGAAACATCAGAAATGTTTCTTTGTTATTTTCATAGCAAGTGATGAAATCCGTGCATTCGCGATGGTACAGAAGTCTGTACAGTAGACTGCTGCAAAAAATGACTTTTTGCTTCCATATGTTTTTTCGCTGCCAAAGGGTCACAAAGCAGCAGTGTAAAATTTGAGATGATTTGGTTGTTACCTGAGTTAGCGCAACGCGATTCAATTTTGTATGGAAGAAGACATTTTTGCACATTAAATCATCCAGAAAATTCAAATAAGCTCAAAATGAAGTGGGTCTTTAATTTTTAGTTTTGACTATTCTTAGGCTTCATTTTTTGCTTACATGACAAGAAGCTAAGAATTTCATGAAAAAAGTTATAACCATTTCAAAATAAAAAATCTGAATCCATTAAAAAGTATTCAAAAATGGCAGACTTTGCTTGCTAGAGCTGTTAATAATTGCATGAAATGATTCTGCAAAGGCTTTATTAGTCAATAAATTCTGTCGCAATGCAAAGCAGTTTTTTGAGATTTTTTATTTCCATCCTACTGTTACACAGCTTTCAAACAAACAGTCAAAAATGATATATTTAAAAAAATTGATTTTGAAAAGTAAAATTTTATAAAACATTGAATAACTTTTCTGGGGAACAAAAAAGGTTTGTGCTTTGTTCACATGAAATGTACTGCAAGAATCAAGGAACATTTTCATTTAAAGTTATATTTTTTTGGAACTTTTAGAACATCTTTGGCGATTTTTGAATGAAAAATTTTGTTTTCCCATACAAATTTCCATACAAACTAAAAACTCGTTGCGCTAATTCAGGACTAGATGGATCGCTTCCAGAATTTGTATTGCTATTTCGGGCAGCAAAAACAACCAAGAAAAGTCATGGGAGATGTAAAAATTTAAGAATTTGAAATTTCCATACAAAGCACAAAAGCGACTATCACAATACTCAAAGTACTGGAGTTACATTTTTAACGCTTGCGCTCATCCGCTCTTTATGCCTCTGAGAATTTACCGTATGGCTCAGAAACAACATTTTTATATTTTCATGACAAAAAAGTATTCAAAATAAACGTATTTATTCAAATTAGAAACATTTTTAAAAGTTACGTAATATAGAGGCAAAAGTTGCTTTATATTGGGTTACGTTATATCGAGGTTGCTTTAAAAAGAGGTTGCTTTATATCGAGGTATTACTGTATAGTCAATAATTGATGTTGTGCTTTCAACAAGAAATATAATAAATTCAACTATACTGGTATAATTGATTCAACTGTAAATATAATAGATATAATTATATTTCTATGATTGGTTTTATGAGATCAACTATAGATATTGTAGATTCAACAAATGTTTGTTTTGGAAGCCATCATATTTATTGTTTGCTTTCTAGTCGGTTCTAGCGGTTATTCCAATTATATTTTATTTTTATTGGTTTTTCACACTATTTACACAAAACAAAATTTTATTTCTGGCCCGTTCAACGTTCAGCCTCCGCCCGAAACCGACCAAAGAAACTGCCATCGGGTGGTGGTGGTAAATTTACAGGAATACAACTGCATTTTGATCCGAATTGTTTGTCCTGCTACTGCTGATTACTTCCCAGCCGGAAAGCCCACCGATCTCAGCAACAGGGTAGGTAGAACGAAAGAAAGCTGCCAGGGAAAAAAGTACATTGAAAAAACGGAGAAAAAGTAATGTTGTAAGTTTTACCCGGCGTATTTTTTTGGGCTTTATCGGTGAACGGGCAACCAACATTTATGCTATTCGACGAGCAGCGTTTCGGGGGACCGTATAGGACGTCAGGTGTGGTCTCTTGTCAATCGATCCCAGTGACAAAATCCCAGGTTCCGGTAAGTCGGCAGTGATCCCAGGGAAATACTTTGCTGGCCGAGTTAAGCTCCCAATAATCTAAAATAATAAAAAAAAATTGATTCGGTCCACTTTTTTGGAAACTTCCTCCTCACCAGCACACTTGACGTCCCTGACAGATTAGTAGCATCGTTCGATTGTTCCCGGTGAAATTGTTTGAGGCCATGTCTAGCTTCCGCCGTCTTGCTCCGAGTAGAATTGAGTTTTTCCATGCCGCTGAAGTCGCCGGCCGTTTATTGTAGCCTGTTTTCTTAGACTGGGAGTTTCGTTGGAGGACTTTTCTAGAATCTTTCGAACGGTCAGCTGAGGTTGAGGTTCCCATCGGTTTCGGCTACCCCTTTGAACAAATTTCTATTCTGCCGGATTTGTGGACAGTTGCGGTTTCCAAACGAGGCCAAGTGCTGGTCGAGCACCACAACCGCTGCCAGGAGAATACACACAGGAATCCTTGGTGGATTGGAAACGGTTAAGCGATAGCGGTTTCGGAAAAATATTTCCCGCGGGTTTCACGTTAACGAGAATTGAATTTATCGCCGTTTTTTTTCTGTTTTTCTCTGCACTCATGCGCAACTATACTCAAATGTTGGTTAAAATAAAGTTTGATGCAATTAATCATAAAAGTAATAGAAATTATTATATTTATGAGTTGAATGTTTAATATCAATTGTACAATCGTAATTGAATCTATTCTGTTTAGAGTGGAATTAATTATCAACAGGGTGTAGTTGATTCTATTATAAGTATAGTTGAATGCCTAAAATAAATCATACGATTGTAGTTGAATTTATCATATTTATATTTGAATCAATTACAGTTGAATCTACTATATTTGTAGTTGATTGCGTAAGGACAATCAGCAATTTGTTGTTGAACCTTTTATATTTATAGTTGAATGCGAAAAAATCAACTACACCTTGATGATTGGTATAATTAGCTGAAATAATTGGAACAACTTTCGACTTTTTTCTCCGTGTATTCAGGTTGTGCCCAAGGATAAGAATCCTCCCAATTTCGTCCAAACGAAATATTTTTGGCGATAGTTGAGCAGAACTTTTAGAAGACCCAAAAAACTGTTGACAAGCGAGAATCAGTTCTGACGTTCTGCGACGAAGAAAGTGGATAAGATGACTGTACAAAATCTAATGAGAGGCTTCAAACAAAAGACTTGCCCATTTGGACTAGGTCGACCGGAATCCTAACTGAGTATTTCTTCCGTAAAATGCTTTAATATTTTCAATAAGCTAATAATCGATTTACAAGCAATTTAGTTTGGCCACTTTTTGACCTGAACCCCCTTTTTTACTTAGATTCATGAGAGAAATTAACAGTATTAACAGCGTTATTGAATACAATCAAAATGTTTCGATTACCATAAATAGCTATACCTTACTTAGACAACTTAATGTAAGTTTTTTTTAATACAGGCGGAATGACGAGCTCAGCCCATATATACACATAAAAAAATCAAATCAAATTTTATTTTTTTCGTAAATAAATTGCGTTTAAAGATTTAGAGGTCGTGGAAAATATTATCAGCTTTTTTTATAACAAATTTTTTCCATGCTTAGGTAATTTAGTAGTTCAGAAGAACATTTGAATATAACATCAACATTTCCGTAAACTTAAAAACTTATTAAACTTAATATATTCATTAAAAATCTATGAATGCGAACAATATGATTATAAGTATCTCTCATTCAAAAATTGCATTGGTTGATGAAACCACTGTATATTAACAACTTGGTTTTTGTCATATTGCCAGGCGACTTGATCTACTCTATAATATCGTATCAAGTTAACCATCATAATTTGCACTCTAATTCAAAGAGTTTCTGCAATTATAAATAATGGCTCAGAAACTTACCGGGCTCGATTTTTCATAATCCGACGACGCCGCTCGTCGTTATCGGTGTACTCCTCGGTGTTGCTGCTGCTGTGGGAGCTGTCGTCGTAGTCGTTCTTGTTTGGGCCCGCTCCACCTCCGCCTCCACTTCCGGACAGGATACCGACGACCGTGCCTGAGCTGCTGGCTAGACAGGCTACCCCTCCTCCGCCTCCGCCGCCACCAGGAGAGGCTCCGGATGAGGACGAGGCGGATGAAGTTGAGTTTTGTTTCCGCTGCTGATGGTGTAGTTCCATCACCCAACGCTTGATCCAGCTACTAATCCGAAAGAGGTACTCTTTGCTTCGGGTGTTTCTGCCTATGATCCACCACCGGATTCCACCGTGGTCCACTATCTTAAATGTACGCGTTCGATCAGCTGCGCAGCTGATTCTCAGTCGAAATTTTTACAAGAGGAGTTGTGCAATATCGCTGCTACAGCTAGTACGTCCTTCTGCAATATGCAAATCAGGTTTCATGCACGTTCTTGACTTCGAACCAAGAGAAAGGAGAGAACAATGACGAAGTAGATATAAAGTGCAGTCTTACCTTTCGCTTGAATCTGCCATTAAGGCAGCTCGATTTTCACTATGAAACGAAGCCAAATCACCGTAATCAAAGCAGATTTCTGATTTTCCGTAGCGGTTCGCACTAGCTACAAACCAACTAGAGGTAACTGGCACTAGTTACGGTAAAATTTGCTTTTAAAAATTAAAAAAAATTGAGAAGGTAATTTTTGTGTGAACTTTTTGTTTGCAATAATTTTCACCCCTCTTCACTCTTGCTTCGGCCGTTTTCGTCCTGCTGATCTTTGAACGAAAAAACGCCACAGACTTCGGACCTTTATGACGCTTGTATAACAGTTGGAAATGAAAAAAATTAGAAACACGAAAAATAAATTTTAATGATCCATTGAAAATCAGATGTTTGACGACAACTAGCGACAAATCATTTCATAAGTTGATAACGTCAGTTGCAAACGCACCGCTGGATATATGGTCACTGTCACCAATCCATCCGTGAATTTTTCATAATCCACAAAAAAAAGAAGAAGAAGTTGCAAACACAAGCAAATCCTTTCTTTCCAATATTTTTTCTTTAGAATCAAACTCATAATACATTGTGTTAAATAAAAAAGAGTTTGCTTCAAAAGAATATTTTTTTTAATCCAAATTATTTTTTTTTGGTTCAAACACCAAGATTTCTCTGAGTGCAGTATTGTTTTGTTTCAAAACCCAAGTTTTCTCTGAGTGTTGGAAAAGTCAACCAACTACCGTATTCGTTTTCGTTCAGTTTTGCACCGGTGCTTTCACGCACATCGACTACAGGTGAGGGCAAAACTCATTTTATGCTTGTTTTTGGCCTGGACGATGCAACTCTATCGAGTGGCGAAAACGAATACGGTAATAGAAAGTAATTCAATTCTAAGAAAGACCTTAAAATGTTTACAGGGCTCGTTACAGGTCACTGTGAATGCAGATATCACATAAATAAAATTGGCAGAATCAACTCTGACGAGTGTCGTTTCTGCAGTATGGAGAAGGAATCGTCAGAGCATCATCTTTGCGAATGTCCTTCTCTTATATCGAAACGGATTAAAATAATCGGCTGTGGCATATTAGATCCCTCCGAAGTTTTTTTCAATTGATCCTAAAAAGGTGAACAGCTTCATAAGAGCGGTTATACCAGATTGGGAAAATGCTAAATCTCAAGATAGGGACACTATCTAAATATATAGAAGTGATCTTCCTTGACTTAGCATATATTAAACAGGGGACATATTACAATAGATCAACTAACTGGTCGCAGTGATAGGTACCCAACAAGGAAAAAAAAGTAATTTATAGGGAACACGATTAAAGCGAACCTGGGATTCCAGGCAAATGAATAATTTTTATTCTTTCGTTTATAGTGAAAAAAAAAGATTTGATAGACATGTTGTTCGTTTCATGTAATTTAATAGTTTTGTGATCTAATTAAGTAATATTGAACTAATCATATGAAAACATAATTCGATATGGGTCCTTGCGACCTGTTAAACAGGTGGATTTTCGATTTGACAGAACCATAGATAATCGAGCCGCGAGAGAACCGAGAGAAAAATAACAGACACATGTGATTAACCTGACCTTAACTTGAATGGGAAACGTAAAGTTGCCCAGAAACTTACAAAACGAATTTTTCAGTCTCTGTGAGAAATGCGGGCAGTTACTTTATGGATCAAAAACTTTTCTAAAAAATTCTTTCCAGGAACAGTGAGTATTAAAATGCAAAACTTTTTTCCAAATTTCTAAACATAAAACGCAACGAAAAACTTTCAGTGTCCCCACAAACTGTTATAAATTTCGAACATTTTGGTTTGACATTTCCAAAATTTCTCCACCTTTATTCACCACGCTTGGAAATTTTTCGTTTTCTTTTTTCGCCAAAACGCGCTTTATTCACCTCCAATATCGAACGTATGTGTTAGTGTGTGGAAAAGAAAAACTCCCCGCAGCAGGACGTTCAGTGAAAATTTGCGTTATTTTCTGGAATCCGGTGCGAAAAGTGTCATTAAATGGCAAAAATTGGCTACTATCGTGAGGGGGGATGTGTATTCCGTGCGGGTTCGGTGTTTTACTAGGTGGAAATCCGGATTTATCGGGTTTCAGTTTGAAAAAAATGGATCCCGTTTGCCATCATCATCGTCGTCGTCTTTTTCGTTTTACTAGTGGTCGTAGAAGTGATGATGGTTATAATTGTTTTGAAGGGAACAGAAGAAGCGAATCGATAGGAGGGATTGATTATTCGGTGCATAAAACTGATAAAACCTGCATAATTCATTGGTGGAAGCTTGAAAAAAGTGTTAATTGCGACAATGATCATTGTTAATCGATTCTCGACGGAATTTGTTAAAAAGAAAGTGAACGAAAAAGCAGAAAAAATACTGGAAGTGACAAAAAAAAATCTGTGCTTGCTGAGATGGCAGCACCTTCGATGGTTTGCTTCGTTTACTTCAAAAGGTTCATGTCAACACTTGCAAAAGGCCAATTGTGCCTAGTGACATCTAGCGGTAACGCTTTGAAGGTGATGTAGAAAACAGAAAAATAAACCCATATAGTGACGTGTGACGTCAGTGTAGTTTACGAAAACAATTTTGTGCATCAGAATCTTTGGAGTTGGAGCGGTAGAAATTCATTGGAGTTGTCTCCCAGGTAAGTTTTATGCAAAATTGCGCATTATTTGATCAAAATATGTATTTATGTCGCGCCCAAATCGTCGGTCAAATCTAAAGTAATACGTGCTTAAGGGCCCTTGGAATTTATAAGCAACATGAATGTAATACAAAACAGGTATCGTAAATTCGTTATCACGATTCATTCTGTCTCAAGACATAGACATTTTTTTTATTAGAATATTTGTAAATCTAGCTGAACATTATCCAAACCACAAAACATTGTTTTGTGAGTCATAGAAATGTCTGGCGCTATTTAAAGAATTAAACATGGAAATAGGAATGGAATTTTTTCGTTAATTTTAACATTGTATTAGGCTCTTTTTTAATGTTGTGAAAAAAAATTCAATTTATCATAAACAAAGTTTTACGATGCTGTTATCCGTTGGATTCCGTTTATGGGTTAGTTGATGTATCAGGCAATTTACGATACATGTTCCTTGTCATGCTTTCACATTTCTAAATAAATTGTGTCCTCGATGAAATTGCCACATTATTAGTTTGCTCTAACTTTTTAACCGTTGGGTAGAATTTAATGAAAATTTGGATGGATGTAGTTCATAGTGCATTGTTTACATCCTGCAAGTTTAAGGGTACGAACACAGTGAGCGCGAAGCGAACTGCGAAGCGAAATATTCATTCACCGGATGAATTTCGCAAGTTCGCTTTTGAAGGCCGGCCACAGTGCACGCGAATTGCGAAGCGGTTCAACACTGAAAAAAACCTTCGGTGTTGCAAAAATTAATCACATGTGAAAAAATCTTTGCAAATTAACAAAACTGTGAGCGAGGGATACGCACCGCGCAAAAAAAAAACCAATCCGCGTTAATTCCGAAAAACTCAATCAATTAGTAACAGTCGAATTTTTCTGACGCTATGAAACGCCATCTTAAAATCCAATACGGCGGTTTCCGTTCAACTTTAAAATAATTTTAATGACTGAAAATCGCAAAAAAAATCTTCTAAAACTATGACATAAATATAACAAAATTTTGAAAAAAAAATACAATATAATAATAACAAATATTACGAAACGCTGACAAAACTTTAATAAAAATATGGCAATGGTGATAAAAATATTACAAAAATATTAGAAAAATATACCAATTCTATGATAAATTTGACATTGAAATGGCAAAGCCATGACCAAATTTAAAAAAAAAACTGACAAAAATTAATAAAAGTTGACTGAATAATAACAACAAATTAGTAATAATGCCAAAACTCGAAATTAAAAACTTTGACAAATATTTGACAACATTATGGAAAATATGAAAAATGAAATAAAAATATGACAAATATAATAACTAATCAAAAATTACAAATACAGACCCCGTTCGTTTTTGGCAACACGCCCGAAAATTTTATGTTGCCAAAATCGAACGGTTTTTTTTGTCACTTTTTTATTTTTGATTTTTAATTCAAATTAGTCAAAATTTATGTAAAACCTTATATTAGCATACAATTTTTCAATTTGACTCAATTATATTAGTTATGAGCATTAAACATGGAAAAAATCATGTTTTTACTGTTTAAAACTATCATAATTAAGCCGAATGAAAAAATTTCATGCTAATATTACGTTTTACATTAATTTTTATTTGTTTAAAATGAAAATAAAAAATAAAAAAAAGACAAAAAAACGTCTTTTTTGGATGTTGCCAAAAACGAACGGTTTTTGCTCGGATGTTGCCAAAATCAAGCGGGGTCTGTATGACAAAATTTTGAAATAAAATAACATAAATCTGGCAATACTATGACCAAAATCTTACAAATGTGATAAAAGTATATGCAACAAAAGTATGAAAAAATGTTACAAAACTATGATAAAACAAAACTATGACAATTGACAAAGGTTGTCATAGTACTGTAAGATTTTTGTCATTTTATTTTAATTTTTGTTATAATTTTGTCATGTTTTCGTTTGTCATATTTTTGTCATAGTTCTGTCAGATTTTTTGTTCATTTGATTGTAAGTTTTTTTTATAGTTTTGTCTTTTTTCGTTCGATTATATTCGTTTTACCACCTTCTCTTCATACTGAAAGTCTTTTCCAGTACAAATGCATTCGATGATTACTCTTGTATTTGAACTCACGGACATTGGCTTAGGAGGGAATTAACATGCCAACTGAGTTACACATATCACAAGCCCATAGATTTTTATAGATTGTGTCATTTTTTCGTCGTATTTGCGATGTATTTTTTACATATTCATCATTAATAAATTATTATTATTATTATTATATGTTTGGATTTGTCTTTTTTTTTTAATTTTGTGATTTTTATGTCGTATTTGTCATCATTTTGTCATTTTTCTTACATATATTTGAAAGTATTTTGTTATATTTTTATCTCATTTTTCATAATTTTGTTAGATTATTGTCATTATTTTTGACAATTTTTTGTCATATTTTTTTCAAAACTTTATCATATTCTAGCCATTTTGCCTTATTTTTTGTCAGATTTTTGTGATTTTATTGTAAATTTGTTGTTATTATTTTGTCATTTTTGTAAATTTATTGTCAAATATTGGTCCTTATATTAGTTCTGTCAGGTCATTTCATTATCAAATTTTGATTATAATTTTATCATAATTTTTTTTTTCTCATTTGTCATAGTTTTGCCATTTCTGTGATTTTTTTCTCATATTTTTGTCTAATTTTGTAATATTTGTCATATTTTTTGGCTTAATTATTTAACCACATTTGGCGTGTTTTATCCAAAGTTTTGTCATTTGTCACTATTTTTTTGTCATATTTTTTAATTTTAGTAATAGTTATTCATATTTTCCCACAGTTTTGTATTATTTTTGTCAATATTACTTAAGTTTTATAACACTTGTTATATTTTTGTTTATTCTTTTCAGTGCTTTTTTGCAGTTCTCTCAAAATTTTTGTTAAATTTTTGTCAGTAATTTTTCATCTACTTTTTTATCCCTTTTACTGATTTCTTATATTGTGGATGGACCTTACGATTTTCAGTTATTTATTGCATTTTGAATTAAGCGGAAACCGCCATCTTGTATTTCAAAATGGCGTCGGACAGCCAAATTCGACTTCTACTTATTGAGTACTTTCATCCAATACCCATATTGTGGGAGTTTCATGTGCTTTTCAGTCACTTCCAGCATTTTAAAGTTGAGTGAAAGGGGCCATATTGGATTTCAAGATGGCGTCGGATAACAAATTCCAACTTCTATCCGTTTAGCCCCTTCACCCTATACACATATTGTGGGGCTTTCATGCCACCGGTCGTTTATTGCCAGTTATAATTTGTTTCAATAGAAAAAGACTGAAACCGCGTTTGTTTCGAAAATCCGCGCTAAAAAACCGTGCATTTTTCATTACCAAAACAGAAACGGCAATGATAATTAAATAAATAAACTTTTGAAAAAAAAATTTTTGATAAATCATTTTACGATAAAAAATATCCGAGAGAATATTTTCAGTGTATGTCCGGATGAACAGGATGAATTCGCGCGATCCAGCCAGGTGTTCGCACGAAAATTCGCTTGCACTGTGGCCGGTCGATGTTTTTTTCAACGTGTTTCAATGAGAAGCGGTTTTTCGCGCGAATTGGAAATTCGCTTCGCACTTCGCACCGCGCTCACTGTGAATTCGACCTAAAAGTCCTGTGATCAAAACTCGCGGAAATTGAGTCGAAAGAACAACTCGTGTCTTGTCTTTAAGATGTTTTAAAAAACATAGTAACCGATTAGATGAAAAGACGAGTAGTTTGGGAGACGTAAAACAGAACGGAAGCCAATGAACTTTGTTGCTGTGGAGACGTCTTACTTAGAGCGGATAGGATTGTTATTCCCACTGAACTTCGTGATAAAGTGCTACGAGTTGCACATGAGGGTCACATCGGAATGCGTATGATGAAATCACATTTACGTTGTGCTGTTTGGTGGCCAAAAATGGATTACGATGTAGAATAATTTGTTTAAAAAATGTCGTTCGTGTGCATTAGTAGCGGCTCCAGAACCACCAATTCCTATGATAAGGAAAGAATTACCGTATGGGCCTTGGGAAGAAATTGCTGTCGATTTTTAGGTCCACTTCCTGAGGGACAAATGCTTCTGGTAATCATCGACTATTATAGCTGTTTTGTTGAGGTTTGTGAGGTGGAACGAACTGGTGCGACAGAAACGATACTACAGTTGTCTAAGATTTTCGCTCGTTATGGTGTTCCGAGAACGCTCCGCGCTGATAATGGACCACAGTTCAGCGCCGCTTGTGAGGAGTTCAAAGGATTTTGTGAAGATATGGGTATTCGATTGGTAAACACAATTCCTTACTGGCCTCAACAAATCGGAGAGGTGGAGAGGCAGAATCGGACGATACTCAAGCGACTTAAAATTGCTCAAGAATTAGGCGAGGATTGGCGAATTGTTTTAAGTCAATTCATATTGAAGTATCACTCAACACCTCATCCTACGACAGGACGGTCGCCTTCTGAACTTATGTTTGGACGTAATATACGCAGTAAGCTTCCTCAGGTACCTCGTGAAATATGGCAAGATGAAGGTGTAAGTGATCATGACAGATTGATGAAGGAAAAAGGAAAAGTTTATGCAGATCATAAGCGTCGAGCTCACGAAAGCGACATTCAGGTGGGTGAAAGAGTCCTAATCGAAAGATTTAGGAAGGAAAAGAAATTAAGTACGGAGTTTTCACCAGAAGAACATACGGTTATCAAGCGAAATGGTGCAGAGGTAGTCTTACGGTCGTCAGTAGACGGAAAGAAATGTAGACGTAATACAATGCATCTGAAGAAGATACCTGATATTTCTGAGAATGAGACTACGGTATTGCTTTCTGAAAATAAAGAAACACCCGGCTTGAAAGCTGCAAGTTCTAGTAGTGAGAAAGATGCAGAAGGTCAACCAATAAGGCGCCCAAGGGAAGAACCAATCAAATTTAAGGATTATGTTCCGCATTGATTAATAATAAAAGAAAAAAGAGAAGGGGGCTGTAGTGTCTTGTCTTTAAAATGTTTTAAAAAACATAGTAACCGACTAGATGAAAAGACGAGTAGTTTGAGAGACGTAAACCAGAACGGAGTGACTCAAGGATTCTAAATAAATTATAATATTTTATTACGTGATTGTGTCCTTATTTCAAGTTTACGAGAATCCCACAGATCTCTCGCATCGTTCCATTGCTAAAACGTTGAGAATCGCGAATTCCACGGTGTCGCGAGTGATTAAGGAACGATTGTCCACCGATCAGAAGCCCAGAAGTGAAGTAAAGAGTATTCCGTACAACACCAAAACACCAAAAATTACAACCGCGTAGTTGGGGCCTTCTCGAACGCCTCCGTTCGGGATGTGGCTAGAAAGCTGCACCTAAGCCGAAGTTTTGTCAAGAAGGTCAAAACTAAGGCTAGGCTTCGAAAGTTCAAGGTACAAAAGGCCCCTAATCGCGACGAGAAGCAGAACAAGTCCGCCAAAACCCGTACCAGGAAGTTGTAACTCAACATGCTGACGAAACTTGAATGCTGCATCATGGACGACGAAACAAATAAGGCCGATTTCAAACAGATTGCGAATAAATTCCTTGTTTGGCAAGCCATCTGTACGTGCGGGAAGCAGAGTGCACCCTTCGTGATCCAGGATACGATGAACGGACAAGTGTACATAAAACAGTTCCTCCAGAAGCGGCTGCTTCCTCTAATGAAGGCCCACAACGTCCCAACAATCTTCTGGTCGAATTTGGCCTCATGCAACTACTCCAAGGACGTGCTGAAGTGGTATGCGGACAATAAGGTCAATTTCGTGACGAAAATGTTCAACACTCCGGAGCTCCGCCCCATCGAGAAGTACTGGGCGATTATGAAGCAGCACCTTTTTAAACGACCTAAGGTAGTGAAAACAGTCGAGGAATTGAAGAAAGTATGGGTTTACATGCAAAAAAAGGGTGGATTAACAGGTTGTACAGAATCTTATGGCCGGGGTTAAGGCCAAGGTGCGGGCATTTGCGTAAAGACTGTAAATAAAATACGAGTAAAATGGTAAAATGAAGTTTAATAGTTATTTTTCAATCCCTGAAAATTTGGTGGCAATCGGATGAAAACTCGAATTTTGCGAATCAATTTTGCGTGTGTTCATCGTAGACACCCTTAATTAAAAACTGCAAAACCATTTCCGCCGTAATGATGATATCCCACTTTCCTGTTTTAGATTAACTTACAATATTTTCATTTTTCTTCCTTTTCAGAGCTGTTGATCCATCTCTTGAGTGAGTAAACCACAAATGAGCAAAAAACGTATTTCTAAAACATATCCCCAAAAACGCAGAAAAGATCGTGAGAAAAAATAATAGAAAAAAAACACATTCTGGATTTTAAGGTATGTTGTTCAGTCGACTATTTTTTTAAAAAGGTTCATACTGATACTCATAAAAAGACGTTAACACAAGAAAGAATGAGGATACAAATTCTTAGCAGGAAAAAACCATGAAACGGCATTTCTGTAGTTTTTTTCACCTTATTACACTTACGTAGCAATGTTTTGTTTTAGATTTTCAAAATTTTACAAGCCTGTTAAATTCAAAAACTATTATTATGGAATAATCAGAAATTTCCTGACGGCGAGAAAATCATCAAAATAAATAAAATACTAGCCTTTGAAGATGAGAGAGCCTCAAAAATTTGTACGTTATCACAGCAATCTATCAGCAGATAATTTTTAAAATGTTAATTGTAGGCGATCCCACCACGTTACAATACCAACTAATGTTGTTTTATTTTAGTTATCAGTGAAATAAGATTTTTCATTTTCACCAGAGGTGTACCCCGTAGCCTTTAGATAAAACTGACATGACGATACTAATGAAAAAGACAGGTTAAAAATTTCAGGTTGGATTTTTATCCTTCAGATATGTTTTTATTGAGTGTTCCTGCGTTACGAAAGATGGAGTTATTAGCAAAACCTTTTCCTATGGAACCCTCTAAACAGTATTCAAGTAAATTTGAAAAATTTAGATATTGTTTTATCAACATTTCCACACATTGTTTACAATAACGTAAAACATTACTCGTTTTCACACCGAAGACTCTCATTATCGATACACCTTGTCGAGTAGAAACAATCTCTACCCCACACCAAAGAATGAATCATTTTTTCGATCATCGACACGAAGGACAGCGAGTGAGTGGTGGTAGGTAGACGTGAATCGAAACTTCGAAAATGGGAGCGTACCAGTGAGAGAATGGGAGAGTGCACGCAGAGAGCAGCGAAGTGTGAATGAGAGGATGAATGAATGAACTGCTGCCAGTCGAATAGCAAGTAGCTGAAGAAAAGGCAGTGCCGAGGAGTAGAAGGAGGACACACACATATCATCAAGAAAAAGATGGAAAATTATAATGGCGGCGCTGCTGCTGTCTCGCCGTGTCGATAATTTTCTACAAATTAAACGCATTATATTCGGTTCGGGACGGAATTAGTACCCGCGTACTGACGTCGGAAGTGACCCTGGCCTTACGGATGGCCAAATCCGGGTGCGGTAGTGCCGTTTCGAGGAAATATTTGGTGAAAACAATGGTGCGCTAGCGATTTGTTGTTTACTCTTGTGCGACCAGGAGGAACTTTTTCACTTTGGATTGTTGGATTTCTTCTGTCGTCTTGTATGTAATATGTCTACGATGATTGGATTGTAGAGATTTGGCAAGCACTAAAAGGCTGAATAAATGAAAATTAATCGTGGATCAGTGACGGGAAACAATCGGTTAGTTTTCGATATTCGATTTCATTGATCGAGATCCAGGTGGAGATCCCAAATGATGGCCTGGCGGAATTGGATTACCATGGCCAGTACGCATGAAAAATAAGAAGATAAGCACCAACTCAGACAGTGACAATGAATGTAGTTCGAATTGCTGCTACAGATTTTCATTTCTGGACATTACACAATTGGAAGAAAAAGTGAGTGTCTTGTATGTGGTACCATTTTTTTTTCTTGGTGGGGTCCCTGTAAGATGTTGAAATATCACTAATGGAACGAAAAGAGGAGTGGGAACCAGTGGAAAAAATGCAATTGCGAAAATGGGGGATAGCATGAATCGATTTCCATCGATCCTTTCTCATCACTTGGGCATGGCGCTTCAATGTATGCAAGCAGTTAAACAGAACCGTGTGACAAAAATTTGTGGCTGGCAAATATTTTTGGAAATTTTTCATCCGTTTGTATCATGCCAGATATCGATAAATTGATATCATTAACGGGTAGATGGTCTTACTGGGTTCATCCCCCGGTTCCCGAGGCTCAAACTGTACATATAAAGGAGGACAGAGCAGCACATATAAGAGATACGCTGGCAGCTACAACTTGCCTGCTCCATACCTTCTCCTCTCTTCGACCAAGCGGCTCACCTATAAAAAGCATATTATTCGATTTGGTTGGTATACAATCTAGCAGTAACATAGCATAGCAGCACCGAGTTTTCTCCTACGCCGCACTTGGCTGTCTTTCCTCCACGTCTCCGGTGGCGCAGGCCCCACACACAGTACCAAATTCAACCATTCAAACCAACAGACCGCGCGCTCTCACTCGCTGCCTCTTCTCAATATGCTTCGGTTTTACGATGGAGCGGTGGATTCTCCACCATCATCATCGTTCGTCTCGTAGTGCCCCATCATTCCCGTTAGTTGGGCAGGCTGGCAGTCAGCTAGCTAGCAGCCAGTCTAACCGTTCCTTCTCCGCACAGAGAGCGCTGCATGATGGGTCCGGTTGACAACGGGGAGCAGTAAAAGTCCCAGAGATGCCAGAATCTTGGTGTCGAAGTCATTTTTGAAACTGATTAATTGAAATTCAATCGACGTCAGGTGCATGCTGAATCAAAACATGTAGGATTACTCTAAATCTTCCTATTTGGCTTAAATGTTTTAGTGACCACTTTCTTACAAGCCAAAAGATTGATTAACATTTAGGAGCGGAGCAAAGGTTTAAGAATATTTGGAGTATTTCTAGATCGGTTCATATATTTTTAACATGTGCGTTAAGAATGCTATATTTATTTAAACAAAATCACCGAACCGATTGATTGCATAACGAATAGGAACCGGACATAAAAAAATCAACAGCACTTGATAGTTGGTGCTCAAAGTTGTTAGAAACTGTGCAATTGAGGTGAACACTTCCTTATTACACCAAACACATAATTCCTACCTAGAGATCAATGAGGATTTTGTTTTATATGTACCTGATGCATAAACCGTACCTTTGTACTGAAGAACTGTTCTTTATTATAAGAACGTTTTTATTGAGTTTTAGCTGGTGAATTCAGCTGGAGTGAATGGAGAAAAGTGAAAATTTAGGTGTAAAAGATTTTAACAATTGAGATTTATCAGATTTGGTGAGATTCTACTGTGTTATAGTATATCACGCACAAAGCTTGAGACATCTAGCTAAAGAAAGGATTAGCTTTGCGGAAGCTAATGGCTTTACATATAAACAATTTCCGGCGATCCGGAAACAAACGGTTCAATCGATTCAACTGTATATCGTCCACACCAATCATCGTAACCTTGGGTAAACCGAGTAAATAAGTTGGGAGCACTGTTTACACAGTATCTAGCTCTTAATTCTGTCGATTTCGTAGCGCACTGCTCGTGAACACCTACAGCAAACAACCCGAGTTGTTCAGTCAGTTCAGTAACTTTGCTTATTGTTGTTTGCTATAATCCGCCGTCATCGTCGTCTGCCACGGTTGTTCGGCTCTCTATGAATGTGGGCACCTCATGAATTACTCTTCGTGCCTCGGCTCTTGTAGTGGTGGCGTGTGACCCGTTACTCATTCTCTACCATTCATTCGTGTATTACCAGTGAAAACGAACCAGCCAGCCAGTAGTTATCCATCTATCCACCAATCCATCTCTCTGTCATACTCTGCTTCACACACATGCAAACACACATACACCGAAAGGTGCCAATCTGGTTGGTTCCAATTCCGAGACTGATCCGCGCGCTCGATTTCTTGCTTTTTTTTCGTTTTCTGTTTGTCGACGGCCCTCAAATTGAGGCGCACTTTTCTTGTAGAGCATTTTGCTCCTTTCATTCATTACCCCGCACGAGATGTACCGAACGGAGTGCGCTGTTATGGTGCGATGCGATGGCAGCAACAGTAGCGTGGTGCTAAACAACACTGACCATCAAGCTACGGCAACAGCAAATCACTCTGCGACTCTGCTGAGGGTACCTTGTTATCGACGTCGTCGGTTTCTTCGTCATCAACACTGCAGCCGTCGACCATCTTTCCCCTCATTCCATCGTTCCAATGTCGCTAGAGGTTTTTTTGCTCGTACGTGCCCGATGCAATGTTTTGCAACTCGTTGAGAGAACAACAGCAGCAGTAGCAGTAAGGTGCTGTGGTGTTGAGTTGAGTGTGGTAGTCCTTCAACAGTGCAGTTTATTTTGCTGCTTATACCTACATATATGGAAGAGCCATAAGTGTTTTTTTTCTGCTTCGCAAAAAAAAATTGGATTCGTGACTGAGAATTGAGACAATATGAATAGACGTTTCGAAGCTCCAGAGAAAAGTGACAACATGACCTAATTGTTTTGCGCTGACAATGCGATGAGGCGAATGCGCAGGACAAGCTGAATCTGGCACTTTCTGTGTAGATCCTGTCTAGTAAATTTCTAAGTTACCAACCACACAAAAAAGTCTATATATTCAAATACACAAGAACTTCCGATAGAGCCAAAAATTTAATAAGGATGTTCAATATAAGATATTTTTCATTCTATTTGGTACGTTTTTTCACCTTTTCTTACTCCTGGAATTTATGTGTTGCTTTCCTTGGTATGCTATTTCAACAAAAACAATGTTGCGTGTTTAATGAAAGGGAACGGGAGGCTAAACATTTTCTTAAGTTTCTTTCGGATTTAACAGCGTTCTGAAATTAGGTAACAATCCACTTATCCACAGAAGGGAGGACTGGAGTGACTTGCTTTCATTTTTTTTGTTCTTATCATAGTTTTCTTTTGGAAAATTTCAATGTTTCGTTAAATTCACAGTTTTTGACAGCATGTAACAATACATAGTCATGCACAAAAATTAGGACGATTTGTTTGTGATGCAGAAAATAAATTAGAAGCTAGAGCAAAAAAAAAACTATTATATAACTATGAGGGTTATTTTAGGATATGTTTATAAGAAAAATTAAAATGAAGTTTTTTGTTACTCTTACTTTACATTTATTATTTTCTTCATTTTCAATGGAAGGATTGATTAAAAACATCCGCTGTAAAATCTTGAATTTTACATTAGAGAAAAAACATTTTGAACTTTGGAACATATCAAATGTTGATAATTGAATTTTATTTTATAAAAATATGAAAAAATTAATTTTATTCCAAGATTGTAAGTCAAAGAAAAAACCCTTTCCTATATTAAAATTTGTCAAATGATTTACTTTCATTAACAGTTATTAAAAATAAAGGCTAAACAGTTCTGAAGTTCAAAATAATAACTTTGTTAATACAACATGTTCAGTTACACTGACAAATTACAAATTGGAAAATGATAAATAAGAAATTAATAAAATAAAAATAATTAGTTCCAAGTTTTATTGTAAATATTGAAAGCACTAAGATAATACAAATTTAGTTAACATTGCGCATTAAAATTTGACTTTAAAATTGCTACTCCCAATCAAATCAATTATAGATTAGATAAAGTAAAAATTATGATCGATAATAAAACATGATTTAAAAAATAATGAAAATTAGAGAAACTTGTAGATTTAATGTATCGGCCTAGCGGTGAAAAGTGATGTCCTTTTTAGTAGGGACATCTAAAGATTATGAAGTGTTTTTTTTAAATAGGTGGATAGAAGGTTAGATGAAAATGAAAGACAACATCTGACTGACTGAAAATGAAAGACAACATCTTTCATTTTCATCTAACCTTCTATCCACCTATATAAAAAAAACACTTCATAATCTTTAGATGTCCCTACTAAAAAGGACATCACTTTTCACCGCTAGGCCGATAAATTAAATCTACAAGTTGGGGAGAGTGGGGTATCGTGGGCCATGGGGAAACGTGGGTCACTTTTAATATCGCAGATGTGTGTTGAGATAAAAATCTCAAACCAACTGTCATCGTCGTCGCTTTGCGTGAGCATATATTCCTATATGTAGTTGACTGAAATACGCATCATATGCTTCTTTTATTTATCAAGCTAAAAAAAGTTAGAAAAATTTACTTACATAATTAAAAAAACACCCGCTAATTTCATCGATGGGGAATCTAACGTGCATAACAAAAATATGCTCATACGCTTATGATCTTAGTTTTGTCATGATCTTTCACATGAAAAGGAATTTTTGATGAAACATCAATAAGTCACACAAACGCAACCAATTTGTAAATCATAGCTTGTGGGGAATCGTGGGCCACACTTCTTGAATCACCTATATTTTTATGTTTTTTACACATTCAGAACTTAAAATACGTTTTACCTATCTGCACAGTTTTCTTATGCCAAATGAAGAGTTATGAAAAATATTTTGCCCATCCTATATAAGAAATTTTGCCAAAATGGTCGCGAGCCAGGTTTTTTGATCAATTGCTTTTAAATAACGAAATGAATTAGGAAATCACACTTTTGGGTCAACTCATAAACTTTGCATGTTATTTGGTCAATTTGGATTTGGTGGCCCACGATTCCCCACCATTTTTCAAATTCCAAAAAATATTGCCTTTTTTCAAACCGTCAGAATTTGGAGAAAATAACTTATTGAATTAAAAAAAAACCTTATGATACCTTGAAAATGAAGAAAACCATTCCATTTTTTATTTTCATTTTATATTCTATAATAAAAAAGTTATGAAACAACGAAAAAAGTGGCCCATGATTCCCCACTCTCCCATATAAATTACGGTGATTGATCCTTCATAAAATTAGAGAAACTTTCATGAATTTTCAAGGTTTCAAAGTTTAATAATTTAAGATCTGAATATTTTGTCGCTATCAATTGGAATATTTGGTCCCGAAAAGGACAGAAGGTGGAAACTATGTTTTTGTTATTAAAATTTAGTTTTGGTAATATGGAGTTTATAAGCTTTAAAATGTATCAGTTTAAAGTGAAATCAATCATTGATAACTAATGAAGTAACAAGTCTACGGTTACAGAAAAAAAATCTGATTCTGAATTTGTTTTTTATACCCATTTAATTCAATTAAGGAATAATATTCCAAAGATGATGATAATGATGATGATCAAAAAAGTTAAATTCTGCAGTTTATAACAATTTGGAAGGATATCATAACAAGTATTTCTGACATTATGAATAAAGTTTTGAAAAAATTGAACTCTTTTAACAAAATTTGTTCCAACCTGCTAAACGATTAGATTTTGCTTTAAAAATATCTAAAATTCTATGTGGCTTAAAACTTCATGAAAAATGGGAAAAAGTACACAAATTGAAAAACTTTTTCGCAGAACTCAAAATTACTTGAAGTCTTGAGGAAAGTTGAAAATTTATTATTACTTTTATTTTTAGATGTTGTGTTTTTGTTTTGATGTTTTGTCTAAAAAATGCAGAAATTTCATAAATGATTTTAAAATATTCAGTAATCATTCAAGTTATTCAAAAAACAAACGCTGTTAGTAAAATTGCGTTTTTAGACCCAGAGCACCCAAACTAGTCAAAATTAGCTATTAAATTATTTTCACCTCGTAGGATGTTTATGCTGTGGCCTTGTGTAATTTATAAAAACGTTTTGAAATGTGATGTTGATAGTTAGAAGAACAAGAAACACAAAATATAAATGAGACTGCAATTTGTTTGTTGAAGAATATTTCATGTCAGCAAAATTTCTTGTAAATCAAATTTTTGTGTAAATTAAAATTTTTAGTAATAAAGTAGAGGAGACTAGGATTTAGATTCTATTTTACTAATTCCGATGACCATCGTGAGTCATGATACATGGCTTCCAACTTGTTGATGTATAATATTCGTATTCGATGAATTAACTTTGAAGTTAAAATTCTGAGTTTGTTTGGTTACACTTCTGAATGAAAACCCATTCTAAAGACGAGGTAGGGTTTTTGTATGTCAAGTTTAGAGTTTCAATGAAAAAGGTTGATGAATTGCAAATCGACATTTACAATTAAAATTAGTTTCAATTTGTGAACGGCAATATGTATGTAATGTCGGAAAATAAAATGTCTGAAGCCTACGGTGATTTAAGACTGATTTCCGCCGGAGACGAAACAAATTTCTGACTTTCTTGTAACACTTATTTTACACCTTCAAAGATCAAGTAATTTCTCTTTACTACTTCGAAAATTTTACTTGGAAAAAATTCTTTGGGGGGGGGGGGGGTTATAAACGTAGTCCTGAAGAATATGGTTTCTGAACACTCCAATAAAAAAAAAGATAAACAGTGCTAGTCTTTCACGGTCGCCATGCAAGTAGTTTCATCTTTTGCCTAAACTTTAGATCATTCCTTCATTTGGATACAGGGATTATGATACAGATAATGTTAAGGTTACAGAATACTCTGATGTTTTACATTTATAAGTTTTTCACCTGTTATCTTAATTTGGGCAAACCGTAGTTAGAAGAATACCTAGGATAACTGAAATTTCTATAGAATGAACGTATGATTTATACTGTTCCTCTTGTTTTTTTTCAGGAACACTAAGTTCTGCGTATACGTTACGACGCACCACCCCAGCAGAGGTGGTTGGCGTTGAACCAACAAAAACAACGGTTACTGCAGCAGCAGCATATTCGCGTCAACATACGACAACACAATCCCAACTAAGGGTATCTGGCGGTGCAATGTAAAATCAATGGCTGCTCTGCATATTAAAGTAGCTTCCCAGAAGGAAAACGCAAATAACAGAAGAAACAAAAACAAACAAAAATAATAGAAAATATCCACAAAGTGTAAGTATAGGAGAGGCGCGCGCGGATATTCGTTCGTTGGCAGATTTCTCTTTTCGGCGTTACATTTTGCCACCTTCACTCTGCCAACAGCTAGCTAGCTCTAACAATCGCTTCGAGCTGGTAGCAGATGATCGTGGAGTGACGCAGTTCGGGCGAAGAAATGCTGCCGCGAACGAAGAGAAAGAAGAAAAAAAAACGATTTCATCGATTGTTTCGTATTTTGTTGGAACGGATGGTAAATGAGCTGTGTCTATGGGTGGGAATATTGCCTGGAGATCAATTTTTACGTCTCGAAGTGATTTGGTGTTGTTTTGGCGTTTCCGTTTTCGTCGTGATCTTCCTACGGTGGACGGATGAATCGCTGCGGAAGCATTCCACCGTTTCGTTTGGGGGTATACTTTCCGATCTGTTGTGTGGCTTCCGGTGGGGTTGTGGGATGTTTTATGGATATGAAAAAAATTTTAAGATGTAGAGGTTATTTCCAAAAAAAAGTGAATATACTGGTACGAAGTTTCTAAATGTTTGAAGCAAGCCTCCGCGTGATGTGTTCATGGCGATATGCTGACCTCTCTCGGTTTCTTACTCTCACTCACAATTTGTTTTGTGACTATCATCTCTCCTGTTGTTGCCCGGTGGTGAAATGTAGACATGTTATTCGCGGATGCTGTGACAGCATTTCGTAATTGGTGTGACCGTAGTACATCACTAAACAACCTACGAACGGCGAATCAAGAAGCATTCCAGCAAAGTGAGAGTCTAGTTTAATGGATCATGGATGAAGTTGCAATGATTATATTGAATTTACTGGGGATACTCATTGGCGTGGTACGACTCTCGTATGTGTATAAGTAGTGGGTAGCATTCTGTGGACCGTCGGATGACGAAAGTCGCTGGTGAATCAAATGGGTAATCTATACCACTTAAACAAGTGAAAGATGCATTGAGGGTGGGTTAATTTATAAAACTCAAACGAAGAGTTATGGTATGGTACCGCAAGGAATTCGGTGTCGACGACAATGAAGCAAAAAGTGTCTGTGTAAGAAATGAAATTTCCATTGCACTCTTTTATGATGTCTGCCAGTTGAATTCTCTCTTTGACCATTACTATTTTCTCTCGTGAAATGAAAATACATTTAGTGAACACTCTCCTGATGAATATTGGTGTGATGATGCTGCTGTGTGAATTCGTGCCGTCGGTCGTAAGAGTCAAGCAAGAGTGATATAAAAGATACACGCGATGAATGACTAGCACGACGACTTCGGTGAAGATAGAAGAAGAGAAATTGACTATATTCGCAAGCTGAGAATAAAGCTGCCAGGCATGAACTCAATGGCAGGCCGTCAGTCGTAAGTTCGGAGGACGGCTCCTCTATATACACAACACACCAGAGCGTCAGCAATAATAATAACAATATACAGCGAAAACCCGAAACCTCTGAAAGCATGTACCTATCCGTAATGCTGTAAAGGGACGAGGAAAATACCCATCATCGGGTAGCAGCCAGCACAAATGTACTAATGACAATAATAATAACAATAATATCAAAAATAATAACGACAAAACGTGAATATATTGGTATAGGGGTGGTGTTGGTGGTGTGTAATTTTTGCCTCTAGAGTTTTTTTTTTCTGTAAACACCATAGAACTGAACTGTACACCACTAGCAACGAGTAGGTGAGAGGTGCAATGTCGTCATTCTGTACCTTCAAAGTGCGATGTGCGGATTTGTTTATTTGTTCTCGCATGTGTGTTGTGTGCTCGATGTCCGGAGGAGCCAGATTAGCTTCATTCTTTTTCCGCGTTTTCCAATGCACATTTTTGAAAATAAAGGGAAATTACTCTCAGTATTCCAGTAAGAAAAGATTTGATATCAATTGTAAAATCGATAATATTCGTTAAAAAGCCGCCTGAAAAATCGGTTTATGATACATAAACTGATGTGAGATGAAAATAAGTAACAAACAGTCATTTTGGATTATATCATACGAAGGAAGAAGCCGTTCCGAAATAACAAGATCTGAAATTATGGGGTTGAATCGCTAAATTTCGAACACCTATCCTAGAAATTTGCAAAATTGTTCCAAATAAAAAGTCACACAAGTTTCTTTGGAATAAAGTTGATAAAACGGCTTATGGCTGTTCCTCAGTTACCTTTAGGGTCGGTTTGTCGATTTTGTGGGAAATTTGAGTTGAACTAGCAATCAAGCAACGGTTTGTTTACAATCTGAGCACCTGGATTTTTTTTTTCAACCATAACCAAATTCGTTAAACAGGATAAAATCCTAGAAAAGCATACTTTAGCAGCAATATATCGCACTCGATTTTGTTTATTAACTGATTTCCTAAAATATTTTGACTGACCCTTTACGTTTGAAGAAATATATATTACCCTACTGAAGTTTTAAAACATTAATTTGTACGAACAATGTGAACCTTTTTCTTTACTCAAATGAACCTAATGATTATTTTGCAAGAAGACTTTTTACTAATCTATCTTTTCCAATAGATGATATTAGATTGTTCTAAATTGAGCCCAAAAACGGCTTTGAGTTCCCTTTGGGTTGGAACAAATAACAACTGTTCAAATTTTGGTGGCTCGAGAATCTGACATGGGCTGTAGCAGAAATTCTATGTTTTCATGGGAATAAGTATGAAAAAAGTGACTTTTTTGTTGAAAAAAAAATCGTGCAGCCTTGCCATTACATTTTTTTTAAGTTGAGTCGTTGAATAGCTTCAAATTGTTTTAACACAACAAAAATGTGTGATTTCCAATTGAAAATCTTCATAAATAAAAAGCAATTTCTGTTTGTTTTGTCTTTAATAAACACAGCCATCTTTAGACTAGAGAGCTGAAATTTGGCATTAGTTTGTTATGGGCAGGAACAATGAAGTTTTACGGATGACCCATTTTTACTCACATGACTTTTGGTAAATGAGAATAGCAGTTATTGATTCAGTGAAATGATATCATTTCATTTCTTATAAAACAACAGAACAGGTTTTAAGTCGTTATTTTGAGTATTATATAAGTTATGGCCCATCAAATTTGAAAAAAATAATTTCAGAAATTCTTGATTCATTTCAATACGATTTTTCTTTTCTTTCCAAACCTTGTTAATTGGGTGCAGGAAGGTGTTTGTGATTGATTGAGATTAGAAAATTTGTTAGAATTTGCAAATCTAAAGAAAGTTAACACAAATCTAAAGAAATAACAGCAATTTTCCAAAATTTCCTTTTTTCAAAAAAAAAAATAATTGGGTTTTTGAATTTTTTTGCATACTTTGTTCGATATCTCACTACACATTCCTTAAAATACCATATTTATTTTAATATCAAACATATTTTTTGTCATCAAATCTCTTAAGAATATCCAAGCGTTTCTGAGATATTGGGATTTTGATAAGAGTGGTTTTAAAACAACACTATGCATTAAAGGGGGTCATCTATACATCACGAATATTGTTTTAGAGGTATTGACGTTTTCATAGTTCGAATTGAGATGATAATTTGCATGTATTTAAGGACGAAAAATTGTATTTTAGATGTCAAATTTTGAGTCAGGGGTCGGCCAAGGGGGTCGTCCATATAAACTTTTCACTGTTTTTTTTTTTTTCGATATTTCCGTTAATATACATCGGATTGAGGTGAAAACTGGCACACGGGGGTTTCCAAAGACAAGCATTTGATTTCAATTATCAGTTTTGTCATCCATATTAACTGTTCAATGTTTTGGTGATATTGAGGTTATGATGCATTAAATTGGAAGAAATTATGCACACGGGAGTTTTCAATTGGTCTTAGGTTTCAAATTTTGTGTCAGGATTTAAAAAAAGGGGTCGTTCATATTAACTGTTCTCAGATTTGAATAAAATGACGTTATTATGAATTGGGTTGGAATGAAAATTTGTAAACGGGGTTTTTCGAGCCGAGAAATTAATTTCAGGTTTTAAATTTTGTGCCAGGGGCCAGCTAAAGTCGTCCATATTATTAACGGGTTTGACCATATTCATGTAATTAAACTTTGGATTGGAAAGAATATTTGCCACGAGTGTTTTTAGTGACGGACAATCGATTTCAGTTATCAAATTTCGCAAAAGATGTCAAAAAAGGTGTTTTCCAGATTAACAGTTGAAAATTTTGCTGTATTTACGTTATCATGCATAGAATTAAGATTAAAAGTTGCACATCAGGGTTTTACGAGACGGGTTTACTCATACAAATTTTGTATGAGGGGCTAACAACAGGGGTTGTCTATATTGAAAGTTCATTCTTTTTGCTATATTGGTACATAGGAATAAGATGAAGAATTCGCAATGGGATTTCTAAGTGACGGGTTATAGATTTAAACTAAATACACTGCCAGCTATAAATTTGGGATCCCCCCTTCAAAAATATGAACATTTCGATCAGCCATATCTCAGCCATCCTATGACATACTACAATTCTTCAGATCTCACTCGGAAGATCGTGAGCAAAACCTTCTTTGTATTTTTTTTGACTAAAAGTATATGTTAAGTTGATCTGACTTAAATTTAGCTTAAAATTCGAACATTTTCTAAAAACTGCACTTCAAATTCAAACCCGATCATCTCGAGATGGGGGGATAAAATTTCAAAATTCGATTTGCATTCGAATCCTTTTTCCATACTTATCGGAATACATTTGTTTAATTTTGTGCAAAAAATTTGAAATGTACTTAAAATATAGAAAATAGCTTCGTAAGATTTTGCCCAACAGTTTGGGATCACTCCGCAGTATGGTGTAACGGCCAAAATATTTTGGGATCAGTCTTCTAAAACATTTTTATCTCAAGTGTATCTCTATGATCACTATTTGGTGAAAATTATCAAAAAATGATCAAAATTTAGCTCAAGTTCTAATGAAGTTAGTCTTAAAAAATAGTTTCAGTTTCGATGCTTTGGAATAATCCAAAGTGCATTTGCACAAATCATCGAATGATGATAACCCAAGCAACCGAAAGTTTAATATCTACCTAATCGTGCGCCTCGACAAAGGTTCCAAAGCGAATTGGTACCGAATTTTCTCGAATGCGAGCATGAAAGTTACAAAATGATCCTTTTTCTGACACGTCAACTGCATCACTCAGTATCAAAGTTGCAAATAGGGCCTCAAATAGCCTTCTATGGACTTGAAGTTCCTTAAAAAGCCTTTTTTTGTGACATGTCAATGGCATCCATTCAGTATAAACGTTACAAATTTTGTCTCAAATAGCCTTCTATGGAATTGAAGTTCCAAAAAGTTTTTTTTTTTTTTTTTTATGGCGTTTAAATAGCTCGGGGAGCTGACGCTGGAAATGAAAATTAGAATAGTTTGGAGAAGAAAATTTAAAGTTTAGAGAAGGCAGCGTAGAATAGTAAGCGATCTTGAGACGTTGGTTAAACCATCAAGCACTTCATTATATCCATGGAATATGGATAAAATGCAGTTCAAGATAATAAACCAACCCCTCCCGATACCAGTTGGAGGAAGGACATGGGCGGGTTCGAGACTGGCCTCTACATACTCCCCACGCATCTAACTACATTTAATTTTTGTGTTATTAAAGGAATCATTTTAACTTATCTTATATGTTTTTCCTTCCTTCGTCGTCGTCTGTTGAACGTCTGCTTCGTGTCTCCGCCCCAATTCCACTGGTATGTGTGATGGGTTTCGTGATAGTTGTCTCGGGGTCCAGTCATCATATGACTCCGAATCGTATGCGCAGGGGTATATGAAAATAAAAGAAAGAGAAAAGGAGAGGAAAGAGAAATATAAAGGAAGGAATTAGTTCTTGCATGAAGTAATTGAAGTGTTATTTGCTGTTTTTCCCTAATTTTTTGCCTTTCATTTTCTAAATTTTGAAATTTTTGTTTTTCTTTTTAGAGTTTTTCCATTTCTTTGCTAATCATACTATTTTACCAAAATATGGATGTGAGAGTTTGTTTTGCTTTTTGGAGCAAGCCTATTTCAAACTAATAAAAATTCTAGCTCAAATTAATAGTAGAAGTAAGCTACCTTATTCCTATCACAACATCACAAAATCATGAAAATTTACCAGAATATAGATATTAGAGCACATCTTACCGTACCCTACCTACCTCACATAGTTGAATGTTAAAATCCATCATAATTAACAAAAAATCTACATAGGGGTTCTATTAAAATATACCGCATGCCTATTGTAAAATGCCCGAAATCAGTAATTAGGACTACCTACTCATTGTTATTCTTCAAAACCGTACATTCTAATATATACTTCCATAGATGAATTTCAAACTAAACCGAAAAACGTAAAGATTTGCTAAAAATGAATAATTAAATAAAAAGCAAAAAAACGTCTTACCAAATGAAATATAACATTTTCCAACAACAGCATTCCCATCCAATGAGCCTCTAGTTCTTGTAAAATGCTTGATTTAAGAATAAGCCAACGAAATTCATAAACCGCAAATACACACTTACTAGAGCATTGGGGAGGCGAATACCATAACCTTTACCTAACATCGTAATACTTTTCACACGTTTTCTCTATTTTTAATTCTACAAGACTAAACCATCTAACTACCTAACCAAACGAATTATGCCCTATTGAAAGTATCAACTTTTATTATGGTAAATTGTGATACTTTCACTACCAAATGTTGCGATTGTTCTGCGGAAGGGAGGGCAAGTGTTTCAACTCCCATTCATCTTATCAACATGGATCATGAAAAAAAAATAGACATCTTTGAACCTACTGCTGAATTTAAACTAAATAAAGATGTCAAGCTCCTCTTCTAATTTAGGCCATATTATGACACCATGTTTAACAAGATTGTGTGTAACGACACTGTCAGGAAAATGATGGGTTGATCCATCATTTTCACAAATATACACACCGCAGCCGTTAACCCATTGCAACTTAGGGTACGGATGGAATTGAAGTTCCAAAAAGTTCCACAAATAGTTTTTTTGAGACATGTCCGTCATTTCATGAATATGAAATATGAACGAACATCTCAAAGGGCATATAATCAATAAATCCTTTTTGTAGCTTTGAAATTGTTGAAATGTATAATTTATATTGGAATTTCAACTCAGAACAGAATTTTTTTTTGAAATAAGTTATTTTTTCACTTATAAAAATTTCGTCCAACTATACTTACTTTCAACAAATTTCACCCATGGAAAGTCAGTTGAAGCAATTCATGAATTCAATATCTAGATAAACTCAAGAATTTGTATTTTTTTAAACCGATATTATTTTAACGGATGTTTGATTCATATGCCGTTTCGTAATGTTTCTAAGTTATAATTAACATGCGTCTTCGCTGCTGGCCGTTGGCTTAAATCTTGAAGCTTATTACCACTTATTATTCTAGGAAAGCAGTTCGAATTTTAGCTGCTGGTAAGGCAACATCTAGGCGTGGCCTCGTGGCAGCGTGTTTGGCTATTATTTCGAAGTGTCGTGGTTCAAATCTGGTATCAGATCTAATTTTTTCATAAGGTTGTTTGATTGTTTGAGTAAGCAAATAAAACGTAAAAATAAATAGCGTACGTGCCGGCATGTACCGAACCAAGTTGAAAACAAAGCAATTAAGTCGGCTGAATTGAGGTGATCGGAGGAATAAAGGTGTATGCCGCGAAATTCTTTGTGATCAAAACTCTTTTCAGGAAATATTCATTTCCTTTGCCTCGATCTCTTTGAAAAAACAATATTTGTAAATTCACATTTAAAGGAAGTAAAGAACGAAAACAAACTTTATCTCGGTCACGATTTCTCCTCAAGTAATCAAAAGCTCCATACACCGAGCTCTTAAAAGCTTATTCGGCTTCTTGTGGGCACTTATAACATGCTTCATAGCAGAAAATTCAAGTTTATAACGTCCTTTCAAAACCCCAACGTAATGATTTTTATGATTCTGATTAGAGGTTAAATTTTATCAGGGTTGCTGGCGATTTTTCATTTTGAAATTCCAAAGTTTTTCCCGGTTTTCCCCCGATTTTTTCTCGGTTAAAAATGGTGATTTTCTCGGTATTTATTATACCCGTTTTTTAACATAAAATCATAGTGAACAAAAATATTCAATGTAAAGCCCCAATTTTTCTAACAATTGTTTCCTGAAACTTGTAGACCGGTTCGTCTTTTAACATGTAATCTTTCCGCATTAAATTGACAGCTTTCCATAAATTTTAGAACGAATTCAACGAAATTGGCGTCTATTCATTTTGCTCCACAATTTCAACAATTTGGACAGAGATGAATGTACTTTTAAGCTTAAAGTCTCTCTAATCAAACAATCAATCAATCAACAATTTGAAAGACAAGTTTGGCTGACTCGATCTTCAAATTTTCACAGTTTTAAAGTTCTTTTCAGCCACTATGAAAATTAAAGTTTTTCGAGAATTTGTACAAAGTTGTAGAAAAAAAATTATACAGTTTGTAAAGAAATCACAGAAGTGTCTATCATTTCACGGAATGCTGAGCAAATTTTCATTACAGAATCTTTGTCACAGAACAATGAATTTCAGAAATATTTACAGATTTCATAGAATTTTAAATTGCATACGTTTCTCTAAATTTGATCTTTTTACGTCAATATAAATTTTGGATTTTAACTATGAATTGAAAAATATGAATCAAATAGTAATGTTAATTGATTTTTCTCAAGTAAAATATAAAAAGACGAGATTTGACATTACTTTTAACGAATTTATTGAAAAAAGTAGACAGAATTTATGGGTAAAATCACAGAAAATCAGCTTGTTTTTCGTCAAAACACACATTTTTTTCGGCAACATTGATAGAAATATGTAGAAAATACATCGAAATATAATATTAAATCATCTTGTCTACATGAGACGGGATTTTTCTTACAAAACTAAAAATCATTAGATTTCGTGGAAATATTTAGTTATTTCAGGAAAATATAAATAATTCATTGGAACATGTATATCAAACATTGTATATCAAAACTAAAACTGGTAGTCGGAAACTAAATAACTTAAACGGTTATTAGGTAACACATTAAGGACCGCGAAGAAATCTACGCCGGAAAACACCAAAATTCGGTACTCTGTATATTTATCTGAAACCACTGGACCAACGTCCTCGGTGGTCGAGTGGTTAGCGTGGTAAGACGGTAATTGCTGATCCACTGATGGCATGGGTTCGATTCCCATCTCGGTACTGGGTGTTTAAATGTTAATCTTAAGTTGTCAACGTCATTTATTCAGTCTGTAAAGCCTAAATCGGCTAAGACAGTGTATGTCTTTTAAATTATACAAACATAGTATCATCCAGTTACCAAACGTTTTATGTTTTGTTTTGTTGATTATAAATTTATTATTCAATTTCTAACATTTGAGTTATGCTTGTAGGTGTAGCACACTTACTGCTGAGAGCAGAAAAAAATGAAAAGAAATGATTATGACGGTATATCGAATCTGCCGAAAACTACTCTTAAATTTAGAAATTAATTTAAAAATATTTTTGAAATTATGTGTAAAATCTCGTTACATGACAATTTTCCCGGTGATGTACCGAAATTCCCGGTTTCCCGGTGATGAGATAAAATTCCAAAGTTTTTCCCGGTTTTCCCGGTTCGCTAGCTACCCTGATTTTATGCTCTATAGAACTTGCAAGTTCCGAAACGGTTTATTGAAAAACACGTTGACTTCTAGTGTTACAAATGCACATAAAACTCATAAATGTTCCTGAACCACATCCTGAATTTTTGATGCAATTTTTTTAAGCTCATCTGAGGTGTTAATACAGCTGAATTTCTAATAGCCTTGAAGAGTTCACAGAAAAAAATGAATTGTCAAAATGGGTGGTATGAAAAAAACCTAGTAATTGCTTTTGCTAAACTAAATCGAGCAGTCGAGCAGTCGCTTAAAGCAATTGCTTCGGTTGTTATTAATAAAGTTTTTTTGACAGCTGTTTTCTCAGTCAGGAGCTTTTACTTTTAGAACAAGCTAGTTTGGTATGAATAAAGCTCAAATCTGAAGCAATTGCTCGACAAATCTCCTAGCAATTGCTTTATTTTCTAAGCATGCTCAGTAGCAGACTTTTACAATAAAAATTCTTTAATAACGTCATGAATTTATCAAATTAGCAATATTTCACTTCAAAACAATTCAAAAAGGCATTTTCAACATGGATAAAGAAAATTCGAAGTGATAACCCAACTTTTTTCATATTCCTGTCGTTGTATAAAATCATTCGTCTAAGATAAAATTAAACAAATCAATTAGTAAATATTTCAAATTAAAAAAATATTAAAGTTAGGCAATTTTTTGTTTTACAATATTCGAATATATTTTCATTTTTCTTTAAACATCAACACACGAGCACGCGTTTACCAAAAAAATTCCGATCGTTCTTACACCCACCAACCGCTTCGTCGACTTCAAGGCTACTTTAGCCGTACTTTTCAATTTTCTGATCGTCTTCTTTCATTTTACTTTAGAAAACTTCAGATTCTGCTGGTTGGATAGCTCTATTTTTCGAAGCAAATGCTATGTTCTAAGACTTTAGTACACATTCGCTAAGCAAATGTTTATTCATACCAAACTAAGCAAATGCTTTGGACTTTTGCTTTGATTGATTTCGAGCTAAGTAAAAGCTATCGAAGCAATTGCTAAACCTTATTCATACCACTAAATGTCTTAGGTCACGGTTCCCTGAAGGAATCTCTCAACGGTTTACAGCCCATCTTAAATTTAGTGGTTTGAGTATTTTTTATGTTATAGCCGTCTATTCCTCTAATGTCATATTTTCAGCGAACTTTCAAAATCTGTAGTAGATTATGTCAATTTTTCACGAACTTTGAAAAATATAACAGCTTTGAACTTAATTCAATTACAATTTTGATTGCTTATTTGAAGATGTAGGATATTTGTGCTCATTTTGTGATCCGGTCATTTAATTTAAAAATATTTCATAAAAATTAAGTTCACCTAAATTGTCAACTTCATTTTCGCTTCGGTTATGGAATTCAATGAACATCTCGTGCTCGGTTTAAGCATTACGTAAGGAATCTTGCGCACACACACTCGCTCTCAGTAAAGGTTTTGGTTATTATCTTCGCATAGTTGGAGGTTCATCCGGCGGTTGGAGACAACGGCAACAAGTAGACGACAAATAATTATTGAAAATCGTATTGCTAACTGGGCTTTCATTGATAGCATGAAGCCGCCCGGTTGTTGTTGGTAGGTGAGACGTTTTACCAGCCACTAGTTATATGCGCATCAAGATTTGCTCGTTTTTTTCGGTGAAAGGATGCGCGGGATTGCTTCTACGGTGTGTTATCATCATGTGCTGTGACGTCTCACGCGCGCCAGTAGTCGGTTGTTGGTAGTAAAGATAGATGATACATATGTTGACGACGACAATGAAAAATTGCTCCACCGTCATCTTCGTCGTCCGCCGACGATTTACCCGCGCGATACAGGTGGAAAATTGTTGTTATTCACGCGATCAGTTCTCTCGCTCTCTTTCTCTGAATAAATGCTGGTAAAATGTTACCTTACCCAACATGCAGCGATTCGAAGTTTGTTTTGTTTACTATCTTCAATGCTGCGTAATACGTTTGATAAAAATGTTATTATCTATTGAAAAAAGTTCATGTCTCTTGTTTCAGGGGGATTATTGATCATTTCCGGCAATACGAAATAATCGATGATTTTGAATTGAATGATCAGTTTGAGTAAACAATACTAATTTAGTTTTTTGTTTTTGCAGGTTAATATTTAATTTCTAACTATAATGTAATAACCGTTAAGTCACATTAATCATCAACTCACGAAAGATAAGAATAAGTCTTAAAGACGCTGAAAACTTGAGCAGTTAGCAGCACCAAAGCCTATTACCTCGATCTCACCAGGAAAGAGGTTCAGCACCTGTAATATATTACTCAAAAACCCTAGTAGAAACTGTCTCATCAAGAAACCTCACAAACACACACACACACAAAAAGGAAACACCATTCCGGTACACAAAGCCTGATTTGTGTTCCGTGTCCTTCGCATGAAGTATGTCGCAGAAGGGCCAGAAACGACCAAATCGTACCGAAAATGAAGGACCCCCGCCGAATAAGAAGCGAAAGGGCCGGCCCACGGTTTCGTCCCTGGAGGACGACAACTCGCTCACCTCCAATACCGGTGGGCCGACGACACCAACCAAGAACTGGCAACCGCGGGCGGTCATCGACCTCAAGATGTCCAGCATCTATAACCGTACTGCACCGGAAGCACCGGCTGAACTGTTTAGGTAGGTGGACATTATTGTTAGCAAGTCGTAACGGAAACGGCTAAAATTAACATTATAACTTTTCTCATTCGCACAACAGGAAAGATCTTATTAGTGCTATGAAGCTTCCCGATTCCGAACCGCTCGCGGTCGACGAGTACTGGGTCATCAATGACCAGTGGAAGCAGGAGTGGGAGCGTGGTGTACAAGTTCCGGTAAATCCGGACTCGCTGCCGGAGCCTTCCGTGTCCTATCTGCGGGAAAACTTCTACAAGAAGCGGCAAGATTTTAAACTGTAAGTTACTTTTTAATCTTCGACCAACCAGCAATGTGTAACTCATGCCTCTGTAATCGTTGCAGTCCCAAAAACAAATACATTCGAATAACCAAGGACGAATCGTTTTCGCACGATCAACACTACTTATCCAACACACCGGCCATTTCCGAACAGGTTTGTTACTACGACCTGGATCAGTGTGACGAGGCATGGTTGAAAATTTTCAACGGAGAACGGAATCTAGCAGGACTGGTGCCGGTGACGGATGAACAGTTCGAGAGGGTCGTTGAAGAACTAGAGGTAAGCCTGTCAACATAAAGACAACAAAACTCTAATCAAACTTAAACTCTTTTTCTCTAGGTTCGATGTTGGGACAAGATCCAATCGATTATGAAAACGGAAGAGGGTCTCGGCATCGAGTATGACGAGAATGTAATATGCGATGTCTGTCGGTCGCCGGATTCGGAGGAAGCTAACGAGATGGTGTTCTGTGATAATTGCAATATTTGCGTGCATCAGGCCTGCTACGGCATAACCAATATACCGTCCGGTGAGTCAATCGATTCCGGAAACCTTAACATTTTAAGATAGATATACCTTATATCATATTATCAGCCATCCACCTTAAAAAAACACATGTTGCACTAAAGCAATAGGTCAAGTTTTCCGCACAGCAGTAGCAATTTTTTAATTTCAATTACAGGTCAATGGCTGTGTCGAACGTGTTCGATGGGACAGAAGCCGGACTGCGTGCTCTGTCCGAACAAGGGTGGCGCCATGAAATCGACGAGATCTGGCCAGAAGTGGGCCCACGTCTCCTGTGCCCTGTGGATTCCGGAAGTCAGCATAGGTTCGGTGGACCGAATGGAACCGATCACCAAAATTTCCAGCATCCCGGCAAGCCGATGGGCCCTGATCTGCGTGCTTTGTAGGGAACGGGTCGGCGCCTGCATCCAGTGCTCGGTGAAGACCTGCAAGACGGCGTACCACGTGACATGCGCTTTCCAGCATGGCCTGGAGATGCGAGCTATCATCGAGGATGAGAACGCGGAAGACGGGGTGAAGCTGCGCTCGTATTGCCAGAAGCACGGCGTCAACAAAGGTAAACGTGGTGACCATAGAAATCCTAGCGCTAACGCCGGCACCGACACCGAAGAAGACAACGGCAGCAATGCCGGGGGTGGTGCTAGTGGTGGTGGAGGTGGTGGGGAAATCAAACGTCGTAAGCGTAAAGATATGACTTCCGAAGAACGAAACCAGGCCCGAGCGCAACGTATGCAGGAAATCGAGGCCGAATTCGACAAACATGTTAGTGTTAAAGATATAAGTTGTCATTTGTTAGATGTTGATCAAGAAGCAATTCATTACATTTACAACTATTGGGTTTTGAAACGTAAGTCCGGTCATAATCGTCCGCTTTTGCCACCGAAATCTGATGAAGTTGATATGGTTGCGCAGAATCAAGAGCAAGCTGACGACCTGGAGAAGATGAAAATGTTTGTCCACCTACGGCAAGACTTGGAAAGGGTTAGAAATCTTTGTTACATGGTTAGTAGGAGGGAAAAACTGTCCCGATCTTTCTTCAGAATGAGAGAGCAAACGTTTCATAAGCAGGTTGCGGCTCTTACTGGGCGGACTAGCGAAAAGAAGCCCCTTGATGAATCCACCATTGACGTTATTATGCAGGCGAACCATGGTCCTACGATATATGATAGACTATATTCAAGTGATTCCGTTAGTAATAGGGCAGTGATGAGTTTAGAGGATATGTTAGAGCGTATTATTGGTGTACATAGTAATAGCAACGCTGCTACTAGCAGCAGTAAGATAAACAACCGCAAACAGCAAAACGACAAGGGTAAGGACAAGGACAAGGACAAGGAGGAAGCCAACGCTAGTAGTACCAACAAGAAGGTGGCCGATGTTAACGGTATTAACAAGGCTGCCGTTGTTCAGCGACAATTGCCCAACAAGCAAGAAAACATCTACAAACGGACGTACATCAATGGTGCCGCCAGGCGAAGTTTGAGTGACATTTCAAGTGAAAGCGACACTCGCTCGAGACGGAACAAGAGTACGAGTGCGAGTTCTACTGAAGAGGAAAATGCAAAGAAAATTTCTCCTCCGGCAGCTCGGAAGAAAGGTCGACAAACAAAGGCAGCAGATCGAAAAAGAAGGAAAGTTAGTTCATCGGCCGAAAAGAATCGTAACAACTCGATGGAAAGCTCAAGCGATGATGAAGTCAACGAGAGAATCAAAGGTTCGACTGCCTTGGCGTCGGGCGTCGATACACAAGCCAAGAAAACCACTCCTCAATCGCGAAATGCATCCCTCCGGCAGATGGAACGCGAACTCGTCGACGATCGTATGCATTTATCGGATTCAAATGACAGCGATGAGATAGTATCTATTATTTCTCGTGGCGCTCCGGCTTCCGGCAACAATGCATATGTTGGCAACAAAAATCAACCGATTTACTCCGACTCGGACAGCACCGACAAGGACAAGACTGATAATACAGCAAGTGATTCGCAACAGCATCCCTTCCGTACCAAAGCAGCAATGAAAGAGTTTAATCTTGCAGAAGCGGATCGGCTTAAACAGAAATCGGTTTCCCCTGTAAAACCAAATAAAACGACTGCAGTACATAATGCGACCGTAAATGCGACTCCAACGGTTGCGTCTAAAACTGACCCTAAAAAGTCTACACCTTCCACTGAACCGAATGTTGCATCAACGGCGACGAGTGGTAGCACCAGTAGTGGCTATGCATCAGCAAATAAAGCCAACACTAAAGAAAGTAGCGCACCCGGTCGGCGGAAACAGAACCAAGAAAAGGAAGCGGTCAGCACGACAAAACAACAACAAAATAAAAAAGAATTTATGGCCGATTTTATGGTTGTACCTCAACGTGAAGCTGCCAAGAAAGCTTCCGAGAATCTAATGAAAACTAACGTTGTTCCACCCCCTGTGCAATCATCCTCGCAGCAGCAGCAACAACAACAACAACAACCACCGGCGGTAACGAGAAAAGAAGCGAAAGAGAATCGAGAAGCAGCATCCAGTAGTAGCAGCAGTAGCAGTAGTAGTAGTTCAAGCAGTAGCAGTAGCAGTGGTAGCACAAGTTCCATCAGTAGTACTGGAAGCCATAGTAGTAACAGCAGCAGCACAAGTAGCAGCAGTGGAATCAGTACCGGCAGTGGCACTAAGGATCAAGATTCCAGCAAATCTTCTGCAGCAGCCAGTAGTAAAACTGTCAAAGAGATTACCTCAGAAGCGCCACCGAAAGTTTCAGCTACAGCTGCTAAGCGGAACACTTCTAAAGCAGTCAAACAGTCTCAAACGGCACAGCCATCAGAACCAAGCCTTAAGGCAGCTAATCTGGAGAAAGAAGCACGGCAATCTGACCGTGAGAAACGCGAGAAGATTGCATCCAAAGAACGTACGTTGCAAAAAGAACGAGATGATCAGGATAAGGATAAACCTACATCTGAGAAATCACGTGACTCCGCTAAAGAACTTTCGACCGCAGATATTTTGACCTACGTACCACAACGGCAAGCTGCTAGGAAAGCAGCGGAGCAGTTAAAAAGTGGAACTACCAAACCGTCAGATGCTCCTGCTACGCAAGGTTCTGTTCCTGTTGTTGAGGAACGCCAAACGAAAGCTTCAGCCAAGATTCCAGCAGTCGAAGAACGACAAACGAAGGCATCGACTAAAGCAGCACCTCTTTCGTCAGCTAAAAAAGAAGAAAAGAAACTTTCCACTCCATCCAGTAGCTCTAGCTCGGAAACTAGTTCATCCTCATGTTCCAGCACCAGCAGCTCGGGCTCGGATAGCGATGAAGATGAGGAAGATAGCATCAGCAACAAGAAGACGCTATCGATCCCACCAACCAAAGCTACGGCTGCGGGTTCGAAAGTTGGTTCGTCAGCATCAATTGTTGGTGGTAAAACGGCTACAGCCGCTGCTCGTAAAACAGATCGACAGATGCCTTTTCTTGACAAGAGTAAATCTTCCGATTCTGGTACCAGTTCTTCCTCATCTGACAGCGATTCCGACTCAAGCAGTTGTCAAAGTGATGACTCGTCGCGATTGCAAACGAAAAGTGGAGGTAATCGACGTAAATCAGTCTCATCTCGGCGAGGCTCTAGTCCTAAGAAACAAATCAATCGAAAGGAAACGTCCGAATCTATCTCTAACAAAAAAGGTTCCACAAATTCAACAACAACAACAACAACTGCGGCTGCAACCACACGTGCAGCTGATAAAAATCCAATTGCCGCTAAAAGAGAACAGTCTCCACCAGTGGCAGCTGCTGAACCCTCCAACAAAACCACCGACAAGGTTAGTAGCACAAAACCACAACCACAGAGTAAGACATCAACCGTACCCAATGAGCCTCAACCATCAGCTAGCGGCGGCATTGAGGCCGCAAAATCGAGTTCATCAACAACTTCACCCAGCGTCAAGGACAAAATGTCTAACGATCGGTTCCGAGCTGTTGACATGCTCAAATCGGGAGATAATTCTAAGAGTACCGCTAGCAGCAAAGTAATGCCCAGCAGGCGAAACTCGTGCTACGTATCTCCTAATGCAGTCAAACCATTATCGGAGGAAAACACTACGGCAAAGGGTGGTGCTACTAAACCGGTGCCACTTCGGAACCGACGAAAGTCTGTGTTCGTGGATCGTGATTGGGAAAAGAAGGAAAACGAACGGTTAATTGCAGAGGAGGCAGAGAAAACTATCCGGGAGGCTCAACAACAAAGAAAACTAGAAGCGGAAAAAACTGAAAAATCTGTATCCGCCAAAGAGAAGTTTGTTGAGCCAATGCCAGCAGTTTTAGAGAAGGAAACTGTTCCCCCTGTTGGAATTAGTGTAATTGAAGCAGTTGCGGCAGCAGTTGTTGAAACTTCACAACAAATAGAAACGGAAGCAGTTAAAACGGGCGATGTGAAACAAGGCAGGAGTAGTAGTCGTTCGAAACGAGTTAACTCTAAAATTGAGGAAAAAGAAAAAGAGGATATCATTCTCATCGATGATTCTTCATCCAAGAGCACCGGAGATAAGAAAGATGAAGTGGGAGTTGTACCTACGGCGAAGAAGATACCGGAGCTAGAACAAACTTTACCTGCTAGTGTAGAGGAGAGTAGTGTAAAAGATGAAAAGGTCCACAATCAGTCAGAAATCGTCGGCAAAGAAGTAGTTAGTATTGAAGATAAGAAAGAAAAATACTCAGCAAGTCCAAACGATAATAGTAGAACAACTGTTAAGGAAGCAATTGTTGAAAGTGTAGAAACCAAAAATGATATTAAAGAACCGAAAGAAGACACTAAGAACGAAGGAACTGATAGAAAGGAAGAAATGAATCTTCCACCGGTGGTCCCAAAGGACAAAACAAAAGATCTGCTGGCAGATAGTAAAAAGGATATCGAAATCATTTCATTGGTTGACGATTCTCGGTCAAATGATGGAAGAGATGTGGTAATCGTTGATGATGGTTCGAACGACACAAAAACAGAGAAAACGGAAGCGGAAGTTAAGGTAGATAAGAAAAAGGATGATGGATGCACGTTACCAATCAATACGGAAATTACTTCAGTCGATGTTCCATCAACTGATGTAACAATTGATCAAGAGGAGAAAAAGCAATTCGAGCTTGAGTCATTGGCAATGGCAGCGGTGCCGCCACCACCTGTTACATCTTCAGCTTTCTCTGTAAGCTCCACGAGCGTTGATAACATTCCACCTACCACCAATAGTATGAGCAACATCATGAACAACTTCACCAATAGCAGTAGTAGTAGTAGCAGTAATAATAGTAACAACAACAATAACAACAACAATACGAGCAATACTTCTGCCACCAAAGACACAGGCTTGAATGCTGCCGGTGGTGCTTTATCGATATTTGATTTACTTTCTGAGTCGGATACATTTGGCTTGAATCCGCCCCTGAATTTCCCATTCATGGAAGACTGCAAGGAAGACACCCAACGAGAAACGCTGAATCTAGTGGAAAAGTTGCGTCAGAAGTACAAGAAGGGATCCGTCGGTGGGCACGATGCAAAGCAGGACGAGTCCAAAGATTCACGTTCTTCTGATATCATTTCACTGGACGACGATGGTAAACTATTTGAAACTGGTGCTCAGGCAGCACTCGATTTCAATGCTACGAAAGACATTCCTGCTATAGCTCAAGCTTTGGAAAAGAGTAAGCCTATGTCGAACAATGACTTGGACTACTTCAGTAAATTTCGCATAAGTGCAGACATTTTAGCATCACTACCCATCAGTAAAAAGAGCTTGAAAGAAGATCATATGGACCATCTGGCCAGTCGACCCTCAGACGAGCGGTGGGTTCCTCCATCTTTGTTGCCAGATGTTACTGCTACTCAATCACATCAACAATCAACGCAACAACAACAAGTTCCTTCAACCTTGGGCGGTGAAAGTCGAGGTTTGATACATCAACAACAGCAAACGCAACAACAACAACAACAACAGTCGCAACCAACTCAACCTCCAAGTTGCATGGAAGCCGCAGCTGGATTACTCAACAACCAATCTGTCGGGACCAATCAGCAGAAACAATCCGCACACATGGGTCCACAAGTGCCCGGTTTGTTCGATAATATCGTTCAACAGCAGACAAACCATCATCATCAATCACAGCACCCGCATCTGGATGACATTAATCAGTTGCAAGGGTTAGACTTTATGCAGACGATCAAAAGTGTGGCGGCGAATTCAAATGAAGCTACCTCACTTCTATTTGAAAATCTCCAACAACAGCAACAACCACAATCGCATTCTCAGCGACGGTGGAACGAAATGATGCCACCAAATCAGAAGAAACATGAATGCTCTGTTATGCAGGAGAAGGAAAACATGCTGTTGAAGCAGCAGCAGCAACAGCAACATGATCTGAATGCCAACAATCACCGTAACAAGCTCAATGATCTCAACAATTTTATGGAAATAAGTCAGCTGGCACAAGCACAAGGACCACAACAGCAACACAATACAACAACCAATAGTGGAATGAATCCCCTGGAGCAGTACAACTACAACCAGACTACTCAATATCCGGGAGCAGTGGCGCTTTTTCCACCCACCAACGTACAAGTTCCATTTCCCTCACCAGGTACGGCAATGTTCCCACCGAATTTCGCCCCCAACTTTCAATCGAGTAAACAGCAACAGCAGCAGCCTCATCATCCTATGTTGCCAACTGCAGGAGCTGGCGGTCAACAACAGCAGTCTCAATCCCAGTCGCAGAACCAACAGCAGCAACAACCACATGGAACCAAACCAGATGATATGGTGGTAGGAAATAGCATGTTTACCAATCCATCTCATAATCTAGGCATGACGGATGCTATAGTTTCACCTCCAACTCCTCAACAGCAGCAGAAACAGCCCATGACTCCGCAAATGACAGATAATATGTCTTCACCGCTCGCTGCTATGGTTTCACCTGGAAACCAACAGCAGCAACAGCCAACGCCGGAGCATAACTTCATGATGAATCATTCACCTGCAATGATGGCGGGACCACAAACACCACAAATGCAACAGCAGCACACACCTCAACGAGATGGTTCCAGTATACTGCAATCGCTCGATCAAAACAGTGTTTCCAAGAAGTCTCCTGCTAAATCATCCAGATCGTCGTCCCGTATTCAGCAGAATCAATCTCATGACGCCGGTTTGGGTCAGATGAAGTCACCAGCAAACATTAGTCCTGGTAAGAGTCCAAAAACCTATGATCCCAAGCCTATTCCGCAGCAACAGCCACCTTTGCTAGTGAAGCCACTAAAACCTGAAGGCGGGGGTGCGAAACGAGGTCCCAGAGGACCTCGTGGCGGTGGTGCAAATCAAGGCTCTCGCGGTGGAATGTCAACCCGAGGTAAAAATGGACGGCAATCGCGTGGAGGGCGACAGCCAATTAATTTCATGCCACAGCTGCCTCATAACGATTACAATGATTTTATGGGCGGTACCATACATAACAAATTAATTGGAACAGTTTACGATCCTGATTTCGATGACGATTTAGCCTGTAACAGTATGGAAAAATTGCGAGATATGCGAGATAGACGACGATCGATTGACTGTCGTATGTCGGATTCTTACCGAACTTCCCGAGAACCTTCCAAATCGCCAAAGTTTCCGGGTTTGAATTTGTTCCCGTCAACAGCAAGCGGTATTGGAGGTAAATCTAATCGCAATTCTTTCACACCAAGCTCCATGCCAAGTGGGTTGAGTTCATCGTTGGTTTCAGGTGCAGATAGCGTAACGCAGCCGAGTGTTTCCACAAGTTTACAGGATATGGTGCAAACGGTGCTTCCGGGTCCGGTTGATATGCGAACTTATAGCAGCGGGTTTGATTCATCAGCAAATACTGATGCGTACAATAACCATTTGTTAGGTGCCTTCGCTAGTGGTACGGCCGATCAGACGCTAGCCGATCTCGATGAAGATATGGAGAACGAACTGCAGTCGGCACTGAAAGCAAGCAACAGCAAGGTGGACACTACTCCGCCGGCTTCGGTGGCAATCGCTCCATCGGTTGTTGCGATATCAGAAAGCTCTAGCACTTCCATGACCTCAACAACGACCACATCGACGAGTTTGACCACAGCTACAAGTGCTGGTATCGCTCCAACATCGCTACCTGTACTGCCGGAAGCTATAGAAATTCCCCAGGAGGAAACCAACGATTTCGATATCATTACAACTAAAGTTTCGCTATCGGATTCACGGAATATCATGAAACTCAAGATAAAAGGTCCCCTTGCACAGTTGGATAATAGTTCCTCGTCGTCTACAGCCACGTTACAACAGGCGAGTGTATTGGACCCTAGCCTAAATGCCCCGATGATGTCGAACTCTATGGGTGTTAATGTTGGTGCAGGCTCGTCCAACTTGCGACGGATGAGAAAGAAAGAATTGTTGCGGCAATACTGGACTCAGGATATGAACCATGATGATCAGACAGGTTTCCAGGTGGTGGATCAGAATCCCAACCTCTCGTTGAATCCGTCCATCAGTCGAACGGTAGGCATTCCGAAAGCAATGGATTCGCTGTGCACTATACCGACAAAGGATGATTACAAGGATTACGGTGGAGTCGATTTCAAGAAACGGCGAAAGCTTTCATCCAACATGTCGAGAGAGTTGCGAGGATTGGTACCGACGGAACATGAGATTATGGCACGACGTCAAAGCGTCGGTTCCACTGGCAGTAACGGATCAAACAGCAATCTTGCTTCGGACATTTCACCAGTAGCTAAAAGACGATCCAGAAACAATCGTACGGCCACGGTAACAACCGTTAATCAGCCGCAGGCGGCACCGAAACTTAAGATTAAGTTAGGATCGGACATGGTGGAAGCGTCCGGTGGATCATACAGCGATAGAATAAGACCACCTAAGAAACGTCTTGCGACGATAGTGCCACCTACTCTTGAGGATTTGAGGCGGGACGCGTTGATGTACGCTGAACAGATGATGTTTGATGACGAAGAAGGAGGTCGGAAGAAACGGCACAAAAATAAGGACAAAGAACGTGATCGAGAGCACAAGAAGCGAAAGAAGGAGAAAAAACACAAAAAGGATAAAGGCGAAAAGGAGGAGAAAATAGAAATCGTGAAAACTTCAGACGATGCTCCAAGGATAGTGATTCGACTTGGCGGTAGAAAACCTCAATCCGACGAAACTATGAGTGTTCCTATGCCGGAAGCAACGCTTAGTGGGCAAAACACTCCAGAAATAGACCCTCTAGCATTAGATCTGGCAGAGCTGCACAATTCCAACGACAGTAGCAATTGTAGCAGCAACGTCATGAAGCCTTTGATTACTCCGATCCGATTAAAATTGGCAAGAAGCTCTTCTGGTGGAGGTTATGTTATGTCATCCAAGAACAGTGGTCGTAGCGGAGAAACCAGCAATAGGTTACCAGAAGGATGCGAAGAAACCAAAACGTTGAATATTGTTCTACCTAAGCTGGAGCTGGCCAAATTCAATCTGCCCAAATTCAATCTGAGTACTAAGAAAGCGATAAGCGAGAAAATAGGTTCTACCAAGTCAACTCCTACTAGTCTACAACCAATTGTGCCAACAACTGTGGACGCGCTAGATAATAGCAGTGCCAAAGCAACATCCGGTGAAAGTCACCACGCATGGGATTCAGGAGAAGCCGACTTGTTGGGTGCCGCCATGTCCACTTTCTCATCAATTTCGTCATTTGCCATGAACGCAACCACCAACCCGCTTTCAACTTCAACCTCAAATTCCACTGTGTCAGCTACCGTAGCAGAATCGTCAATGTCTTTCAGTCATCTTGCCGCCAGTGATGGGACTTCGTCGGCGTTCAATCCTTTCGGATTGCCTGGATTGTCTCAACAACATCAACAATCCGTCGTTCCACAACAAAATCAGCAACAACCACAGCAGCAGCAAAAGCAGCAAGATTTGACCACTAGCAAAGACTGTGAAGTGAGATGACAGTTTGTGTAAATAGTCACGTTCCTGTGGGAAAATAATTCCCGTTTTTTGTCGCTCCATGCACGATCTCGGCGCGGATGCTGGCGGCGCATGGAATCAACAGTGTTGTGTAAATTGTTTTCCTTTTTGTTTATTTACCTGCCTGCCGATGATCATTTCCTGTTGGTCTATGTGTGTGAATCAGAATGTTTGCAAGTTTTGTTATTACCCTTTACTCAAATGTGTCTTTCAAATGCTCTCCTGGGGCGTCAGGAAGATGATGTTTTAGGTAGATGAAAACTGTGAATGGGAAATATTTTCTCTAATTCTATGATTGTATTATACTCTGTGTAGCTTTTCTGCAGCAGACAAGATCTTCCTATGTTTCCTTGTGAGATAGAGATAAAGAAAGAAATATTGAAGTATGTGAGTTTATTATGTTTTTGATGTTTATTTTTTAGATTTTATAGAGAAGAAAGCCGAAAAACCATTTGTTCAAATTCGACACCCACGCAGTTAGCGATAAGACAACCAATACCTAGGCACATACAATCTATACATCTGTAATTGCATACAACATAGAGTTTTAACTGAATCAAAAAATGTGTAAAAATTAATTTAACAGCAAATGAAATGCATAACCGAAACAGTAGTAGTAAACCTTCTAAAGTTTATGAAGAGTAATTTAGTTAAAGCAAATAAAATAAAACTGAAACCAGTAAATGAAACATGTAGTTTATAGTGAACACACAGAGGAGCGTAGTTTAGAGAAACAGGATAGCCGTTCCTGGGACCTTGTTTTCGCAATTCTAAAATATACACCAGCCGAACAATCTTGGAACAATTCTACGATGACAGAAGTACTGTGTTGCAATCCGAACTGATCTGTATATTGTGGCATGAATTGATAAAGATGTCTATTTGATATGACGAGAGGAATTGCTCTGCGAATCGTTAGGAGCTAATACATCATTAAAATCCTGATCTCGTTAATAGAAACAAAAAAACCTGTCTTGTTCTCGAGGTGGCAAAAGCGTACTATCTAAAATAATAAGAATCTAAAACTGTATCCGACTTACTATCCTCATCCTAAGATCGTAACGAAAGAACCTGCTGGGCGCGGGAAACGACCAGTGGTAAATCTTGATACCAACACTGTGTACATATTATATAAATAACTAACAAAACACGATTCATTACTGCATCATCTGAAAGATAACCGATTTCGGTTCGTGCAGAACTAAACGAAACGTAAATCAAACACTGCTCCACTGAAAACGGTATCACACTTTGTATAAAATAAAAAAGCGAAAAAACTAAGCTAATTATAATCCTAATATGTTTTTATATATTTAAGCAAGGAGGAATCATTTGTTTAAAAAAAACGTGAAAAGTGAGATTGTGAAATGGGAAACGGGCAGATCAGATCGTTGATCTGTTGACGTGTTAGTGTACAGTAGTAGCAAATAAAAAAGTGAAACATTATAATGCTTCACAATCTTTAAAAAGATCTAGGGACAACACATTAGGTAAAATGAGTTATGTGACTTTATAACAAAATAAAAACAAAATAGCAGAGAAGGATTTAATCTTATAAGTGAAATACGCGATAAGGTTCAACAAAATAGATCCACAGCGATAACCCCCGATTAGTTACGATTAGTATTAATTTTCGTGTCGTAATACCAACCAATACCCTACTTTAATTTGTCCAAGAAAACTATTTAATTTATTTATATGAACACAATCCGGAAACCCCCTTATCGCATAGGGTTAGTTAACATGTGTAAACTATAGAGGAAGACATGAAAATTTCGAAACCTAGCAGATAGAAAAACCATTAACAGAATGGTGAATGATGATCGTTTGTTTTTTTTGTATTCGTATGAAAACAGAACCACACCACATGAATTGGTTACAAAAACGCGTGTTGACTAAATGAATCGTAACTATTAATGTATTATAATACCATTAAATCTAAACAAAAGAAACACAGGACAAAGTTTAACTGTATATCTGAGAATTAAAGTGCATACAAAATGCGATGCGAAAGTAATAGGCAAATGATATGGAATGGTGAACAACAAAGCATAGTTTAAGGAAACGTGTACCGACGAGGTGCAAGCAAACGGTAATTTGTAAAAAATCTCTCTTAGTTTCATACATAGAACAAGTAAATGTCAAATATCATGTAACAAAGCATTATTATTATTGCAAAAACAACAAAACCTGAAGGAAATTCAGTTGTAGGGAAAGCGCGAATCGCAAAGATTAATCCATTCAAAACAAACAAAAACGCAATATATTTTTATTTTTTATATTTAATTTCTTTCAAATCTCTGTAAATTATGAAAATTTACAACAAAATAAATATAAATAAATTATTCTTAAAAATACATAATTGAAAAATGAAATAATCCAAAACCGGCGCCTTTGATTCTTTCCTTACATCCGAAAAGCTCAAGCTCTCTACCTCGTGCCATCCCATCCGGGAAATTCGCGCGAATACATCGGTTCGGCAAGTTTTCTTATCACTTACTAACTAGGTAGCTGTATTGATAACAGACTAAAAAACGCTTCAGGGCCGCCACAGTCTGTCATTGACCATCGGTATTGGTCGTTTTAGCCAGATAAAACATTCGTTCGGCCCACTTGTAGAATGTCAGTAAAACGTGTCGGCTTTAGTTGCAAAATCGCTGTTTGATATTGTCGTCATTATGTCGTTTACCTGTCGTTTAGTCTAAAAAATTATTTCCATTGTTTTTGGTAGGATTCGGTGGTTTTGATTGCTTTGAACGACTGCTATGTCCTCCCGATTGCAAGCTAAGATCCACCGGACGAGGATACGGTTAAGAAGAACGGTAAGTCATTTAGGTTAAAACGTCAAAAGTTTTAAGCTTCAAGCCACTCTGTCTTATTCATTTGATTAATATTTTGACAAATTAACACTGACGTCTGAATGATCTGGTCGCAGTTTTATGATAGTATCGAAAAGCGCTTGATTATGGCAGAAAACTTTAAAGCAAAACATTCGTCACAACAAAACCGATATCCATGAAACCCACTATCACAACGAAGAGAATCGGCATGGTAGAAAGGGCGATAGGAAGCTCTTTAATTGTGAATGAGCTGGATGGCATTTTTGCCAAACCTTGGCACGAATTTTTATTGAACATCATCTTGATTTCCAAAAATATATTATATAAACCTTCCATTTCATCGGATAAACTAGAGTGAATTACGATTTCCACTCGGAATGTTTCTAAAACTGGGAGCTACAAGCTTATCATGATTATGACGTGATTAACGCTACTTTAAGATACCAAAAAATCTCAAAAACATCTTTAAGTACATCATATTTTATAGTATCATGCCAGAACTCATAAACCATAAGCATAACAAAAAATTTGAACCATAAGAGTCGCATCAGACCGTAAAATAGTACGTTCGACACGACACGAGCCAAGACACGAGCAAAATAAACCTGAGTTAAATTCTATAGACTGGGTGACCGTGCGTCGTATACAATTTTTTCAATAAAAATCTTGGACCATTGATCACTAGGATATGAGGAGTCTTCTTTGTATTTTTAGCCGTTTATCGTGTCAATTGTCATGAAACACTGAGTGATTTGCAGTTTCCACAGATCGATAGTGTCCTCAAGTACTAGACATTAAATTTCTCAATTTTTCCTTTTATCTCCGGGAAATACAGGCGAAACTTGTCAAAGAAAAGGTTCTGGTTGGAAACCAGCCAGGTGACCGCTAAAGAGTTCGTTTTGCTGTCCATTACGAAATCTGTCAAAATATCTTCCCACATTTGATCACCGTATATTGTTTATTTTACCATTGGGCAGCTTTTCTACCTTGTAGAAATGAAGTCAGGTCTGTTTATTAGTCAGCTAGAAACCAGTCAGATTTTTTTTTCTTTGTTATCAATTCCTCTAATAATATTTTCGAAATGAGCTTGAAAACACCTCTCATATCCCTTAACTCCATGGAATCAATCATCTTTACTTTTATTCAAATTATTGCTCACTATTGAACCCTCTAGGGCATCCTAAACGATTTACCATGTGAATTTTGATCGAATAGTTCATACCCAGCTGGTTTTGGGTCGTCCAATGGGACTTTTCTGGATTTTTCTTGATCCTGCCCTAAAAATTTAGTCCATGAACTTCAGTATTGGACGCTATCTCATAAACCCCTTGACAGATCGTCACCCAATTTTGTACACGTACACATTACATTACTAGATAGCTTCACTGAAAATTTCATCAATTTTCATCCATGCATTCCAAAGTTATTCACAAAATAAAGTGTTGCATTTTTTTCGAATACACTACTTATGTGTATGAATATTTTTTTGGATATTTTACAGAAAATAAAATATTAACAAATTCAAATGCAAAGCTTCAAAAAAATAATTTTTGTAGAAAATAATTCTAGTATCCTTCGAAATCTCGTCGAATATTGCCACCTTCTTCTCAGTCTATGACAACAACTTCGCTTTTTGTAAAATTTATTTTCATGGTTTAAATTTGACAAAATATTGCTTTAATATAACGCCATGTGATCTGAAAATTTCAAGGTGAAGTTTCAATGAAAAATTTGTTTATTTTTTTCTTTTTACTCTGGCTTCTGATATTTGAACTATGATCATGAACAATTAATTTCGGATTGAATTACTGATCCAATAACAAAAACTAAATTTCAAATTGGGATTCATAATTCGAATTTAAATTAAAATTTCCTGATGTTAGCTCAAAATTCATTTTCTTTGGAAACTCAGTTTTTTCTTGGATAACTTTAAAATATTTTTTTTAATATTGCGTATCTAGAGTCTGAGCTCTGGATTCTGGATTAGCAATATCAAAAATCTTAGAATTTTCAGTCCGGCCCCGAAAATATATGAATATACATATTATTGAAAACTTTAAATTTGAAATTTTAATTCAAATTTTCAAAACCGTGCTTGGGGTGAAATTTTTAAATTCTGGATTCTTAATGAATATTATTCCGAAACTCATACACATATGATTAGTATTTTTTCACATTTTTTTGTTCTAATGAAGAATGCGGTTATCAGTAAAAGCACAAAATTTATCAATAACACAATCCAAAAAAATAGAGTTTTATTTAATTTTATTTTTAAATATATTATTAATGGAATGAAAACTTGACGTATGGTTAAGATAAAATTAAAAACGTAAACGTGTACGTTAGAGTGCCCCAAATGACCCGACTTTCGAAAAAGTTATGTGCTGCATGTTAAAATTAATCCTATGCCTAGTACAAGATCTCATGCCAAATTTGGGCCAGATCGGATCACGGGATTTTGAGACATTTTGTTCGGGAGAAACATGAAAATCCAATTTTTCATGGATAACTTTGGTTTCCTTCGGCCGATTTCATTTAAAAACGGGTTTTCTCAAAGCCCAAATTATGACAAATATTTCATTCGAAGACTGCAAATCGATTCGAGTTAAAATAAAAAAAATTATTAGGCTTCAAAAATGGGCTAACTTTTTTAAGGGGGGGGGGGGGGGGGACGTTGGGTCTAACACTTTCAAAAAATCGATTTTTTTTATTTTCTTATTGTTAAACATTTCAAGAATGTTGTGTCAAATTTTCAAGTCAATTGAAGCAAAACTGTAGAAATTATAGGCCTTTATCTCCTCCTATCTAATACTGCAAGAAAGCAAGAGCAGAAACTTCAAGCGCGTTTTTCTCGAAAGCACATTTTTAAAGTCCGTGGACATCGTCATTTGAAAACTACTTATCCGATTCTTTTCAAATTTGGAACATATTTTCTACATATAAAATACCAGACCCTCACGTTTTTCTTTTTTTTTCTTTGGGGAGATTTTACAGATAAAAAATGGCGGATTTTTTCGTGAAAAATCGTAGTTTTTACTTCAAACAGTCACAAAAATTTCATAAAAAATTTTTTAAGTTAAATAAAAACGTTGGGGTCCAGAAAAACATGTATTAAAAATATTTTGCTCTGATTTTTTGACTTCAGATGATTCTGTGCTGAGATACAGTGTCCACCGCAAATCCTGTTTTCTAAAAGGCATCCTCGAAAGTGCTCCGTCACCGGCTCATTTTTCAATATTTTTCTACGAAAAAATTACTAAATGTTCTTTTAACAATGCTTTGTATAATGCAAAAAATTTGAATACATTTGTTTGAACGATAGCTCTAGAAAAAATCGTGAAAATGGTGTTTTTTTTTTACCCGTTAGACCCTACCCCCCCCCCTTAAGGGTATTTGTCATCATTTAGGCTTTAAGAAAACCCGTTTTTAAAAGAAATCGGCCGAAGGAAACCAACGTTATTGATGAAAAACTGGTTTTTCATGTTTCTCCCGAACAAAATGTCTCAAAATCCCAAACAAACTTCAAGCTCGTTGTGTTGAAATGACCTAAGGATTCAACAGATTTGTATATGAGAAAAACTATTCATACAGAATTTTTCCGGTTTTGATTCGAGATACTATGTTTTTCCTGGTTCCATTTTCAAGTCCCGGTTTTCCCGGTTCGGTGGCCACCCTGAGTGAATTGACAGCAGAATACAGACTTCCGACAATCTAGTACTTTATTTTCCTTTGTCGGAAGTCCGGACTAAAGCCCCACAGTAGGGCTTTAGTCTGGACTACTGAAGTAAAATTTAGCTCTGGCGTGATAATATCTCTTCCACATTTTTCCTTTCCGTCCCCGTGTAAAATTATTGGATTTAGACAACGTGTATTCAGAAATTCGAGCTTTTTTGACAAATGAACATGCTACACAATTCTTGGAGAGTGTGCTAAATTTATAAACGCTCTTTTTCTTGCGTGGTGTCCATTTTGAGACTACGGAAGAGGAAAAATAAAGTAAAAAACAAACAATCTGACCAAAAAATGTGTTATTATAGCGCTAACACTAATTTTACTTCGGAAGTCCGGACTTCCGATTGATTTCCGACAAAGGAAAATAAATCACTAGATCGTCAGAAGTCTGTGTTCAGTTGTCAGTTCACCAGCGACTTTTCCAAAAAAAATATTTGAATTCACAATAGCGGCAAGTGCAATGTGTTAAGATAAAATCTTGTAAAGAGTACTTTTCTTCTTCTTCTTCTTCTTTCTACTTTTGGACTGCGCACCGTTTTCCGGGCCAGCCCAAAGGGGGAAGGGCTAGTGGCAAAGACTATATGCCCTGTTTTCATTTAGTCACTATGACTTAGTAATTTAACTTTGCATTGCGTGCAAATTCTACTATTTCCTTGTAGTGTTCGATGTTATTTGATTTAAATAGCTCTTGAAGGTTAGTATATTTGCCATGGAAATCATACTGCCTTCTCAGTGTGTTAAAAAGAGGGCATTCCATGATTGTGTGATTAGCCGTTTCTGGTGTTAAACAGGAGTCGCAATTAGCGTTATCTAGGATTCTCATTTTCGCCAGCCAGTATTTGGAGTACTCATGTGCAGCCATTAATCTGTTCAGGAGCCGGATGTCCCGGCCACTCATGTCTTTTCCGAAGAACCACGGGACTTTTGAGAATGCGGGTTGTATGTAGTAGAAGCTTTTTCCCTTATCTGTAGAGTAATTACTGTACCACCTATCTGTTTTTTCGTTTAGTGATCTTTTAAACAAGAATATACTGTCTTTGAGCATAAGATTATTTTCGTAAACGTAGTCCGAATGCAATCCATGTTTGGCCAGACCGTCTGCGATTTCGTTGCCTGTGATGGAAACGTGACTGGGAATCCATTGTATCGCGACATTGTATGAGGAGCATGTTCTTAGGATTTCGATCAGGATGCTTTCGTCATATCTGTTATCTTGTGCAGATTGTAGCATCAAGCATGATGCTTTTGAATCGGTGTATATAACAGAGTGAGATAGTGAGTTTTCTTCAATAATTCGTGTAGCTTCTTTTATAGCTATCAGCTCGGCTGATGTGATGCTTGTCTCCATGCTCAGGGACGCGAACAGCCGGTCGTTTCGAAGTACACACCTATCGAACATTTTGTTCCATCCTGCCAATTGTTTAGCTCGTGCTGGATTTGTATTTTGCTTTGCTGTTGTAAGACCTTCCAAGTCGGATGAAATATCGACTTCTTGTCGAATGCTCAGACGGATCACCGGTTGTACTCGATCGAGTATTGCCTTGTTCTGCCAATAGATCTGTTCTAGGTATGAGAACTTGTGCCAACTACTTCTATCTTCAGGTAACCGTACGCTTCTTAATTGCTCTGCCACTACATTGTTCCTCGAGAAATGTCTGCTGATTTCCTTAGTTGTTACAAACTCTTGCCTCAGCCCAACTGGTTCTTGTCCACTGAGAGCAACTAATACGTTTCTCGGGGTAGACTTTGTCGCCCCAATGACTTTTCTTAAGCATTGGTTGTTAACCACCTCAAGTAATTTCCTGTTTGTTACACTTGCATTATTGTACACGGAGCTATTTTGTTCCAAGGTGCCTCGAAACAGAGCCATATGAATTTTTATCATCGCTTGTGGATGAGTTCCGCTTTTGACCCCACTGAGGACCTTGATCATGTTGAGTCGATCCTGTACCTTTGTTCTAAGCTGTTTGACATGTATTCCAAAATTGAGCGAACGGTCGAAGGTTACTCCAAGGTATTTGTGGCTTCTAACGTTTTCTAGCCTGGTATTATTAATAAAGAAGTCCAGTTCTTTAGTACCCCGTTGGAAGAATATGGTTTTTGTTTTATCTGGGTTGATGGAAAAGTTTAACGTATCAGCTGTGCTGGTGAAAAAATCCAAGTATGTTTGTCCCAGGGCATTAAGTGCGTTGATGTCTTTTCCCCGAATTAAAATACCGAAGTCATCGGCGTATTGTACCAACATTGTATCTGTGTCAACTTTTCGGTGAAGATCAATTGTGTATATATTAAACAGGGTAGGGGACAAAACGTCTCCCTGGGGAAGCCCGTTGTTAATAGTTCGGGAAATCGTCTTAGTGCTCATATGGAACATTACTTGACGGTTTTGTAGAAATGAAATTGTCCACATTAGAACATCCGGTAGGACTCCGATCTTCACTAGGATTTCTTCGAGTTTTTCAATACGGACCGCGTTGAAGGCATTTGAGAGATCTAAACAGATCAACGCTGTTAGGAAATTCAAACGTTTGCTTTGATTTATCCAGTTGAGCGCAAAATTGACACATGTGTTGGTGGAAAGATGTTTTCGAAAACCAAATGAGGTGTCGGGTAGAAGCTGTTTTTCATCTAGGAATCTTTGTAGACGTTCTAACACTGCTGAGTTTGCAATTTTTGTGATTGCTGGAACGAGAGAGATAGGTCTTTTCCCTGCTATGGTGTTCTGATCTCGACCAGGCTTAGGAATCGCTATGACTTTGATAATTTTCAGGTTGTTATCAATGACACCTTTTCTCCACATATCATTTAATAGGAATATTAACTTGTCCCTGACCTCAGTGTTAAGATGAGCCAAAAGATCGTAGGAGAGATTATCTTCTCCTGGAGCCGATGTTTTTTTCTTTTTACTAAGAATCCTGTGCCAGTTTTCCTTTTCTAGTAAATTGTCTTGGGCGACGTGTGTAGGGCTATGTATTATTTGTGGATCGTGAGGCCCAAAATGAGTGTCCAAAAACTGTTCTACCAAGTTTTCATCATCTTTCAGAAAATTATTCTCTTTCTTGAAAAAACGTTTTCCTGTTAATCTACTAACTTTCAACCAAAGTTCCTTTGAACTTGTAAACGGACCAATCTCGTTTGGAAACTCATCAAATTTTTTCCTGATTTCCTCTCTCTTTTTCTTTTGAAAAATAGCAGCTTTCTTTTTAAATTCAATTAGATTTTCTGGGGATGATATTCTATTATACTCTCTTCTGGCTGATGTTTTTTCTTTCCACGCCTCGTCAATACTGTCTGACCACCAGAATTTGGGGGTCTTTTTGCATTTCATGCGATTTTGTTTGTGTATTTTCTTTACGTTATTTAACAGATCACTGACCGTATCTATTTCAGAGGCATTAAGTTCAGATAATTGCTTGGCTATCTTGGATTTGTTATGGTAAAAATGTTTCTGGGCAGGTAGTTCGATCAACCAGTCTATTTCTATACACATATGATCGCTAGCAATGCTGTAATCTAAAACTCTCCATGTTACACGGTTTATCATGTTAGTCGAACACATTGTAACATCTATTGCAGATGAGCTCTTGTTTATTTGGAGGGGAATATATGTCTTACTTCCGTCATTTGTTATCAGGAACCTACTGCAGTTGATGGCATTTAGCAATTTTTCTCCTTTAGAGTCACAGTTATCGTCTCCCCATTCAACGTGGTGGGCGTTAAAATCGCCCCCTACTATAACTTTTTGGTATTGGTCAAGACTAGAAAGAATTGCCTGAGCATCGAGCTCGAACTCTGCTAAGGAGATCGAAGGGCTGATATATACAGAACAAAGAATTAAATCCAGTTTATTGATTTTTATGCTTACTACCTGTGTTGATTGTGAGAGATTTGGAGGTGTGGTAAGTTTAGAGTAGCTGTAGCAATTCTTCAACAGAATCCCTGATCCACCATAGTTATCTTCCCTAGATTGTGGCACAAAGTGATAGCCAGTAATATTATATTTATTTGTTCCTTCTAGCAGTTCATTGGTCCATGTTTCAGATAGGATGGCCGCTGCGAACTCATCCCCCGTTAAAACCCTTTGGATTTCTGCTTTGTTTTTATACAAACTCTGCACGTTCGCTTGTAAAATCTTAAATCCGTAGTTCGTAGCCATTTTTAGTATTTTAAAAAGATAAGGGGTGACACAATAGGTTGGTTTTTGCTTTTTATTTATTTTGGGTTGCCTACTACCGAATTAGCCAAATTAAAATGTCTTCTTGTACAACTATTAAACAGTTCTCTGACTTGATCTTGAGGCCCCAATAGGCCGATGAATTCCGTATAAAATGTAATCATTTTTTCCTGAAATGAACGTTCCATTTTTGCCTGGGCTTCTCTTACCTCATTTTGGTACCGTTCCTTGTCTCCCACGTTCCAAGGGTTGCGGAGACCTAGACCTACATTGTTACTTTCGATGCTGCTAACAATATTATTTCGCTGGTCAGTGATGTTTTCAGCCATGGTTTTCGACGAAGAGTTTTCAACTCGGGCTCGTTTCCCTTTCGATGATGATGAGGTTGGTTGATCCTGATATAACTTTACAGCTGCTTGGATAGTCTTTCGTTCTTGGTTTGTCTTCATCCATTGGTCTCTCAGGGGGTCCTTATATCTGTAGTTGTTCCGCGTCATACTCGCGAAGCTTTCTGTGGGTGTAGGAAATTCTGTGGCATCTTGAAGAGGTGTATACAAATTTTGGCTGACCATTGAAACTTGCTCCCGTGCTTCTGCGTAAGTCCAATTACGTTTAGACATTACGATTTTAATATCCTGCTGTCTTTTTCGTTCTGGGCAGTTGTTGTCTGTTGATCTATGTCCTGGATTCCTACAATTAGCGCATTTAATTGGGTTTTGGCAGTTCTCAAAATTTTCGGTAAGCTCGTGTCGCTCTGAGCATTTGTCACAGCGTTTGGTCCCTTTACAATTACTTGTATTGTGACCAAATCTGAGACAACGGTGGCATAAAATAATTGTGGGTGTAAACGGTCTTACTCTCGCGGGACAACCGAAAATCCTAACGGATTCCGGAAGTTGTTGTGCTCGAAAGGTGATTCTCAGTCTGTTAATTGGCTCTTTTTCTTTTCCGCGATGCATTCGATCGATGCTTACGATTGGAACAAAGCTTTCGGTGTCCTCTTTCAACTCATTAAGATCTATGTTTGTCGGAATGCCCGCTACAATGCCCGTAATACAAACTAAATGTTTTGGGATATAAGCTTTATATTCCGAGCCCTCTACATTCATCTCTACTACTAGCTGATTCGCTTTCGCATAGCTACTTAAGAAAACAATGATTTTTTGTTTACTTACGTATTTCATGTCGGTGATACAGTGTTTGTAATTACTCATCTTACGTAGTGTGCTTCCTAATGCAAATTTGTTGATCTTTTTGATTTCGGTTGTTGATCCTCTCCGCAACTCAAAGTACACTCGATATGGGCCAGTATCTGTGATTGCATAGTTGAAATTTTCATACTCCTTTTTTTTGCTTCCGGTGGGCTGTTCCGCATCTTTGTCCAGTTCATCTATCCAGTCCAGTTTTGATTTTTTGATCGCACCAGTTGCTGTTTGCTCCGGATCCGGTGGGTCCGGTATCTTCATGACGCTTTCCATCACTCTAACCTCACTCTTAACATAAGCCTTATCGCCTCAAACTTTTTGATTTTCTCAAGATTTTGGGCTTTTCCGAAACGAAATTTCGCTTTCCATTGATTGATCGCTATTCGAGTTATACTTTAACTTATTTTTCGGCACTTTTAATTCGATTTTCCGATTTTAAATACGTAGCCAAAAAAACCAGCTTGTACCACATCCAAAATGGCGTACTCGAATGAAGAGTACTTTTAACCCTCATCCGCATTAGATTTCGTTACTTTAACCTTCATCCGCATTAGATTTCATTATCCTAATCAGCACTAGGAGTGTCAATTTGACACTCCAAGCTAAAATCATAACTCTTTTTATATCTAACCGATTACAATGAAACTTATATCAATAGAAACCTTGTAATGTCAGTAAAATATGTTTAGAACATTATATATAGCTAAAGCTTTTAGTTTTCTCGTTATTCAGCATGAAAGAAAAAAAAATCCGAAAAAACATGCCTCAGGAAAAGTGCTGTAGTTCATATATTACACTGAAGCTGAAGTTAATGTCTACATCATGAAGCCAAGAAATATTTAAACAATTTTTTTTTTAAAGTGGTCTGAAAAACCTACTTTTCATTAGATTGCTAGTAAAAACTGTTTGAGCGGTGGTAGAGCTTTTGAGAAAATATCATTACAAATTTTATTCTAATTCTGACATTTTGTTGTCTTTAGATTTTTGATGCAACAAAAATTGAATTAACGGGAATTTTTCAAAGTTGACTACTTTGCGCGATTTTTTTACAAATTGAAATTTCATTTGTTTTTGTGGTCCACCGTCAGGTTGTACCCGGATTTTCAGTGCTTTATCTTTGTTTGGACCAATAAAAAGTATATTCATTGGAAAGCAAATTTAATCTACATTCTAGTGAGGTGCAACAATTCACGCTGTGAGATTTAAAAAAAATAGGAAAATTATAACCGTAAAATCATTCCTGAATTTCTAGAACCACAAGCAGCGCGTCCAGCAGAACGTGTTTGTTTGCTCTCCGAGTTGGTACGGTGGGTGGTGATTTCGGCAGAGAGAGAAGCCGAGAGCCGAAAACTAGTAGCTCTAGCTGTATATAATGTGCTAAACATATTTTACTGACATTACAAAGTTTCTATTGATAAAAGATTTATATGAAATCTATACACTGCTAAAAATCCACACTTAAAATATATGTTTCTCCACACATACGCTATTGGATTTCTTCCGTTATATGATACAAATAAAATTTATGTTTCACACATAGCTTTCATGATTATCATCTTTGAATTATTTCACAAAATCAAAATGGCTGCAATTAGAAAAAAATGAAGTGCTGTATAGAAACACGCAATTTTGTATTGACCAATACAACAGTTAAATAATTATCTAATATAAAGTTAAACTGCAATTTTCGCCAAGCAAGGACTGCAGAGTTGTTGAATATTATCTCTTCTCCCATCTCCGAATAGCGATCGGCCCTTCAATGACAACAAAACGCAGGTTAATGAAAGGTGAGTTGAGAATTCATTTTATGTTGCTGATTAATGTTAAATTTATTTCCATCTGCTTCTAGATCAATACAATCCATTTTCTGGCTCGGATGCTGAGTAGGAGCGTGAAAAAAACGGCTCGGACGATTGGCCACAGATTTCGAACAATATTTAGGACGTTAAACAAGAAAAATAAGGATAAAATTTAATAAATCTGTAAAAATAAATATAATTGATAAAAAAATGGTATTTAGGAAATATGACTGCATAATTTTAACGCCGGAAAGTAGATAAGAGAAAAAATATTATTCAACAATCTGCTGCCTATTTTTAGGCGTTTTTCAAACGAATATTTCAAACATATAACATCTATGTGTGAAATTTTATCATGTCCATGTGTCGCATATAGCGTTGAAATATTTCCCAGAATATATGTGTGGCACATATTTTTCAATTGGAAGACAAATTGCAAAAATCTATATAGGCCGACACATAACCCTAATATGTGGATATTTTGCAGTGTATATATAAAACAGGGAGAGAGACAGACCATACTGAAATGTACGAACACGCAAAACTCTTCACTGGATCATCCGATTTGCATGTGATTTTTTTTGTTGTGTTTGTCTTCACGCGAAGAATAACACCACGGAGAGATAATTTCGAAAATGTTTTTGTGGAATTTGAAAATTAATATTTAGTTTTTTTTTCGTATCAAATAAAAGTCATGGCACCCAATTTCCCTTTTTTTTTCATTCGAATCACTCAGAGTAGGAAGGCGCCAAAAGCAATCAAGGCTTACTGATGTGCATCCATCTCTCTTTTAGGATATATTGACAGTTTTACACGAACACCACCTTAACAGGAGGCCTCAGCCCTAACCTCAAACCATGGGAGAACAGAATCAATTTTTGAGAAGGGCGCACGATAAACGCGATTTTGCGGTACTAATATCGACAAATTCGCCCTGTGGAAAAGCGACACACAGATGCTCGTGTTTTGATTTTTTTGGGTGGTCAGGGCTGCCAAGTGCATGGATATTTGGAAAATGATTATATTTTAAATTGAATGTTTATTGAAAAACGTTTTCATGAGTACTGAGAATTTGCAACTTTCCCCTAGATTTCTATTAGAATATGAAATTAAACGCAACATTTATCTGAACTGAATAACAACTGTCTGTATCGCACATTTAAACGATGTAGCGAATTATGTGAAAATGTTATAAATAATCAGAGCATGCAGGCTATTATTTTCATAGTCAACATCAACGTCGCTTTTATTAATTTACTTTTTTTTGTAACAGTGAATGATTTTGCATTCGTTTAGAAGTTGGAAACAACTCTTTTTACTTTACCGAGCAGTACACTCAACCAAATCGACACATTGGGGCTATGTGTGAGCCTATATAGACTTTTGCAATTTGTCTCCCAATTGAAATTTATGTGTCACACATATTTTCTGGAAATATTTCAGGTTTATATGCGACTCATGAAAATGATAAATTCACACATATGGATGTTATATGTGCAATGAAAACGCCTAAAAGTAGGCTTTAAATTAGGTTTTTTTCAAATCTAGTCTCCAAATAAGCAGGAAAATTGTGATTTTGTTTAAAATGATATCATTTATTTATTAATTTTTTTTTCGTGTAAATTATTCAATACTTTTTGTCACTAAACTATTGTCATTTCCGGTGGCTCATCGTGGCTCATCATCCGAAAAATCCGAGGTTCCTTTTCCGAATCTAGCACTGTATTTCACATTGCTTAAGGCCGCAACAAACACCAAAACTTGCTGTGAAAGAGAGATAGGATAAAAATATACACATAGGCTGTGTTGTTATCGTAAACACCTTCTTTTAAAGTTTTAATAAAATTTACTAACCTTATTTGTCCTTATTATTCCGAGAAAAAGGTTTTTTTATCGCGCACCTCGTGTTTCTTTATCAATCTCGGCCATTTTGAAAGAGTGAAATTTTTCAAAGATGATATTCATAAAAGTTATGTGTAAGGTAATGAACATCATATTCCAATCCAATTAATACTAAAACTCAAACATAAATATTATTTGAATCATATAGCAGCAGACATTAATTGGCTTATGTGTGAAGGAACATAAACTATAAATGTCGATTTTTTGCAGTGTACATGAAAATATATTTCAGATGTTTTAAATTCACCTTTAAAATTCATTAGCGGAAGATGGCTTATCTTCATCAATTTTATTAGAGACGCCCCGTAATGAATTCAAACGATTAGTTGTTGATTGTTAAAAAATTTAATCAATTCAGAAATATTATAATTAGTTTAAAAAAAAACCAATACTGATTTTAGTAACGCGCCTAGCATCACTGGTGAGGCCGTCAGTTCATTAAAGTTTGAGGTTATGGCTGAGGCCAATTTTTCACCAATACTGGCGCCCGTATATACCCTTATAAGGGTATATACGGACGATAGTATTGGCGAAAAATTGGCCTCAGCCATAACCTAAAATTTTGGATTGCTGGCGGCCTCCCCAGTGATGCTAGGTGCGTTTCTAAAATCAGTATTTGCTTGTTTTACACTAATTATAATACTTCTGAGTTGATTAAATTTTTTAACTATCATCAGCTAAATGTTTGAATTCATTACGAGGCGTCTCTAAACGGATTAAGATAAGCCATCTTTTGCTAATGAATTTTCAAGGTGAATTCAAAACATCTGAAATATATTTTCATGTACTGCTTGGTTGATTAAAAAAGAGTGGTTTATAACTTCTAAACGAATGCAAAATCATTAACTGTTACAAACAAGTAAATTAATGAAAGCCCCGACTATGTTGAGTTTGAAAATAATTGCCTACATGCTCTGATTATTTTAAACATATCCACATAATTCGATACTTCGTTACAGAGAGCGATACAGTAAGTTGTTATTTCGTTCAGATAAATGATGCGTTTAATGCGTTTGATGCGAATTAACATTCGATAGAAATCTACGGGAAAGTTGTGAAATGCTCAGTACTCATGAAAAGGTTTTTCAATAACATTCCATTAGAAAAAATATAATCATTTTCTCAAATATCAATGCATTTGGCAGCCCTGAACACCCAAAAAAATCAAAACACGAGCACCTGTGTATCGCTTTTCCACAGGGCGAATTTGTCGATATTAGTGCTGAAAATCGCGTTGATCGTGCGCCCTTCTCAAAAAAATTTTTTTTTTGTGGCGTTTAAATAGCTGTGAGAAGCTGACGCTGAAAAGGAAATGTGGGTAGAGGGGTCAGGGAAATAAAAGTTTAGAGTAGGCAGCTTAGAATAGTAAGCGATCTTGAGACGTTGGCTATACCATCTTGCACTTCACATCGCCAATGGTTGCTACTCCGTGATTGACCGAGGCCACCAATTTTGTCCAACGGTCAAATGAATGGTGTCTGGGATTGACATTCATTCACATTGCCCAAAACTGATGCTCTCTCTTTGATTGTCAATAACGGCGCCGGCCACGTCCTAGTAGTCAATAGATAGGTATGAAAAAATAGAAAGGGATGAAAGAAATAATTCGTGCTTTAGGACCGAGGTCACCTCTGCATCCTAGCAAATAATCTTGTTTGGGAGGGTGGGTGAAAGGATATGATCTGGAGACACTTTTGACTAGTGTGATCTAATTTTGAAAATCCTATTCTCCTATCCTTCTAGAGCCAAAATTACCATTTAAATTCAAGTTGAATGAAGTGTTTTAAAACAAAATCTAGCGAAAATCCCTCATAAGGAATAACAAACTATCATATTGGTTTTCGAAGTCCTATGTCCTTTGTAACAGTAATAAAAATTTATTACATTGAATTGAAAACTAATCTATTTTTTATATCCTCCCATAATTTCACTTTTTTATTTAGCATTCAAATACCTCACCGAATACTAAACAAAAAAAAATATTTGTGTTCTACGTAGTATTTGTCGATTTATATACCTTTATATTCTTAGAGATGTATTAAAAAAAAAGTTTTTCTTATTAGTTTTAATCGGATTGTTCAAGCAACGACATAAAAAATTTCAACATGTTCTTTGAATTTTATTGTTTCGTATTAAATTTCGGAAACATTGAAATAGTTTTAAATAATCAATAGCATCAAAACTAAAAAAAAAAAGTTCCTATGGGCTCTTATGTAGTAGAGGTTGAAAACAACAATACTACAATAAGTTTTAGTTCGAACCAATTTTGAGAACTATTGTTTGAGAAGATTCGCAAAAATCAAAAAGTGTTCTATTATAAAAAAAAAAATTATAAAAAAATGCAAAAATGCTCAGATATTTCAGTACAAATATAACTATGCTAAATGAGTATCTTGATGTAGTCGATTCCTCAGTTACTATCTCATTCAAATTGTATTTTTTTAGTGTTTCATGTCGTCAAAAATATAACGATGATTACTAAACAGTACTTATCTCATAGCAAAATTTAAAAACGAACACAAACACATACAGGATCTCAATGAAACTTAATGTTTCCTCGAAGAGATTCCTTTCACTTAACTCTAAGCGTACATCTTTCGAGGATATGATGGCTAGCATCTTACAAATGCTAAAACTACCAATCCACAGAAAGTGTACTATGTATGCCGTGACCGGGATTTGATCTCATGACCGTTGGCTTAGAAGACTGGAAGGCTATCCTCTACGCCACGGGCTGCGGCATAAATTTGATTCGGTTTTGATTAAAAAAATGTATAAAGTAAATACACACATTGCTTTAGCATCATTCAATTATGTAGCGTGTAATTGTGTTCAACAACTATATCTATAGTGATAACAAATATATTTGAAACAACATGTTAATCATGTAAAGATTTACAAAATAATATATTATATAGTGTTTTATTGATGTTGTGAAGAATGACTTACTTTCATCATAAACAAAAAAGCTAACAATACCTTATTAAAAAACTACTCATAAAAAATAAATATTTGTAACTTGGGCAAAAACAAAACGCATATACCTGTATTTCCTTATCTACAACCAAAAATTGAAATTCTTTCAAAACTAAGTTTCTTTTCCTGAGGTACTTAAGTTTTTTCCTGGGGTACAACAACCTTTTCAAAGCTTCTAAGAACAAATACTTTTTTTATATATATATAACAAAAACATTTTTATTCAGTTGAATAATAAGACCACTAATCATGATAGTAGAGATCGAAGCACTCAGACTTAAGCCAAAAACAAAAAAAAAAGAGGAAAATCAAAATTTCAATTAAAAAATTGTATTGAAAAAAGTTTAATTATGTTATAATGATTAAATTAAAATTAAAAAGTTGATAAAACAATTATCAATAATCAAATTTCAAGGAAAATGATTTTATTTCCAAAGAGTTCTAATTGAGTTTACTTATTTTACACACCTCTTTTCAATCAGCATTCAAAACAAGTATCAATTCTGAAAAACTAAGTTTATTTGAACATAAAGATAAACAGGAAACATCTTATCAAAAATGTAAGACTACTAACAACAACAAATTACTGTATTTAATTTCAACAGCAATAGATCAATGAATTTTCTCAGCCAGAAGAAAAGAGAAAAAAAAACTTGCAAACCAAATATGTCAATTTGAACTTATCTATCGGTATTCAACTGCCGATCAATCAATTCATCACATTCACAATTCATCATCTTAAGAATCAATATAATAAACTGTTCTAATACCTGGTAGGTATCTATTTTTCTGATTTCCTTTAAACAACTTCGCTGGCGAAGTCACCTTTTTCAAAATTCGATACTAATTATTCTATAACCAGCTTTAACGAAAGTACCAAAATATTTAGCTTTTTTCTTAACGAATGAACTGCGCCATCTATATTTCAAATTACATGCCAATTTTAGAAACAGCATTGAAAGACGAGTAGAGCACACACACACACACACACACACACACACACACACACACACACACACACACACACACACACACACACACACACACACACACACACACACACACACACACACACACACACACACACACACACACACACACACACACACACACACACACACACACACACACACACACACACACACACACACACACACACACACACACACACACACACACACACACACACACACACACACACACACACACACACACACACACACACACACACACACACACACACACACACACGCAAACTCTCTGAATAATAGCTAGAAATATATTTAAGAAAAATACTTAGCCGGGTCAGCTAGTTAATTATAATTCCAACGACTTGGATAGATTTTGCTTTTGAAGTGTCAACTAAGTCGGAAAAGGGAGTTTTTTTGTCCAGGCTTCCAGGGTTTGTCCATAAAAAAGTAAAGATGCAATATTAAAGAACTTTTGAATTCATTTAGGGTCCCCCAAGAATTTTTTGTTTTTTGAAGCTTCTGAAAAAAGTTACAAGCCTCCAAACATGCAATAGTGTCAAAATGACACTCTAATGCGGATGAGGGTTAAACTGTTTTTGTTTTTTCGTTCCATCTATCACATACTTATCATAAAATAATAGTATACCTAAAACTGAAAAAAAATCCATGTGTTATTGTTGGCATATGTACGAAGTACTCTTGTGCTCCATAACTAGTCATCTTCCTAGGACTAAAGGGTTACTCGGAATTTTCATCAGTAAGATATTTTTAAAGGCATGTTTTAAATAGATAGTTATTAATTTAACATAGTATATTTAAAAGATGTTTAAAAAACGATACTCCACTAGTAGTCATAATAAACCGACATATGAATGAACATAAACGTAATAAATAATAGTGTTAGCACTTTTTGGAATTGAGCCAATCACCGCGAGTCGAGTCGAAACTGAACAAAACGAGAAAAAACGAAAGGCTATGTAGCTCGGTTAGCTCACCAAATCCGTTCCGACAGGATGAGTTCGAAATGGGGGAGCTTTTCCAGGATTCACTAGGCCCAACACACAACACTCCAATCCATCCAGCAATCAGCAGCCAGAAACTGACGTTCGAGTGTGAGAAAAGCGAAGCGAACATGAGCGAGTCCAAGTTAACGCAGGATGAGAAGAGAACACGTGAGCTGCCTGCCAGCCAAAGGAAAGCCTCAATGAAAGCCGTTTTCCATTCACTTTTCCTACGCGACGATAAAAGGGGATGAAAACTCGGAGAATCGATACCACGATAAGTGTGTAACATTTTTCCTTCTCGCTGGGGTGCTGAGGAATTTTTCGCTATTCCTAGTGTGTCTCGAAAGGGTGGAAAATGTGATATCGGATAGAGTTTTTCGCGTTTGGATTACATAAACGGTATGCGGATCGTCGGAATTTCCTATTTACTGATCAAGGACAGTGCCAATGGCCATCGCTAATCGGTCCAAGTTGTCTTGTGGTTGTGCCCATTGAAGTCGATTTTTCGCCCATTCATTTTCATCCGGAACACGGGGCCTCTGTGTGGGGATACAGTGAAAAAGAGGGCTGGAAAAACGTCATCTATTATTGATCCGGGTGGATTTCGGGCCACGGGATCATCGAGCGAGTCTAGCGTGCGTCTGGTCGGTTTCCGGGTCCTGTTTGGATACCTTACTTGGATTAAATACAGACCCCTCGGAAGCTCTCGAAAACCGAGAAAAGGATCTGAACCAATCGAAAGCTTTCTGCTGCGTCCGTTGAGTGGCGTTAATTATACCCCCAGTCGAAACTCGAAAAAGTCAGCGATAGCAAAATGCAGCCCCCACCTCGAAAAGTAAGAAAAATAAGAACGATTTTTTATTCATGCGCCAGTGTATGTGTGTAATTTTCATGGGATGACTACTATGTGGAAAAAATAATAATTTCGAAGAAATGAATATTGAATTTAGCACCTATCTCGAGAAAAAAAATGGAGAAACAAACGAGTTATGAATATTCGAGAACGCAGAATAGTAAATTTCGTTCCGGAAAACTGGTAATTGAACCAGTTTTTCGCTTAAGAGACGCTTATTCTGACATTAAATTCAACTCAACAATAATTCTCAGGAAGATTGCAAATTTAGGTGAATTTCAATTCTTGAATTCTCACTGAAATATTCCGTTCCAATTCGGAATTTTTTGTTATGGTTTAAAGTTTAATTTTCTGCCTTTTTAATCTGAATATTCTCGTTCTAAGGTTATGAGAATTATATCGAATATAGTTTTAGTTGGAAATTGACATAGAAAACATTTCATTTTAAACATAATTTGTAATATTAAGTTTAACAAGAGTGAAGACATCATTTTCCATAAAGCTTAGAAGTTGTAAGGTTGGATTCTAAATTTTAATTTAAAACTGAAAATTTTAAATCCTAAATATTGAATCTCTATCTGGAATCTGAATCTGAATCTTAATGTGAAATCTGAATCTGGTATCTTTATCTGAATTCTGCATCTGGAAATTTATGCTGGAATTCTGCATCTGAAAACATAATCTGAAATCTGAATCTTGAATCTAAATCTGAACTCGGATCTCTGAACCTATAATCTGCATTCATTTTATTTCTAAATCTTATATTCAAATCACTGAATCTCTGAAATCCGAATCCGAAATCTGAGTCTGAACTCAGAATCTGAGATTTGAATTCTGAAATCTAAATCAAAAATCTAAATCTGAAATCTGAATTTGAAAACTATATTTAAAATCTGAATCTGAAACCTGAATCTAAAATCTGAATCTGAAATCTGAATCTGAAATCTCAATGAAAAATCAGTTCATCTCTTAAACGGAGACACCGGACCAGGGCACACTTGGTTGTTCAAATTCTTAGGTAAAAAGAAATACAATAATTTACCTGACAATGCCCAAAAACGGGTAGAAAACAATTTAGCACTACCAGAAAACACCCAGAATAGGGTAGGTAGACCCAAAAAACAGACAACGGCACAATTGCCGAGCATTCGGAGGTTTTTGCTACCTAGTAGTAGTAGCTTACCTAACCCGGACAATATAAGGGAGGGAAACGATACACATTCATCAATCGAAAACGTTCACTGAAGAAGGTAGTAAGTTGCTATCGAAATACTGGTATATGAACTTATCATTTACCGTGGTTGAATTAAAAGGAATCTTTCGATTGCTTTGATTCAGTTGAATCATTCAACCAAGTAGGCTCATACCACAACAGACTGAATCTGAAATCTGAATCTGAAATCTGAATCAGAAATCTGAATCTGAATCTGAATCTGAAATCTGAATCTGAAATCTGAAATCTGAAATCTGAAATCTGAAATCTGAATCTGAATCTGAAATCTGAATCTGAAATCTGAATCTGAAATCTGAATCTGAAATCTGAAATCTGAATCTGAAATCTGAAATCTGAATCTGAAATCTGAATCTGAAATCTGAATCTGAAATCTGAATCTGAAATCTAAATCTGAAATCTGAATCTGAAATCTGAATCTGAAATCTGAATCTGAAATCTGAATCTAAAATCTGATTCTGAAATCTGAAATCTGAATCTGAATCTGAAATCTGAAATCTGAATCTGAAATCTGAATCTGAAATCTGAAATCTGAAATCTGAAATCTGAAATCTGAAATCTGAAATCTGAAATCTGAAATCTGAAATCTGAAATCTGAATCTGAAATCTGAAATCTGAATCTGAATCTGAAATCTGAATCTGAAATCTGAATCTGAAATCTGAATCTGAAATCTGAATCTGAAATCTGAATCTGAATCTGAAATCTGAAATCTGAATCTGAATCTGAATCTGAAATCTGAAATCTGAATCTGAAATCTGAATCTGAATCTGAAATCTGAAATCTGAATCTGAAATCTTTTTGAAATTATTTTTTACGGCCTTATCGGTGAATGTTATGTTCTGATAGTGAGAACATTTCAAGAATTGAAAATTATAGATGGATAGAAGAAGATTAGAAGAAAATTATAGGTGTTGAAAATGAGCGGGTGGAATTTTTTTTTATTTTTTATTTTTTCTTTAATTTCAATTTATTTCAAAAACATAAATCACGATGATTAATCATAATTAATAGAATCTGAAATCTGAATCTGAAATCTGAATCTGAAATTTGAAATCTGAATCTGAAATCTGAATCTGAAATCTGAATCTGAAATCTGAATCTGAACTCTGAAACTGAAATCTGAATTTTTAATCTAGATTTGAAATCTCACTCAGAAATTTCAATCAGAAATCTACATCTGAAGTCTGACTTCCATTCCTGAATTTATATCGTGGTTTTATGCTGGGGTCCGTTTCAAAATCATGATGTTGAATTTTATTCTCACTCACAGTTCTTATTCAGAACTCAAATTCGCTAATCTTAGTCCCAATTTTCCTCATCATTCTAGGGCAACTACACAAAATTCCTCAAGAACCTGCACACCGAACAGCTCGCTAAGCTAGCGCTCAAGAATCAGAATGAGTGCGAACTGCTGGAGGACATCCGGCAGTTTACGCTCAAGCGTTCCGCCATCGAGAAGTCGTACAGCGAGGCGCTGCTCAAAATTTCGTCCGCCTTCCTCAACAAAAAGCAAGCCTGCATACCGGAAATTAAAATGGATGGCGCCGACGAACGATGGTAAATATCAATGCCTATTCCTCACAGAACACATACTACATACAAAGATACCTACGTATATATGGCTTGAATTTTATTATTATTACGCTACCCAACATAAATAAATCGACGGAAGAACACAGAATCTAGAGGAAGGGGGAATTGAGTTTTGTTTTCCCACAAATCTAAATTCGATGAGGTAAATCTGTTTTTGGCTATTTTTGGAAGTTTGATAACATTAATTTAAATTTAGAATAAAAGGAAACGAACGCATCCAAGAACAGCATCAGTATAAAAAAAAATAAAATCTATCTCCAACTCGTTAAGGAGCAACGTTTTCGGGGCGGTTTGCCAAATGAGATAACAATGATGAATGCCGTTTAATGATGTCAGTTGGTCTTCGGTCTGATGTGTTTGAGTGGGTGTGAAATTTTAGATTCGAAGTTCCGGTTGGTGATAAAGCTTAACCAACTGTGGCACTAGACCGAATCAGGTTTGAAGCAGTAGCTCTTCATCGAAATAGGTCAATATGGTTTTTTTATAACTTGAAAATCACTGGATATTATTTTGACAAAAAAATTTTTTTTCATTCCGTTCATAAAAGTAGAGTGGGAAAACCAAAAATATCAATAAGAGATAGGCTCATATGTCATAATTTTATTTTTTGTATTTCTGTCGGTCGAGTATCTCTAAGATGTGAATGATTTAGCGCTTTATGATTGTAGTTTTGGATAAGGTCATGAAAACGTCTTACAAGGGACTCTCTGGAGCCCCCTTTGAGTCCAAATTTTCAACGATCAAGATTTTAACTGTTGGCGATGTACACATTCCCAACATCTCGAGCCAATTGAGTTATTTCATCTCTGATTTTCATTAATTGTGAGTTTTGTAAGCCCTCACTTTTATACTCGTTTGTGGTGAACAATGAATATATCAACATAGAAATCAATAAAATATTCATAAATTACAGACTATTACTCACCAGCAGCTCAATTGAATTTATTTTGGTTTGGTGCATATTCCTTACCTGTGAAATAAAAAAATGCCTTTATTGTTATAGAATTGCTTAAACAGAAAAATATTTGACAATATTTTACAAGTCAGACTTATTTTAAACAACTTTATTTTTAAAACTTAGATTTTTATGGAAACATTCTGTTAATACATTCTTTATTTTTTTTTTTCCGATTCAATCAAACAACTTCATGAGATCTGTTATTTTCTTCCTCTGCTCTCAAAACACGAAACAGGAAAGAAGTGATGAAACAAGTAAACAGTAATTTTATGAAGAGATTTATCATGTTCTCTATGCAACAATCAGTCAGCCAACGCCTGTTTTTTTTAAATTTTTTTCCAAAATACATTTCATGATCGAATGTTCAGCTACGTAAACAGAAATTTTTAGAAAAATTGAAGGACTGTTTGAAACATTTCAGAATTAATATAGAGTTTTGGGTGAATATAAAATTGTAAGAAGATATTTTATTTAAAAAAAGAAAGTTTTATCTACTCTCTGGAGCCACAGAGAAGTAAGATTCCGACTCATCTAATGGATCAAGCGAGGGGAATGAGGGTAAAGTTAACAATACTTTTGTTACAATTAAAATACATGCGGAGTGCGTACCAGTTTCGTATTGGGGTTTTTAATCGAGTGACTGCAATCATGCAATGAGTATTATTTAATTGTCTAGAAAATTGTTTGTATAAAAAGCACACGAAGTCAATTTTCGGTAAAAAAAAACAACGTTTTAGGCATTTTTAAGTCAACTACATTGAGCTTAAAACAAATTTGTTTGTTTTTTCAATTTCATGTAGCTTACTACAAGAAAATTTTTAGAAGTCAAAAATCAAAATTTACGCGCTTTGGCATGGATCAGAACAAAAATCAGCACTTCCTTTATCTTTTGTTTTTTGAAAAGTTATATTTTATAATTTTCTGTGTTAAAAAAACGAAATATTATTTCGAACAGACTTATTTAAAATCGCCTTCTACAGCCAGTGTATTATTGATCGGAGAAACAGAACTAGAATATTGATTTTTAGTTTCCGCTAATATATTTTCATGGATGATTGCAGTGGAATAACTTAGGTACTCAAAGTTTAAAATTCCATATTAAGGAACGCAAAGAAATATACGCCGAAAAATACCGACATTCGACAAACTTGGTATCGTTGAGTTACCAAACGTTTTGTGTTTAGTTTTGTCCAATATAGTTTCATTATTAAATTTAAGACAATAGAGTTATGCTTGTAAGTGTAGCACACTTGCGGAGAGAGAGAATATGAGCTATCTCATATTTTCTCCGCAATCAGTTGAAAAAGTGATTTAACACTAAACATACCGACACTTTGTATATACCTATTCATACCGCGAGCGGTCAAATGACGGCAAACACCGTTTTCGCTAGAACTCCCTTGTTTCTCAACCGATTTCTACCAAATTTAAAGTTTTGAATAGCTTATAATTCGACTCAAATATGTTTCTCAGACAATTTTCATCTACAATCAATAACTTTAAAGTTATTTACAGTACAAAAAAAAATTTATGAAAAAACATGCTTCAGGAAAAAGGTTGTAAATCAGTTATTAAGTGCTCGAAAAAAATTTCACTTAGTGCCTGAGAAAGCTGAAGTTAGAAGCTATATGTTGCACATATGGAAATTTTTTTTGAAAATTTTCTAAGATCATGGCCACAAAAAATGTAAAAAAGTTGTGTAAAACCCGTACTTTTCAATCAATCGACCGCCAAAGCTGTTCCTGTTACAGTAGAAAATTTTGAAAAAGTGAATTGAAAAGGAGACGTAATTTGTCACATTTTGGCATCTTTAGATTTTTAAAATACTAAATACATAATTTTTGACGGCTTTTCAAAGGTAGTTGTTTTGCGAACTTTTTATGAATCTGGAGTTTCTGAGACAATCCCTACACTTAAATTCAGCTTTGCACTGGATTTTGAGTACGTTAACGTATAGTTTAGGCAATAAAACTATATGCAAAAGAAAGCAAATTTCATACCGGTTCTAGTGATGTAACTGCATTGGCGGTGCGATGCTTGAAAAAAATATAATAAATATATTTCTGAAAGTAAAACCAGAAAATTTGAGCGAATGCTCGTTTGTTTTTTCATTTCCTTTCATCCGTCTTCGTGTGCAAAATAGCTTTGAGATATTACCACCCACTGCGCCCGTCTGCCAAGCAAGAATTTGTGCTGACTTCTCAAAATTCAGAAACTAGTTCACTGTTTTATTTATCATATTTTTGCCAAGCATTGCACCGCCAATGCAGTTACACCACTAGAACCGGTATGAAATAAGCTTTCTTTTGCATATAGTTTTATTGCCTAAACCTTACGTTAACGTACTCAAAACCCAGTGCAAAGCTGAGCTTAGGTGTAGGAATTGTCTTAGAAAATCCAAAATGATAAAAAGTTCGAAAAACAGCTACCTTTGAAAAGTCGTCATAAATTATGTACTTCGTATTTCAAAAAATCTTAAGATGCCAAAATGTGACAAATTACGTCTACTTTTCAATTCACTTTTTCAAAATTTTCTACTGTAACAGGAACAGCTTTGGCGGTTGATTGATTGAAAAGTACGGGTTTTACACAACTTTTTTACATTTTTTGTAGCCATGATCTTAGAAAATTTTCAAAAAAATTTTCCATATGTGTAACATATAGCTTCTAACTTCAGCTTTCTCAGGCACTAAGTGAAATTTTTTTCGAGCACTTAATAACTGATTTACAACCTTTTTCCTGAAGCATGTTTTTTCATAAATTTTTTCTTGTACTGTAAATAACTTTAAAGTTATTGATTGTAGATGAAAATTGTCTGAGAAACATATTTGAGTCGAATTATAAGCTATTCAAAACTTTAAATTTGATAGAAATCGGTTGAGAAACAAGGGAGCTTTAGCGAAAACGGTGTTTGCCGTCATTTGACCGCTCGCGGTATGAATAGGTATACCACATACGTTATTCGAAAGCCGTAACACTTAAAAAAAATTTAAAAACGTAAAAATACTTGCATTTCAAAAACAAAAATAGTCTTGTCGTTAAATTTGCGAAAAAACAATCATATAAGGCGTAATCATCGTTTAAAGTTCAAAAACCGTCATTTGACCGCCTCCGGTACGTTTAGTGTTAAGCTTTGTCTGTCTACTAATATACGAATATATTCGTTTACCAGGTAAATCTATATCGAGACTGTCAAAAACTACTCTTACATTAAAAAGTTAATTTCAAAAGATTTTTGAAATTCTCTGGATATTTTTCAAACAATGGCAATTTTCCCGGTGAGGTGCCGAAATTCCCGGGTTTATCCCGATTTCCCGGTGACGCGATGAAATTCCAAAGTTTTATCGGTATTCCCGGTTTTTCCGGTTCGCTAGCAACCCTGAATATGAGCAAAAGTTTGTTCCAATTAAATGAAGCAAGCTTTAGTTGATGTGTCTCCGATAGAAATTTGACCAAAAAGTATCACCAAAGAAAAAAAAAGTAATGTTAGTTAAAGTTAGTTCAAATTGAAGTGACGTCCCATTTCAACAAAAAATTATAACCTACATTTTTAAACATGATATTAGAAAATTAAAGAAAAAAAAACTGTCTAAAATATTTCCTACGTTAAATGTTTGTTCGTGTTTTATCTAAAGAATCTTCTTATCGCCTCTCTGGAGCCACCTTACAATTAGTATCCAATATTTTCCTTTAAATCATGTCTAATTAGGGATGCTCTTTTATCATCTTAAACCCGGCGTTAATAATGAAATGAACTCACATAACCTTTATGGATGATTACCAAAAAACCAAAAACTAACAGCAGATATTTCGTGAAGTCTTTAAAAACTTCAAACAGTGTCAAACAACCTCACAAGTACGGACGAAATTAAGAAGTCTTGCTAAATTTTTACCCTACTAAGGCTATGATCATTAAGAACCCGGCCAGTTACAAACGTGTGTATTTCAAAAACTAGTCATTTGATCGAAAAACTTTCTATGGAGAAAATGAAGGTGTTTATATGATATTTAATGTAAAAATATATAAAAAAAAATTACTGTTGATTTCAAGAAATACTCTTACCTTATTATAAAATCTCTTTTTTATCTTTGCACACTTTTTCAGTTATGACGCAAAACCTTTACAAAATCATGATATTTTACACAAATTAACCTGGAAAAACAAATTGGAATCTGGTTGGAACCTTTTCATGAGTAGGCATCTCGAAGAATTTGACCTCTTAAATTCGGTTTCAACATAAATTTCTTTGTCTATCAGAACATATCTGTCACATTGCGCAAAAACCGGTTGCATAGATCCATGTAACTGCCCATTGTTATTTTTTGGGTGTCTACTAGACAGACAGCACTTTTTGCCTGCCGGAAACGGATTTACTGCTAAGTTAAGGAGTCTGCATTAAGTTATCCCCAATAACCAAAGATTTTTAACCTTAGTTGAGATCAAGGATTCCACTACGATGTATGGTTTGAACTCCGTGAGCATCCTAGAGTGGCTTCTTATACTTCTTAACCATTTGAGCCCAAAAAAGTTTCAGAAAAAATCAACAGTTCATGAATTTTCAAATCGACAATGAAGAATTTCTAAAGCGATTGTGCGAAAAAATTTTTTATCATGTCTTTCTGCATCGTAAATATCTCAAACTCAAGTAAATTTAAAAATCTGAAATTGACAGATACGATAGTCCTTTTTATAACCAACACACGCTGCTAAATTTTTGCATATCCGAGCTCTAATAACGTAGCTATCATCGAAACAAAGTGATACTAAATGATCATTGCTATAGGCCGTCCAGTTCCAGTCGATATAAAATGTAGAGATACTTAGGGTTATTAGCACTCTATGGAGCCACAGCAAATTTATCACCAACTTGCCTATCTGCCATTGCTTATTAACTTAGCCCCAAGTACACGCTCTCTCCTATTTAGCAGGGCACAGCAGTTGCATAGAAGATGCTCTGCAGTTTCTTTTCCGAGCCCGCAGACCCGACAGTCATCGTTTTGAACAATGTTTATCCGTTTGAGATGTAGTTTTGTAGGACAATGTCCGGTCAAGAGACCTGTGTAAGTACTTAACTCGTGCTTGCTTAGGTTCAACATGTTTTGGAGAGTCGTGCGCTTGGTTCAAGATTCATTGAACCATTATTAATTATTTACATAGTATACCGTCTCACGACATAACTTGACGAACATAATTCCTATAATCACTCGGTCCATGGCAACCGTTCTCCAATTTCTCGGACATCCCACGTTCGCCAGATCACGCTCCACATGGTCTAACCACCTCACTCGTTGCGCCCCCGCTCGTCTTGTTCCTACCGGATTCGTAGCAAACACCTGTTTTGCAGGACAGTCGTCCGGCATTCTCGCAAGATGTCCCGCCCAGCGTATCCGGCCAGCCTTCACCACCTTCTGGATACTGGGTTCGCCGTAGAGTCGCGCGAGCTCGTGGTTCATCCTTCGCCTCCAAACTCCGTTCTCCTATACGTCGCCAAAGATGGTTCTTAACACTCGTCGCTCGAATACTCCGAGTGTACGCAGGTCCTCCTCGAGCAATATCCATGTCTCGTGCCCGTAGATAACAACCGGTCTAATGAGCGTCATATACAGGTTACGTGAGAAAGCTAAGTCTTCTCGACCGCAGTTGCTTGTGGAGTCCATAGTAGGCACGACTTCCGCTGATAATTCGCCTCCGGATCTCACGGCTGGTGTCATTGTCTGCGGTCACCAGTGAGCCGAGATAGACAAAGTCTTCGACTATCTCCAGCTCGTCGCCGTCTATCGTGACCTTGTTATTACTGGACAAGCGGGTTCGGTCGGTCTCGGATCCGCAGGCCAGCATGTACTTCGTCTTGGACGTATTAATCATCAACCTAATCCTTCCTGCTTCGTGTTTCAGTTTGCGGTAGATCCCTCCACCGCCGCAGATGATCTGCCGACTATATCAATGTCATCGGCAAAGCAGATAAGTTGACTGGATCTGTTGAAAATCGTGCCCCGCATTTCGCCCACCGCTCGTCGAATAACACCTTCTAGCGCCACGTTGAACATCATGCAGGATAGACCATCACCTTGTCGAAGCCCCCTGCGCGATTCGAATGAACTCGACAATTCACCCGAAATCCGCACACAGCACTGCGTTCCATCCATCGTCGCCTTGATCAGTCTGATCAGCTTCCCGGAAAAGCCGTTCTCGTCCATGATTTTCCATAGTTAGCTCGTTACGGTCGATCGTGTCGTAGACGGCTTTGAAGTCGATGAATAGATGGTGCGTAGGGACTTGGTGTTCCCGGCATTTTTGGAGGATTTGCCGTAATGTGAATATCTGGTCCGTCGTTGACCGTCCCTCCATGAAGCCGGCCTGATGACTTCCCACGAATCTGTTTGCTCGTTGCTTGAACCAAGGGGGCTCGAAAAAGAAACTGCAGAGCATCTTCTATGCAACTGCTGCGCCCTCCTAATAGGAGAGAGCGTGTACTTGGGGCTAAGTTAATAAGCAATGGCAGTTAGGCAAGTTGGTCTAGTCGCTTCTAGGGCGTTTATCACCAAAGAGATTGCGTTCCTGTGAAATCTGAAACAAAACATGTCGGAACAGGTGCCAAGCTATTCGAAAGTGCTTCTTTGATATTTAATTAGATAAAGGTCGAGTTTGAGCAAGATATCTTCAAAATATTTATTAAAAAGAACGATGATCTTTAACCTTGAGCATACCATACTTTCAACCACACGTATCCACACGGTCAGGCATTCAGGACGATTTATGAGAAAATAATTAAAAAAAGGGCAAAAATTACATTTATTTTGAAATTTTTGGGAAATTGTTATTAACACAAAATCTAAAAATTTTCAAAGAGAAATTTGAGTTTTTTATTTGATTTAGCAATTAATCTGAATAAACCCGATCAAAATTTGGAAAGCTTTAAAAATATCTAGACATTCCGGCCAGATTAGGCTTATCTGGAATCTTCACTGGATTTATGGGCAAGCATGAATATATACAGAAAATCTAGAATAAACTAAAATCAAAGTATAAAGCGATACTTGTCAGCATTCTCCTGTATGATCTACAGTGAAAGATTCGCGGGTACACCTTAGATGTTTTGCTGAAACCACAAATTTATAATGATTGTGTAGCTTTAGACCAAACCCACCGGGCGTTGCTATTTCGGTCGGTATTTAAGATGCTTTGATTGGTTGCGTTTTTATCTACTTACTGATTTTCGCATCCATTGTTGCCATCTTGGTTGGTGTTTGTTTATTTTCTGATAGAGACGACCGGCTGCGTTGCTACCGGGTTGCTACATAAACGCATCCTGTAACAACCTACTGCTCGAATGCTATTTCTCGAATCAAGTTAGCGACTGTTGGTGCGATGATGGGTTGATAGATATGTTGCTGAATGTACGCGATTCGAGGTTTAGCAACCATTGGTGGGCCTGGTCTTACAACATACGTTTGGATATTTTATGAATTATCCAAAATCATTTAAAAAAATTTACATGTATTCGGCCGACCGAATATTCGGTACATCTCCAGTTCTAAGCCTCTTTTCTTTCTCATTTTCCATCAGGAATATGTGGAGCGTATGGCAGACGGTTCTGGAGGAGAACGAAAAGCTCGCCAGGGCTAGGCTGGCCGCAGTAGAAGTGTTCCAGCAGCAGATAGCAGATGAGGCCAAACTTCTTCGCAGCAGCAAGCTCGGCACCAGCAAGAAATGTGTCGAGCATCTGGCCGTGGTCCAGAAAGAACTCCAGCTCTCGGTGCAGGATGTGGACAAAACCAAAAAGTGTTATTTCGACGAGGAACATTGCGCTCATGATGTGCGTGACAAAGCGCGTGACATAGAGGAAAAGTTGAAGAAGAAAAAGGGATCATTTTTCCAGTCGATAACATCGCTGCAGAAGAATAGTGCTCGAGTGACTTCGCGTAAGGAACAGCTTGAGGAGAAATCTACCGGGGCTCGTAACGATTACATTTTGAGTTTGGCATCGGCCAACGCTCATCAGAATCACTATTTCACCATCGATCTGCAGACCACAATGGCTACGATGGAAAATTACGTTTACGAACGGGTAGCCGACTATCTAGCCTTAATAGGACGTACGGAACTTCTGACCTGTTCGGCTACTCAGAACTCTTTCGGAAAGATTCGAGACCAAGCTCAGCAGCTCACGCGCGAGTACAATCTTCAATGTTGTTATCTGTACTATCCGGTTCTCAAGCAACACATTCAGTACGAGTTCGAACCGTGCGATAATGACCCGGTCAGGAAGATCACGGCCGATCACGAATCTGCCACTGAAACTTTGAACCGAGAGGGCAAACGCTGGGCAGGTCGTGTGGCACGCGAAAGCAACGTCATAAGGGAGAACGCCAAAAAACTGGCCATTTGCACAGCGCTGCGTGAGGCGGGCCATCGCAATGATCCGAACGACCAAAACGGACCGGATTTGGAAACCAAGATCGAAGAGTTCCGGGAAAATATTCGCAAGGCTGAAACCTACAAATGCAAAGCCGAAGCCCGGCTAGAGTGTTTGAGAGTCGGCGGCATCAACGTGGACGAATGGATCCAAGAGGCGGAAACGTTGAGCGTGCAGGAGATGCCCCGATCGGCCAGTTCGTTGTCAATGCGAACCGATGCCTCTGGACAAGGGGTGAGTTAAAGTCTGGGGGGTTTTTCCAACCGGTGGATTTTATTGATTGTTGTTTTTGATTCATTCTAGGAGAATCCCAGCTCTGACTCATTCTATGACAGTGACAATGCTGAACAAGATCAACCAATGTCGGAATCATCGCCAGCACCGAAACAACCGGAACCGCCAGCGGATGGTTTCCCCATCGATAGCGATGAGGATGAAGGTGAGATAGAATTCTAAATATGAGGCCCTTGGAGTATGAGTGCAAGAAAGCCTAATTTCGAGAAATGTAAATAAAATTCTAAAATTCTAAACAAACATCAATTTATAGTTTGAAGAATGAAGAATCGTTTGGTAAACTCAAAACCGATCATTTTGGCACTTGTACCTCTTAGATCTGGGGCCTCATATATATAACATTAAAACAGGGCGCTTTCAAACAAGAAACATCATCGCTTATTTTCAGACTTCGAAGTCGAACAGGAACGCCAGAAAATCGAGCAGATCTCCCACACCTGGGATGACCCGATCAACGTCGACTGGGGTGCCGGCGCCGAGGAAGCTGAAACGGCTGCTGCAGCAGCAATGCCGTCTTCTCAAATTCCGGCTCAACAATCGGGTGCCGGACAAACATTCAAATGCACGGCACTCTACTCTTACACCGCACAAAATCCGGACGAGCTAACGATCGTCGAAAGCGAGCAGCTGGAGGTGGTTGGCGAGGGCGATGGAGATGGATGGTTGCGCGCCCGGAACTATCGTGGTGAGGAAGGATTCGTCCCACATAACTATCTGGATGTGGAACGGGATACACCGGTGGACACTCACACACCAGCCCAACTAACTTCTCAGATTTCATTCTCTTCGGTCGATTATACCGTGGATAATGAGGATCAAGATCAGATGCAAGATTCTGGTCAATCGCCGGATCAAATTTCAGTCATCTCTGCTCCGCGCAAGATTCAGCAGATGTACTGCGTTGCACTCTATGACTACGATGCCACAGCAGAAGACGAACTCACTTTCGAAGAAGGACAGGTACAAATCTGCAAGTTTATTAAAATTTGAGTATTGTTCGAATAATCCTTTTTTACAGATAATTAAACTTATCACCAAGAGCCCCCACGGAGTCGACGATGGTTGGTGGGAGGGTGAGTTGGGAGGCAAAATTGGAAACTTCCCGTCACTCGTAGTTGAAGAATGTGACGAAAACGGGGAACCACTGACGGATGCCGAAGATGAATCACCCCCACCATCGGCTCCACCAATGTTCGCGGCACCAGCTCCACCGCCGATGGTTCTACATGAGGCCACTCCTCCGGAAGGACAGAGCCCAGGTCGATTGATCCTAAATTGATTGTTGAATTTCTAATCTAACAGATTTTTTTGTTTACATTTTACGCAGATCCCGAGAGCAGAAACTCAGTTCCGGCTGTAGATCGATTCGAACTTGAACTTAACGATGATCAGTACGATAAATATGGTTCCCAGTTTTCGGCACCGCCACCATCTCAGCCTCCACCAGGTGAATACTAAACTTCTCATATAAACTCAATTGAAAACGCTAATTCAACTAACAATTTTCTATCGTTTCTCCAACGCTGCTCAGTTGTTATATGTGAAGAGCCAGAGGTAACCTTTAAACGTTCACATACAAATTATAGTTATCGATCACTCTCGACATAACATTGACCAATCTGCAAGAGCTAAACATCGATAAATTTCCCTAATAATGGCCCCTGCTTTTTAGACTGATATAATTTTCCTTATCTTTTCGTGTAGAGGGAGCTTATTTTCTGTCACTGCCATAGTTGCCATTGTGCTCGAAGAAGATACAGCCACCACAACCACATGTTGTATTTGTAGACAAGACAAGACAAGTGGACTCTCTCGTTTCCCATCCGCACGAAGAGGTTACTGATCATACCGAAGGTTTACTAGAGTCTAGTCAAGTGTAGCGTTTATTTGTTTACTTTTTAATCCTTGAAACACACATTTCCCGGAGTTTCATAACCGAAATGCGAATGTGTTATCAAAAATCAGCACTTTAATGCCTTCTATTTAGGTAAAGGGTGATACGGTCAAAATTTGATCAAGACGCGTGTAAATCGGCGAAATCGTTTATTTAAAAAATCAAATTAAATTTCTTTTTCAAGTTTAATTAGTATAAAATTCAGGAAAAATATTCAGTTAGGCTTCCGCTTTTCCAAACCCGAATTGCCGGGCCTTACGCTTAACCTCTGTCATCAGATTTTGTACAGCCACCTTGTCCACCTTCTTCGCCGCAGAAAGCCAGTTTGCCTTGAACTGCTGCTCGTCCTTAGCAGTTTTTTTGGTCTTCTTTAGGTTCTGCTTGACAATAGCCCAGTATTTCTCAATAGGGCAGAGCTCTGGTGTGTTGGGAGGGTTCATGTCCTTGGGAACCACCGTTTCTTCAGGAAAGGCAGCAGACGTTTATTCAAACACTCCTTCACGTAAATTTCTTGGTTGACATTCCCGAAAGCTACGAAAATGCTGCTTTTCAAGCCACAGGTACAGATGGCTTGCCAAACCAGCTATTTCTTCGCGAATTTTGACAGTTTCATGTGTTTGGAAATATCTGCTACCTTTCCCCTTCCTTTTGCCGTATAAAACTCCTGTCCCGGAAGCAGCTTGTAGTCGGCTTTGACGTAGGTTTCGTCGTCCATTACCACCCAGTCAAACTTCGTCAGCATCGTCGTGTACAGCCTCCGGGATCGCGCTTTGGCTGTCGTATCATCGCGATTCGGAGTCACTACCTTCTTGTAAGTCGATAGTCCGGCTCGTTTTTTGGCTCGATGCACGGTTGTAGACGATACACCCAGCTTAGTTAGTGTTTCGCTTGAAACTACCGGCAACTCTCTTTGTCGTTTCAGCGGCTTCCGGTTTTCGATTTCCCCCCGATCCAGACTTCCTGACTGCCGACAAACGTTCCCCAAACACTTTAATTACATTTGTAACGGTTGATTTGGCAACTTTTAGCGATTTTGCCAGCTTTGCGTGCGAGTAGCTCGGATTTTTGCAATGCGCGAGCAAAATTTTGATACGCTGCTCTTCTTCCTTGGACGGCATTTTGACAACTGAAGAGTGAATTCCAAAATTAAAATAGGAGCAACATTCTACACACACACAATCACCTTCAAAATGAGGGGTGTTCAGGTTTTTTAAATGCAAAATTGAAAGAAACTCGTCAAGTTGATATTGACCAAATTTTGCCCGTATCACCCTTTATCTTTGATTGTAATATTGCTATATTTCGTTAGTGTGCTCAAACTAGAAAAGGGCGAACTCGAAATTATTTCGACACCGAAAATATTATGCCAATTTTCTTACAATGTTTAGAATCAAACCAAAAGTTTAAGGTAGTTTTGTGCATATTTACTTCGAAAATCAAAAGAAAAGTAAATCGATGGAGCCTTGAATGTAAAATTGAACGCATTTTCGCTTGATGCCCTCCATCAAAGTCTTTACAGTGTTACCGGTACCAATTTCACAGTTTTTTTTTCCATTTTCATAACATGTTCGTCTTTGACTCTTCTGAAGTTCCTGCTTTATTATTGCCCAGTATGTACTGCTTCACCGGGCGCAGCTCCGGACAGTTTGGCGGGTTCATGTCCTTTGGAACAAAATGGACAGAATTGGCCACATACCATTCCAGGACACTTTTAGAATAGTGGCATGATGCCAAATCTGGCCAAAATAGTCGTGCTGCTGCAAGAACGGCAAAAGGCGCTTCTCGAGGCACTCAGATTTGTAGATCTCGCTATTTGCTGTGCTCTTTGTCACGAAAGGCTCACTACTTAGTTCGCAAGAGCAGACGAGATATTCGGAGGCGAACTTCGACATTTTCTTCTTCTTAAATTTGTCGTCCACATCGAACTTGCTCTCCAACTCTGGAATTTGCTTAGAATCGGCTTTTATATACGTTTCGTCGTCCATCACACAGCAGCCATATTTTGTCAGCATCTTCTCGTAGAGCTTCCGTGCCCGAGTTTTAGCCGTCGATTGTTGCCGTTCATCGCGGTTCAAGAAGTTCTGTACCTTGTATGTATGTAGTCCAGCTCTCTTCTTTGCATTCTGGACGTACACTGCCGGCCAAAAGTTTGGGATCACCCACTAAAAAACATGCAAATTTTGATCGTTCATATCTCAGCCGTCTTAGGACATATTGAAAATCTTCTGATTTTATTTGAAAGATAATGAGCAATAGCTATCTCGGAGGTATTCTGCCCAAATATAATGTTTTAGTTTTGAACTTAAAACTTAACCTAAAGTTATAACCTTTTCAAAAAATCGCACTCAATATTCAAAGCCGATCATCTCCGGATAGGGTGGACCAAATCTCAAAATTTGAGTGGCATTAGAATTGCTGTTCTTTACTTCTCAAAACACAATAAAAAAAAATTGAGAAAAAATTCAAAAATGTATTTTTAATGAATAAAATAGACACTTGAGTTATCGTCCAAAAGTTTGGGATCACCTCTTTGTATGGTGAGTTTGGGATCATTCTTATAAAAACATGCAAATTCATTTTATTCATATCTTTCTCATCTAACATCGTATTGCAGATCTGAAAGGTTCATTTGGAAGCTAAGAAATTGTTGTTTTTTAATAAATACATTCAAAAATTATATTTTGAAGTGATAACCATAAAAAATCACCTAAAATTAATTGTTTTTTTGAAAGTTCCCGGATTTTTTTAATAGTTCTCACCTTAAAATATAATTTTTGAATGAACTTATTAATAAACAACAATTCCTAAGCTTCCAAATGAACCCTTCAGATCTGCAATACGATGTTAGATGAGAAAGATATGAATAAAAAAAATTTGCATGTTTTTATAAGAATGATCCCAAACTCACCATACAAAGGGGTGATCCCAAACTTTTGGACGATAACTCAAGTGTCTATTTTATAAATTGAAAATACATTCTTGATTTTTTTCTCAAATTTTTTTGATTGTGTTTTGAGGAGTAAAGAATAGGGATTCTAATGCCACTCAAATTTTGAGATTTGATCCACCCTATCCCGAGATGATCGGCTTTGAATATTGAGTGCGATTTTTTGAAAATGTTATAACTTTAGGTTAAGATTTAAGTTCAAAACTAAAACATTATATTTGAGCAAAATACCTCCGAGATAGCTATTGCTCATTATCTTTCAAATGAGATCAGAAGATTTTCAATATGTCCTAAGACGGCTGAGATATGAACGATCAAAATTAGCATGTTTTTTAGTGGGTGATCCCAAACTTTTGGCCGGCAGTGTAGCTCTGCGGCATGCCGATGTTTTTAGCCAAATCACGGCTTGAGACGTTGGGATTTGCTTTAATCATCCGTTTCAACTTTCCCTCCGTCTTTTTGTTCTCCGGTCCCGGTTTTCTTCCAGCTGCTTTGCCTTGGTTCAACGTCGACCGCTCCTGAAACCGCTTCAACACTCTGGGGACGGTTGAATGGTGAATGTTCAACATTTTTCCCAATTGCCGGTGCGACAGGTCCGGTAATTCCAGGGCTTTGGAAAGAATTTGTTACCCTGGACTCGCGTTGGTTCACTTCCTTTTTTTGTTGAATCAAAAAATACGACTTTGAGTTTCACAGCTTGTAAACAATACACATCTATGAGAAAGTGTGCCAAATTTTGTTGATTTTTACACAATGGTAGAAAAAAATTATGCCCTGTTAAATGTGTCACAATAATTTCGTGTTCGCCCTTTAGATTTTCGTTTTCGCACTTTTGTTTTAATTGAGGGAGTTTTGTAAGTCACATCGCAGATTCAATTCGTCAACCGGTCGTTTCCTAATTTCCTTAATAAACATTCTACTTTAAGCAGAACCGAGATGGGTATTGTGTGGGTCAAGCTCAATATGAGAACCGCAGTGCATATTATATGACGCATCTACGGGCACGGGCACTCGTCATGAGTTCGTCGTTAGCTATCGCTATCGTAATGGACCTCTCCTATGCACCGCGGACGTTCCTCAATCGTCACTTTGGCATTATGTGGTTTCCACAGGTATGCATAATACATACATACATACGCCATACATAAAGCTGGCAACTTTCAAAGGTTTATCAGTCTCTGCAAACTACTGAGTTTCCGCAAGTTACACTGCTTGTCTAACCTGCCCAACTTGCCAGGCCACGTACCGCAGTATGGATCGGGTCCATCTCTGAATCATCTTCTCTAATATCTTACAAGTTGTACTGATGGCTCTCTGAATGGCCTTCGAAGAATTCCACTGTCAAGGTCTCTACTGCAACGTGCATACCGCCTGGCTCCGGAGCATTCTCTAGTTTTAAACTGACTTGGCGTGTGAAGTTTTCCTTATAAATCTTATCAAAGTTCCCCTTTCGGAAAAGACTCAACTTGACAGCACTTCATCGTCAACAACTAAAAAGTTGATGTGCTGAAGTCTCTTAAAACCCGGACTTTCTTCCCAGGGGTGGGCTTCCAGAGAAGACTAAACAAAATGGTGTTGGCGAAATGAGGGAAGTTTGTGTAGGTTCACGAACTTAGTCGCCGGGGTAATATCCGTAGTTCTCCGCAGCATAAAATGACCAAACACAACGCTTAAAAAAGACGTTTACAAAGGTAACTAAACTGCAAACTTACCGATAAAATCGTCCTTGCACCTGCACACAAGCTACCGCCAGAAAACTTTCCCGGGCTGAGGTTGGATGCCAAAACGTATAGCTAGGCTTTTAACTCCCGAGATCGTCGTAGACTCGAATCACAACTTGCGCGGCACGTACTATTCGGGCGGATTTATAGAGGAAAATAGTTGAAGGCAGTAGGGTTCAAAATGCTAAGACCTCCAGGTTTTTTTTTTGGTCTCAAAGAAAACCCCATAGGAAAGCCACCTTTGGTAGCTCATGATGACTGTCAAAATAACGATAAGTTATTCCGTAGTCGTTATGAGTGGAATTTCCATTTTACCGAAATACATTTCAGCACACAAAGATCCACTCCCAATAATACTGACATGATACAAGTTCAAATTATGCATTGGAGATACTACGGATATTACCACTTAGCCAACTACAGGCCGTTACATATGTATTTGGGGTTTGTAAGTCCGCGACCCTATTTTTCGGTCTAAGCGTTTTAGTCCCCGGCAATGAACATGGGGCTCTCCCCCGTGAGCACCTCGACTAAAGGCAGAAACACAATACAGCGTCGGTCGTCGCGTCACGTCAGCGGTCAACGCTGTCGATAAGTACTAAAACGCGGACGCGACGCACCCGACGATTTTTGCATCACAATTCAGCGTCAAGAGACGACCGACGCTGTATTGTGTTTCTGCCTTAAATCATATCTATTTTTGAAATAGGGGTTTTTCCTGTTATCCACATCGCGGCCGATTATGATTTGTTGGTTACCTAGTTGCCGCCATCTGTTTTTTTTTAATATTTTTTACCATGTTGATCCGTAAATTCAGCTGCTTTTATTTCGGTAATGGACTCCTTAAGGTTCCGTGTTTACAGCAACACATTTTGTGATTTTTTTTAGTTAATTGTAACTTTTCGAACACTATAAATCTAGACAAATTTTCTTCGCACAACCTGTAGAATAAAAACAAACACCTTCATCGCCTAACAAAGACAACGGTTTGACAAATAATTTTGGTCACACGTAAAAGAAACATTCAAGATTTTATTTTCAACTTCCATCTAAACCTGTAGAATAACTTTGCTTCTTTTCAACTTTTTTTTAAAGGAGGAGGAGGAAGAGGAAGAAGAAGAGCAGGAGCCACCACGTACCGAAACAGCAGCAGCTATTGCTAAAAGTGAACAGGACCAGCTCAATCTGATGTCGGCCCAAATAATCGTAACTGCTGCCACGCCCATGCATGAAGAGCCCGACAAGAAGTTCCCGCCTCCGCCGGAAGACGCCCAGGCCGACGAGGACTCAGCCGAGGAGCAGCAAACGGAAATCATTGAAAAGCAAGAACAAGAAAAGGCAGAGGTAAGTGCAAAGGAAAAGTCCAAAGTGGACTCACCTCCCAAGGAACAACCGAAGCCGCCCCAACCGCCCGTGACAAAGCCACCGACTCCTCCGAAACCTGCCAAACCTCCGTCTCCCCCAAAACCGGCCAAACCAACCGTCATCGCCAAGGTTAAGCCAAAACCGGATCCACCTGCGGCCGCGAAGGAACCTGAACAGCCCCCAGCAGCACCTATCGAGGACCCGGTTGCACCGTTTGAGACCACATTCGAGGCCAACTTCGAGGCAAACTTTGCGGCCAACTTCGACGATGCATTCGGTAGCAGCAGCAGCAGCAACAGTCAGCCGGAACCGGAACCGGAAATACCGAAACAAGTGGTCGGTGGCAGGGCAAGCATTCCTGAGGAACTGGAACCGCATCAGCTGGCCCGGCTGCAAAATCTCAAAGAATCTAACGCATAATGGGCACAATCGCTTACTGTTATGGGCAAACACATACACAACTGTTATAGTAAACATACAAAAACGCAAAAGGTTCACTACTATCGACGAATTACTTCTATTCTATTTAGCGGAATCGTACCAGAAAATATACAAACATACACACGGGCATCTACAAATGCATCATCCATACAAGCACATACAAGTAACAACTTAGAATTGTGTAAAAATAAACACACGATCGAAGCTATCATATTATACTGAATCTTAATAGCTAAATTTAAACTTAATTCAGATTCAAGGTAAAATTTACGTAAAATTCGGGTTCAGCTGAACTAGCGATATTTTCAAGCAGCTCATGGATTGGCTGTTTTTCATTCCGTAAGTGAGCGATCCCTTCAAAGATAAATGAACTGCATATCTCTGAAAACCTTCTTCAGCTTCCTTGTTTTGGAAGATTCCTGTCTGGACGTTGTTCGTGGCGAATTACTTCAAGGTCTCCATCCGTAAATGGCAAGAATGTTTTCAAGATTCAAACTCTCAGAATGTAGATCCAGAGCAGAGATAGAGAACATACCTTCTAGCAAATTGGATTTCAAATTTCATATTTAACGTGAACAGTTCAGTATTTTATTTTTAAATTTTTAACTTCGAAGCCTTTCGGAGGGATAATTTTCAATGTAATGGATGATTTCGAAAGAAGGTTCATTTGATTATTGTTGTATTGATGAAAAAATTAAAATGAAAACCAAGTGAGATTCCATTGATACAACTTTACCGACCATGAACAATAAAATAAATTGTATGTTTTCGCGATTGTAATCAATAAAGAAAAGCATAGAACAAATATGATGGTAGCTAAACCTGAGCAGAACTAGATCATTCTGAATTGTTGAAGGAAACTGAAACACACATAGCCTATCGCCTCTAGTATCGATTTATTTATAACTATAAGAAGGCTGCTTTTGGTCCTGGAAATCCAATCGCAGTGGTTGCTTATGAACCGCTTAACAGATTAAAATTATTGAAAAAACAATCGACCGGATAGTGAAAAAACAAAAGATCGAAGAAAACAAACCGACAGTCGCGCAACTCTTCTCCACTAGCCTTCAACGCTAATATTATCGAAATGCAATCAAAAACCAAACTATAAATTTGTCTGATAAAATAACCGCGTGATTTCATGATTATCGTTTGTAACTTGTATAACTTTCAAGTTAAATCGTATAATTTTCAAACGTCGTTTGTAGAAAATTGCGTTCTGTTTGACGAATAATAAGAACCTCTAGATCGTTCGTACTGTTAACGCTTTCAAAAAATATATAATCTTAACAAACCATCTGATAAACTCTTAATTGGAAATACCATCTAAAGTAATAAAAAAAAAGAATGAAAAAATAGCATTAACGCATCCTCTGCAAAAAATAATCATATGTTTACGTAAGTAAAAAGCGCACGACATCAATTTAGTACTCCCGATACCAATAGTCAAGCATTATGTGTAGCAATAATAAGGATTTATTGTTGAATTAGTTCTAATCGAGATAAATAAAAACGCAAAAAGACGGCAAGAAACCCATTTCTTCAACCTCATAGAGTCACCATTTCCAAACAGAAATAAAGCGAGACTAGCAGATCAGCGCCGAATTATAAACTATTGTTTGATTATCTTGACTTGAACCAAAAACACTATACTCGTACCTATCACGGAAAGAAACAAATATCGAAAATCTTTGAGCAAAAAAGTACTTAAATTAGGCAACTATATACAAAACCTAACATTTATTGATCAACATAAGTAAAAATGCTTGAGTTATGAAGGACGAAAAGAAACGTTACGTTAAGTGCAATATTTACAGTAGTATAAATTCCTATTTTTAGGTTTTCCACCCTCATGGAATTGGTAACCATCACCATTGTCATTTGTGGTTATATATAAAAAAACAAAAAAGAAAGGAAAATAAGAAAAATATTATGCTCTATTAACTGTATTTAATTCCACCGCAAAAATGGTCATTAAAATGATGAAGAAGGAAGACAGTATCCTATCCACAGAATAAAAGTATAAAAATAAAAATAAGTCAATTACAGGTACATTTGATTCGATGATGAGTTGAGAAATCCCACCAGACAAACAGCAACACGTGTGTTTCGATTAACCTTTCACAAACCATCGCAAGTTAAACTAAGGTGGCTCCAGAGAGTCCAAACTTTCGTTAGGGACCAAATAACTAGAACGACTCTTTCGGAAAAGGAATAAAGGAAATAGTGTTGGTAATGAAGAAGTGGTGATGATTTGGTTTACAATAAATTTTCGTAGTTGTAGAAAGTTAATTCTTTTGATTTTGCACAATCTTTCTACATGATTGATGGAAAAAGAAAAAAATCGAGTCTTCAGTACTGTATATATTTCAAATTTGTAGCAAATGTTATCTCGAATCCTACACCGCCGCCTAAGGCCAAAAGCCAGATTCGTGGGAAGTCATCAGGCCGGCTTCATGGAGGGACGTTCTACGACGGGCCAGATCTTCACATTACGACAAATCCTCCAAAAATGCCGGGAACACCAAGTTCCTCTCTCCCCCTCGCAACATCTATTTCAAAGCCGCATACAACACAATCGACCGTGATAAGCTTGGAAAATCATGGAAGAGAACGGCTTTTCGGGGAAGCTGACCAGACTGATCAAAACGATGGAGATAGTGCTGTGTACGGATTTTGGGTGAATTGTCGAGATCATTCGAATCAAGCAGGGGGCTTCGACAAGGTGATAGTCCATCTTGCAGGATGTTCAACGTGGCGCTAGAAAGAAGGTATAATTCGATGAGCGGTGGACGAAATGCGGGGCACGATTTTCAACCGACCCATTCAACTTGTCTGCTTTGCAGATGGCATTGATATAGTCGGCAGATAATCTGCGGCGGTGAAGGGGATCTATCGCAACCTGAAATGCGAAGCAGGAAGGATTGGGTTGATGATTAATACGTTCAAGACGAAGTACATGCTGGCCTGCTGATCCGAAACCGATCGAACCCGCTTGTCCAGTAATAAAGGACGAACACGAAATTATTGCGATACCGAAAATGTCATGCCAATTTTCATATGTTTAGAATCAAATCAAAATTTGGGGGTTGTTTTATACATATATTTGCTTAAAAAATCAAAAGAAAAGTTAATCGATGGAGCCTTGAGTGTAAAATTGACGCATTTTCGCTTGATACCCTTCATCAGTCTTTTCAGGTCGTCCAGTACCAGTTTCTCAGATTTGTTTAACATGTCCTTCTCGTCTTTGACTGTCTTATTGCTCTTCCGAAGTTCCCGCTTCATTATTGCCCAGTACTGCACCACCGAGTGCAGCTCCGGACAGTTTGCCGGGTTCATGTTTTCTGGAACAAAATGGACAGAGTTTTCCTCATACCATTCCAGGACACTTTTAGAATAGTGGCATGACGCCAAATCTGGAGAAAATAGCGGAGCTTCGTCGTGCTGCTGCAAGAACGTCAGAAGGCGCTTCTCGAGGCACTCAGATTTGTAGATCTTGCCATTTACTGGGCCCTTTGTCTCGGAAAGCTCACTCCTTAGTCCGCAAGAGCAGATGGCCTGCCAAACGAGATATTTAGAGGCGAACTTCGACATTTTCTTCTTTTTTAATTTGTCGTCGACATCGAAATTGCTCTTGCCGGTAAAAAACTCCAACCCCGGAATTAGCTTAAAATCGGCTTTTATATACGATTCGTCGTCCATCACACAGCAGCCATATTTTGTCAGCATCTTCTCGTAGAGCTTCCGTGCCAGAGTTTTAGCCGTCGATTGTTGCCGCTCATCGCCGTTTGGGAAGTTCTGTACCTTGTATGTATGTAGTCCACCTCTTCTTTGCATTCTGGACGAAGCTCTGCGACATGCCGTTCTCTTTAGCCAAATCACGGCTTGAGACGTTGGGATTTGCTTTAATCATCCGTTTCACCTTTCCCGTCGCCTTTTTGTTCTCCGGTCCCGTTTTTCTTCCATCTCATTTGCCGTGGTCCAACGTCAACCGCTCCTGGAACCGCTTCATCAATCTGGAGACGCTTGAATGGTGATTGTTTAACATTTTTCCCAACTGCCGGTGCGACAGGTCAGGAAATTTCAGGTGTTTGGAAAGAATATTTTGTGCTCTTGACTCGCGTTGGTTCACATCCATTTTCTTCTTCTTCTTCTTCCTCTAGTCGTGGATTTCTTCGAAGATCCACTGAATGGAAAGACCATATATCCAGCGATTTCTACCTCCATTTTCGTTGAATCGAAAAACACGACTTCGAGTTTGACAGCATGTAAACAATACACATCAATGAGAAAGTGAGCAAAATTTGGTTGTTTTTTACCTAATGATACAAAAGTTATGCCCTAATGAATGTGTCGCAATAATTTCCTGTTTGCCCTTTAACAATCGACGGCGACGAGCTGGAGATAGTCGAAGATTTTGTCTATTTCGGCCTGGTGACCGCAGACAATGACACCAGCCGTGAGATCCGGCGGCGAATGACCAGCTAAAGTCGTGCCTACAATGAACTCCACAAGCAACTGCGGTCGAGAAGACTTAGCCCTCGCACGAAGTGTAACCTGTAAATGACGCTCATTAGATCGGTCGTTGTCTAAGGGCACGAGACATGGATATTGCTTGAGGAGGACCTGCGTACATTCGGAGTATTCGAGCGAACCCAGTATCCAGAAGGTGGTGAAGGCTGGCCGAATACGCTGGGCAGGACATGTTGCGCGAATGCCGGACGCCTGCCACGTATCCGATAGGAACGAGCCGCGCCGAAATTATGTAGTGAGACGAAACACTGTCCGAATAAACAAACAAGATGACAGCACTTAGTGGTGCACTAGTGCAACGCTCGGAATAAACAAATACGGTATAAGTGAATAATTAAATAGTCAATAGTAAATAAATAAATAAAATAAAAATAAGTAGAAATCTATCATTGTTTCCCGTTAACTAGAAAACTTTTGCCCAGAATGATTTTCCCCAGAATGACAAATACCTCAAATCAAACCAGAATGAACCAATTCCCTGAAAAAAAAATCTCCAGAGTTTTTTTCACTGTTGTTTAATCTAAATTATTTATTAAATTTCATATGATTTGAAATTAAAATTTCAAAGTAATTTTGTTGAATTGAACATTCGTTTCCAACTAAATTTATTCTAGAACCAGTATTGTATTTTGTTAAAGGTTTGGGTACTTTAATTTATTTTATTTTAATCACCGTGCCTTTTAAAAATCGTTTTGGTAGGGGACTCCTCACGCTGCGCGTTCGAACGTGAAAGATCTCCATATAGCTTTCACGCAGATCTTCGAAGCCCCCGCAGACCTAGACCAATTTAATAAGACCGCCGCTTCCTACGGCGGGTTGGCGATCACCTTATTAAGTTTTTTATTAAAGACTTTAAATTGTTTCGTGTCGAGTTGCATGAAACAAAATATTTATGACCCAAATCAACTACCGGTAAATAGGACTATTGAAGAAAATTTCTCATTTATGTTCTTGCATTGAAACACCCTATTCATTTACGAACCATTGCATCCTTCGGAACGAAAGGAAAACGGAACCACGCGAAAAGCATGCCATGCAAGATGCAAAAAATAGAATTTTGCTTTAACTTACCTTTTTCGATGCCAGCAGAAAGGGAACTCAACTGTAATCGACGACATAATCACACTAATTTCACAATATTCACTTGCACTAGAACGATTTTTGATTAATATTTTTAATATTCATACTAATTATAATTCAAATTTAAATCACAAAATTCTATCGCGCACGCGGACTTTCTTTTTCGCCCACAGAACCGTGCAGCCATCGGTTTTTGATTCTTTCCTACACTGTTACAAATATGAACTCACATTAGTTTTGAATAATTTTAAGAATTTAATATTTATATAAATTTCATATACTTTGAATTAGAATTTAATAATTATTTAATATTTTTTTATTGCAAAGAGATCATAACCATGTTCTTCATGAGATCGAAATTTATAAGTTTTATCCATTTAGAATTCGGTGTGTTTTATCTGACTTTTTGCATTATGTCTTATTCATGTTATTTAGCCTCGAACTTAAATGAGAGATTTTAGGAATTACCAACAATAAAATCCTGAAACGTGGCAGATTTAATTCCTTCGGGTTTTTACTAGAAAAGTCAACAAAGAATATAACTGGAAACTTCCGTCACACAGCATTCATGGTGCAGATAAATGTTCTGGAGCTTCCAAATTTCTAAATAGAAAAAATCAATTTAAGAACACGCTGTTACAGTTGAAAATGTTTTGTGGTGGGCGTTATGATATCAAATAGTCATAAAGTCATCAAATAAGAAATTAAAACAATTTTCTTCATTCAATTAAATTTTAATTGAATGGATACGAATGAATTCCAGAAATGTGGAATGACTGTAATTTTGTTTATATTGGCTTAAAAATAAAAAGCGTGCATGTCCAAACAAAAAATAATACAAAAACAAAAAAGTTCGCGCCGGTTTGCTGCCTGTTCGTCGCTCACGATTTCGTTTAAAATTCGTTTGTTAAATTCTACGTGAAGCTTGTTCCGACTACAAGAGCTTTAAGTTTAAGTGAATGGACCAAAATGTCCGACAGTAATGTCTTCGTGCTAGACAACGGTGCCTATTTTGCCAAAGCCGGATACTCCGACTGGAACGAACCCAAGTAATGTTTATTTCCATTCTGGTTTTGTACCGTACGGTTTTCTAATACTGGACAGTGGCTAGTTTAAATTTTCAAAAAACACGTATTTAATTTTCATAAAATTTTTAATTTTTGTATTTGCTTAGGATCATACCAAACTGTATCACCAAAGCAAAATCGGAGCGACGGCGTCCTTTTATTGGCGACCAGATCAACGAATGTCGGGATGTGTCTGGTTTGTTCTACATACTGTGCTTCCAGCGCGGGTATCTTACTAATTGGGACATACAGAAAACGGTCTGGGATTACATGTTTAGTGCGGACTGCTGCTCGGTGAATTTTGCAGAAGTTCCCCTGCTGATAACGGAACCGTTATTTAACTTTCAATCTATTCAAGAGGCGATGCTTGAAATACTTTACGAAGAATACGAATGCGATGCGGTTTGCAAAACGAATTCCGTGGACCTTGCTGCGTTTAACTATACACATGGGGACAGCCAAACAAAACCGCTATGCTGTGTGGTCGTAGATATGGGATACAGCTTCACACACATCGTTCCCTACATAAAGGGGACGAAAGTTAAGGATGCCATCCGGAGGATAGATGTTGGAGGGAAGCTGCTAACCAATCATTTAAAGGAAATTATTTCCTATCGACAACTGAATGTAATGGACGAGTCCTACGTTATAAATCAGGTCAAAGAAGACAGCTGTTTCGTATCGCAAAACTTCAATGAAGATATGCGGATTGCTAGGAAAAAGTTTCCTGAAAACTCCATCATCAGGGAGTACGTTCTTCCAGACTACACTCAAATCCGTCGGGGGTATCTTAAAACTTTGGATGACAAGAACACCGAAAACGATGAACTACAAACGTTGCGATTGAATAATGAACGATTTGTCATTCCCGAGGTGCTGTTCCATCCTTCGGATATCGGAATCCAGCAGATGGGAGTGGCCGAAGCAATCGTCGATGCCATCCAGGCGTGTCCAGAGGAAACAAAACCGCACCTTTTTCAGAACATTGTCGTGTGCGGTGGCAGCTCGTTATTCAGTGGGATGCAGCCGCGAATACAGAAAGAAGTCCGGGCCCTAGCACCGGACGAATTCGCCGTTCGTGTCACCGTTCCAAAAGAGTGAGCATTGATTTTGTTTTATAAATTTTAACCTTTAACTTGATTCTGTTTTTTTTTTTTGCAGTCCCGTATCCTACTCATGGCGAGGTGGAAAAGAGTATTCCCAATCGTTGAGTTTTCTCAAATCCTGCATGAGTCGCGCTCAGTACGAAGAAGGCGGAATTAAACATCTGATAGAAAAGTACGAATCCTGATCTAAGTGAAGGTAAGTGTTTTTCTTTCCTTCTTAAAAACAAACCACTCTGCTTTTGGGATTCTTACACAGTCAACGTGACATTCAAGGTTTATTTTGACAAACGTTTTTCTTGTTTCATAACATATAGAGTACTGCTGAGTAACATAAATTGTAAATAGCATCTATTTAAAATGGGCATTCGGTAGCTGGATGATTCTACGAAGACAGTTACGCGATGAAATGATTCCATAAATATTCCCTCGACTGTGAGAAACGGAGTAGTTTTTGTATGAAAATATGAGAAATCCTTGCTAAGTTGCGAATATCGATCGAGATTGGTATTACAATTACACTTTTGCTTCGAAAGTGATTGATTTTTTTCTTTAAACATAACATGGCAAACATGTAACCGGGGAGATCATGACCTAGTATTGTTGGCGCCTTCTGGCGGCACGCTGCTTATCGAAACGCATCTCCATTTCCTCCAGCACCTTGGGAGTGTATCGGACGACCAGCTTGACCGATCCCACGGCTTGCTTGAGCAGCTCAACGGCCTTCTCGTGGTTCTCGCCCTCGACTGAGACTCCATTGACCGAAAGCAGCTGATCGCCCCGCTTCAGACCACCGTGGCGATCGGCCACGCCACCGGGGATGATACGGGAAATGTAGATGGGTGAGTTCTGCTCCTTGCCACCCATAACGTTGAATCCTAGACCTGGAAATTTTGATTTTCAATAATTATTGTCCTTTCCACACACAGCTAAAGGATTTTTATTTGCTTTTCCAAATTGACAATGAAATTTTGATCTATGTACAAACTAAAATCCGACTAAATACTATAAACTAGAATAATTCTTATCTTAAATTCCGAATCTGAATCTTCATTCTGAATTCTGCCTGTTTTTTTTTTAATCTGGAATCTAATCAAAATTACTGAGTATGATTTTTGAATGTTTCAAATCTTAATTTTTAGATTTCGAATTTAAATTCTTGAATCTGTATTCTAAAGTTTTATTTCTTAATTTTGAATTTGAATTCCAAATTCATTTTGAATTCTGAGTTTTGTAACCGGAACTCTGAATCTGTATTCTGGAATTTAAATTTGATTTGGAAATCTTTAATTAGGAACTTAAATTCTAAACCTGTAATCTCTATTTTGATACTGATTCCACATAGAATCTGATTATGGCTGTTAATCTTTAAATCGAAACAATAATGAATTCTTTCCTATATTTAACTGTACCATTGTCGTCAAACACTTCCCACCCCACCATTCCAAACCCACTCACCTTCGTCGGTTTTGGGCAGTTCGACAACGCGCGGGTGTGCGTGACCCTCGCTGGCCGCAAATGCTGCGATTGTGGCCTTCGCCGTGGCGGAAGCACGCACATCCAGCGATCCCTGAACGTCGACCGTTTCGTACACATGCTCGTACACCTCGCGGACCGCATTCAGGAAGTCACTTTGCAGCACCTTTTGCAGGGCGGCCAGCTTGGTAGCCGGAACCTCTCCGCTCATCTGCAGCTTCTCCAACAGCTCGATCGATCGTTTCACATCTTCGGGACAAAAATTAGAAGAGAAATTAAATTCCTTTTCCCAGCATAAGCTACTTTATTTTTAGTTGGCACCCAACAACATACCTTTCGCCAGAGTTAAAGGTTCGCAAACGTTGGCCATTGTTCCTTTTTATATTTTCGTAACCAAAAGCTATTCCTACCAGAGAGAGAGAACAAAAAAAGCAATAATCGATTTTTTCTACTTCAAAAATTTTATTCCTGTTTGGAAACCCTTAAAAACCCTCCATTATCTCACCAATTCCACCTGCAGACAAAGTGATCCTCGCTTATTGTTCAATTTTTGTCCATAAATGGTCAATCCAAATTTTGTTTTACCCTGAACTTCGAAATTTTCTTTTGGTACTTTCAATTTGACTGCTAAAATTGCTCCGCACCCAACAAAACACATAAAAGATTTAATTATGAGGGAGCATGAAAGCATAAAAAAGTGGGTGGGATGTTCACAGCAGGCAGCAAGGGAAAAGAGACGACGCAAAACAGAACGTCAACGACGGGTTTAACCAGGTTGAACCGATTCGATGTTTAGTACTGAATCCGAACACCAGGCTTTCGATTAAGGTGCAAGTGGGAAAAGATCTCGTTGCAGATCTCGAGAACATTTATCACGATTCTATTGCTTTTGACGATGAGGTAGTTCCATCATCCACGTTCGAGATGCACCAAATTTCGCTCCCGTACAACAGCACGAATTCGATATTAGAGCACAGATTAGAGATAAAAATTCGGAAAGATCGAGATCTGACGTAACCGCCAAAAGTTTCGGAGACTCACAAAGTCACAAATCAAAATCAGAGCTCTCTGATTCTGTGTTTGATGCCTTTTCTGATGATTGCCTACCGTTTGACATAAAGCCATTTGGCAAACGTTACCAAAAATACTGCTGGAGGCCCTAGCAAAACAATTCGATCAGACCTTTTTTGTCGAAACGTTGAAGTGAAAGCAAGACCTGGAAATGGCTTTCCGCAGAAAGCCTTGTGAGGGTACTTGTACGCGCTTGCGACGGGCCCTCGACGTGGAAGGCCAAACGCAAAGACGCTCGGCAACCTGTATACTGATGAACGGTGGAAATCGCAAACCTGCGTACTAGCTGTCTCCAGGCTAGCCGACGTTTACCGTGAGCGAGGACTCAGTTAGTAAGGGATGAGCGTCTCCGTAGGCCTTCCTACACAAGTGCGAATTCTGCTCTCTGCAGGGCGATCAAGGCGAGTAAAACGGTACGCTCCATGCAACTCTGCCAAGATGCCAATAACAGCCTCGGGCTAATGCGTATACAGGACAGATCTCGGCAACCTTACACGATTTGTCTCTGTATCGTGTGACCAACATCTTTTAAATAAGTGATGGTGAATCTAGTTTTTAAGCTTTTTTTTCCTCAGATTTAAGCTTTTTTTGCCTTGAGAGCATAGGAGATGAAAGCTCAAATCTGAGAAAAAAAGCTTAAATCTGTCAAAAAAGCTTAAATCTTAGAGGTGTGCTCCACATGTGGACCGTGCACGGTGTGTATAAAGCGGGCCATAGACTACACAAATGGTCTGAGCAAATTCGATGATTCCACGACGATTGTTTGATTCTACACTCGCCCACACACGATACAAACATATTTCAACCGATTGCTGGCGAAAACAGCAACAACAAAAACCCTCTCCACCCCGGTTGGGGCTTAGTAAATGGCCGGAGTTTTGTACAAGCAGTACCATACACCATGTCACAGAGGGTTGCTCGTACAAAAAATGTTGATCCCGACCGATTTCACTCAAACGGTTTGTGCGGTCATTCAAGCAATGCCATACACGATGCAATTCGTATTTTTTTTTTTTTGTAAATCCTTTATTTGAAACGGCTCATACCTTAAGGCTTTAAGGAGCCAAACTCGTTTTTTTTAACAATTTATTTCTTAGCTTAACACTTATTTTAGAGGAAAAGAGAGATAGAAAGGGAAACATGAAAATAAAAAGATTCATAGGCGAAGATCGATAGCTTTAAGGAAAAGGTACATTTCGAACATGTAGTCCAAGTCAAGCATAGCAAGCACATCTCACCGGAACGTTGGGTGGCTTTCCTCGGGCCCGAAGGGAGTCTATAAAATTCGTTCTGGCGATAAGGTGGACCTCACACGACCAAACAATATGCTCGATGTCATGGTAACCTTGGTCGCAACCACACAAATTGCTGCCAGCAATGTCAAAACGATAGAGTACCGCATCTAAGGAACAATGATTGGACATGAGATCGGAAAATATACGAATAAAATCCCGACTCAGGTCCAATCTATTAAACCAGGGTTTAAGGCTTACCTTTGGGATAATCGAGTGGAGCCACCGACCCATGTCATCCTCGTCCCATTTGCGCTGCCAGTTGACAAGAGAGTTTCTTCGAACCAAAAAGTAAAATTCGTTGAAGACGATTTCACGTGGATACGTGTCGCCTTCCATCGCCCCCACCTTTGCCAAAGAGTCTGCCTTCTCATCACCCTGTATCGTGCAATGGGAGGGAACCCAAACAAAGGTGATGGTAAAGCGACGTTTTGATAAAGCACTCAAATTATTTCGTATCTTCTCGAGGAAGTACGGCGAGTGCTTTCCCGGTTTTATTGAGCGCATTGCTTCAACAGAGCTCAGACTATCCGTTACAATAAGGTAGTGCCCAACTGGCCTTGAAGCGAATGCAAATCGTATTCACAGCGACAGACTTCATCGCATTTGTACGAATGTGGTGTAGTCTGTGGTCTGCTTAACATTGCCGGGATTTGATACAGGATTGTCATGGCTGAAGCGGGCCATAGACTACATAAATTGGAATGGGCAAATTCGATGATTCCACGACGATTGCTTGATCTATGCTCGCCCACACACGATACAAACATATTTCATGCGAACACAAACGATTGCTGGCGAAAACAGCAACAGCAACAAAAAAAAACCATCTCCGCCCCGGCTGGGAGGATGGTTTGTACAAAATATTTCGATCCCGACCGATTTTACTCCAACCGTTTGCGCGCTCATTCAAGCAGTGCCATACACGACGCAAATCGTGATCACAGCGACAGAATGTCATCGCATTTGTACAAGTGTGGTGTAGTGTATGGCCCGCTTAACCCATTCGAGACGGAGGCCTTTTCACTACATTCGAACTCATAGTACTTTATCCTTAGATAACTTTTATGTCGTTTGAATTTCATCAAAACTATTTCTTAATACATTTTGCCTAACATTTTCGGATTCCATTCGTATAAAAATATAATTTTTCTGAGTAATAGTAAACTCACAATGAATGATTGTTCTGACAAAGGCTCAAAAATTCCATTGCACACACGGTGTGCAATCGGTCTCGAACGTGTTAAGACGCGGAGTGGGGATGCACCATTGTGTGGGTCGAGCTCAACACGATGAAAGGAGTTTGTGATGCAACTGCGCTTATATGGTCGCTGTCTATCACTGAAGTTACACCGATGTTAGGCATCGCTGCTATAACAGGACTCGCCTGTATCTAACTATCGATGAGGCGATAGCATTTCACTAGTTGGGAAGAATGACCGTTGTGTTAAATTCCCGGAAAAAAAAAAAAACATTTCACTTGTTTAAAATCCCAAAACCAAAAAAAAAAAAAAAAAAAAAAAAAAAAAAAAAAAAAAAAAAAAAAAAAAAAAAAAAAAAAAAAAAAAAGCATTTCACTTTTGGGAAGAATGACCGTTGTGTTTAATTCCCGGAAAAAAAAAAGCATTTCATTTTCGAGGCTGAATAAACCATTTGGTTTAAAATCCTAACAAAACAAAAGTATTTCATTTTCTTACTGAGACGATGTCCGTGAGTTCGTCAGTTCGAGCCCCATCGATCACAGTTGTACCGGATAAGTTTTTCAATTTCTGTCCGCCAACTGCATCGTTCATATATATATCGCGAAAAACATAAAGATGTTAAAACGACTATTATCGAAACAAAGGTAACCAGTTGTCTGCGGGTCCGGTACAATTTGAATGCGAGCGAGGAGCAAATTTCAGTGGAGGAACTGTGGGAAATTGCTAAGCCCATCCAGCTGAAAATAAAGCTCTGGGGCTCCGGGCCCTGATGGCATCCCAAATACTGTAGTGAAGGCCGCGATCATGGAACACCCTGAAATATAATATTTGTATGTATTTGAATGTCAACCATTTTTGTTGGAATGAAATTCAATGATTTTGTTTTTCAACGCAACGAAAATAGTTGAAATCTATAATTTATTTGACAAAATATGCCAAGGTCCATCTTCAAAAGAATTCGGTCTTTAAGAAAGGAAGCTTTGATGGAAAACTGATTTTTATGTTCTTCCCGAAAAAAATGTGTAAAAATTCCAAACAAACTTCAGGTTTGTTGCGCGACCACTTCCCGTGGTCCGATCTAGTCCAAATTTTGCATGGGCCCTTGTGTTAGGCCTAGGATAAATTTAAGCCTGCAGCGCGGAGACACGCTAGAGAGGCCTCGATGACCAACTGGCAGCAGCTGTGGGACAGCTCGGAAAGCGGATGGTGAACCTATTGCTTGATCCCCAATTTCGGTTTTTGGCTTGACCAAAACCACGGTGAGGTAAATTCCTACATGAAGCAATCCTAACGCAGTCTACACGGTCTACGTGTAGACTGCGTTACGGTTCACGGTTCACGGATGCTTCATGTACAATGGGTTTAGTTAGACACGTGAACTCGTCGCTATGCACATAGAGGAGCACGTGGCACATGGTCATTAGGTTTGTCCGGATTAGAAATTGGAATCACCACCAGTTGTTGTAAAATCATTGTATATTTTATTGACCAACATTTCTACAATATTTATAGACCAGACTCCTCACGCTCCGCCTTCGAACATTGGACATGTATTGTCCTTCACGGGGACCGTTACAGGAATTGTTACAGGAGTGGTCTTTATAAGAGTAATATAAGCTTTAAATGGATGTGTTAACGTTAAACGCGAATATGGCCTATCATTCGATGCAAATGCCTTCGAGCAGTTTCCAGGTGGGATTAAGAGCTCCAGGTAGATTTTAGGGCATAGAGTGTATATATAGTCGTCCTACTGTGCCCGTAATCTAGATTAGCACACTGGCGGAATGCGGGTGCTTGCCATGCCTAGGGATGCAATTCGTAAAAACAATTTACCACCAGGGTTATAAAATAAACAAGTTTCTTGACTGAATGAATGGTTGCCCAGAATTTCCTCTGTTAGTGCTGTGTAAAAACTGGAGGTTTCCACTGCGTATGGCCTTTTCTAGGTCTCTACCACAAGCCCCAGATTATCCCTTTCGGGGCCTTGGAGGGAGCTATCCGGCGCCCGCACCTACTGAATGGTCTGTTCAACTCTCCATAGACTTGCCAGTTTTAACTGGAACGGCAGTCGATCCCCTTAACCAACTGATCGTTTCAAGTAGATTTCACTCTCATTAGAGAAATGAAAGAGCTACCACAGGGAGATGAAACGTAAGCCTGGATGATAGAGTTCTATGCTTTTTTCCCTGACGAGCACCTGGAGACACCTTCTCGGTTTCTTTCAACCTGGCCGCTTGACTGCGTTTATGTAAAGCTCATAAACACGTGTAAGTGGTGTAAGACACCAGTATACGTAGATTAGAAATGATCTAAAGGCTGGGTTGTCTGAGGATCGGCTAGATCCTACTATTTGCGACCAATATCGCTGAACTACCTCTTGTAGAACTGTAACACAGCTTGACTATTTTTTCGAATGTGACAGGCTTCTTCGTGGTTGATTTGCGGCACCAGAAAAATGTGGAAAATTCGTTACTGCCAGAAAAGATTTCTTTCAACTTTATGAACACACTCTGTAGTGTATCGAGTAATTTAGGGAACGTGTTTAGCTCTTACCAAATAATTAGTGATAAAAAAATTACGGTGGAAGTCTATGAGCGGATTTTCCAACAAAAATTTGGTTTGTGAATTACCTAGGAATGCCAAGGACATTTCGGATTGATTGAGTAAATTTAGAAACGATTGTAACCTGCAAGTAGTAAAGGCGTGGTGCGCCATTTATTTTTATTTTTATTATTCACATTTTTTGTTCGATGCTTTTCCTCTGCTCACTACACTTATGTACTTGTATAGGTAGTGGTTTAGTAGGGTTTTTTTTCCTTATTCAAATGTACCACCACGTTCAGAACAGTTGATACGATGCGATTGTTATTTCCTTTTTTTTTGTATTAACTAACTACAAGATTGGATTTTCCATTTTATTCAGTACAATATCATAGTTTTATTTTCAGTTTATGTTCATTAGCGCGTATCGGCGACAGAAATTGGTCCGATACGATTTTAGTATGCTTATTTTTTCTGATAAGGTGCTTGGGTGTTTTGTTTTATATTCCTATGCTTTTTCACTTCTCAGGCTCAGACTTTTCATTTCATGCTTGATGTTTTTAATATATAAATATTTTCTGTAACTAGTAGGAATTTTTAGTGTTTCCCTAACGCATTTAACAACTATCATGTGCTTGATTTCGTGTATTAAGTGTTCACCGTTTTAGGTTGGTGACAATTTTTTTATACTAGCCATCGAATAAGGGATTCCTTTTTTTATAGCTGATGATTGGTGAACGAATTTTGTCTAACCTTTTTGAGTCGAATATCTGCAGCAGTTTATCGACATTTTAGATAGTATTTTGTTTTAACAATTTAGATCTCGCCAGATGAATAGCTCCAATTTCAAGCACACTCGTGCATTATACTAGACAGTTAGCATCCATATGGTTAAAATTAGTGCTGTTATCTGTTAGGCGCTCGAGTAATGATATAGATATTCCGCTTGGGATTATGCCTAAATTGAAATTCTAACATTAATTTTCATAACATTCCGTGCCACTCTGCAACGGAGATTAGCAAACGAATTATAAATATTGCTTTGTAAGGTGTTCAAATTCTATATATTTCCATATTTACTACTATGTACAGTCCCTATTAAGTTAATCGGATGATGACCAGTAACATCATAATTTATTTTCTGTCCAGAAAGAAAACGTTTTGGAAAGTATAAAAAAAACTTAACATGAAAAAAAAAATAATTAAAAAAAAGATAATTCAACTACTTAAATCTAGGGTTTTCTTTGCCGAACTCGCAAACTTAGCAGAAGCGGATTCCTCGGCTGCGGAAGTTGCTATTTTTTGCCAGTGTTGCTACCGTTATTCTGACTACCGGAACCATAGTAACCATAGTTTGGTAATGCGCCGGTAGAATTATTTGCATTTCCTGTGCCAGACATCTTCATGGCACTAGTGTTCAGCATCATCTGCTGTTGCTGTTGCTGGGACGTCGTCGTGTTGAAGGCACCGAACTGACTGTAGTACTGTTGTTGCTGTTGCTGCTGCTGCAGTGTCGGTGCCTGAGCATGCTGCATGAAATCGAAACTCGCCGGATGCTGCGGCATAGCAGGAACCGTCGTGCCTGCCGGATGTTGGTCAGAACCACCGGCCGCAGTACCGAACAAAGAATACTGTTGTTGCGATACCATGGAAGCTATTTTTTGCTGTGATCGAAAACGAGGGAAGGTATAATCACATAGAAGTTTAGGCTCGGAAACATTGCTAAATGATTTTTGAACATAAGTAATATCTAGTTATCAATTCGTTTTATGCCGTTTAAATCAAATGTCTAGATAGTTTCTACTTATAAAACACTATAAGTAAATCTAAAGTACTACGAGTGTTATCAACAAGTCATTTTGTAAAATAACTCTACAATATTACTGTCTGCTGGATTCGTCCCGAGAAATAACTCTGAAATTTTAAATTAAATAGCCCAAACTTCATGAACCATAATTCCAAATAGCTAAAGCTAAAGTTGTTATCGTTTTAATGCGAAAATTTTCACAGTCCATACGTTGGGGGTATAACTTTTTTTTGGAACAGATCAACAAAAACACAGATCCATTGAACAAGTCATTTATTGGCTTTATTGAAGATTTTAACTGAAGGTTTGTTGGCCATCTTTCTGCACTTTTATACTGATACTTACCCATGGAATGTGGTTTTCATTGAAATGCAAACATAAAGGCTAGATTTGTAAGTTCGACTTTTTTTTCTTTTTTAATGAATAAATTGCACTGTGTTTTTAAAAGAATTAATTGAACGTTTATTTAAATTTTCGTCGTCTAACATTTTTTAATGAATTAACTCCTGTAATATTTATGTCATGAACAGTATGAAAAATTTATAATTCGAACGTCTGGTGAATTGAAGCCAAAATCGATGGAAGTCGTTATCCCAAATAACATCACTAGAAGATGAATACGAATATATTTTGAGGAATGAAAATCCAGTAGGATCTAACGTCCAATTCAAAATGGCTACAGTGGAAATTTCTTTCGATCAGTTTTATGTATTGGAAACAAAGAAGGTGCAATTGAAATTTGCACGTGAATGATTTGATTTTTTTTTTTTTATAAAAAATACATTTTTATTTAATACCATTACAAATCATGACAGTCACTATCGATCTGTTACTAGTAGCGAATCACATAACATTGTCTGGCTTTTCCTCTATCGTTACTTCCGGTTGAATCCAATCAACCACATCTTCAGGTTTTGCTAACGTCTTTTGTATTGAAACGGTTGTCTCTGCGTTTTTCATCTAAGAACAAGAGGTATCACATGGCTGGCGCATCAGAGCGATACATGCGTACTGGAACATTTTCGAATTTGAACAATTGTCTATAAAAGCTGGTGTAATTGAGCACATACTCTGCATTCATCGAATGAACGAAACGAGCACTTAGTACCAAGCTCCAAACATAAACGGTAGGAATAATATAATAGTCGTTGTTTAACTAAACAAAAATATCTCTTGCTTGTGGGATGTTTTCCTTCTAGGACGACCCTATTCTTTTATTATTTCTAATGCTAAATAGAACATTAATATTTGTTCAACACAGACCGTACGAAGCTGAGAAGGAACAAGAAAAGTAAATTGTTGCACAGACAAATCATGTTGGATACCCTCATGTTGGTCCATACTGATTCCAGATCTTTCTCAAGTTTCCGAACACGTCTGGGAGGAACAAAGGGGTTTATATACAGTGGATTGACAGGTTTTGTCAACGGAATTCATCGGAAGAATTTTCCGCCGTTAAAACGGCTGCAACGCCATACCCGACAGGTAAAGCTCAACTTCAGAAAAAACTAATTTTTTAACTACGACAGTACACGTTTGTCAGAAAAATAATGACAGATCGTCACTTACCTTGCTGGAGGAAGATTTACTGGAAGTGGTCGTCCCGGCCGGAGCACCTATTGAAGATGACCCTCCGCTACCATTCTGCTTGTGATCGCTGCTGGATTTGTTCGATTTGCCCTTGTCACGTTCTTTGTCGCGATCTTTCTTTTTGCTGCTGTGACCGTGATGGCCGCTTCCACCTGAAGATCCCAAGGCAACACCGCCGGTGACGCCAGCGCCTTGACCGTGCCCGGATCCATTGTTAAAACCACCGACCCCATCCGTACCGCTGATGTAGCTTTCAATTTTATCCTTGGAGATTTTTAACTTGAGCGGATTTGTTGGCGGTGGCCCAGTATTGGCACCACTGCCTCCGGAACCAGACGCGGTAGTCGCCGATCCCGAGGTGTTGATTGAGGATGATCCGGATAGTCGATCCTTGGGTATTTTAATCTTGAGCCCTGAATCCGATGCCAATGGAGGATGTCCCGCCGTAGCACCATCCGAGAGTGTAGGGAGATTCAGTTTGTCCTTCGGAAGCTTGATTTTGATCGGACCTGGCGGATTGAGCGTTCCAGAATCAGCGCTCTGATCAGATCGTTCGCGGTCCTTATGTCTATTCTTTTCCTTCTTGTGTTTTTTACGCTCTTCCCGATCTTTATCCTTGGATTTATTCTTTTCCTTGTGCTTATGTTTCTCTTTTTTCTTCTTCTTATCGGATTTGGACCGGTGATCATCGTCTTTGGAGTCCGAGATATCACCTGTAAGAGTGTCGATGCCGCTCGACGTTTTGGCGATAGAGTTGCTCGCGATCGTCGGTATCGTAGACATCGCTGATACGGCCGGAGTAGGTTGGGCGAGTAAGCTACTGATCGTTGCTGGGGCGTTGATATCGATAAGCGATGGAGCCTCTTTCTTGATTTTATCAGGTACGTTTGACAATACGCTTTGCGTTGAGGACAGTGCGTTGAGATTGGAAGTTGATGATAAGGCAGCACTAGCACCGGTAGATGCCAACGATGGTGCTGATGAGATACCGCTTGTGGTTGTGTTTCCTGTAATGTTGGACGCACTACTCGAACCACTGTTGCTGCTGAGTGTTCCGAATTTGGTTTCATTGCTGCTTAAACTCTCTTTCAACAAACTACTCACAAGCGCCGGATTCGTTTCGATTCCGTTCAGCGTACTGGGGAAACTACTACTTTTACCAGAGATTATTGGTTTAGAATCACTAAGCAACGGTTGGGATAGTAGTGATCCAGGGTCGTTGAATGAAAACAATGAAAATCCGTCATCATTTTTATCGAAGGTTGTGCCCATCTCGAATGTCGATGCAAAAAGCTGATCGGAAGGCGAAGGTACTTCCACTTTTCTCAACTTTGCCTCTCGGAAATCGGTTCCATCTTCTTGTCGAACCTGTTCACTGTTGGGTAGTGAACGTTTGGATGTGGACGACTGGCTAGATGGTATTTTATTGATACCTAGCAGTTCAATAGGATCAATAGTACTGCCCGTGTGTGCACCTCCCAATGACCCGGACATGGGCGGCATCATGTTAGATTCTAATGATCGTTTCAAGCTGCTCGATGAGCTTGATGACGATGTTGTGGAGGATTTCTTTTCCGCGGATTTTGGTTGATGATTGACACCTCCAGCACCTGTACCTGAATCCGTGCGTCGGTCCTTTTTCGGCGTTTCTGTACGAGGTTTTTGGCCTTGTTGATCGGCGTACGAAGGCAGAACTGGTTTCTTATCCCTACTGCTAGGGCTCTCTTTGATAGGTTTCCCCGTGGCAGGATTAATTGATGGGTGCACTTGTGAGCGAGATTTGCTACCAGCGGTATTCGATACGCTGTCCCCTTGGTTGTCCTTCCAATCTGGACTGAAAATCGACGAGGGTTTTGACTGCTTGGGAGGTGTTGATATCTGTACGGGATCGGCTAATCGGTTATTATCATCAATGAGTCGGAAGGTAGACTCGGATCCCGTTGGAATGGGTTGCATAGGATTTTTAAACTGCTGCGATGTAGGGACGGAAACGCTTTCATTTGTTGGCATGCCACTGTTACGGTTACTCATCGATTGGCTGTAGCTTGGCGGGTGAGACCCGTAGGGCATTTGTTGCTGTTGCTTCACCATGGAAGTTGAAGATCTGCCATCCGGCTGACTTGTGGCGCTGAAATGACCACCCATCATGGAGGCCTTCATCGCACTCTTACTATCCATGTGGGCCATCGATTGGCTTTTCTGACTGCTGCTGCTGTTGCTTCCACTACTGCTGTGCCGGTCCATTTTGTTCTGTCCGTACGGATGCATCGATCCCATGGATGAGGAACTACTGCTGCTTCCTCCAGCCGTTGGCATCATACGGTTCTTGGAATCTCTTGATGACCCATCGTGCATATAGCCTGGCCCTCGCGAAGAGGAGGACGAAGAAGTAGGGGGCATACCTGAGCGACTGCTGCTGCTGTGATGTGCCATTGAAGATGGCATCTTATTTCCGGAGCTACTGCTTGAACCGTAATGACCACCACTACCGGACATCATCTGCTGCTGCTGTTGGGCATGCATCTGTTGCTGCGATGATGGGATACGATCATTTCGCGATCGCGAACTCGACGACGACGAAAGGGAAGGAATTTTGTGGTTTCCTGAGGATTGTTTCATCATTGGGTCACCTGTAAATAGGGAAGAGTGAATAATTTTTTGACTTAGAATAGGAAAATCATTTCAAAACATCAATTTTTGAAGATTTTTAAACTGTATTGTACTCACCACTAGAAGAGCTTTGCTTAGAGTGTGAATGCGACGATGATGACGATCGGTGGTGACTAGAGGAGGACGACGATCCAGCGTCGTCGATACCCCGCGGAATGGAGGGGGCGGGCATCCCGGATGAGCCACTCCGTCTGCTCGAATCCTCCTGTAGAGTTCAGCGAACATTGGTGAGAATGTTTGGATACAAAAAATATCGTACAATAGTGATCACTTACCGAGGGATCTGCACGTATCGATTTCATCTTACTCTTGAGCCGCGTTGGGCAGCGATCGAAGATATGAAGGAACTCGTCGGTCAGCTGTTTTAGCATGTCCAAGGTGACGGTTTTGTCTACGTACTGGAACCAGTGGCGACCCTCGTTCGATTGAGGAATCTTAAAAAAAAAAAAGGAATACATTTCAATTAGTTTCAAGTTGTGGAGCGAACTAAAAATATAAAAAAAAAACAATAAAATTACTCACCTCCCATCGTGACCATTTGCAAGCTAGATGTATGCAAAAGCAAGCGACCACTGTCGGTCTGTATTGAAGACACATGGTTGTCAGATGTAAACTGTTGGATGCCATGAAGTAAGAAGTCTGTGCCAAGTCTTTGGAAGCTGCAACAAATTTAAAAAAAAAAAAACAATTACTGAAATGTACACACATTAAAAGGGCACAGATACCACTTACCTTTGACCAGATGGCAGGTCTTGACGACGTGCGTGTGCGGATGATCGATCGCAACGTCGAAACCGAGCGTTTGCAAGAGCACATTCTCGTTGAACACCAGATCCTGAGCCTGTTCGGCGTAGCTCTCCTTGGAAGGATCGGGTGCCTCTAGGTTGAGACAGATGCTGACCACCTTGATAATGTGTTCGAGCTTGCGCGGTTGCTCTTCGACCTGCGAAAACGCACCTAGTTAGTATTGTGGAATGTTACCTTTGATAATGGCGGCGAGACCCATTTACCTTGGCTGCGAGAAAAAGTGCGGCCGCCGCTATACTATTCCGATGGAATTGTGTGAAGGAATGGAAAGCGAAGAATCGGTGCATGTACACGATGGCAGTATTGATGCAGAGTTGTGATCTAAAGGGGGAGAAACATAATTTTAATTTTTGTATCCTTATCAATCTTTATCAAACTTTATAACACTTACACTTGCAATCGCTGGCCCATGTCCTGGATCAGATTTGCAGCCCGCTGCCTGTACATGAGCTCCTGATCGGCGTCCATGCCGGCCTTGCGGCTGGGCGATTGGCTTAACTGTTCGGATGTAAAGTACCATTTGCTGTCATCCCGGGCCAGGCTCTGGCCACCACTGGAACTGGAACTAGAACTACTCGCACTGCTGCCGCCACTGCTTAGTCCAATGCCACTGCTGCCGCTGCTACTGGTGCTGCTTCCACTCGGTACGGTAAAGCTCGCGCCAGACGCCATTCGGAGGAAACCCCGACCTTGGGAAATCCTTACAAACTGGTTGTTGGCGACAATGAACTTCACTTGCTATGAATCGATTTTATTCCCGTTTCACTAAACTCGTCGTTTATGAACTAACTGTTGAAAACCCGGGACTTGCACGAGGACTTTTGTCACTTTCCTAAATAGGGATGAAACACTTTCTTATTAAGCCGATTAAGCCATCTGTTTCGTTTTGATTATGATTTTTTTCGAGAGTCAACAACATTACACTATACGGAGTGGTAAAGTTAATCTCAAACTGCCCCAAATTATATGCCCTTCAGGCCTGATTATTTCCATCCGAGCCCTTTTCTATTGATACCTGTCCATTCATTTGGATATACCTTCACGCGTACATACATTCACACTCCGCGTGCTCATTTGTTTATGTCTGTTCTCTAAAACGAAACATTTTACCTGGCGCCGCGACGCTTCCTCGGGAGATTTGTGTACCTACAAAAGTGCAATCTCAGCTAAACTCTATCAGGCAAATATTTTTTCTATAGATACACAAAATTTATATAACCAATGACGAATAACCGTCATGATATTTTTCTGTTTTGACCCACATTTTTTAAATAACTCAAATGATTTTATGTATTTAAATCACACATAAAAACATTTTTATGAACTTTTGTTTTGCGTGCCTTTAATTTTTGCAAAAAAAAACATTCTAATGCTTTAAAGCAAGCCACTTAATAAAGAGCTTGATAAGTTTGGCCAAATAAGAAATTTTAAAGCGCACTTGCGCTTAACTACCAAAACTCTCTTTCATATTGTCTTGCCCTACGTGCTCAAAATTCCATTTTTCATAACGCTCACTCACACACAGCTAAACGTAAATTTGTTTTACTTGAGAACACCTGCACATCTCTCTACCTCGTAAGCAAATCTTAAGAATAAATATCTGTTTTTTTTTGTCTAAAATTTTATAAATGAGGTACATATTTAATATTTTCAAAATATAATGAAAAGGAATATTCTGAGGAACCTTGCCCTGGCTGGCATTAGATAATAAGCTTCTGGAATATCCCGTTGAAAAACATACGGGCGCGTTGTGTTTCTATATCTATAACTATATCAAGAAGTACACTAAAAATCTCGTAAGTGACATTGGAGAAAGCTTTCGAGGACATGAGTCAAGAGACATGAAAAATGGGATCTGAGCAGGGACGGGATTTTGTCGTAGTTGTTGTAAACCCGGATATTCCGTCGAATTTATTTGTCGTCTTCTTTAATGTATCGATGTTCGAACGTTAAAATCCGAATTAAGAATGACCTTTCCACACGAGCGCTGTTCTTTTTTAAAGGAAATTTGTCCGCGCATTTCGCTGAAAATATGCAACAATCTAAGCAATCCGTGCTTTCCGATTATCTCATTTTATCTGTCCGTCAGATGGAGCCAGAACAGGATCAAAATCCATGGCTTTTGGCTCTGCTCTTTTTCCACTGCCTAATCTGTATCCTACAGTAGTCATGAGGCAAAAAACGCGACAAGTGACCCATTCTTTTCCTCCCATGACGTTATTTTAAGATTTTTCGACATGAAAGTATGCTATGAAATAATTGTTCCGGCCAGCCTTCAGCCGCACTTGCTTGTGGAGTCCATAGTAGGCACGACTTCAGCTGATAATTGCCGCCGGATCTCACGGCTGGTGTCATTGTCTGCGGACACCAGTGAGCCGAGATAGACAAAGTCTTCGACTATCTCCAGCTCGTCGCCGTCGATCGTGACCTTGTTACTACTGGACAATCCTTCCTGCTTCGCGTTTCAGTTTGCGGTAGATCTCCTCCACCACCGCAGATATATATCAATGTCATCGGCAAAGCAGATAAGTTGACTGATCTGTTGAAAATCGTGTTCCGCATTTCGCCCACAGCTCGTCGAATAACACCTTCTAGCGCCACGTTGAACATCATGCAGGATAAACCCTCATCTTGTCGAAGCCCCCTGCGCGATTCGAATGAACTCAACAATTCACCCGAAATCCGCACACAGCACTGCGTTCCATCCATCGTCGCCTTGATCAGTCTGATCAGCTTCCTGGAAAAGCTGTTCTCGTCCATAATTTTCCATAGCTCGTTACGGTCGATCGTGTCGCATGCGGCTTTGGAGTCGATGAATAAATGGTGCGTAAGGACTTGGTGTTCCCGGCATTTTTGGAGGATTTCCGTCGTTGACCGTCCCTCCATGAAGCCGGCCTGATGACTTGCCACGAATCTGTTTGCTTGTGGCGTTAGGCGGCGGAGTAGGATTCGGGACAACACTTTGTAGGCGGCATTGAGGACAGTGATCGCTCGGTAGTTCTCAGAGTCCAATTTGTCGCCCTTCTTGTAGATGGGGCATATTACTCCCTCCTTCCACTCCTCCGGTAGCTGTTCTATGTCCCAGATCCGGACTATCAACCGGTGTATTCAATCGGCCAACTTTTCCGGGCCTATTTTGATGAGTTCAACTGCGATGCCATCCTTCCCAGCCGGCTTGTTTCTATTCAGCTGGCGAATGGCTTCCTTTACTTCACTCATCGTTGGGAGTGGCTCCTCTACGTCGTTATCTACGCCGGCGATGTACCTTTCCCCACCGTCTTGATCTCCTGCATGTGCGCCGTTCAGGTGTTCATCGAAGTGCTGCTTCCACCTTTTGATCACCTCACGGTTGTCCGTCAGGATGCCCCCGTCCTTATCCCGGCACATTTCGGCTTGCGGCACGTAGCCTTTGCGGGATGCGTTGAGTTTCTGATAGAACTTATGTGTTTCTTGGGAGCGAAGCAGCTGCTCCAGCTCCTCCTCCTCCAGGCGGCGCTTTTTCTCCTAGAAAATTCGGACTCGCTGCCTCTTCCGCTGTCGGTGATTTTCCACATTTCGACGGGTGCATCTTTGCACTACTGCCGCCCGCGCGGCATTCTCTTCGTCCATCACCCTCCTACACTCCTCGTCGAACCAGTCGTTCCGTCGAGTTCGCTCCACATAACCGATGACGTTAACCGCAGCACAGTTGATGGATGTCTTGATGGTATCCCAACAGTCCTCGAGAGGGGCTTCGTCAAGCTCGCCCTCTGCCGGCAGCGCTGCTTCTACCGATTGCGCGTAGTCTGCCGCGACCTCAGGTTGCTTCAGTCGTGCGATATTTAACCGAGGCGGCCGCCGGTTTCGTGTGTTGTTCACTACGGAGAGTTTTGGGCGCATCTTCACCATCACCAGATAGTGATCCGACTCGATGTTGACGCCTCGGTAGGATCTGACGTCGATGATGTTCGAGAAGTGCCGGCTGTCAATCAAAACGTGGTCGATCTGTGATTGCGTTTGGTACGGTGATCTCCAGGTGTACTTGTGTGGGAGACGGTTTTCAATTCACAATATTATCAAAAACGTTAGCTAGCAATAGTATAGGATTAATGAAAAAAAGATCAATTCTAGACACATTTTTTAAAGCTTCTGTTTGGTTTCCATCTTTCATTGATTGTACATTCTTGTCAAGCGTGAATGTTATTTCCATCATGTGAATTACCGAGGCATTCACATTCAGTAAAGAGACTATAGTAAACTATAGGCTCGTTAACATTCACGTTATTGGAATATTTCTGTCATGACTGACATGATCCATGACTGATCATTTTTCTGTGGGATAGTGATTCAAAATAAAATTTCGTCAACCTTATGAATGAACGAATATTTTCAAGCCTGAACCTGAGACAAGTGATATGAGACATCAGACATGAAACATGATATTTGAGACATGAGAAATGAGACAGAAGACATGAGACCTTAATATTTGAGACATGAGATGTGAAACGTGAGGCGTGATACGTGAGACATTGAAAGTCACGTCTCACCTGTCTCACTTTTCATGTCTTACGTCTTTTTTTTAACCTTCGTTTTATCATTTCTCACGTCCGCACTAGCTACATCTTCAAACTCACTTTTCTTTTTTCAAGTCTCACTCATCACTTCTCATATCCCATCATGTCGTGTCTCGGGTCTTAACTCCCAAGTCCCAGGTCTCAAGTTTCATGTCTCTGGTGCCATGTCTTGTTGTCATATCTCAGGATGCATGCTTCATCTCTCAGGTCTCAAGTTACATGTCTAATTGTTTTAAATTTTAGAGCTTCGGAATTAGTTTTTGACATGGTACGTACAATGCAATTTCTTACAAATCTAATATTGTCAGTATACCGGTGTAAAAAAAACCTTGGTGTACATTGAAGGGGCAATTTGGGTAGAACTCACGATTAAGAAACAGCTTGTTTACAATATCTAATCACCCACCCAGCCTCTGTTCAATAACTGGGGCACATTCATTTCTTTACGAATCGAGCACTGCAAGATTAAACGTTCAATAACTGAAACTAAAAAGACTCTAGTAAACAAAGAGACGCCATCTGATCCCTTTCAAAATAATGAGCTTGCAACCCTGAGGTAGGGCCTTTAAAACTACTGGTTTTGCTCGCTTGGAATGACACTGACGGAAAATCAAAAATTCCAATCGTGACATTTCGTCTCTTTGTTTACTATAAGCTCGTTAACTGAAACCTAGACGTTTTTAATGGTATTTTAAAAATTGAATACCTACTTCAAATTGCAAAATTTCAAGACAGTTACAAATAATGAAAACTGGCACTTCTCCAGAAATCAACGCATAAGACCTTTTTTAGAAACAGTCATTACTTTACCATTGTACTGTCTTTTATCTAATTTTTGTCTCATCCTGTCGAAAAAATACGCCAATTTTTTAAAATTTTATCTAATTCCTCGGATTATGGCTCAAAAAGGGTTTGAAATTCTTTAAATATTCTGGAACTGAGGAAAAAAGCTGCAATAAATTATTCTTGTTTCATTTCTTCGCTTATATTAAATAATTTCAACTAATCCGTACATGTGTGTTCAAATCCTGGTAAGTACCTGTTCAATAACTATTGGTTCTGCCCTATTTATTCATTTTTATTTGTCTGGTTTGAATAACGTACAGACAGCTAACTTAAAATTCAATATTCGAAAGTTCGTTTGTTTTGTTGTTTTAATTGGGATTTTAAGCCTCTTGGGTTTATTTATCCCATCAATATTCGAAATGTGAACTGTTAAACTACTCATAAGTATAAGTTTGTAAATAAATAACAATGATTTTATTTTCGTTTTACAACACTTCCACAGAAATTTTTTGCTAGGATTCGAAAATGGTGAAGAAAGGAGAATGAATAAAACATCGGGATGAATAATATTTAAATGTTTTCAAAAATTAGTCTCTACCAGAGATCGCTGACCTGTATTCCTGTATATCGCCATAGATTAGGCCGAAGTTTTATCAATGTCTCAGCCTGTATGGATATGTTTACGTCCAAAATATTTTGCTCCTTTTTCTGAAGCTGTTGTATTTACTACTCGTGCCATTCACACGCGCACACACACTTCTGCACTTTACTATCAGGCAGGCAGGGTTTGTATTTACTCGGATGGAAATGTTTGGGCAAAGCAAGCAGACAGGCTGATTTTTTTTTCATTTTTCTCCCTTCCTTGTACTATCCACGCGATTCGCGAGGCGCTGCTGCTGGGAAACCCCCGTTTTCCAATATGGCTGCCACTGCAGTTCATTGCTTGTTTTCACTGGTGAATGTCGCAGTCTAGATTTGCTAAGGTAGATATTTTCAATTTTTCCCCCAATTTCAAGCTTTAAGATCAATAAACTTGGGTAAAAATGCATTTCCAATGCAATGGTAACAAAATGAGCCCATCAAAGGTCCCTTTTTACAGTAAAATTTTGGGTCAGAAGTGGAAATGTTTCATCATCCCTTCTGCGACCTATCGTCAAATCTAGCACACGGGGTAGACTTTTTTGTCATCCTAGTCGCCATTGTCTGGTAATTTAGGTTGCACGGAATTGTTTCATTTTCGCCCTTAAATAAAACCTGATACATCCCATTTCCTATTGGCCTTTCAAAATAAGTTTTCCGAGCTATTTGTATCGAAAATTTTACCTCAACCACAAATCCAGCAAGGCTGTGGGAAAGTTTTCGTTGTGAAAAACCAACCTCTATGCTCTCTTTCCGTATTCAGTCGTCGCAATTGGTCGCCACCCCTAGAAACCAAAAGTAAAACATCCACTGCTCCGAAACCACGTCGATTCGGCGTCCCGGAAGTTCACTCGCTAACGTGCCGGATGTGGCTGCCCACGAATCTGGTACCCGTGGCTAGCAACGCGCTCAGTAACGGCACCAAAATCACGGAATTTTAACGACGGGATGTTTCTTTTGCACACTTAGCGTAATGGCCGACCTCCTCGCGACGGAACGAAGACGATGACGACGGATGATGATGGGAGAATGGAGGAACAGCCGATGACAGCTTGATGCGGACGCGTGACGTTTCCACGCGCGCGCCACTGACAGTTGAGTACTAAAATGGCTGCGTGCTTGGGCTCGGGTGGCCTTAAATTACGTACCTATCAAAGATATGAAAGCAGAATTTATGGGTCTGAAAATTAATCGATATATTTCTTTCGGTATGACGGTAATTTTTTACGAAAACTTACTGCAGTTAACTAGGTCACAAAATTTTTTTTTTATTTTTTTATTTGAGACACTTTACCTTTACAAAAATAAATGATTGAACTGAAACATTTATCATTTGTATAGTGGCTGTCTTGTGCAATGCAAACCTCATTATTGTCAATGCAGTTGAAATCCAATGTTTTCGCGCTGGTGATTGGCAACCTTGCCAACCAGCAACGATGAAAAATTGATCAAACACCTCACCTCGAACCTCGAAAATACCCAAACTTGAGAACTTTCTCCACCAACCCGAATGAAACTCCCTCCCTACAGGTTTGGCTATTGACGGCTTTAGTCCAATGTTAAGCTCTTGAAAGAGAACTCATTCCCCAAAGTTTGATACCGCAATAAATTGGAAACCAAAATAATAAAAAATCACTGCAGGTACGGGAAATCATGTCTCGGGAAATACTCTATCGGCAATCCTTTCTTTTGTTTACTTCCGACACTTAAGATGCTTGATAGATGTCTGATCAACATGAATGTCGTCAGTGATGTCAGCGTCGTTGATATTGACGATATTCCGGTTTGGGGATTCTGAATTAATATGACACTTTCCATCGTCGCTGGTTGGCAATGTTGCCAATAACTAGCGCTGAAACTTTGGATTTCAACTGCATTGACAATTAATACTTTTTCAAGGTAGAGGTGGGCAAAACGGTTCATTTCAATGAGCGGCTCAGAGCCGTTCGCTCAATTCAATGAGCCGGTTCATTTGAACGGCTCAAAAATGAACCGTGTCACGCGGCTAACACATGGAGCCGTTCACATATCACGTGGTCAACCTGAGGGAAGGGCGTGGGGGGGTTGGTTTGGAAATTTCCATGTAGAGGGGGGTAGGAGTTTGAGTCATGTCCACGTGGACATACTCACTCCATAAATATTTTTGAACATTGAATAAATATTATGAAATTGTAATTAATATTTTAAAATATCTAGCATTTTAATGAAAATTATAAATTACTTCTTTTAAAAGTGCTAAATTCAAAGCAACATTACGTATTAAATTTCTACTACGAATATATACTCGGGATTAATGTTTAATGTTATTAAAAAAACATGTTCAATTACACAGAAACATGTCCGCTGGAGTCCTCAGTTTTCGTTCATTTATCTCTAGCACACTTTAGCAGCTTTCTCACATTACCCAAATTAAAGTTAAAATTACATTATAGGCTCACTTTTTTCGAGTGTCTGTATTTTGTTAATTTTGTATACGAATACGTATACGGAACATTCGTCTCCCATCAGTCAGCGAACACGGTCGTGGTTTTGCGAGCCTCGTGTGTGAAAAAAGTGTTCTTTGTTCGGTTGATAGGAGAGAGTTGCCGTATTCAATCCGGTGTTTTTTTTTGCCGTATGGTGACACAAAAGACAATTAAATTCTCGCTAGCTACCAAAGTGGAGAAGTGCCCTCGCTAGAATAGGAAAAGTGATACGTTGACTTCCCCGAAACTTGGCCTGTCGAGTGCTGGTGGCCTGCAGTTTTTTATTCCGTTGTTCCCCGTGAAAAGGATTTGGCCCCCGCTGGAAGTGTTTGGAGGTGCGGGTGAAGGTCGTCGTCATCGTTTGACAAACGGCCTAATCATCTTCGTCAGACTAGTTCCCCGCTCATTGACGTTCGTGGCAGCCATCTTCAATCAACGAAAGAAGACCACGTGGTTGGAGCCATCGTTAGACACTGGACCAAATATACGACTTTCCAATTGGCCGAATAGTCGTGGATTACGAAAAAATCAATCAAGTTTGTAATATATTTTATTTTTTTCACTGTTTCTCCCCTATCTTGTTTCCCTTTTTTTTTTTATATTTCGATCATTGAGTGCTTTGCTCATATTTTTAAAACGGAGGCATTAGTGGCTCCGTTGAGAAAATATGAACGAAGGCGGGGGGTTAAACCCCTCAGTTATGGATGATGAGAGTCCAACCTACGAGAATGAGGAGCATCTGGAGGACCCAGATGCTGCTGGTCCCTCAAATGCTAGTCTTTCTCAGATGGATGATGCCTCTTCATCATCCCCAGCTGAGAGTAGAACAACCCGACTCCGAGCATATGCAGAGGGCTCATCTTCCTCTGGGCCATGGGTGGTTTTCATCCGGCCCAAAAAAAACGGTAAGCCTCTTAACGTGGTACAGATCACCAAAGATCTGGCGAGGTGGCCCTCTGTAACCAGTGTTACAAAACAGCGTTCAAACAAGCTGCGCGTTGTTGTGGCTAACTCGAAAGCTGCAAACGAGATTGTAGCAAGTAATTTTCTGAACCTAGAGTATCACGTTTACATCCCGTCTCGAGACGTAGAGATAGAGGGCGTGATCACAGAAATGAGTCTGGATGCGAAATACGTTAAATCTAACGGCGTTGGCAAGTTCAAGAGCCTCGATTCGACTTCTGTCGAAATCGTGGATTGCTGTCAACTCAACACTGCCAACGTCGTAAATGGAGTTACAAAGTATTCGCCTTCAGCTTCATTTCGTGTGACCTTCGCGGGTACCGCCCTCCCTCACTACGTCTTGATTGACGGAGTTTTAAGGCTTCCTGTGCGACTCTTCGTGCCTCGACCCATGCATTGTAAAAATTGCATCAAGTTGGGGCACACAGCGTCGCACTGTTGCAATAAGCCACGCTGTCCCCAATGCGGGGAGAATCATGGGGATGGAGCATGCTCAGCAATAGAGCAGAAATGTGTTTATTGCGGGGGCTCACCGCATGAAATCTCTTCGTGCGAGGCATTCAAGAGTTGCTGGGATAAACAGAAGCGCTCTTTAAAGGAACGATCGCGTCGTTCTTATGCCTCTATCTTAAAGAGCGCTTCTCCACTGGACCAACCTCATTCAAGTAACATCTTTTCTGTGTTGCCAGTTGACAACGAAGAAACAACGGATGAGGAAAACCCTTTTGTTTTCGTTGCAAACTCCCGGAAACGTGCTAAAACAACTCCCAAGACACCCAAAATACCCAAGAAAATCCCTGCAATGAGCCCTCCAACCAGTGTCCCTAAAAAGCCGAATGCTGCAGAACAACAAAAACAAAATCCTCCTGGATTCCGCACGATTTTTTCACCACAGAACTATTCAACATCAGCAGGGACCTCAAAGGCCCCTTTGACGAATGCAGTTTTTTCAGAATCAACTTCCCAGCCAGGATTGTTTAAGTTGACTGACATTCTGAATGGAATTTTTTCGTTTTTCAACGTTTCTGAATCCATCAAAAGCATTGTAACAACAATGCTTCCTGTAGTAAAGACATTTTTGAAGCAATTGATGCAAACTTGGCCCCTCATTTCAATGTTTATCTCTCTCGATGGCTAATTTACGCCGAGAGGTCGGAGATATCACTGTTATACAGTGGAATTGTCGTAGTTTAGTTCCTAAACTGGATCAGTTCAAATTTCTTCTTCATGAAACTAGTTGCGATATTTTTGCCCTTTCAGAAACATGGCTTTCTTCTCAATCAAACATCTCATTCCACGATTTTAACATTATCCGTTTGGATCGCAACGATTCTTATGGAGGGGTGCTTTTGGGGATCAATAAGCGCCACTCCTTTTATAGAATCCACCTCCCTTTATCAGGAGGAATTGAAGCTGTTGCATGTCATATAACTATAAGAGGTAAGGACTTATGCGTTGTCAGTTTGTACTGGCCTCATAGAGTTGCAGTGGATCGAAATCACCTAGAGGACCTGTGCTCAGTGCTTCCTGAGCCATGGTTGATCCTGGGTGACTTCAATTCACATGGAACTGTCTGGGGAGAACAAACTGACGATTGTCGTTCTACTCTTATTTATGACATTTGTGACAGTTTCAATTTAACAATTTTGAACACGGGTGAAAAAACACGGGTACCTAAACCCCCTGCAAGACCAAGTGCAATTGACCTCTCACTCTGCTCAAATTCACTATCATTGGATTGCCAGTGGAAGGTAATCCCTGATCCCAATGGTAGTGATCACTTGCCAATCAAAATTACAATCACCAATGGGGCCAGCACTTCAAATTCAACAAATATGGCATATGACCTTACAAGACACATCGATTGGAAAAAGTACTCGGACGAAATAACAGATGCCATTAATTCTATGAATGTTTTACCTCCTTTGGAGGAGTATCACTTTCTTTCACGTTTGATCCATGAAAGTGCACTTTGCGCTCAAAAAAAACCTATCCCAGATTCATCTGTTCTTCGAAGGCCCCCAAATCCATGGTGGGACCAGCAGTGTTCCAAGCTTTATAAGGACAAATCAAAAGCATTCAAAGATTTTCGAAAACATGGAACCCTCGTCCTTTTTGAATCATATGTTTCCCTTGAAAATCAGTTCAAAAAATTGATCAAAGGGAAGAAAAAGGCGTATTGGAGGAATTTTGTGGGTGGTTTATCACGGGAAACATCCTTGAGTACCTTATGGAAAGTGGCACGAAGCATGCGCAATCGATCATCTACAAATGAAAGTGAAGAAAATACACATAGATGGATATTAAACTTTGCACGGAAAGTCTGCCCAGATTCTACACCTGTACAAAAAATAATCCGGAACGTGCCTCCTGATAGGTGTGGTCTGGATTCCAGCTTTTCGATGGTCGAATTTTCACTTGCCCTCCTCTCTTGCAACAATTCAGCTCCGGGAATTGATAAAATCAAATTTAACTTGTTGAAAAACCTTCCGGACGCCGCCAAGTTTCGCTTGTTAAATTTATTTAATCAATTCTTGGAGAACAACATTGTTCCCCAAGAGTGGAGAGAAGTGAGAGTTATCGCTATCCAAAAGCCCGGGAAACCAGCGTCCGATGCGAATTCGTACCGTCCAATAGCGATGTTGTCTTGTATACGCAAGTTGATGGAGAAAATGATTTTGTTTCGTTTGGATAAATGGGTAGAAGCAAATGGTCTCCTTTCAGATACTCAATTTGGGTTCCGAAGGGGCAAAGGGACAAACGATTGTCTTGCTTTGCTGTCTTCAGAGATACAAATGGCGTACGCAAAACGTGAGCAAATGGCTTCAGTGTTTCTAGACATAAAAGGAGCTTTTGATGCAGTCTCTATAGAGGTGTTGTCAGACAAGTTACACTCCAGGGGTCTGCCTCCACTATTGAACAACATCTTATACAGTTTGCTTTGTGAGAAACATCTGAACTTTGCTCACGGAGATATTGCAATTAGAAGAACCTCCTACATGGGTCTCCCGCAGGGTTCATGTTTGAGCCCACTTTTGTACAACTTTTACGTAAGTGACATCGACAGTTGTCTCTCTGAAGGCTGCACTCTAAGACAACTTGCAGATGATGGCGTAGTATCTGTAACAGGTAATAATGAGTCACATCTGCACAGACCTTTACAAGATACTTTAAACAGATTGTCATCCTGGGCTTTGGGGCTTGGAATCGAGTTCTCTCCAGAGAAAACGGAGTTGTTGGTTTTCTCTAAAAAGCATAGACCAGCTCAACCACAGCTCCAACTTCTTGGCAGGACGATCACTCAATCGAGGTGTTTTAAGTATCTTGGGGTTTGGTTTGATTCCAAATGTACCTGGAGAGCACACATTGAGTATCTGAAAGGAAAATGCCAACAGAGAATCAATTTTCTCCGATCAATCACTGGCACCTGGTGGGGAGCCCATCCAGAAGATCTTTTAAAATTGTATCGAACAACTATTCTTTCAGTGATGGAATATGGTAGCTTCTGTTTCCAGTCGGCTGCCAAAACTCACCTCATAAAACTCGAGCGTATTCAATACCGTTGTCTTCGCATCGCTTTGGGCTGTATGCCCTCAACGCACAACATGAGTCTTGAAGTTTTGGCAGGAATACTTCCTTTGAAAGATCGATTCAATCTACTATCACTTCGGTTCCTCATCAGGTGTGAGGTCATGAACCCATTGGTGATCGATAATTTTGAAAGGTTACTTGAGCAAAATTTTCATACAAGATTTATGTCTATATACCATGTCCTCATGTCAATGCAGGTAAACCCTTCTTCGTATTCTCCCGCTCGTGTTTGTAGCCCAGACTACGATAATTCTTCTGTCCAGTTTGATTTGTCTATGCAGCAGGAAATTCGTGGAATCCCGGATCCGCATCGTCCACTTTTGATTCCAAGGATTTTCGAAGCTAAATATAGACACGTCGATGCTGATAAAATGTACTTTACTGATGGATCACTTATAGAGGAATCAACAGGATTTGGAGTGTTCAACGAAATATCTAGCGCCTCTTACAGCCTCGAGTCACCATGCTCTGTGTATATAGCAGAGTTAGCAGCAATTCATTGGGCTTTGGACAGTATCGCTTCAAGGCCAGTTGGGCACTACTTTATTGTAACGGATAGTCTGAGTTCTGTTCAAGCAATTCACTCAATAAAACCGGGAAAGCACTCACCATACTTCTTCGAGAAGATACGGGATAGTTTGAGTGCTTTATCAAAACGTCGCTTCACCATCACCTTTGTTTGGGTTCCCTCCCATTGCTCGATAGAGGGTAATGAGAAGGCAGACTCTCTGGCAAAGGTGGGGGCGATGGAAGGTGACACGTATCAGCGTGAAATCGCCTTCAACGAATTTTACTTTTTAGTTCGAAGAAACTCTCTTGTCAACTGGCAACGCAAATGGGACGAGGATGAGGATGGTCGGTGGCTCCACTCGATTATCCCAAGGGTAAGCCTTAAACCATGGTTTAATAGATTGGACCTGAGTCGGGATTTTATTCGTATATTTTCCCGTCTCATGCCCAATCATTGTTCCTTAGACGCGGTACTCTATCGTTTTGATATTGCTGGCAGCAATCTGTGTAGTTGCGGCCAAGGTTACCACGACATCGAGCATATTGTTTGGTCGTGCGAGGTTCATCTTGTCGCTAGAACGAATTTGATAGAATCCCTTCGGGCCCGAGGAAAACCACCCTATGTTCCAGTGAGAGATGTGCTGGCTGTTATAGACTTGGACTACATGTTTGAAATATACACTCAACCAAATCTACACATTGGGGCTATGTGTGAACCTATATAGATTTTTGCAATTTGTCTCACAATTGGAAAATATGTGTGCCCGCATATAGCCAAAAACATAGAACAGTATTTGTGGCGCACACATGAAATGCCCACGTGCAACAAATAAAACTTATAAAATTTGGCACATAGAGACTATATGTCGGGGAAAATAAATTAAATAGACCGTTTTGCTGTTATTTACTTCATTTTATATTTTCTTTCATTAAAGAAGGGATGATTATCGTTTAATTCAAAACATAATACTTTCACTTTATTTTAAATGTCAGTTCAATTTTTTTTATAAACAAAACACATACGTATGTAAAGAATGTCCGGATTGGCAATCGGCATCGAGCCCGTATCACCACCCACCAGCGTAATTGGATAGTCACTCATATTCATCCGGGGAGATACATTTGAGGAATTTCCGGCATGTAAGTACCCGGACAGTGCGCTCCATCAATACGTGAATGGTCCCGAAAACATACGGCTTCCCTGCTGTAAAGAAGAAAAAAAAACATTCACTTTTAATATTGTACCGTTGATCTATAACCCATAGTCCAGTGATTACTAACTTTATATTACACAAACACAGCAACATCTTCAGAACTGACCGATGATAAGAATCCTTTTCTTCCGAGGACATTCTAAGCAGGACTTTTCTTTATTGGTTCCGTCCGTCGCAACCAAAACCAAATTTTTTCACGCGCCATTTTGGAAACAAAACGTTATAAAACATCGACATTCGGGTGCGATGATTTTTGGTCAGGACCCTCACGCTCATTTTAGTTTAGTCAGCTCTTTATGTTTATTTCACATAAAAATTATGTGTCGGAACGTATGTGCGAAAAAACATATTATTTAAATGTCCATTTTTTGCAGTGTACCTTTTCCTAAAAGCTATTGATCTTCGTCTATAATTCTTTTTATTTTCATATTTCCCTATCTATCCTCTTTTTTCTTTAAAAGTGAACTAGATATTAGCACACAATTGTAATCAAACAAAACGAGTTTGGCTCCTTAAAGCCTAAAGGTACGAGCCGTTTCAAATAAAGAATTTACAAAAAAAAAAAAAAAAAAAATACGTATACGGAACACGAGATATGGCTGAAAAATCAAAGAATCCAGCGCATCCCTTTTTTGTGTGTTGATCTGCTTTTGCTTCAAATTAGCAGCTTTTGGTTCTTCGCCCATCAAATCACAGGTAACATAGACTGAGGAGCGAAGAACAGCAGAAAGCCGTTCGATCGTTCTCTCGAACCAAAGGAACCGTGCTGTGTGGTGGTTCAAAAAAGTGTCGAAAAACGGCTCGCAAAAGAACGGCTCGAAAAAGAACGGCTCAAAAAAGAACCGCTCAAAAAAGAACCGCGACTCGCTCAACTCTGGTTCACAATCTGAACGGCAAGAGCGGAGTATGGAGAGCCGTTCAATTTGATCAAATAAACGGCTCGGCTCGGATGCTCTGTTCGGTTTTTTTTCGAGCCGTCCTGTAGCTCTTTTTTAACCACCCACCACCCACTTCGGTTCTTTTGGTTCGGGAGAGCGAACGAACGGATTTCTGCTGTTCTCCGCTCTTCAGTTTGTGTTGCTTGTTTGGTGATGGGAGAGCAACCAAGAGCTGTTTATTTGAACCGCGGCTCTTTTGGAAAGAACGAACGAACCGTGACTCGTTTGATTCGAAGAACGGACGGCTCTCCACTTTCCGCTCTTGCATATTGTAGCGGTTAAATATTTCAATCGGTGTTGAGCGGCGGGTCACGGTTCATTTTTGAACCGCGGCTCTTTTTTTAAGAGTCACGGGTCGTTCGTTCTTTTTGAAGAACCGGTTCAAATGAGCGGCTCTTGAGCGCTCGCGCATCACTATTTCAAGGGTTTTACTTCAGGATTCCAATGAAACGTGACTGTCAGTTTTACAAAATATTTATAAATATTGTTAACTCCTAAACTTTATCATTGAAAGCAAATACTGAACTCATTCTAAAATTCACCGTTGTCTGAAGTTGAAAACAGGAGAGTAAAAAAAAATAAAATGCAGTTTTAACCGTTTTTTTCGCCGTGTTTGTGGATTGAAAACTCTTCAACGACAAAAGCTGCCTCAACATTTTGATGTTTGAATTTGAACAAGAAAAAATTTTATGAAAAAATATTTGGACCTTTTCTATGGTATCATGTTTGCGAAAATCGTTTCAGATAGTTCCTGAGGTACAACATTCGAGATTTGCCGTTTCCAAGTTTTTCTAAGCTCATGCCTTTGTTTTAAGAGATTTCCAAACCAAGGTTGTAATTTTTTTCTTTCTACACGCAAAATAATTTTCACTTAAAAAATAAGTGACATCTGTAGTGAATTCTCGCCATACGTAATTTCATTTGAATTTTAAGTGATGGGTCAAGTGAATTACACTATGACGTTCGAGTTAAATTTATCTGAATTTCTAAGTAAGTTTCTAATTAATTATCTCTCGCGTTTTTAAATAAATGAACATTTATAGAACACCACTTAGATTTCAAATACTTACATTACGCTTTCGCTATAAATTTATTGATTGGAAGATTCCATCATAATCCCAAGGCAGATCGGTTACTGCGGATAGTTCGACGTCTAAATCTTCCCTGCTGCAAACCAGAAAATCTGTCCAGTTCAATCCACAAGCTGAAACATAATAACACCTTTAAATAACTTTTTCTTACATCACGTTTAACACAAACTACCGCCAAAAAGCTTTAAACGCTGCTCTTTAGAATTTGCCATTTTGAACTCTGAAAATAAACACAATTACAACCCGACATTCACTTGAAATTCAAGTGATGGGGAAGTGAATATTTTATCTCACTTCAAATTCAAGTGACGACTGAATTGAATGTGGATGAATTCACTTGAAATTTAAGTGACTGCCAAGTTTAATGTATATGTCGCACTTGAATGGAAGAAAATCAATGGATCCTTGCTTTTAAGTGAAAAATCATGTGTATTTTAAGAGTGAATTTGGGTTCAGTGTATTGTTTCACCAAGTCAAAAAATCAAATTATGCTGTACTGTTGAATTTTTCTCAAATAATCTTCCCTGTTAATTCTTTTGTGACGGAATATTTGGAAGTCAGTTTATTTTGTTTTTCTCTGATCAGTAGACGCAGCCACATCGTGCTTTTTAAAAACATTACACTCATTTCTTCCAGTGTTTAGTACATGATGAAAATAGAAGCAATCTGTACTAAAGAAGAAAAAAATTCTGCATCGCCCCGCGTTCGCTACTGCGGAGATGCAACAAAACTCAAACAACCTGGTGGTAAGAAAGACAACAAAATCCACGTTTCTTTGTGGCAGAGTTTATTTTTTCACTTGTTTCAAATCGTCATTTTTACGTTTCGCTATGTTCTCGATTCTACTTGGCAGAGAAGTCCCAGGAAGATGAGCAATCTTCGCGGCCATCAACAGAGGACTCGCCCATACCCGCAAACGCATCATCAAACTAGTTCGACAGCTTCTTCAGGATCCGGACGCTCGGCGGTCGCCGCAGTTTCTTCAAAGGTAGCTGGTACCATTACTATAGTCGATCAGGAAAAGGCTCTGCGCAACAAAATCCACATGGAGATCGAGAAAAAATCGAAAGCTTGCTCGAATGCTTCCTACGAGTGTACACTTCCGCGTTTGGAACAGTACAATTACTGCAAACGACACATCTTGCAAGATCCGAGATCTTCGTTCAAGCAGTGCGCGTACTTCTTTGCCAGCAATGGCAAACGCTGCACGGAACCGGCTCCAAGATATGACAACAAAAAGGACTACGGAACCAACTATTGCTACGAGCATAGCCGATTGTCACAGTTGACGAAAACCAAATCCACAATCGGTAAATTTACACCGGTCGAAACGACGGAAACGCTGCTCCACGGTCTGGCGCACCATGTTAAGGTGGACAAGGCCAAGCAGAATCAACAGCAGTACCGTCATCAGCATCATCATCTGGGCTCGGGGAACTGCTCGTCTACCTCGATGAAGATTAGCGTCCACGACGATGAGGAAGACCCGGGAGACGTTGATGTCGCGACGCCCTCGGTGGATCCCTATGGTAAGCTGGATTTTTTTTATCAATTTACTTTAATGCTTTTGGACTCAATATTGAACATAAAAATCAGATAACAAGTTTTATGGGCTTTTAACGTGACATGTTGAGGAAAACAATTTCAATAAATATCATTACTTCCCTCTCAATCCTGTTTCACAAATTGAAAGGAACGGAACAAATGTTTCCTTCCATTGATATTTAACTCTTTAATGCACGATATTTTTTTAAAATGGGTAAAGTAATTGTATTGAATTTACATTATTTTAATTCGAATAACACAGTTCACCAGCTTTGAAGAGGTTATTTTCATATTTTTAAAAAGTAATAAGTCATCAAAGCTTGACAAAATTAATTATATCTCAATACAGTTTTTCGAAATTCTACCTACCGTTGTTCACTAAGTGCAGGAAAATGTTGGTGATTGATTATGACTCAGAGAATTATAAGAATTTGCTAACCTGCTGAAAAAACTGGTTTTTTAATGGCCACATTTTTCAAACAAAAAATTTTTCTGCCTTGAAAAATTTCAACCCTAAGTCTTAGAAAAAAAAAACAAAATGTTTGGGAAAAGGCTATATAGATCAGCAATCAAAGGCTAAAAAATCCAATTATTTGTTACAGTCACAGTTTAGATATGTTGATTTTTCTACATCGTAAAGATGTGATTTAAAACGCAGTTTTTTTTGACGAATTTTTGAATGTATGTTTTTCGAATAAGACAACATTCATAAAAAAGTAAATTTTCTACCGATTCTAGTGAAGTATCAACGCTGCGAAGCTTAAATTAATTTTTTTAAATTAAACAGCTGCGTACTATGTAACTTGAGCTCAGACTCTTTGTACAACCGCACATAAATATCTCCACAAGGTACCTGTGGGATTCACTGGCATCAGTGTCAGTAAGGACTTCGTCACATTAATCATCCTAACCACGTCGCTAATCCCTTCCACAGTCGACATCGATGTGACGTCCATCAACGACTCCGGCCGCGTGGTGCTCGATTATGCCTCGGACAGCAGCACCGACGAAGAGGCCGCCACCGTGGGCAATACATGGCGTGGACACGATCTAGACAATTCGGACAACGAAAGCGTCGATTCGCAGAACGAAGATCTGTTGAAACATGCCGGTATTTACACCGCCGAAGAGGCCACAATGATCACCAAGGAGAAACTGATCCGTTTGCAGGCCCTGTATATCGATCAGTTCCATCGGCTGCAGCATGTGCTGCGAGAAAAGCGACGCCGCTACCTGCACGATCTGCGCAAGGAACGCGAAACGTACTGTAGCATTCACGATCAGGTTAAGGATTCGCCGAAGGAACGTAAGCTGTACGAAAAAATGAAAGCTTTCAATCACTATCACAAGAAGTATGGAATGGAATCCATCTTACATCGCAAATATTTGGAAAAGCGTGCGAAGGCTACGGAGGGCTTGCACCATAAAGTCCCTTCAAATCCTAAGTGTGCTTTTACCGAAGGAGGAGTTAAATGTGGCGAGCGTACATTGCCTTGCTGCAAATTTTGCCGAAAGCATATTATGGAGGATAAAAAGCAAGTGTTGTTCAAGCTCTGTGGAGTGGAGAAAAGTGGAGTTGTTTGTCAGGAACCATTGGCCAACATTTTCGAAGATACAACTTGCTTCCTTCATGTGGAGCTACCGGCTCAGAAAATATTCACCAAAAAGAAATACGAATCTGAATCAGACGGCGAAGAAGTTGGTGAAGCCTCAATGTCCGTTTCGCTAGACACGGTTAAAAGGGAACCTTTGGATGCTCCCAAAAGCGTCAAAACGTCTCCTTCACAGTCGTCAAGTACCACTGCTACCGCTGCTGAAACGGAAGATCAAGAAGAACCAATTGGGCCACTTGTTGAGGAGTACAATGTTACGATTGCCCATGACAATGAACCGGATAGCTTAGAAGATTCCCTTCCGGTCAGTGTAATTCCAAAGCCAGTAAAACCTAAAGCCGAAAAGGACGAATCGGAGGATACAAATGAAACAACCCAAGCAGGAGCCTGAAGACGTTTCCGAAGCAGAAGGGACCCATCAAAAACGCGCATTTTAAGGTATTTTTAACCATTACTTTTACTGTTGCCATTTCAATGTTTTAGTGTTTGTCTATGCTTGTTCGTCGATGTAATAATTTTGGTTAAATACATAGAACAACATAAGTCAAACGGACACAGTTCAAGTAGTAATAATATTGACATAAATTCAAAATAATTTACCGCAATTGCTCCGGGAGAAAAAAAAACGGTCAAATCACAATTTTAAGTGGAAAAATTAGATGTGCGTAAGGTAGAGGAATAAAATCTTCAGATGATCAATTTATTCAAAAGTTCTCTTTGTCTGATTCGTATCCCAAAGTCCCATTTTGAGTGTTGGAAATAGTGTTGAGAAAGCAAGGTCAATTTTCGTAAGAAACAAAACGTGTAACCGTTACACTGTAACGTTTTTCGTATCAGCCCTAGACACATCAGTTGAATATAGGAATACAGTTCCCAAATATAAAACCATCGGTATTAAGTGCAGAAATGTTGTCAAGTGTAGGATTTTGAACTTTTCTGGGAACAATTCCTTAGAAAAAACTTCACAAACTACAAAAAAGGTAAGTATGAATCTTTAATTTTATTAATAAAACTTGCGAACAATATACGGCGCTCTTTTCACATAGGTTCTCATCTGACATTAGTTTAGCACAATTGATATGAACTGAAGCAATCGATTTCCGCATCAAGAAGAGGAATAAAGTGAAACCTTAGAAGAAACGACTTAAAAAAAACTCCAAAAAAATGACAACCGTATTTTACAGCAGATGAAGGCTTGTTCTTCGATGGATCATGTCAAAACCTGTAAGCTTATGTGAAAAGCATTCCAGCCAGACTACTACCAGGACCGCGTTACGTACCCATGTAGATGGTAAGTGATACCGAGATTTTATTTCAGATAGTAAAATAAGTAATGTAGTGTTAGACGGGGCAAAACTCATAAAAAATTGAACGCAATTAATTTTTTTCAATCTCAAATCGATATGGATTCGAAAATAATAAAATTGAACCACCTTAATGAAAAATACAGACTTTCAAAGAGGCCCCTTTCGTTTTTTGGCATAGTTTTAATCAAATCTAAATCGTAACCGAGCAGACTCCGATGCCTCAATCGATAGCAAATAGTTACCAAAATGAGCTATCAATGTCAATATGATAACGGATGCCAACATTAGGTTTCATTCAAGTATCAGTATCTATGCTGAAATGTGATGGCAACCCGATACCCGAAGTAAAGCATCAATAATAAAATGATAGCACAATTAGGTGTTGATTTTATTACGACAGCTGAACAAGGCATCATTAAGGTTTCATTCATTTTCGCTGATCAAAAAAGAAAGATCAAAATGTTAGCATGATTTAGTATCCAACTTTCTGCGATGAAAAATCAGGTAATTCAGGTTATTAAAATGTTTTAACTGAAAACAAACACAATGATTTCTTATTCAGTTCCAACTGATAATTTTATATTTTCTCAATATTTTCTGATCTTATACAGCTTGCTTTGGAAGAAACATTTGAACGTTGCTCACAGACTTGAGTTTTAAGTTCAAAATTTAACCAAAATTACATCGCTAGCTTTGATATCTTTTGTGCGATCGATGCGACTCTGGTGCCGACATTGCCCATAAATCTAGCGAAAAATTGGAAAAGATTGTCCTGTCTGTATTAGTCTGTGCTATAAGCTTCAACTTCTAGGCAGAACGATCACTCAATCAAGGTGTTTTAAGTATCTTGGGGTTTGGTTTGATTCCAAGTGTACCTGGAGGGCCCATATTGAGTATCTGAAAGGAAAATCCCAACAAAGAATCATTTTTTTCTGATCAATCACTAGCACCTGGTGGGGAGCCCATCCACAAGATCTTTTAACCATTCTCTCAGTGATCGAATATGGTAGCTTCTGTTTCCAGTCAGTTGCCAGATCTCACCTTATCAAACTGGAGCGCATCCAATACCGTTGTCTCCGCATCGCTTTGGGGTGTATGCCCTCAACGCATAACATGAGTCTTGAAGTTTTGGCAGGCATACTACCTCTGAAAGATCGATTCAATTTACTATCACTCCGGTTCCTCATCAGGTGTGAGGTCATGAACCCATTGGTAATTGTGAATTTCGAAAGGTTACTTGAGCAAAATTTTCAAACCAGATTTATGGCTATATACCATGTCCTCATGTCAATGCAGATAAACCCTTCTTCGTATTCTCCAACTCGTGTTTGTAGCCCAGACTGCGATCATTCTTCTGTCCAGTTTGATTTGTCTATGCAGCAGGAAATTCTTGCTTGCGAGACCGCATCGTCCTCCTCTGAATCCAAGAATTTTCGGAGTTCACGTCGATGCTGATAAAATGTACTTTACCGATGGATCACGAAATATCTAGCGCCTCTCGCAGTCTCCAGTCACCATGCTCTGTATATGTAGCGGAGTTAGCAGCTATTCACTGGGCTTTGGACAGTGTCGTTTCACGGCCAGTTGGATACTACTATATTGTAACGGATAGTTTGAGCTCTGTTGAAGCAATCCATTCAATAAAACCGGGAAAGCACTCGCCATACTTCCTCGAGAAGATAAAGCATGGATCACTACAAAACTGGACGCATTAAAAGGGTCTATCTCGGAGCTATGTAAACGAAATAAAAATGTTTTGTGCTCAAATTGTAGGGTTTTTACTGCACTTTTGAGGAAAAATAATAAAAAAATTATTCCAATGTTGTTTTGATGAAATTTCGAACTTTTCGTCGAGAACCACTCATTTTAGTTTGGACACCCTATTCACTGACCTCAGCGGCCATTCACTGCCCTCAGCGTCCATTTTGTTCCACAATCTCTTCATCTCTGTTTCATCCCGAGTCGTCCTACCATTCTTCTTCATCTTCTGATTAACAATTGCTCACAATTTTTCGATAGGGCGGAATTGGGGGCAGTTGGGCGGGTTGACGTCCTTTTCGACAAAATCCACTAGTTGGCCCGATACCACTGTAGTACCTCTTCGCTATAGTGGCAGCTAGCTAAATCTAGCAAAAACTTTACTGGTTCTTTGTGAGATCTAACAAAAGGAAAAAAAACATTTTTCAGGCACTCCTCCTTGAACCGGGGGTTTTCGGCCGCAGCTCCAAATATCTTGCCAGATCAAACACTTTTCTGCAAAGTTATTGGCAAAAACTAATTTGAACTTGATGGGGACATCACTCCGACCAGTGGCTTTGTAAAATTTTTGGTCAGGAAGCCTCCTCAAATCAGATTTCGCGATTTTTGAACCAGACCACATCGGGTTTTTGAACGTGGGTGTCCAAAATTAATTTTCGTCTCGCGGCTTCTATCACGTGTAACTTTTTTGAAACAAAACTCTTGTAGGTCAAAGAATAAAACGCTTGAAGTTTTATAAAAAGCTTCTGTATTCTAAGACGTTTGTAATGAAACTTCTTTAGTGGGAGTGAATTGCCTCGCTTTTATATTTAACTTATAAATCACCGATTGCTATGATATCACCCCCTCTCAATTGGTCAACCCAAGGGAACTACGAAGTTTCTGGAACTGGATAGCTTATAATGGTTTCGTAAAAATATCGGCAATTTGTTCTCTAGTACGGATAGCTTCGACCTTCAGCCTTCCTTCCGCAATGTGGTCCCTTACAAAATGATGTTTCACGTCGATGTGTTTACTCCGCTTCGTCTCAAGGTTCTTGGCCATTCCTATACAGCCACGGTTGTCTTCGAAAATTACAGGTGGTGCTTCCGATGTGATATGAAGATCATCCAGAAGACCATTCAACCAAATAGCCTCTGCCGCCGCACTGCTCAGCGCCACATATTCGGCCTCGCTCGATGGTGTTGCCACGGTCGTCTGTTTCTTGCTGGACCAGGACACTGTGCATACAAAAACTTTAAAGGTGAAGCCACTAATCGATTTCCTGTCCACAGCATCAGCAGCCCAATCGGAATCTGCGTACCCCACGACTCTCGGTGCATTCGTGTTTCTGGTGAACTCCAAAACCATTTGCCCGGTGCCTCGCAAGTACCGTACAATCCGCTTCAAACATTGCCAGTGTTCTGTATTTGGACTCTGCTGGAACCTTCCCATGTAACCCATCGGAAAACAAACATCCGGCCGTACACACAGCATCAGATACATCAAGATGCCCAATAATTCACGATACGGTTCATCAGTCGATGTTCCTTCTTTCGTCAATTGTTGGCCTTTCTCCATTGGGGTTTTCACAGGATTACAATCTTGCAGCCCAAAACGATTTAGAATCCTTGTTACATGCGCTTCCTGGGACAACCTAAGGACACCACCTTCTCGATTGTAGGTTATCTTAACGCCAAGAAAGTGATGAGCCTCGCCACAATCCGTCATCTGGAACGCTTGAGATAGGTCCTTCTTCAGCTTCAAAATTGTATCACGTTTCCGGCCAATGATTAACAAATCATCAACGTACAGGATCAGATACCAGATATCATCCTCCATCACTTTCACGTACAAACAATACTCGTGAAGTGAGCGGACGAATCCCATCTTGAGCAACTGTTGATTAAATTTCTGATTCCAGCATCTCGGAGATTGCTTCAAACCATAAAGCGACTTAAGCAGCTTACAAACCATATTCGGCCGTACCTTGACACCATCGGGGACGGTCATGTAAATGCTTTCCTTAAGTTCGCCATGAAGGAAAGCCGTTTTCACATCTATCTGGTGAATGTGGTAGCCCTTTTGAACTGCTATGGCCAGCACTGTCCTTATTGTTGGAAGTTTGGCCACTGGTGCGTAAGTTTCGTCATAATCGATCCCTGGTTTCTGCAAGTAGCCCTTCACCACCAGGCGGGCTTTGAATCGAACCGGACGACCATCTTCATCTTCCTTCACGCAGAAGACCCACTTGGATTTCAAAGGCTTAACTCCTCGTGGACACGGCGTTAGATCCCACACGTGATTGGATTTTAACGATTGCAATTCGTCGTCCACAGCCTTCAACCAGTTGCATCGATCTTCTCGGTCATTAATATCGCCAAAAGATTCCGGTATATCTGTAGAGAATGGGCCAGCAGAATTTGCACTATAACTGGTAAAATAATTGAGGAACTTACCAGGGAGCCTGCACAGAAAAAAATTTTGACTATTACGTGTCACTGAAACTGCAACCTTTAAAATAAATCAATCTATAAATTATAAAACCTGTAATTTTAAATTGTTTTCACTGAAAGTTAACGAAGATTAATTTATTATTACAGCAAATGTCCTGTAAAAAAGTTGTACACTGAAAATTAAATGTCACGTAATTTGTTTTTCGACCTGTTAAATTACGGTAATTGTCCTGCTCCTTTTTGTTACATGACACTTACGTAATTTTACAGGAAATAATTTTTGCTGTGTGCGCTCCCGTTCGCTGCGCCTCAGCAACGTTTGTCCTCCGGACTCGTGCTGTTCTAAGTGCGAAGGGAGCGCTCCTGATGTTGCGTTCTCTGCACTCGAATCCTCACAAGCAACTTCGAATATTTCATCCTCTTCCTCATCAATGGGATCTTTGACACCGACATCAATATTGCCATCGCTTTGACCTGGAACCTCAAGCTCATCCCCCTCTCGCTCGGAAGGGAGTTGCACGACCAACGGCGACTTGGAGCTTTTCTTGACTTCAGCATATGGAAAACTCATTTCATCGAACCGTACGTCTCGAGCAATTCGCACCCTGCGAGCTTGCTCGTCCCACAACCGGTAGCCATTCGGCGCATAACCGATCATGACCATTTCGCGGCTCTTGTCGTCTAGTTTCTTCCGCTGTTGATTTGGAACCCAAACGTAAGCCCTACAGCCGAAAACTTTGAGTTTGCCTAGCGACGGTTTCTTGCTATACTAACATTCAGCCGGCGTGGTTGTGTTCGGTAGCGCCTTGGTAAGATTTCGATTTACCACATAGACCACCGACAGCACAGCTTCCGGCCACATCTCTTTCGGACTCAATCAGTACTGTTCGGACCCTCTCGATAACTGTTCGGTTGAACCGTTCAGCCACCCCGTTCTGCTGGGGCGTGTATGCAACCGTTGGCTCGATCTGGATCCCTTTCTGCGAGTAAAAATCTTTTTGATTATTCGAAAGATACTCACATCCTTGATCCATGGTAAATTTGGAAATCTTCGTGTTGAACATGGCGGTTGCCATTGCCTCGTATTCCCGAAAGCTCTTGAAAACCTCAGACTTTCGGCGCATCAAATAAACCACGGCAAAGTGTGTGTGGTCATCGATAAAGGAGACGAAATACCTTGAACCGTCCCAGGCTGGGGGATCAATAGGGCCGCATACATCCGAATGGATTCTCTCCAATGGCCTCGTTGCTCTGATTCGGGTACCGTTGAATGGCTCTCGACACATTTTCTCACGCACACAGGCATCGCACAACTCCAGACGATCTGCTTTGATGTCCATTCCGGTAGCCAGATTGTTCTTCACTATTGTTTGCATACCTTGTTGGCTCAGATGGCACAGGCGACGGTGCCAAAGAACATTAAGATTCGCCTCACATGCATTTGCCGACTTCTGCTCAACGAAAACTTCCAGTTCGTACAAACCACCACGTTGCTTGGCCGTTGCTACGATTTCTCCGCCTTTCTTGAGCACAGCTTGGTTTGGTCCAAAACTAACATGGATTCTAGCACTTGCCAGCTTTTTCACCGACATCAAGTTATCCCTCAACTCAGGAATGAAAAGCACGTTGTTGATTACCAAAGGGGTTCCTCTGTTGCTATGGCCACGAATTTTTCCGGTCACGTTGGCAACGATTGTTTGCCCATCCTTAGCAACGTTGATGACGACGGCATTTTTCAAACGGTTAGATTCGGAAAAAATGTCATCGCAATTGATCAGGTGGTCTCTCGATCCGGAATCCAGCTTGAAGATAAGCCTGCCTTCCTGTTTTGTAGAGCCTCCATGGTTTGCCAGAAAACTCACCGCCTTCCGCTGATTCGTAGAATTGGCCTCGTTCGCAACCTTTTCACGACAGTCCTTCTGAAGATGGCCTCGCTTGCCGCATTTGTAGCACTTCGGTTTGAATTTTCTGCCTTTTTTATTTTTTTTACTCGAAAATGCTGCTACCTTGCTTGTGCCCTCATCTTCATGTCGATCGGCCCGCTTTAAATCTTCCGCTAGCAATCGTTCTTTTACAACTTGCAGCGTCAGATCTTCTATTGCCAAGTTCTCCAGAGCCGTTACCAGAGGATCGAATGATTCAGGAAGCGTCTGGAATAACGAAATAACGGTTTCCGCTTCTTCGAGTTTGGCCCCCGCCGTCTTCATCTGCCGGGTGAGGTCCTCAAACGCGATAATGTACTCCTTCATCGAATCGCCTTCTTTCAGCTTCATTCGATTGAGCTGTTTTTGGAGTAAATTCTGGGTACCGATGGACTTCTTGGCAAACGTGTTCTCAAGCGCTTCCCACATGGCCTTCGCAGTGTTTTTCTCCCTGACAAACATTCGTTGGCAAGGAAAATCACGATGTGGGATTTCGCCTTTCGATCAGCCTCCTCGAACCGCCTTCTCCCCGCTTCATCCGCTGGTGCAACCTCCGTCAACGTCATCAGCACACCGGCCGAGTCCAGAAATGTTCTTACTCGAAAATTCCAATGTTGGAAACCCGGACCGCCGTTGTATTGCGGAATTCCGCACGCAGTGTTCGCAGTGGAGCCCATAACCTCTTGTAGGTCAAAGAATAAAACGCTTGAAGTTTTATAAAAAGGGATCTGTATTCTAAGACGTTTGTTATGAAACTACTTTAGTGGGAGTGAATTGCCTCGCTTTTATAATTAACTTATAAATCACCGATTGCTATGATATCAAAAACGAATCGTAATGACATTTTCAGCACTGATAGAGGAAACATTTCCGAACAAAGTACTGTCAAAACATTCCAGATCCGACAACTAGGAGCGCTATGGTATAACAAACAGTGCGTCCAGATTTCTGATGATCCATGCTTTACGTAATAATTTGAGTGCTTTATCAAAACGTCGCTTTACCATTACCTTTGTTTGGGCCTCACATTGCTCGATAGTGGGCAATGAGAAGGCAGACTCTCTGGCAAAGGTGGGCGCGATGGAAGGCGACACGTATCGACGTGAAATCGTCTTTAAAGAAACTCTCTTGTCAACTGGCAGCGCAAATGGGACGAGGATGAGTTGGGTCGGTGGCTCCACTCGATTATCCCAAAGGTAAGCCTTAAACCCTGGTTCAATAGATTGGACCTGAGTCGGGATTTTATTAGTATGTTTTCCCGTCTCATGTCCAATCATTATTTCTTAGATGCGGTACTCTATCGTTTTGACATTGCTGGCAGCAATTTGTGTGGTTGCGACCAAGGTTACCATGACATCGAGCATATTGTTTGGTCGTGTGAGGTCCATCTTGTCGCCAGAACGAATTTAATAGACTCCCTTCGGGCCCGAGGAAAACCGCCTAATGTTCCAGTGAGAGATGTACTAGCTGTGCTAGATTTGGACTACATGTTCGAAATCTACCCTTTTCTAAAAGCTCGATAGATCTTCGTTTATAATTTTTTTTTTCATATTTCCCTTTCTATTTTTCTTTCTTCTCTCACAAAGTGGTAAGTTAAGCCAACAATTGTAAACAACCAAAATCGATTTTGGCTCCTTAAAAGCCTAAAGGTATGAGCCGTTTTAAATAAATAAATTGTAAAAAAAAGATCTGGTCCTTCCGGTAACTGAAAAATGTATCGGGCCTTCAAATAGCAAAGGGTTAAATAAATGTTTTTAGCAATCTTGTAGGGAAGTTTTCGGATGAAATTATTAAACCACACATCAATTCGAATCCAACTAAACAAATTGCGAATACTTTTTTGTTTTATTTTCCTTCCTTCGTTCTCTATCGGGATTGCTTCGGGCAATTGCTTCTTTTTTTTTCTCATGTATATTTTTATTTTCTTCGTTTTGTGTGTGTGTTTTTATTTTTCTTTCTTCAATTTATACTTTTTTTTTTGCATATTGACTGCTTGAATACATATTTTGGCGATTGTTTTAAGAAACAAAAAAATCATAGTAATAATACAAATAAAATGACTTTTTGTTATCTTTAGTTGTATTCGATAAGAGGCTTACTTTTTGTGTTTCTGTTTTTTTTTTTCGTTTTTCTATATGGTTGGTATTTTCTGCTTTTATTTTTGTTTTTTCTGTACTATGGCATTTTTGTTTGGTAGTATTTTTTTCTCTGTTATAGTAGAACTTGGTTTCTATGATGTTTAGTTGTTTTAATTTTTGGTTTACTGATTAAAGTTTTAGTGTCCAGGGGGTGTATTTTTTTCGTTCAAAATTTGTTAGATGCTGTTGCTTCGTTTGTGTTTGTGAGGGCAGGTGACGTTTTTTTTCTTGTATTTGTGAGAAATAATGGTAACCTAATGATGGATTTTGTGCTTCGTTTATGCTATTTCTTTATTGGGTTGGTTCACTATTTGAAACAAACTTAAAGTTTGGGGAAACTCGTTGAACGACTCACTTCGTCTTCCATCATTCCATGCATGCAAAAAGTCACGCGAAGGATGAGTTTAACTAATTTGGACCGTTATCCGGAATGAATCATTTGAGATATTGGTGATACCATCATAAGTCTTTCAGAGACTTAACCAAAAAATATGTAACCGCAATTAATTTCGGCCGTTTTCTAAATGAACAGATGTTTCACTGCAAATTTACATGCTGTCAACATAAATTTACATCAAACTTAATTTGGTTCAAAAAATAGGTGTAACCCACTAAGGTCCGTTTGTGATTATTGAGTCATAAAAATGTTTGATTAATAAAATATTTAAGTCATCGGCATCCGAGTCGTCCACGAGCTGCTGCCCTATTTCAGATTTTGTTTGTAATTTTGATTGGTTTAAGTATAGTTTCGTAAGTTGTATTTGTGTGAATACCCCGCTATAAGATGGTCCGATTAAAATTTGTAACTTTCTACGCGGTAATTTGCTGGCCCTTTCTAATAACACTATGTTAGGTCCGATACCTGTACTCGCTCCTCGAGGTTTTTTTTTCAAATGTTAGCAACTCTTCGGGGTTCTTTTTTTTGGGAAAAGTGTATTCAGTAACTTTTTTCCTCTATGCGGAGTTATGTTATCTAGAGGTTTGTTTTTTTTTGTTAGTGTGTTTGCTGCTAATTTCATCGTCTTACGCAATTCGTTACAATTCACTTGGTTTTTCATCTCAACTTTCAACTTTTTTTTACCTTTTTCTTCTTTTTTGATATTTGCATTTCACTAAATAATACAAGTTTTTTCGCTTGTGGTATATATATTTTTAGATGTATATATATAATATTCAGTCAAACTGTGAAACAAAATAAACAAAAAAATAACTATCTCAAATAAACGGGAAATCGAAACAACACAATGGCATCACGTATTTCTTACAACGAAAAAATTCAGCTCAAAAACAAGCTGGGTGTGAACAATATTTAGGGAATTGCTTGAAATGGTCGATTCCAACAGAAAAAGATTGGGTAACAAAAAGTTCGGTGAAACGTAAGCAGCACACTTCTTGGAAAGTTGTGTCTCTTATTTGTTTTTGGAGCAATATAGAATCACTGGTTGGTAGTTTTATTGATTTTTTTTTCAAACTTTTTTTTAGTTGATTTTCTCCCTTCCTAAGATAATACTCACAAATCACTACCAACTGCTGGGGGTTTTTGTGTGACCATCAGGATCGTTCGAAGAAGATGATGAATTTACGATTTACCAGAACGTGAAACCGGCCCCGTTGCCACCGTGGAGGAAATTGTTCTTCTTCTTGGTCATCACAACCTGTTGACCTTGCATGGCAGCCATTTGGGCAGCGTTAGGGGCGATTCCAGGCGGCGGAGGAGGAATGCTGGCGGACCCACCGGTTTTACCGAAACGAGCACCGGCATCGTACATGGCACCCTGTAAGTAATTTTTCAAAATGATTTCTTATTAGCTCAATCGATAGAATTTTAGCTTGTAGGTCATTGATCACAAGTTCAAGCCCGAAAATAGGCCTGATTAACTAAAACAAGTTTATTTACCTGAACGGGATAGATTGGTGTCTGGTGGTAAACCTGCTGCGGTTGACCCTGGTGTGTCGGTGGCCCAGCAGCAATCTGATACTGGTACATGGTGCCCGGGTGAACGACCGTCTGGGTTGGGATCGCGGTGATGGTACCGGACGGCTGGGACACGGCCGCAGCATACGGTGGTGGTGGCGGAAGATGAGAGGGCGCAAACTGCATCGGGGCGGCAGCCGGTGGCGGTGCCGACGGATTGACGCTCCAACCGTTGGCAGCATAGAATGGCTGCTGATGGACCAGCCCCGGCGGGTAAGGCGAGTAACCAGCGGGAGTCATGCTAGTCATCACGGAACTGTACGACGGGGGCAACTGAGCGTGTGCCGGTATCTGGAAGATAAGGACAGAGGAGGTGGCCGTATTAGCAGCAGTCTATTAGAAATGGTAAATTGCAATCACTCCTGGTATCTCCAAATGCTATCGTTTCCTACTTTTTCATAGATTACTCCATCGGACCCAGGATTAAAAAACTCACATAGTCGCGAATTCTGGTAAGACCGAAAGAGAAGGAGTCAAATACGTATCCAGTTCAACCAAACGGCGTCAAATACCGAGGAATTCGCACATTCGAATTTCCCTGACATCAAGAGCTGGTAGTCTACCGCACAATCGACCGATATTGGACGTGTGATGACTTGGACATTGGACATACAGGTAAGTCTATTTTATGATTGAAGCATATCTATAATATCTAAATCACTAAATGTGTTTCCAATTGGCCGAGTTCTCCACTACCTTGGAAAAGTAGAACCCTTTTGTAATCAGCTATCAAAATATGAGTTGTAAAAAATGCTTATTGAAGTTGGTAGCACTAAAGAAAGCAAACGCCATTGCCTCCGGCAGAAAATTTATGTTCGAATATCGCGTTTACATTCCTGCAGGATGTACATTAGACTAAGTCGATTTGGGATCATTTTCGAATTCCTCAAAGCCTGGGGTCTTAAAAGCTTCGTTTTGGTCCAAAACTCATCCATGATTTTTTGTAGAATTTTTAAGTAACGTTTACATGAGTAAATTTGAACTTTTAGGTTTGTATGGGAAAATTGAATTTTTTGTTCTGAAAAATCAACATCGTTTTTGTTTCTTCTGTGGAACCGAGCCAGCTGACAGTTTTTGTGCCAATTTATAAAATTCTTAAGGGAAATTTTCCTCTGAACAACTTTGTCGAAGACCGTAACTTCGTATCTTATTAGGCAAAAAGGTTATTAGATGTTGTATGGGTATATGTCTTTTCGCATTGATAAACAACAAATTCAATTGACATCACTGCAGGGCGCCTAGCGAGGTATTGCATGACTACGTTTCTTGCGATACTTCGCGGGGCTCCAGCAGTGATGTCAATTGAATTTGTTGTTCATCAGTGCGAAAAGACATACCTCTGTTAAACAGCTAATAACTTTTTTGACTACGAAGTTACGGTCTTCGACAAAGTTGTTCCCATCCCAATTTTCCCATACAAACTTAAAAGTTCAAATTTACTCATGTAAACGTTACTTGAAAATTCTACAAAAAATCATGGATGAGTTTTGGACCAAAACGAAGCTTTTAAGACCCCAGGGTTTGAGAAATTCAAAAATGACTCCAAATCGACTCAGTATAATGTACAACATTTTTTTCCAAATTAAGGAAGTTTTGTAAAAAAAATCATGCTATCGTGAAATAATCGAACTGGTGAGCTTTTTTGCCATTCCATCAGAAAGATATAAGCACTGATAAGATATAAGTATCGATCATGTCAAAAAAATCACAGCTCGTTAAGACGCTGAGTACGGGGGGTTTTTGTAGTTGGCAAATCTGATTCTATTAGGGAACATCCATAAATGACGTAGCATTGGGGGGGGGGAGCGGGGGTTTGACTTTGTGTGACGATGTGTGACGAGAGGGGGGGTAGGGGTTCAAATAAAGCTACGTAGCTTTAATTAAATATCGAAAAAAAAAAAATAATTAAAATTGATTTGAGTAATTTTCACTTTCACGCGCCCCTTGGTTGTGCGTTTTCGATACATTCGCATACAGTCTCAGATTTTCTATTCTCTCCCTCTCTTTTGGACGAAAACGTCAAGTCTGTCGCCGCCGTCGCCACGATCGACGCCCAACACGAGAGAGGCAAAAGAGAAGAAGTTAATGATGGTTTCCGTCTGAGCGATTTAATTAAAAACCGATTTTAAAAAATGGGGGGGGGGGGGGTTATTGAAGCTACGTTATTATCCAGGGGGGGGTCTATGACTTTGTGACGAAATGCTACGAGGGGGGAGGAGGGGGTATAAAAACTAAAAAAAAAGCTACGTCATTTATGGATGTTCCCTTACCTCCGTCGTGGCAGATTTGGGTTTGGGGGGGGGGGGGGGGGGGGGGTTTGGTAAGTTAAAAGCGGAGAACTGTTTTGTTAGGGGGTAGTTTTTTTTCATGCAGCGAAAAAGTTTTTTAGGACAAGAAATTTTCCTTTGTTTAGTGGCTAAACAAAGGAAAATTACTTTGATTCTGGGGCAAATAATAAAACCTTTGTTTTTAATCTACTTTCCTTTATTTCAAAGAATTTTTCACCTTTAAATTTAAAAAATTTCTTTGATTCAAAGTATTTTTTTAATTCAAAGAATAAATCCTTTGTTTCAAAATTTTTTCTTTAGAATCAAACTCATAATACATTGTATCGAATAAAAAACAGTTTGTTTCAAAAGAATATATTTTTTTGAATTAAAATCAATTTTATTTTGTTTTTTTTTTATTTCCATTTTATTGTGTTATCAGATTTTGGGGGATGAGTTCTCTTGCTAAAGCTAACTTTGGGCTTAGCCATCAATAAGCAAACTTGTAGGGAGGAAGTTTTATTCGGGTTGGTGGGGAAAGTTCTCAAGTTCTCAAGGGAAAGTTTTTGAGGTTCAATGTAAGAAACGATCTGGACAGATTTCAACACAATTTATTTTGTTGTATGTATTTTGAGGAAGGTTTAAATATATTATGTTAAAACTTTTTTTAAACCTTCGAGAATCAATATTTAACAATAAAGAGAGAGATGGGGGGGAAGGTATTTATCAATATTACGTTATCTAAATAGGGCGGGGGTACGTTGCTGTGTTACGATTAGTGACGTGCGTTACGTAATCAATGAATGTCGCCTTAGTTATGGGTTCTATACCTCATTTAATAGGAGGCTCTCGATTCAGTTCGATAATAATCAGTCGATTTAGGAAAATCTAACGCGTTTGAGGTTAAAATTGATCCTAAGTCTCATGCAAAATTTAGTTCAGATTAGATCACGGAAAGGAGTCGCACTAAGAGCCTGAAACTCATATATAATTTTGAGATATTTTGTTCGAGAGGAACATGATAAACTAAACTTGTCAACAATAATCCTGGAATCTATCTGACTTTCTATCTCTATCTATATTCTCTAGAGTTATGATAAAAAGGATATTAAGCTTTAAAATTAGCTTTCGAAGAATCAAAAGTATACCGTAATTTTCATTAATTGACTTCACAGAAGCCTGATCAATTTTGTGTTATAAGGTACACAGGGGTAGGTGTGGACGGTTTTTCGTATAGTTGAACTTTAAAAAATCAGCAGTGGATAAATTTTGATAAAATGACGTTCATTGTGATGCAGAATATGTTGTTTACAAACGCTGAAGAGATGATCTTCATAGAAGCAAAGCGAGAAAAGTTATCACGTTAATTGTTATGGACTGCTGGTGTCTTCACTTATCCCGCTTTATGAGGTATCTAAGTGTGGACGGTAGATTTTCCCTTTGATTTGTCAGGAAATTTTCAACAAATTTTTGTTTTCTTTGTTCAAAACATAACTTTATTGCTCGAACCGTCCAAAATTTGAAAAAGTTCATGGTACTATTAGCAAGGCATCTTTCAATGATTATTGTGTAAAATTTATGTTGCAACACACGATTTGATCGAAAATATATATATTTATTCCAGAACAAACAAGTACTTTACCCAACTTTTCATGATCCGAATGCTAAATATAGCTAAATTGTATTGGACGAAGGACAGAAATTTGAAAAAAAGGTGTAAACATCAAGTCTGTATAACGCCGTCCCCACTTAGGGGTACAGGAGGGTCTGGAGAATTATTTTTTTTTGTAAATAAACTCTTTTTTTTTCTTCATTTTTAACCGACGTTTCTTTTCCTACTGGTTGTTTCGAATGTAAGCATTGTTTCAGGAACGCCTTGTTCGACTCTAGCCAGCCGCACAAAATATTCTAATGTTTGTAAACAAACTCATTGAACCTCCTCGCGCACTTCTTGTCTACTTACTGTGAAAGTAAGAAAATTTCGTGTTTCTAATAACCTTGCTTCACACCATGGTTTATGACCATTAAATTGTCACGTGTTGGGGTAAAAGGTCCAATATTTTTTTTTTTAAATTTATTTATTTGTTCTCACTCTTGAATTTTCAAATAAAAATATTTCTTTATTTAGCTATAGAAAATGGATACTTACTTGACTGTTCATGTATTGCTGATATGCCGCTGATTGAGCTGCATCATACGGATAACCTGAAATATTTAAAGCAAAAAATCAGTTTAGATATTTTTATTCACATAGGTTTGTACGATAAGTTGAATAGCTAAAACATGATTTGGCTTCTACTCCTATGCAAGTATCTCGAATAGGAAATTAATTGTTTGCCAGAAAAACTGAAATGGGATTTTTTTTAAGTTTCAAAATTTCATTTATTATTTTTACTTTTTTTCATTCTACGTGATAATTGAGAATGTACTAGTTGTTATTTAGTAGTAAAAGTTGTTATTTAATGGAAACTGAAACGCTGTAAACACCTACTCAAACAGAATCGTTTTAATACTCAACGATTGAAATAAAGGTCATTGGGAAAGTTAAATGTTTTTGTGCATCAAATTGTATTTTTTCGAAATTTCAGCAGTGATTCATGCAACCGAATTGAAAAAAGATTGACAATTTGATAAGAAGATTCGTTTAATAGCACCTGAGATAAGGTACTTCTAAAAATCTAAACGTTGATTGATTCATCACTTTGCTTCGGTTCTTCTAATTGCAGCTGGCAAATGCAACTCTAGCGTTACGCCCCCCACTGCGATGGGAGAAATGTTCGAAACACTCTTGATGCACAACGAACCGAGGAATTGTCAATTTTCGCATCGAAAAATGCACTTTTCGACGTCCCGGAAGTCAATCCGACCATTTCGAACAACCACTGATGAAATAATTTTCCCAAGAATGTTAATTACGACGTGAGGGTGAGTAGTCATGTTTTTTTCGCCATCGCGCCAAGCACAAAAGCTGCAATTTCAGCTTCTGCTTGATACCTACCATTATTCACTTTGTTATTCATGATTATTGGAATTATCGGTCGTTTTGCTAATATTGTTAACTTGTAAATTTGTAACTATATTAAATTGTTTATACTATATAAGTTAAAAGTAAATACAAAATTTCGATTTCAAAGACTATCTTTTCTGCCTCCCTTTTAATAGTAACTCTTTCTGAATATCGATTTGTTGTTTGTCTCTTTGGATTGGATGGCCAAAATGTCAGAACTCAGCAGCAGTTTGGCAAAACTGCTTGTCTGTATATGTTGTCTCTTTTCAGCACCCGCTCATCTTTCGGTTGAAAGGAGACGGATAGCCGCAACCACTGCGATGTTTTCATGATGCGATTATGATCATTGACGATGTATCAGGGGTAGGTTGAAAGCAAATAATAGGAAACTCACCGAGAAATTTTCGCTAGGCCTGCCCTTTTTGTGTAGTTAGCAAAAAAAGTGTTCTTTAATGTTCGGGAGTTCATTGAAGACTAGTAAAAATTTTAAGAATCGCTCAACACATCCTTTTTAAGGATTGCTTTGCTTCACAATCTGTTTTTTTTTCACAATCTGATTTGTTACAAAATCTGAGAAATACAAATAAAATTGAAAATGGGTTGATTTATCAGAATCACTTACCTACCACTGCCCTTATTCGCATTTGAGTCCCATGTGAATTTTATAATTTTAGAGTTATCGATGGCAAACGCTTCCTTGTGGTCCAATTAACATATAAAACAAGTTTTTGTTCGAAGTTTGTTTCCAAATTTTGGAAAAAAATTTGACCCCTGGTGTGTGAAAAAAATTTGCATATGAGTCGCCATGAACAAAATTCAGCTCTAGAGCATTACAATTGAAGGAAACTGTAGATAGAAAATTAAGTAAATCAATAATTTAATACTAAAACATGAATTTACATATGGTCGGGATTCGACCAGACCGAACTGAACGCCATCAGCATTTTTTCGAGTCACTTAAGTTTGATGTACGAATAATTTCAATTATATACGATTTCCGTAAATTTTAACGACCAAAACCAATATCTTATAATCCAAGAAACACGACCCAGTGAGTTATTTTAGTTTTTTCGGTGTCGCATAAAAATGACATGAGTTTCAAAATCGGCACTTTAAAATTTTTCTCATGGCGTTCAGTTCGGTCTGGTCGAAGCCCGGCCATATAAATTGAACGTGATTCCGAAGAAATCTGTTTCTTAATCAAAAAACATTAATAAGTAACAGGTAAACTCTCCCAAAATAGGTTTTTCGACAAAAATCAATCGATGAACAACGCTCAATAGATTATACAGCCTTCGGCCAGGATGGACCTTCCGTGGGTAATTTTGATGATCTAATGTTTGATCGATAAGTGGTACTTAAAGTGTTGTTCCGAATACAAATAAAAAACTTTTTTTAATTGCTTTTTCTGTATCCACAACAATATCGATTTAAATAAGTTTTGATTCAGAATATTTCGAAAACTTACTTTAGCACAAAAGAGTTAAGAATATTCGCATATGAGTCACATGAGTATTTTATTGTAAATTCTTCGTAAATACTAGTTTAGAATTATGTAAGTACTTCAAAAGTAAACAAATGTATTCTTTGAAGTTTTTTTTCTATCCGAACTGATAGGTATTACCAACAATTTGTTGGCAACAAACGATGCATACGATTGTTTTCATGAAAACAAGCTTCAAACTTTACAAGCGTTTTTCTCGGTTTGCAGTTTTTACACAAGGGACTCATATGCGAATATTTATGTAGGGTGGCAACAGAAACATCTCTGATCTCTCAGATTCAAATTCCTCATAACTGATACATTTTTAATTTTAATTGGAATAGAAAAAAGTAGCATTCATTACTAGTTGTAACATGTCATATTTATACGCATTATTTGAAAAAAAAAAAACGCTTTCCAAAATCGAATTTTAGCCTAAAATATTGCTCGATTTCCAAAAGAATCGAACATAAATTTGACGAGTTTCCATACAAGTTATTTCGAATAATGTGACTGATTATTTGAACAATAGGATCCCTCAATTTTCATAAATCACAATTTTCTTTCAAATCCCAAACATATCGTTCTAAATTTCATAACTATATTCTAGACAATGCGTTTACACGGTTCAGTCGATTGAGGGATTGAGGTTAAGCGAACTGTTTTACCTTTCTTGGGGGAGACCCGCATGTGATGGACATCATACAGAGAAGAAGATGGAGAAGGATCTGCCTGTTCGACATAATACGAAACATCAACTATCGAGTTTACTCGTTTCACAAACTGTTTAGATTGCTATTTATAATTCCTAACTTTGTCTTCAACCGTCTTTAACGGGATCGTCTGCCGTTGCCATCATCAAGTTTGATCATTGAATCAGCGCCGTCGTCAGTGCGTGCGGTTTCTCGTCTCGAAAAGAAAATGTCAAATAAAACAGAATAGCACTTTACTCGCATGCATTCGTCACACTACAACTGATCTCCATTTGGAGGTGGACTGCCTACGAATACGGCAAAACAAAATGTTCGCACAGAAGTATGCGAGCACCACACAACTTCAAGAGGAAAGATCTATAAATGCCGCCGTCGCCGTCGCGAAGAGAAAGGAAAACAAGCGCAGCAGCTTATTCCCATCATCATCATCATCATCATCGTCGTCGTCGTCGTTCAGTCGTCGCGTTGTGAAGCAAATTAAAACTTTTTTCCTTTGAACAGTGCGCGATAACGAGTGATATTTTTTTAAGTGAAAATATGCCCATGAATCGGTTGTTTTAACTAGTGACACTATTGCCAATGTCTGGGGCACCGCTTCCGGTACAAGGTGACGATATTTTTCACGCGTTTGGATTGTGAAAAGTTCCGTAAATGTGTAATTGAAATCGGCAAAGAATCTGCCCCAGGAAAGTGTAACACATCGAAGAGAGAGAGACAGAGAGGGCTCTGGTTGGTGTGGTGCTATTAGTTGAAAACTTTTTTTTTTATGTTATCGGCTTGCGGGTGGAAGGGTCGATACGCGGAAACCAGAAGAAGAAGAGAAGCACCAGGAGGGAAGGCAGAAGCGCAAGTTTAACGATACACAGTATAAGCCAAGGTAGGTATCGAAACTTCCTCATCCCCCAGCGAAACCGATCCTGGTTTGGACTGCTGCTTGTAACATCCAATGTTTTTTTTTCTTCCGTTCGTTCGTTTGAAACGAGCGAGATCTGTGAAACTGCTGCATACCTTCCAACGAATTTGTAGAATTTATTTCCGGAACTCTCAAATTCTTGTTAGATGTATGTTAATGACAAAATTCTCGAAAGTAAATTAATAGAAATAATATTAACAAAACATATTATGTTCTCTTTTTCCCCTAATTATGTTCCTATTTTTTTAAAAACAAATCGAAAAAATAGTATTGCTCGGTTAACACATTTCACTACGGTATATTTAGAAAAACTGCAGTACTTCAATCGAGAAAGTTTTAGAATCTGTTACTAGATTTTTCTAGTCTAGAATTCTAGTATATCTCTAGTGATTTTAATGTATTAGTGTTCAATTTTTCTCCTTATAAATTGCGTATTTATTTCACGAAATGGAGTGGGGGAAATTGTCGATGGCAGTACAACATTGATTTTAAGAAAACGCATTGCCCTAATAATATATTGACACCACAAAAAAAAGGATAAATAGCAGCCTAATATGATGTTTGAAATATGGTTATTCAATCTGTAAAGGTAAACCAATGACATTTGCGGTAATCTGGGAATCTTCGGATTAAACAATTGTTAATAGCTTTTTCCTATGTTAATTGAAAATTATAGTTTTGTATTAGTTCACAGTGATTGCTTTGATTTCAACTTCAAGTTGAAATGCAAAACTATCACATCTCCCTTTCTTGAAAAAAATAATAAATCCAATTCCAATTCCAAAACATTGGTGAGATGGTAACTGCACACAATTGGTTCTACTCCATCAACCGGCCACCACCGTTTATAAGACATTCTTTTTATTTTTAAACGTCGTGGCGATGATTACAGTTTTTTTTATATGTTAACAGTTTCAGGATCGTCGGATAAGACAAATGATAATTATCATTTAGATTCATTTAGATTATAATCTCAACACCCTATCTAGGAAAGTGATCCCCTCAAATACCCCTTCCTAGTATAAGTAAAAAAATATGACCCTCGGCTCAGAAAAACTTGTAATAAGTAAATTGGCCTCAAATAAATTAAATTGATTAAAAAAAACAGTATCAGAGTAATTTCGATCATTTGTCATAAGGCTGGAACAAATATCAAATGCTTCTTTTGTCAACTCCCCTTCGAAATTTCCAAAAAACCTGGGGGGGGGCAATAAATAAAGTTTGAATTATTTTATGTAAATTTCGAAAAAAAAAAATTAAATATCCGAAAGATTACAAGACCAAACAACAAATTATGAAAGATGGGAGTTATTTCACTTTTTGTATTTTTGATTTTATTGAATTTTTCGATAAATAATTTCTTGATTTATCGGTTTTGTGCAATTATATAGTATGCAATTTTGTTGCTTACAAGCTTTCGTGCAATTTATTCCAGTTCATTTGTTTTTCGCATTATTTTTTATTATCCCCTTCTCGCAATATTCCAATTTCTAGTGACAAAAGAAGGATTTGAAATTTGTTCCGGTCTAATTGTGGACAGAAAGTATGTCAATTTATTGAAGCTCTGATTTCGGATGTTTTCCTATGACCTCATCCATCCCACGTTTTTATCCGCAAAGCCTGTTTTGGTTTTCGTAGGATACTCAGTTATTTCTACCTCGATCTAAGGCAGACACAATTATTAATAAACAATTAGGCCGGAACAAATATCAAATTCTTCTTTTGTCACTACTACCAAACCCCCCCCCCCCCCCCTCGATTTTTTCTAAAAATCCCGAAGGGAAGGATTTATCAAGTTCAAGGTCTCTTATTGAAAAAAAATAATCAATTCTTGTATACAAATATATTACATGCAAGCTTTTCCAACTTGTTACAATGTTTTGAAAATTTTGATTAATTTTTTATTATTACTCCTCATGATGCGTCAACTCCAAGTGACAAAAGAAGGATTTGAAATTTGTTCCGGCCTTAAAAGTTGAGCATTTTTGATGATCTCATTTGGTAACTTCTTCGAGATTGCAACGTTGTCGGTATCTGTAAAAGGTTAGCGCACATTCAGATTTTTAACAAAGTGTAAAGGCCGATAATTTTGTTATTCCCTGTACCACGTTCAGTTTACAACCACTCCTGTTGAGCTTGAATCTTCTTTTTGTTGTGGGGAAAGTGAGGAAATATCTTAGCAAAAATTCCGATCTTCAATTAGTTTATAAAATCCAAATAAAATCGTGAACTTTATTGGCTGACCTATATTTTTAATGTGAAATCGGACGCTGAATCCGAAAATGAAATAAAAAAAAAACTTCGGTGAACAGTTTTTGAGTTAAGCCCCAAATATGGAATTTTGGAAAAACCGTAATATTTTCTATCATAAAGTCACTGATATCAACAATATTGTTGATCGTACGCAAAAATGAAGTTCAAATGATAGATAGAAAATTTACGGCGCGTTCGTAAATTGATTTTTTTGGGTGATGCATCAGTCGATTGATTTGTTTGGTAGATGTCAAATCACTTTCCATATGCTTTTGCATACGTTTGTTTGGAATTTCGAACGCCAGCATCGATAAAAAAATCACTTCGATAGAAAAAATCAATTTACGAACACGCCGTTAATCATTTTTTATATGCAGAAAAGATATTTCGAATTGATGTTATGCATTTCGAGATATTTGAATCTGAACACAAGTACTTTTTTTATTTTCAAAATTTCATATTTGGGGCGTAACTCAAAAACTGTTCTACTGAGATTTATTTTTTAAATTTCGTTTTTAGATTCAGGTCTCGATTTCACATTGAAAGTAATGTTCAGTACACTTAGTTCAAAAATGCTGCAAACATGTAGTGTTATTAACGCATATGTGATTAAAATTACAAGTTACACATTTGTAGTTAAAATAGCATTTAAAACTAAAACTCTGATTACGGGTTGATATCTGCATATGGAGTCAAGTCAGAGCTTTTTTGTTACTTTAGGGAAAATTGTAAAAGTTTAGCTTATTTGTATTCATTTTAATACCAAAATGATACCTAATGACTTTTAAATATGACAAATTGTACGATGATACGCCAATTTCTTGAATCGTTGAATCTTAAATGACACGGGACTCGGCTCAGCGAAAAAGTTCCTTTACGTTGAATTTTGATGATTTTCTTTAAATACTTAAATATACATACAGTACCGTTCATAATTGTATAGAAATTGGAAGCACGGGCACTGTCACTTCGACTTTGAACTTCCATAACTTTTTACTCTGATGATATTTTTTGATCAAATTTTTTTGCGTTAGCTAGACCCGAGTAGACTTTTATGGCAAAATTATACCTTATTTTGCTATCATGCCTTGAAAGTAAATTGAGGTATCATTTTGCCCGAATAAAGGTGGTACAATGCCAAAATTTGGGTCTCACTTTCCATATATGGATACCTCAATCATGTCAAGTGTAGGTTTCACTGAAACCTAAATGATACCTTGTTTAGCCAACGTTTCGAAATGAGTTTTGAAGGCATAATGATACCACTTTGAGGTATAATTAACATCCAAAATTTGGCATCGTTGTGATATCAAATCCCTTTTTAAAAACGCTGCCAAACGAGGCATCAATAAGCTTCCATTTAAAACAAGAATTTGGCATCATTGTGCTATCTTTCAATTGAAAACGATACCCAAACTTAGGTATATCCCGAGTCATTTTTATGGCAAAATTATATCAAATTCTACTATCGAGCCCTATAAGTCTATTTCAAATTAGTCAAATTATGATAATATAAGGTTTTATATTATCTTTGACTAATTTGACTAATTTGAAATAAAAATTTTAAATAAATAAGTGATAAAAAACCGTTAGATTTTGGCAACATAAAATTTGCTGGCGTGTTGCCAAAAACGAACGGGGTCTGTACTAAAATCGCCTGTAATTATGCAATCATTCATCGTTACACTAATACGAGATAAAATTCGTGGTTTATAAAATCGCCTTAGGTTATGCAACGAATATAACATTTGTGATAAACTTTCCTCAGTGTGGCAGTAGGGTAACGGACTTATTTTGGACCGGTTGATTAATTTAGACCATCTTCCTTATACACTTCCTTAAAAATCAACTACTCATGAAAAACATGAGCATGAGCAAAAACATGGCTGAAGTCCGGGTTAAAAATATATTTATCTGTATTTTTCATGATTAATGACTGTATAAGAGAAATAAGCATGCCAAATTGGGCCATAATTGACCCTAGGCAAAGTCGTGTAAACGCAGACAAATAAAAAAAAGAAATAAGCATGGTGGTTCAAATTATCACCTGTTTCAAAATAATGTTACCCTACATAATCTGATTTCTCGATTTTCTTAGCTTTTATTTATTGAATCTCCTGGAGTGTGGTTTTGATTATGAGTTTTGAATAACCTTTTGGATTTCAACATCTAAAATTATAAAAACTCTTTGTTTTCCTCCTCAATATCATTGTGAAATTTTAATTATATAATTTAGAAAATGTTTTAAATTTTTTTTCTTTGGATTTTTTAAATAAGATGATTTATCCTTAGATTTAAACATCTTGACTTAATTAATAAATCAATTTTTTATAGTCTCTATTAATTTTTAATAGCTCGACTGGTTTTCATCTGTTACAAATTAGGACTTTCGCAGAGAGATTACCACCAAAAACTTTTCGTTCGAAAATAAACCATTTTCACAAACCCTTAAACATAAATATTAATATTCCAGTCTATAAAGGCTACTCTCTGTCAAACCCATCATTAAAAGTACCTATCCACATTAGGACTTTTCCAAAAGTTCAACAGAAAACAAAAAATACTTTTTTTAAGTATCTCAATATTAAAGTTTTAAATATTAGTACCTGTACGGTATTTGGCAACTTTTTACTGAAAGTTTAGTCATTTTCATTTAATAGAATATTGAGCCATTTAAAATAAAAACCTGAATTTATAACTACTTTCGATTTCCATGACTTTGCAATAAAAAACATTCGATGTAGGCTTTTCAAAATGGTCACTAAACAAAGTATGGTTCATGAGAAAGTGTTATGTTAAGTTATTTATTAACGCGTAGTTATTAAATAAGTAAATATACTTTTAACGATAGTTTATTAACGCATTTGAGCAAATGAACTAAAAACTATTTAAGTATTTCTGAACATTTTCCCTGACACTATATTGTTTGGGAGACTTGAGACATTCGACCATGATTCATGAATTACCCACAGAAAATTGATACTTTTTGTGACATTTCTCAACCTATTCTGTTTCCTGTTGAATCACTTGTACGGCTGATTTTGCCAACTCTTCTGAACATTGTTGAAAATCCTCAATTTCCCTAGCTTCACTCCCGGTAGAATAATCATCTTCTGAGTGTTAACGTTTTTTTCGCAAATGATCGCCTTCAATGTTTTCGTTGTACTTTTCACTCAACTTCACTTTCGTTGTACTTCACCGCTACTTTTTTTTTTTGCACCGCTTCCTATGCTCTCTTACGACACTGTGTCTGAATCTTGTGCTTCTTTTTCGTAGAAAAGGATTGAGACTGAGTGAGAACATTATTCAATAAACGGGGCTCCCGGTTCGTTCACCTTCAAGTCGATATTTCCGTCCTAACCGATCGTCAGGAAATAAGTGGTCAGAAAGTCTTCGGTGAGATGCTTTTCTAACACGTCTTCGTTGGTTTTGAGCTGGAAAAGAGCAGATGGTTCTTTGAATGTTTGGTTATTTCTACTTCCGGAACCGCTTAAAAACGGATCAGCCGTACCAAAACCTTTGGGTAATCGCCACTATATGAAGTCGAGAATCACGCTGTGTCTATGGTTCCAAACCACTTCCGTTGGGTGCAAACAGAATAAAAGTTTTCGATAATCTGATTGAAGCTTTATTAGATTTCATCGGCGCAGACTGACTATGGAGATAAAAGAAACAACTGTTAGACCCATGCTGACTTTCTGACTAAGTCTCGATCATACTTACCGCAGTAATTCACCAACAATAACAGGTAACTATCGGGATATTTCCGATTTTTCACTACGCACTGCCTCTGGAGTCTGGAGTGTAGGAGGCCACTGACTCGTAAACAAAAAAGTTTATTATTGTTGTATGTTATTGAAACCAGGGTTGGACCAGTAACATCAAATATATGTCTGTTGGTTTTCTTTTGTTTAAAAATAGGTGAATAGTATTTTTGTCATAATGTTGTTATCAAACCAAAAAATCAGGAAGAGTTTAATAATGCTTTTTGAAAAACAAAAGTATTTAAGGTACACCGGGGTAAGTGGGGACGCGGGGTAAGTGGGGACGGTGGCTATTACAACAATACCGTCAACTATTTTTTTCAAACTTTTAATGCAGAATGTTAAATTTACTTGTAATCTATCCAATAACTGTAAAAGAGATACGGTTCCGACAATAACGGATGTTTACGGTGACTTTTCGTAAATTTTCTAATTTTAACTACGATGTGAAGGTGATGTGCATCTTTTTCAATCGCAAATTTCTCGTAAACTAGCTGGCTCTTGACGAAAAACTCTACATTGCAACAATCCTTACATTAGAAACAACCAGTTAGGAAAAGAAACGACGATTTAAAATTAAGAAAAAAGAGTTTATTTTAAAAAATCAAAAATGTTGTCTCCAAACCCTACCTGGGGTAAGTGGGGACGGCTTTATACATACTTGATGTTTAGATAATTTTTCAATTTTCTCTCCTTCATTCAATACATTTTAGCTTTATTTAGCGTTCGGATCATGAAAAGTTGGGAAAAGTACTTGTGTTTTCTGGAATAAGCATATATTTTCGATGAAATCGGATCTCGTGTGTTGCAACATAAATTACACACAATTATCACTACTATGAACTTTTTTCAAAATTTTGGACGGTTCGAGCAATAAAGTAACGTATTCAACCAAGAAAACACAAATTTGTTGAAAATTTCCTGAGAAATCAGAGGGAAAATCCACCGTCCCCACTTACCCCATAAAGCGGGGTAAGTGAAGACACCAGCAGTCCATAACAATTCACGTGATAACTTTTTTCGCTTTTCGTTTATCAAGCTCATCTCTCCAGCATTTGTAAACAACATGTTTAGCATCACATTGAAAGCGATTTTATCAAAATTGATCCACTGCTGATTTTTCAATGATTTTTTAAAGTTGAACTATACGAAAAACCATCCCCACTTACCCCGTTGTACCTTATAAATTTATCGTTAAATGGTAGAATATACATCTGTTTCTTTAATCCACAATTGACGCATTGTTTGAACTATTTGATTTATAATCAGTGAAGAAGAAAAATCCGATGCAATGTTAATAAATTTTTTCACCACATCCTTCAGCATCACAAAATTTGCACAATGTCGAAGCATCTTCTAAAATCTGTTAAATTTAATAAAATCTGGCTAATTCACATTGACAAATTATTTTTTGTTTGTGATAGAAGATTTTTGATTTATCTAAGTAACCATTCAAACAAAATCAAGAATTATCGATAAGTCATTTTATGAATAATTATTAAGAAAATATGTTTTTATTTCAGACAGTTTAGCATCTTAATCGCTTAAGTGTCTTATTGAAAAGGATTTTTTCAAGGTCTGTCACTTATAAACTTTTGTACCTATCGATTTCTGAATACAAATGTGTTACTTTGATTTTAACTCGGTTCGATTCAAGTACTGTAATAATTTAGTACGGTTTTTATCAATAATTTATTAATAAAATGGGCCGTATTTACTGGTTTAATATTATTTTTTATCAAACAAAATAAAAATTTGCCCATTAATCTTGCTAAATTATGACAACATTTATATTTAAAAATTGATTTAAGTTAATGAAATTTATACAAAGTACTCAAAAATAGAAAAAATCATAGAAATTGAAAAAACAACAAATACAAACTAAAATCGATAAAATTGATATTAGGTACTAAAACAGTAAGTGATGGTCCAGGGTGGAAAACAGAAGAAGAAAAACCGAAAAAAAGCGTTCGAATGTTAAATTGATCTGGTTGAATCACCGACTAGTGAGCAGGTATCAAGTCTTTGAGAGAGTTTAGCATAGGATAAGTTTACAAGTTTCACCAAACTTAGCATGCCTTATCTATAAAACAACAGTTTTGAGATTTTGTTTGCTTCCAGCACGATTTTTTTTCATAAACGATTACAAATCTTTTCAAAAAGTGCTCATTTTTCTGTCGAAAAGTAAAAAAATACTGCGGCGAATTTCTATTTGCCTGACCTAGGTGCTGGTTGTTCGTATCTGTCTATTAGTTTGATATTGCAGGTTGTGTCTACGACGATCTGCCTTCTTTTTCTCGCGAGGTTTATATATGCATGCGTGACTTCAGATTTCAAAATAATGATACCTTAATGATGCCTAAATTTGCAATGACTGAAAAATTAACACCCGAAAATGCGTGAACTGTGCCAGTTACGAACAAATTTACTGTTTGTTTTCAGTTAGATTAAATTTTTAACATTTTATTAAATCTGAATTTTCATCACACAAAATAGAATACCAATCAAGCTATCATTTTGATATCACTTTTCAGCTCTATCGTAATAAATGAAACCTTAATGATGCCTTGTTTTGCTATCGTAGGGAAAACAGAACCAAAAAGTGCTTTCATTTTGGTCTCAATGTCTTATTTAGGTATTGGTTTGGCATCATCTTTCCATATTACGATGCTTAAATGAAACCTAATTTTGCAATCGGGAAAAACGCGATACTAAAGTTTGCTATCATTTTGGCATTGATAGCCTATTTTGGTTTCATTTTGCTATCGATTAAGGCATCAAAGTCTGCTCGGGGACCAACTATCACACTATTATATTACAAAAGCTTTCTGGAATTTGTGTGGCCTGAGAAACAGTAATTCTACGATAATCGGACTTTTCGGACTTCTCTCATTCAAACTGCAATATCTCTGAAACTACGCTATATTTATCATTAAAATTTTGCACAGTGATTGTTGAAATATAAAGCTAGCATGTCTGAAGTTTTCGGAAAGTTCTATCGATGAGATCAAAAGTTACGCGAGGTGCAATATTTCAGGCATGAACCTAGAAATGCGATTTCTATAGAATTTTGGACGATTGATGGGAACAATACATTTTCCATCCACAAATATTGTATTTACTGGAATTTTTCAAAGTTGACTACTTTCCTCGTTTTTTTTACAAATTGAAATTTCATCTGTTTTTGTGGTCCACCGTCAGGTTGTACCCGGATTTTCAGTGCTTTCACCACAACTTTCACTTTGTTTGAACCAATCAAAAGTATATCCATTGGAAAGGAAATTTAATCTACTTTCTAATAAGGTGCATAAATTTACGCTGTGAGACTTCAAAAAAAAAATATGAAAATTATAAACGTAAAATCATTCCTGAATGTCTAGAACCACAAGCAGAACGTGTTTGTTTGCTCTACACGGAAAAAAATTACATGGGTTTTTCAAATACAGAGTCATGATAATTTTACTATATCCATCATTTAGTATTTTCGACCATGATTTAGTATTTTCTACCAAAAATCTGGGCGATACTACTACGACATCGTATTTTTACTATGCGATCTTTGACAGCTCATAGTAATTTCCTCGTGTCTAAATTACCATGCGCATGATATTTTGATATTACACAATTCGTGTTCTTGAAATAACTATGCCCATGGTAATGTTGAAACATCGTCATTTGTGTTGTTGAAAATACTATGCTCATTAAAATTTATAGTAATTTTACCTATGTGCTTAGTTTGAGTGTTTGTTTCAACCGGTCACGATTGTCGGAATGCGGACAAAAATGTTTCGCGGCTACGTAAATGTGGTGATTGCTGTTCCAACCAACCAGGTGACCGCCGCACTGGGTGAGTCAAATAAAATCATCAGCTTCGTCGGGTCGGGAAACGCAACCTCTCAGGTAAGTAATATTGTGTTTTTTCGTCGAGTGCACATTACTCAGATCCGTTTTTCCGATCTTTTTTTTTATTTTATTTTAAGCTGTTCCATCGATGCATCCTGAATTCCCCGGTCGTGGGTACCTTCCTTCTAACCAGCCACGGAAAATTGATGGGAGAATCGCAGTTTCCAGAAGATTAACCTTGCCCCCTTTCAGGATCGTAGGCCTCAAGATGACTGCCAATACATCCAAATCGATTCCAGCGTAAGTAAAGCATTTACCAAATTTGATCTGCTCATTAACTAATTTTTGTTTTTTTATTTTTTTTTTTCAGAGACTAACGACAGTTCTAAGCAGACCATTGTTTTGTGTAGAGTTGTGTGTTGTGTAAAGTGAAGTTTCGTAATAGTTGTTATTAAAAAAAAATGTAATTAATTTAAAAATAAATTATTTCTAAATCTCGAAGAAATCACGAAGAGTGTTTATTCTATCGTACTTCAATATAGTTATACCATGGTGCATGGTAGTTTGGTTGTCAAATAAAGCAATATGTATTATATCATAACATATCATAGTTTTATCATGAAATATATCAATTTTACTATACACAATGAAAAACAAAACCATGATTCCATTGACAATTTTACTATGAACGTAGTCGAAATTACTATGCGCAGCCAAAATAAACACAAAGTAAAACTACTATGCGCATGGTAATATCAAGAAGAAAACATTATTGACTCAAAAATATGGTTGCGTGTTGTTCATTTAAACCACGGATTTAGTAATTTTACTATGCTTTTTTTTGTGTGTACGAGTCCCACGGTGGGAGGTGATCTACACCGAAAAAACTATTCACATGACCGCTACGTGAAAATGTACATAGATTTTTGCCACCCTGAAAATCATGTGAAAACTACGGAAATTTCAAGTAGCAAACAGAGCCCGCGTAGCGAGCAGAATTCACGTAATTTTCATATGGGTTGTATGTGAAAAGAACGTAGATAGAATGTGAAAGGGATTCGTACTGCTACATGCGATTCACGTAGATTTCATTAAAATATGGACGTTATGAGTTCTTTTCAGATGTTAGAAATAAAAAATCTGTTGATGTTGCAGGACATTTTATTATTTCAAATACAAGATACACTATTCATGTTCACTTAAGAATTTGCTTTTCACTTACTATTTTTAACAATACTTGCACTTCACTTATTATTGAACTTCACTTACCTATATAAAAACTTAGTTGAGACTTTGTATTTGGGTTGCTCCACAGTGGTTGACTGGCCGTCCTACCAATTCCAAATTCTGTAAAAAATAGCAGACTATTTAAATGGCGAATACACAAACAAATTTTTAATACTCACATAAAATCAGCATCTCCATCACGTAGAATTTCTTTTTTTGTTAGCACCAACTGTTGGATCTACGCCATATTGGATACTGAATTCTTTCACATAGATTTTACGTGAATAAGTTATTCAGAGCTACGTGAACATCACATAGAATTAATCAAATCCTTTTGTACTTAGCGGATCAATGGATTTTCACGTAAATCGAATGTGTCTTTGTTTTGACAGGAAACGGCTATGTGAATTTCACGTACGGATCAAGTGAATTTGTAATAGTTTCTAAGTGATTCATGTAAGTCAAGCAAAAATTCACATAACGAGCGCCTACGTGAAAATCCAAGTGAAGTTAACGTTTTCTTTTCGGCTGAGTGTAGGCAGAGAGTAGAGCAAAATGCACGAAATAATGATACGTGTCGTGCGTTTTTTGGTTGGAAATATTCTATTGATTGTAGTTCGCGTTTGCTAGTCACGACACGCATCATCATTTCTCTCTCTCTCTCTCTGCTTAAATCACCTCCCACCGTTGGATTCGGAGAGCAAACAAACACGTTCTGCTGGACGCGTTCTGCTTGTGGTTCTAGAAATTCAGGAATGATTTTACGTTTATAATTTTCATGTTTTTGTGAACTCTTACAGAGTAAATTGTTGCACCTCATTAGAATGTAAATTAAATTCTCTTTTCAACGGATATAGTTTTAATTGCTTCAAACGGCGAGAAAGCACTGAAAATCCGGGTGCAACCTAACGCTGAACTAAAAAAAGAGATAAACTTTCAAAATATTAAAAAAAAACACGTAAAGTAGTCAACTTTGAAAAATTGCAGTAAATTCATTTTTCGTTGTATCAAAAATCTAAATTTTCAGTTTTCAGATCATTTGCTCGGCGGAGCACTTTTTAAAACCAAAAATTTTGGCGGAGCACCTACATTTTTGAAAGAATGAAAAACCCGAGTTTTGAAAGCTTGATAGTATTTATCGTTTAAAAAAGATGTGTCTTGTCATCGTAGTCAATAAAATCAGTGATGAATGGCTACTCTTTGAATAGTCTTGTTTTTACTAACAAAATATGTATCATCAAAAATTAATAATTTTAATAGAACAAATACGCTTTCTTTGATTTTTCAACCTGTAACAAGTTTGGTTAAATATGTGTCAGTTGTAGCCTGACGTCTGGTTCAGCGTTTAGTCGGGATCGGTATTTTGTCTTCTTTGCGATATATGTGGAAAATCCAGACTAACATAGATAAGTTGTGGAAAACGGCAGAAGAGTAAGTTTTGCTTTAACGAACGAAATTTCAAATTTATTTTTCAAGGGCTTGTGATATAGCTCAGTTGGCAAGTCAGTTGCTTTCTGAGCCGATGTCCGTGAGTTCGAGCCCAAGAGTAAACATCGATAACAGTTGTACCGGATAAGTTTTTCAATGACTTGTCCGCCAACTTCATCGTTGATATAATTCGTGAATGACATAAAGATGTTAAAACGACTATAATCGAAACAAAAAAAAATTATTTTTCAGTTGACACCAATACTCTTCCAACGACTTTTTGGATACGAATCTTTCCTGAAGCTTTGAATCCGATGTCATATCTATCAAGCATTCATATTCTTGCCATGTCAATGATTCTGGTTTCTTTGACATAAAAATAGGCTGTTCCACGCATTTAAAGTCTGCGATCTTTTTATTATTTTATGATATTCTTCGGGGAATTTTGCTGGAAGCTGTTCAACAAATCCTGCGACAAAACATTGTAATTATAATTGTAAATGACTTCATTAGACACGTGGGCCTGTTAGTTTAAGTTCACACCAAGGAATACAAAAATAAATTTATCAACGAAAAGTGTTGTGATTGTCATAATTCTTGGAAATTTTCGGATGATAACTTCAAGGTTATTTCTGATTGAATGCTTCTTAAATTCTGAAAGCTGTCCGGGTTGCGGTTTTTGATTGATTCTGTCAAAAATTTGATTTTTCTCTTGATAGTCATGATTTTGCCGTTTTAATCGAAGATTGTTATTCCTTTACCTTGCATTGATAGACTGTAGTCATTTTTAATACCAACGAGACAACGTTTTTCTACGAGATAACCAGCGATCTTCGGTTTGAAGTAGTAGCGTGGAATGTTGGCTAACCATCTCTTTGCACAACGCCTTGAATAACCCTGATTTTTTCGGTCGAGCCTTTATAAAGTTGATTACTTTTATGCTTTCGTCCAAGACTTCCTTCAAAGATGATGATAGTTTCTTAATAGCGAGTACATGTCGATGAAGGTTGTATAACTACTACCGCAACTTTTGGTCTCTTCTTTGATCTTGGCAACGACTCCAGCAGTATTTCAACTATAGCTTTCGCACCGTCCATAAATACATCAATGCAATTTCCCCATGGAATATTGTTGTCCGTGACATAATCGTCAATTATTTAGCTTGAAAATTGATGATTATGACGTTTAAGTTGCAAAAGTTTGCAAAGGAACAAATCTTCTTCGAAACATTCAGAACCTTGATAGCGAACAAATATCATCAGAATTGCTAGTCCTGCTACATCCGTGGATTCGTCGAAGTTCTTAATCGCTTTTAACATCTTCAGCCATGTCACAAATTCGCGAGAAACCGTGTTGTCAGACATGGGAATAGAATTTACCAATTCCACTGTTTTATTATTAACCATGATACGGACGACTTCTTGAATTCAAGGTTTGATTAAGTTTTCAGCAATAGTATGCACTTTTCCAGCTTTTCCAATCGGTAGCTCGTCAAGTACATTGAGTGTTTTGCACACTCAGTCCTGCAACACAACGTTGTCGATCATAGCAGTGCATTTTGACAATTCGCCATCCTTTGCCAACCTCCCTGCAGAGATTCAGCCGCCAGTAAAAACAAAGTAAACAAAATTTATTCGTTCGTACTAAATGCCCTGTGATTTTTTTTATCATGTTTCGATAAAAATGAAATGATAAAAAAAAATCAGAGTTTTTCAAAATGAAAAAAGTTATAACGATTATAGCTTGGAGTGTCAAATTGACACTACTAAGTCTGATAAGGGTAACGAAATCTAGTGCGGATGAGGGTCAAAATATTTTTAGTATCACCCTAGTGAAAAATATGTTCAGATGCCTTTTAAACATCTAATAGCAACGAAATGATTCCGAGTAATTGATTTTTTAAATCCCCGAATTCGGATCAAAATTAAGCTTGTTTTTGCGCTTGTTATTCAGTCACAAGGTACCTGATTTTTTTATGCAAACGTACTCACGCACATTTCTGTACCTTTTCTAAACAGAATGATTTAGTATAAATTCAAATCATCCTAACGAACTTGCTCGTTCCGAAAGCTGTACGCTGTTGAACAATCTTTGTAAATTTCATTAGTTTTCATTTTTTTTTTTCGTTCCGTTTTTCAGTTCCGGTTTGTGGGGGTGGAGTAGGAAGGGCGGTAAAGTTCTTGCGCTTTCGATCCCAATTGAACTCCATAATGGTAGAGAAAGCACATAGATTGGGTTGGGTGGTCGCACCCTCCAAATGGTTAGAAGAAGAAGAAGAAGAAGAAGAAGGGTTGGCTAGCTGATTTGGTTGTTGAGAAGAAATTGATAGGGAAACTGGGTGGGGTGGGAGTCGTCCATTGGTTTGTCCACCACCAAAAGTTGCACGGCCACCCACCCAACCAGCCAACCTTTTCCGATTGCTCGCTCCGGTCCATTTGGATGAATGCAAGAGCCACGGAACGCAACGGGATTCTCGTGCAAGCAAGATGATGTGTTTCTGTTTTCTCACACACAAATATAAATACCTACACGTCGTATATTCCGCTCTCTGCTGGCGGGTTTCGGCGTGGTGAATTTGATGGTGCGAGGCCGTTTTCATCTCGTTTCGCGGAACAAGGGCACAACATCCATTTTAGCATATCAGCGGCTCACGGACTGCTCGCGGAACTTGGCATTGTTGTCTTATGTCGAAATTCTATTCTTTGAATGTTTTATGTCGCAAACGAATTGCATTTTTCGTTGACATGATTCGTTGTCGACTGCATTACTAAGTAATTGGTTTCCGAAATAAGTGTGGAGATTATCTATAACTAGCTGATCCCGTACGAATTTCGTTTCGTTAGCAACTTTGCAAATAAAAAATACGATATTTTTCAAACAATTAAACTCTCGATATTTCTTGAACTGAATAAAAATTATAGTTGCAGTGAGAGTCTTCTTATTAAAAAGTTGAAATGCCACCAACATAAACGACGCTACTGTTTCTTTCCTAAGCCTGTTCTTCAATTTCTAAAAGAGGTGCGAAATAAACATAGTAACACTAATGTCAAATCTAATGTTCTTTTTTTTTCTTTATTATAGAGACTTTCAGCCTCGGGCTGGTTCGTCCCGTCTAATGTTCTGAGTTCGGTTGGTACAGCTTCGTACTTGCAAATTATCAAATTTTTCGAAGATGATGGAAATTATTAGAGAAACATGAGGTACCGAAGGAAGAACATAAGCCGTAAATATCATGAATTTTTCGAAAAAGATACAATGGCTCACCTACGAGACTTAAACCCGCAACCCGTTGTTTTTTGGATTCAAATTCAGCCCAGAGTCTGTGTTTCTTTATTTCATGTAATGTTAGTGATGAAATTAAGCAGTTTGATAAAGTATTATAGTTCAAATGTCAAATCGTGAATGCTTAAGGAAAATCTCTTCAAAACTCAATAAAACCATTTGGAATACTAGGAATCGCTTAAAATGCAGTTATCTATGTACATAGTTCGTAAACAACGTAAATCCTATATAAGAAATTTTGCCGAAACTTTCGCGAGCCAGGAATTAGGAACTATTCCATCATACACAACTCTCTTTTTCAATTTCCTCATCTGAAATTGTTTTAAAATAACTAAATGAATTATGAAATTTCAGTTTTGGGTCAACTCATAACCTTTGCACGTTATATAATCAATTGGGATTTGGTGGCTCACGATTTCCCACAGTTTTCAAAATAAAATAAAAAATACTTTGTTTTAAACAGTCAGAACTTGGGAAATTAATTTTTTTTTTAAATAAAAAAAAATGCCTTTAGAATGTAGAAAACCGTTTCATTTATTTATCCTTTATAATAAAAAAGTCATGAAACAAAGAAAAAAAAAGTGGCCCATGATACCCCACTCTCTCTTACTTATTCCGCTTTGTCTTTGAGGGCATCTAATGAAACTTTTGTCATTTTTAGAATAACAATGTGATAACTTTTTTTTAATGAAGAGAAACATATTCATAAATTTGTCATGAATTTTTTTCATTGTGTTTCAAAGATATAAAATTGAAATTCATATTTGGTGCAATTTCTACTTTGGCTCTGATTGTTACTTTGAATCTCTTTTTTTATTTAATTCATATTTTAACTTGATTTGAAATTATGATTAAGATTTGCACACTGAATGGTGGTTCTGAATATAATCTTAATTAATGTTTTGAATTCTTAAACTATTATAGCTTTAAGGAATTTGAATTTATATATCTTGTTTTCTTTTTTGAATTTTGTATAATATGTTTCAAATCTTCATGATACTTCCTAATTGTCATTAGATAATTATTTCTCGATGAAGCACAAACCAGACGATCAATGATGTCATGAAAATTATTTTAATATCCATCCGGTTATTTTTCTAAATCAGAGAATTTTAGTTTCTGATAAGGGTATTAAAGAAGTGAGTATTAAATTTTGCATTTTGAAGCTCACATCAGAGCTTTCTTTTTTTGAAAAATTTCTAAACTTTTTCGCAATGTTCGCACGTGATTAATTAGCCATTTTTATTTGAAGATACCAGAAATTATCTTCTACACAGACAGGCAGTATACTGAACTCATCTCCAGTTTTTTTTACACGTTTGAAGGTTCTGTATTTTCTGGGATACATTTGAAAAAAAAAATCGAAAATTGCCTCGGGCTTAATCCGAGTTTGCTAGTAGGTAATGTAATGTTTACAGTGTGCAAATTTTTGTGACGTTCTGTCAAGTGGTTTCTGAGATAGCGTCCAATGAAGACTTTAATTTTTGGGTGCCACGTGTGTCATCTATATATAGCATACTGTGAACCACCCTTTTTCCAAATCAAGGTTATTTTTGATTATTTTTTCTGTTTCCTGAAGTTAGACCTTCCAAATTATTCAATATTTTTTAGTTTGGTCGAAGTAACGGCAAATTTAGCAGATTGTCCTCCTTCGGCACAAAAAACAACAAATTTTGACTTTCTACCACTCCATCACAGTTTTCGCGCAATGGTACGATTCTAAATCCCACCAACTTTGTGGGACCTACGGAGCGCTATGCAGGGAAAATGTTCGCATTTGGAAGCAGTCTTCTTTTTATATTTTTCCATTCATTGTGTCAATCGTTATGAAAAACTGACTGATTTGCAGCTTCTACGGATCGTCAGCCACCTCAAATGCTAGACATTAAAAAATTATTTTAGGCGAGACTTGTGTAAGAAAAAAGTCCACATCAAAAAATTTCAAAATCTCTTCTCGCTAGCGGTTTAAATATTCTGCACACGATTTGACCACCGTATTTTGTTTATTTCACTGGTAGACAGCTATTTTACCTTTTAGAAATGAGGTCAGGCCTGTTTATTATACAGCTAGACTTTTGACAGAATTTTTATTTTCTATCACTGCCTTAATCGCAATTTTCGGACAGCACTTGATTAAATCTCTACTTACGCTCAATAAATGCTATACCTTCAATCATCTTCAGTTTTATTCAACTTTTAGCTCACTGTTAGATACTCTAGGACTTCTTGAAAGATTCATCATATGAACTTTTGTCAAATACACCTAGGTTTTTTTACGCGGTTTTTTTTACACGGTTTTTTTACACGGCTTTTTTTACACGGTTTTCGGGAATAAACAAGGTTTTTTTTACACGGTTTTCGCGAATTAACACGGTTTTTGAGTCCTTTTCAAAGGAAAACACTCAGAATCTTTTTGAAATTGGGAAAATCTTAGCTCTGAGACTAAGAACGTGAAACATGAGACCTGAGACATGAGACTTGAGACTTGAAACCTGAGACCTGAGACCTGAGACATTAGACCTGAAATATGAAACCTGAAATCTCAGACACGAGACATGAGACATTAGACCTGAGACATTAGACCTGAGACATGAGACATCAGACCTGAGACTTGAGACCTGAGATATTAGACCAGAGACATGATACATGAGACATGAGGCATGAGATATGAGACACGAGACCTGAGATCTGGGACCTGAGACATGAGACCTGAGATATTAGACCTGTGACCTGAGACCTGAGACATGAGACATGAGTAATGAGACATGAGACCTAAGACATGAGACATGAGACCTGAGTCCTGAGTCCTGAGACCTGAGACCTGAGTCATAAGACATTAGACGTTAGACCTGAGAACTGAGACATGAGACATTAGACATGAGACATTAGACATGAAACATTAGACCTGATACCTAAGACCTGAGACCTGAGACATGAGACCTGAGACATGAGACATTAGACCTGAGACATGAGACATTAGACCTGAGACCTGAGACATGAGACATGAGTCCTGAGACCTGAGACATGAGACCTGAGACATGTCTCAGGTCTCAGGTCTCAGGTCTCAGATCTCATGTCTCAAGTCTCATGTCTCATGTCTCAGGTCTCAGGTCTCATGTCTCATGTCTCATGTCTCAGGTCTCATGTCTCATTACTCATGTCTCATGTCTCAGGTCCCAGATCTCAGGTCTCAGGTGTCATGTATTAAGTCTCAAGTCTCAGGTCTCAGATCTCATGTCTCAATTGTCAGGTCTCAAGTCTCATGTACCAATTCGCAAGTCTCAGATCTCAGGTCTCATGTGTCAGGTCCTAGGTGTCAAGTCTCAGGTCTAAAACGTCAAGTACATGTCTTATTGTTTAAAGTTTCAGAGCTGCATAAAGTTAAAGGTCTTTTTTACACGGTTTTCCGCAATTAGCACGGTTTTCGGGATTTTTAGCACGGTTTTTTTACGCGGTACGTATATTAGTGTAAAAAAAGACCTTGGTGTAGTTGATTTACAGCTGTTTTTGGGTCTCCTACTTAAATTGGCCTAGCTATTTCTAGGACAATGAGCTTCAGTATTAGACGCTATCTCAAAAACCACTTGACAGACCAAATTTTACACATTGTAAACATAACGTTACTGGGTACCTTCACTGAAAGTTTTATTAATGTCCATTCCTGCATTCAAAAGTTATTCACAAAACAAAGTGCTGAATTTTTTTCGCATACGCTCTTAAGTACACTGGTGAAGAGCTCGGATTAGCAAGACGCAGTAGATATATTTGCTTCGAGTTCGATGCTCGATGTCCTTCGAATTTTTTTAAAATTTTCTTATTTCTGGGATGAATTTTCCAATTTCGATGCAAATCCCTTTAAATAAATTTCTTGTTTAGCTTGAATGTTTGTAGGTACGTAGTGTTGCCATTAGTCGGGAAAGCAATGATTGGTGCAGTACACTTTTCAGCACATTTTAGGCATACAGTTTAGCTCCGATTGGCATTGAAATTTTCAAACCTCTTTTTTGGGTGTATCTTTTCATTCAGCTTGTCTAAGGTGAACTTTACCTTCAAATTAGTTAAGCTTAAGGTAAAAATTACATTTTTGTAACATATCAAGACTAATTTTCATTTTGATTTTTTTTCATTTTCTTATTTTGTTTATTTTTTTTAAATCAATGCCTTACGCCAGTTACGCGGTTACAGCGTCGAGCATGATACATTCGAATGCGTACTTACGAGTAGTTGCGTTGGGTTAAGGCTGGGTGGGGTTTGGGGGTACTTTTGGTAGCCCCAGTCAGCCAGCTAGCCAGTCAGCCACCCAGCCAACGTATAGTATGGTGTATACAATGAGCAGCAGTGAGAATAAGGAGGCACAGCAGCAAGTACAAAGTAGTTGGGGATGGGGCGTTCGAAGGGAGGCTCACTTGTTTGCTGGTGGAGCCGTTTTCGGTACTACTCAGCTCAGACGAACTGCCGCGCGCCGGCCATCCAGCATCAGTATCAGCAGCATCGTTGGTTGTTCGTCGTCGTCGTCGTCGTCGTCGATACGGTGATGTGTTGTTAGCTATGAAAATGTTGTTGGGAGCGCGGGAGGGTCGACTGGAGGGAGGGAGGGGCACTCCGTGGGAAACGGGGCAAGAAGATGTGCTCTTGATGCGTACTCGTGGTTTACGCATTGCAATTTTCGGGAGAAGCGATGCTTCTATAGAGCAGCATGGTTCAGAAGCAGCATAGATAGATGTAGGTATACCTACACACGACACGACACACGCCACGGTGCAGTATGGGAAAAGTTCTGGGGGTTCTATTGGCTCGGTTAGGCTGCTAGGGAAGGTAGAAGGTATGTGTATACGTATTTCGATTTTCGGATGCTGTATTATATGTAGATAGTTGGGGCCGCCGCTATTCCTCCTCTTTCTATGCATGAGAATGTACAACACAGTTTGATATAGGTTCTCTTTATATTTGCATAGTGAGATTGATTTTCGCGGGGGATGCTTTCTTTCCTGCTTATCGTTGTTGCTCCGCTGAGGTTTGTGCGTTGAATAATTTCATCGGGCACCGTGATAATTATTCATTCATTTTCGTTTGTACCAGAAGGCAAGATGTCGGCGGTGCATTTCGGCAGCAATGCGTTTTTGTGCAGCTTTTAAGGATTAATTTATCATAATGTGTAATTGGTCAGCAGCATGGTGAGTGAGGTTTTTTCCGTGTGCTTTCTTGAAGACTTTTGGTGATATACATACTATAGTGGTTTTATGCGAGCTCGAAATAGAAAAATACCAATTTATTGTGTCGAGTTGTGAGCATTATCGCGGAACTGACCTCTGCAATTTCGGAAGTTGTCTAATTGGAACCACAAAGTGTATTCATCAAAATATTTAAGAAAAATTGATTTTTAGTCTTTAGTTACATGTTACTAAAAATGTAATTATGACAGTTCTAAGCGGAAAAGTTCGATATCAATCGGTGTCATACTTTCTTCCAATGGAAGTATACTCATTCGGACAAATATAAAAAGAAAATCTTCGTTTCAACCACGCACGATTCGTTTCGAAAATGTTCGTTTGATTAATTTGTTTATTATATTTTACTTTTTAATGTTGTGTGAAAATTCAATTCATTAATGTATGGTCGGTCGGCTTGATTTCGATGCAACCATCCAAGTGAACTCAGGTACAAGTGTTGAAGGTTGAAACGGTACGAGAATGTTACACTGCGAAGTCGCCCTTCCGCAACGAATGAGGTGTTGATTATGTTTAATGAGATTTGCGGTGTTAGCTTCAAGTTAAGATTGAACACTCTGTGCGTGTTTGGCAAAACTCGGATGCGCGGTTTTTCACCTGTTTATTTTTTTTTTAATTTAAAGCTAATGCCAGAACAAAGGCTATCAAAGTGAAATTGTTTGTGATTAAGCAAATTACAATGAAGAAATTATTTTGAAGACTTTATCGTGGAACATAATACCTGGGCTAATGTTAAAATGTTGACCGTTGATGATACTCATTTGATCCATCAGTCTACCATAATGTCAGCTATATGTTTCTGTTTAGCTTGGAAGACTATTAAGATATATTTATCGAACGAGCAAGCTACGGTGGTTTTTAAAGTGATGAGATGTAAAATCATATTGAAAAGGCATTAGTTAATTGGATATGCTCATAGTTCCGTATTTTGCAATTGCTATTCTGCGCTCAAAAGTGATTTTTTTTGCAAACTTTCGTTTTGCTCAAATTTATAAAAAAAAAACAATTCATAAAAACTATCATACTTTCAACCCGAAGAATGATTCAAACCATTAAAAAAGGGTGCATCGCCTAATTTGTTTGAACTTTCTCTTCAGAACGTCAACCCGAAGTTTTCTGATGTAAACGGATGAGGATATGGTTCGAAATATCTTGACGAGACAAGAAAAAGTTACTGAAATGTTAATGAAATAAATCTACCGTGGGAGAAAAAAGTTATGGATTGTACAGGATTGCTAGGGAACCGGGAATACCTGAAAGAACTTTAAAATTTTCAGGTTTGAAAATTTTTCACGGATTTTTTAAAATATTTATAAATTTATTTCTAAATGTAAGAATAGTTTCCAAAAGTCGGGATTTTTTATGTTTTTGTTTCGATTATAGCCGTTTTACCATCTTTATGGCATTCGCGACTTTATCAAAATTAAGCCTAGTCCACACTAGGAGACCGTTTCTGCGTATCCCATTTTCTTCGGAAGACACTGAAACCGTCTCAGGTTTCCAACAACAACAACAGACAACAAAGTTCGTCTCATAACAAAAATCGCAGTTCATGTTGCCTAGTGTGGACTAGGCTTTACAGTTGGCGGATCGCTTTAAAAAAAAATTATCCGGTACAACTGTGTTCGATGTTTACTCTTGAGCTCGAACTCGCGGACATCGGCTCCGGATACAACAGACTTGCCAACTGAGCTATATCACAAGCCCGCAAAAGTCGGGATGTATTTTTGCAGGGGCCTAACGTCATTTTTGTTTTGTTTTCTTTTCAAAAGGAAAAGATCCGCTCGCGGGAAAATCACTTCGTGTTTCTTCAACTTGGCTCTAACTTTTTCAGGGCCGGCTATTCCAGACTTCAGACGGGGCTTTTTTTGGGCGGTTTTTGAAATTACATCTCCAATATCGTAGCGCAAAGCCACAGCCCGTGGCGTAGAGGATAGCCTTCGTTTTTTCTAAGCCAGCGGGTATGAGATCGAATCCCGGTCACGGCATACAAAGTACAGTTTCTGTGGGTTGGTGGTTTTAGCATTTGTAAGATGCTAGCCATCATATCCTCGAAAGATGTACGCTTAGAGTTAAAAAAAAAGAAATCTCTTGGAGGAAACAGTTTCATTGAGATATCCTGTATGTGTTTGTGTTCGTTTTTAAAGGCAGATTTGGAAGAAAACAGTAAAGAGATAGGAAGGAGCTTCTTAGCTTACCCAGACCCATACAGTTTTTATGATAACTCGAGAATAAATCATAAAAATTAAACCAAGTACATATAAGCATGAGCGGGGTATATAATGCCAAAAGATTCTTTTCATATTTGTAGAATTTTTTTGTGTACTTTTACATTCCAAAGATTTCCAATTTGAAAAAAATATATGGAAAATGTCCAACCACAACAATATAAAAGCGTATTTTTGTTTTCCGGAATAAGCTTTTATGCACCTCCTACCCCTTTGGTTTAAGTTTAAGGAACTCCTTGGAATTAATCATCATTTTATTGCACTTCAAATCTAAAGTCACAACTTCCATTTGAAGGAGCTAAATCTGAATGATTTTGAAATTAGACACCGGGTCAATGTACTTTGCTATACCTACTAAAGTAAATAAATAAATATTCCCTGACTTCTGTAAGCGCTCCATGCAAGAAATGCATAGTTCATTTTAGCTTCCATTGGTTTTCGGAGCTAATTCGAACTCAATCTTTTTGGCTGAAAAACCTTAATCAAGTCTACGAGAAAAAATTGACGGGAAATTTTTGTGCCGTTATCAGAACAATGATTCATTGTGATTACTATTACTCGAGACATGTGGTGATATGAATAAGAACCTAGCAATCGCTTTTGCTAAGCAAATCGAGCAGTCGAGCAGTCGCTTGAAGCAAATGCTTTGATTGGTATGAATAAAGTTTTTATTTGACAGTTGTTTTCTTGGACACCAGCTTTTACTTTTAGAACAAGATAGTTGGCATGAATAAAACACAAATATGAAGCAATTACTTGGCAGATAGCCTAGTATTTGCTTTATTTCTTAAGCATGCTCTGTAGTAGACTTTTGAAATAAAAATTTGAGTCCATAAACAAGGAATTATATTAAAAATGATTCTTCATTTATTGTTATAGTATATTTTGTTGTTGGATGTAAAATTAAAACAATCAGTTTGTTTTTTAAGAGAAAAAACTATTTTTCATTACATGAAATATAATTTTAATTTGTTATCACATAAATATTCTCTGCTGGAGAAATAGAACCTGATAAACTTTTTTTATCATTTTAATTATTGAAGTCTATATTTTATACATTTTGCAGCTGATTATAAGTTTATGTAAATTTCGATTATGTAGACATTCATGGAAGATCCCCATGGGCGATGGGCGCGCTCGCAGTCCCGGTATACGATTTCTCGTGTGTTAAACAGAGAGAGAAATAGCCTTCACTCCGATTAGCTGTCATTCTTATGGAAATCTGTGTAAGAGTAAAGAGCAGGCTTTATTCTTTTTAGCAGGCCCAATCCCAATAGCCTTGTTTATGTTTTTGCTACAACTGATCATCAGGGCTTAGCTATGGAAAAAAATGTTGGATTGCTGCGATGATTTTTAATAGTTGAAAGATTTAGAGTAGTTTTTATGCTAGTTTCTGTACATTTTTTTTTCTTCGGTTTCGTGCCTGTGTGCTAATAGTTAAAGCGTAATCATGAATCGCATGATTTTCTTTCCCCTTCCCTTAACTGCTGATTTTGAAGATTTGGATTATCGCGAGAGTAAAGTGTACCATCCAAGACGTACTGGCCACGATAAGAACTTCAAAAGCTTGTACCGGTTCTCACGTAGAAACGTTAATTTTTTGGCAAATACTTTTTTGAACGAATACAATGAAAAGCGAGGTGGTGCGCTGGATAATATACATAAAATGAAATGTTTACTTCGTTATTTAGGAGATCCCGGATTCCAGGTAATTGAATAATATAATTAATTAATTAATAATGATTTCATAATTTTTAAGGTTGGCGTTGGTGAGGATTTAGGCATTCACCAATCTACTGTTTGCAAAACTATTTGGAGTGTTGCTAAGAAAGTAGCATCTAAGGCTTCCGATTGGATTAAATTTCCTCAGAATTATGAAGATTTCGAACAAGAAAAGAAAATTTGGCATCAAAAGTACAAATTTCCATCCGCAATAGGAGCTATTGACTGCACGCACGTTGCCATAAAAAGACCACACATTTTTCACGAAGAATATGTGAACAGAAAAGGTGTTACAACTTTTAACGTACAAGCAACGTGCAACGGAGCTGAATTGTTCACCAGCGTTGATTGCCGGTGGGTTGGCTCAGTTCACGATGCGAGGATTTGGCGCAATTCGGGAATTCGAAACCTTGTTGCAGAAAATCTTTCAGGTGCAATTCTCCTAGGGGACGAAGCTTATCCTTTAACACCATGGCTAATGACACCCTTCAAAAAAGCAGAAACAGTTAGACAAAAAGCATATAATAAGTTGCACTCGCAGGAACGTGTGATTATTGAAAGACTTTTCGGGCAGGTTAAACAAAGGTTTCCAATCCTTCAATCAAAAATACGTTTGTCCACGGATAAGATACCTACTGTGATAATAGCATGCTTCGTCTTACACAACGTAGCAAAATTTCTGAACGATGATGACTTCGCTGAGGATCTTGATAATATTCCTGATATTTTAACTAACACGGGACAAGACACTGAAAATTTAAATATTATAGAGCGGGGTAAACGTCGACGAGACGTTATATCATCCTATTTAAGCTAACCCTTACATAGATTATACACTAACCTCTACCAATTAATTCATCAATGTAATCTTATATTTTAAAATGAAAGCGTTTTCTTTGTAAAACCATCACGTATAAACGGTCGGTCTGAACGAAGGCATTCGAGGGTTTCAATCAACTTTAAATGGGATACAAGCCATACAATTTTGTTGCGATGTTCTTAAAAATCGATTCGCGAGCACGAAGAAGATAAGGACGTGTATATGAAATAAAACATTGATTTCGATATATTTATTCAAAGGTAAAACGAAGTTTACCGGGTCAGCTAGTGTTATATACCTATATAAAAATGAATGTTTGTTGTCTGTTTCCTATAGACTCGGAAGTTACGACACCGATCAATGCGAAATTTTGTTTGTAAGAGTGACGACGACGACAGTTGGGTTGAGATTTTTATCCCACGATTTAGAGTGGCCCATGTTACTCCACCGGGTCAGCTGGTGCGCCATAAAAAAGTTCTGCCAGAACATTTTAAATGCCAACTATATCGAGCGAGAGTATAGGAAATTTGTTAATTGTTCCGTTTTTTCGATGAATATACAAATTCAAGTAATTGGAGGTTGTATGAATTTATTTCGGAAAGAAAAATTTATCTATTTTATAAATCGTTTTTTTTTTTCAATAACAAAAGTTTTAAATCTTTAATTTCTTGCTTTGTTTTGAGCAACTCCATCTCCTTTTGATGCTTCTCCGTTTGCTGTGCTATAGCCAATTCGTGGGACTGCCTGATAAGTAGGTCTTGGGTTCCTATTAGATTAAGCTGCTCTTGAAGCACAATCTGTTGCAGCTCCGCTATTTCAGATTTTTGTGTTGTTCTCTGTAATTAAAAATATATAAATAATAAATCTGATTATATTTTGATATTTTCTGTTTCACCTTTGGTCTTTTTGGAGGCGGACTAATGCTTGGTCCTGCACCCAAATTTTCGTGGAATTCATCTTCTTCGATGTCCAAGTGTGTGGTGGCTCCAACTGCAAGACCAACTAGTCGAAAAAGAAGAATACAGTTAATATGAAAAATAGAATAAACAAACATATTTTACATGATCTTTCAGCTATTGACGGGTTCTCCTCTCCTCCCATAAGCTCAAACATCGTTTTTTCGGCTCCGGTTAGCACAATTGGCAGGTTTCCAGTTTGTTTCAAATCTGTTTTTTGTTTAACTTTGCCTTTCATGTTTGCTATTTTTTTGGAAACCTGTTTATCAGTCATCTCTTGACCATAGCGGACAAGCAACTCCAGTCTGAACCGTTCCATGTCACGGATCTTCCTCGCCTTCATAGCAGGTGATTGGGATTTTTCCAGCAATGAAGGTGCCAACTCTTTTAAAAGATCGACAAAACGCTGATCAAATTCGGTTTGCTTTTTCATTTCGCGCTTTCGGGACGGTCCTGCTGATGCTGCAATTTCCTCTCCGGATGCTGAAAATAATGAAACATGTTTCATTCACTGCATGCATTCATTTTACATAAAAAACGGTCAACGAAAAAACAAACAAATTTACCATACAAAATAACCGAAAAACCTACCTGAATCGTGGACACTTCCTTCTGACACGGCGATAAGAGGCGATTCGACGGCGTCATCTACGATTTCTCTAGTAAAATCCATTTCGTACGGAAACCTTTGAGTTAAACCTTAACGAACGCGGTAGAGGTAATTTCCAAACAAAATTAAATTTCAAAATACCGCCAAAGGCTACTAAGCAAAAGCTATGTTCTAAAGTTTTAGTACATCTTCGCTAGCAAATTTTTATTCATATCAAACTAGGCAAATGCTTTCGACTTTTGCTTTGCTCGATTTTGAGCTCAGCAAAAGCTACCGTAGCAATTGCTAAAACTTATTCATATCACCTATGGGCTCCGCCTCGAATAAGTTGAGAGCATATGCATATTAGAGGAGATAAGGGCATAATGGCCACCTTAAGGAAAACGCTTATTTAATCATAGAGAACAGCTATGATATGTGAATTACATCATTGTTTCGTGTTCAGACACTCAAGTAGTCTATTGCTTAATTGGATGAAACTTGAAAAAGTAGATAAAAACGTTTCAAAATGCATTTCAAAATTTTGTGCCGAAAGCAGAAAACCAGTCACTGATGTAGAGGCATAATGAGAACCCCCCTGGGGCAGTATAAGCACTTATAAGCGCCATTAATCGAGGCACGATAAGCGTTTTCTGCCGGGAAATCTAGCAGCGAATTCGACTCGATGAAGTCAACTGAATAATAGGGCTACAGCTTGACTTGTTTCATCTGACGATTTGGCCTATTGGTAAGGTGTCGGAGAGGTAATCAGTAGACTCGAGTTCGATTCCTGGCCAAGGTGTTTTTTTTTTCATTTATCATTCATGATCGATGCATTTTGCACTAAACGGTGAGGCATAGATTCATCAAACAAAGCAATAACAAAATAAGCAATAATAAAATAATCTAGATTATACGGCAGAAAACGCTCATCTCGCCCTGATTGATAGTGCTCTGTTCGCCCCAGGTCAATAAATTTAAGTAAAAACGCGTTTTAAAATTGATTAAAGTGAAAAATCAAAAATTTTATCATGGTGAAAATTTAGAAAAATGTGTTAATCATGTTGCATTGCGTACATTTCAGATCAAGATGATTTGAAGTCATAAAAGCTTATTTGGTGATGCTCAAAAATTCTAATATTTTCATCACTTGAGAACCTAGCTGGTTATCATTTAATATTTCTGTAAATATGAAAAGGATATTTCTTTTTTTGGTGAAAAATTTATACCATATAGATACAAAACAAATCCTCATGAAAATTTATTTAAGAAAATACGTACTTTTGTAGAAAAAAGGAGTGCTTATTATGCCCTTATCTCCCCTACAGACTTTATAAATTCATTCTAGCACTTTTATCGTAATACTTCACTATTGAGCAGTCCCACCAGAGTTTCTCAGCTTAGTTCTAAATGTCTTAAAACATAAAAACATTAAATCAAATTTTGTATTTCCCTCATCCCAGGTTAATCATCGAAAGCTTTAGCAATGGAACAGATGGAGGTAGATGATTCGGTTGTGGATTTGAGTATTGGTTCCGGACGTGATTCACTGACCATAACAGCCACCACAGCTCGAGATCTGAGGGCACTAACGCAAAACTCTGGATTAACTATAACTCCTGCGCCACCACCACCTCCACCGGCAGTTGCTTCCCCGTCGGCTTCGGGCAGCACATCACCCATTCCCGGCCGGCGAGTTCTCCGGCCCCGTACGGAACCGAAATCGTACGCCGAGGTACCAGACATAGTTCTTCTGCCGGCCAAGGTGAACGGACGTTCGTACAACGGTGCTGCAGCCGCAGCGTTGTCGGAATCGGAAGATGACGAAATGCCGCCAGTGTTCCCCATTAAAGAACTCACGGCGGCCGAAATTTGGGAAAGGGAACGAGGGCTACGCAAACTACGCGAAGAACTACACAACGAAGAAACCAAACTAGTGCTGTTGAAAAAACTGAAACAATCACAACAGGTGATGATGAAAGAGAATCTCATCGTTACGCCTAGCAATTCAAACAACATGAACATGAACAGTAACAATCCGCTGGCGTCGATTCCGGCGGCGTTGACCAAGGGTTCGCTAAGCGTTACCCCAACGAATGCGGTTCCACTGCCTGCACATTCGAAATCTTCCAAAGCCATTACGGCTACACCAGTAAAGTAAGTTTATTTTTAATTTGATAAAAGAGATCAAATTAATTAATTTAATTATTTCTATTGCAGTCGAGGATCTCCAATCAACATAACGCCGGTGACGAAACCCCCTCAACGACAACCTTCGCTTCCGGGAGGTGCCACACTCACTCCTAGTGGACCCGGTCAGCGACTACCGCTTGGATTGACGCGGACCGGTTCGAATTTGACCATAACGCCATCGGTAACGATAACGCCCACCAGTGCACCATCCAGTAGTATGAAGCAGCGTAATGTGAGTTTAAAACTGTAAAGTTTCTCCAAATTTTACTAACCCCACTTGCAGAATACCCCTTCTGAACATGGTGAAGCTAATCCAATCTTATGTCTTTGATTTCTTTTTATCTTTCAATCTGACCCTTTTTTCCCTCAATCGCACTGATCACTCTAAATACTGTCGCTTTTAAAACGTAGTATTCAAACAATATCTCCTCACTCGGTGGCAATAATCTTATGGATACTACCGCTTTGAAGTTACAGTCCGGACAGATAAGCAATTCGGTATCCATCACCCCAGCACCTCCGCAGATTCCTGCACAGATTAGTTGCACCACAGTGGAACCGGTATCACTAAAGGTATTTAAATTTGTAAACCCTTCAATTGTGATTGGCAATATACTCCAATAATTCTGTTTGTCATGTAGCGTGATCGTGACTCGATGCGAGATGATGCTCAAACTCAAGCTCAAAGGCAGGCAGCAGCAAAACTGGCTCTCAGGAAGCAGCTGGAAAAGACGTTACTCCAGGTATGTTTTACAATTTTATTTTTAATCTTCTTTTATGAGCTTTTTTATATTTTTACAGATCCCACCGCCAAAGCCCCCACCTCCAGAATTGCACTTCGTGCCGAATCCAAGCAATACCGAATTTGTGTATTTGCTAGGTCTGGAACACGTGATCGATTATCTGACGGAGAAGAAACCAGTCCCACCGCAACAGCCGTATCGTTGCGCCCAGTGCAAGATCGATTTTACCCCCGTTTGGAAATGGGAAAAACAGGGTAAACGAGGAAATCCCACTTTTCAGAACACACCAGGTTTTATGTTATTTTATTTTAACGACAAATCACACATACACATTTGCGCACAGTGTATGTTCATGATCGAAAACATCTAATATTTTCCCTTGCTTTCCTCCCAAATTGCAGCTGGCAAAGATCCCAAGGTCCTTTGTGAACAGTGTGTCACGAGTAATGTCAAGAAAGCCCTCAAAGCAGAACACACGAATCGTCTGAAGACGGCGTTCGTGAAAGCACTACAGCAAGAACAGGAAATTGAAGCTCGTTTGGCCACACAAAACAGTCCGTCGCCGGTTGACATCCGTCCTACGCCAACGTCAACGCCCAATGCTCGTGAGCGAGAACTTCAGCTATTGGAGCAGCAACAGCAGCAGCAACAGGAACAGCTTAAACAACAAGCGGAAGAGCGTCAGCGGCAACAGGAACGTCAAGCTCAACAAGAAAGGGAAGCTGCTTTACGAGTAAGCTGAATCAACCTTTAAAAACTGTTCGAATATTTCTAATGATTTCCTCAAATTCCAGCAACGCCAAAAGGAACAGCAAGAACAGCTACGCCAACAGCAGTTGCAGCAGTTACAGCAACAGCAATTGCAGCAGCAGCTGCAACAGCAACAACTCCAGCAACTACAGCAGCAACAGGAGCAACAACAACGTCACCATCAGCTTCAGCAGCAACACGCTCATCTGCAGTCGCAGCCGTCGAAATCGAAAACTCCGACTCCCAACTCTAATAGACCCACTCCGACGCCTCCGAATCAACAGACGCCCCCACCTTCGTCCAGCTCCCGTTCAGGCAGACACAGTAGTACGGCCAATGCGGCGGCGGAAGCTGCAGCAGCCCAGCTCACGGCGCTGGCCGGTTTGGGCGGTCTCGGCGGGCTTGGGGCTCTCGGTAATCTGGGTAGCCTGGGCAACCTCAATCCCACGGCAGCGGCTGCAGCTATGCAAGCCTTCCAGCAGCAGCTTTTCAGAGGTAAGTTGATAGTTTTGTTTTCTACTCAACAGACTAGACATCACGAAAACAAGTTTGTGCAGAACTCCAGGCGCAAATTTATTTTGAATTTGCACATCTCATCTAGTTCCTATAATTGTATGATTGATTTCATGTATTCAATAATTAATACGATTTATTGAATTCGTCCATTCAACTATAACGTTAGTAGATTCAACCATAGCGGTATGAGGGGCTACTATAAAGATAGTAGAATCAACCATATTTCTCTGGTTATTTCATACATTTCATTACAGATACGAAGATTTATAGCTGAACGCTAAAATTATAATTGAATCTACATTTATAGCTCAATTTGTTCACTAACTGAAATAATTGGAACAACCAGTTGCTTTTTTTTACTCCGTATCACAACCAGAGACGGATTGAAAACTAACGGAATCCGGAACAATAGGTCTAAATATTCATTGAACACATGTATCTGTACATCGAAAGAAATGCTGTTTTATTTTTCTTGTTTCGGTTGGTAAAAATTTCGATATTTCGATGTTTTCTCAAATAAATTTTTAAAAAATCAAACTGGTATTTAGGTAACTTTATCGTGTTTTGTTCACAGGTCTTCAACAAGGTCTAGCCTCCGGTAATCTCAACAATCTACAGGCGCACATGATGCAATTCTCCCCTTTGCTCTACTCGTATCAATTGGCCATGGCACAGGCTGCAGGTATGTTGATATTATTAATCAAATTTCAAATGAGTGCAAATCATTTAACTGTTGTATATTCTCCCAGCTTCACTCTCGGCGGCCGGAGCCGGTAAGACGGGTGGCAGTGGATCCGGCGGGGGTGGCGGTGGAAGTAGCAGCAGCAGCTCGAGCCGAGCTAATGCAGCGGCGGCAGCGGCCGCAGCCTCCCTGGCCGAAATGCAGCAAGCGATGGAACTGCAGCGCCAGTATCTGGAAATGATGCCCCAAAGTGGACCGGGTCCGAGCGGTAATCGGCAGCAAAACTGGAAATCGTAAGATTGGCACTTTATCTTTGATTTCCGTTGTTTCTCATGAGACTACTACACACAAGAACTTTGGTGCTGACTTAAGTGGATGGATTCAGTTGTACTATTGAGAAAGGTACTGCGTTTTTATGACTATTCGTAACTTTCAAAACCGAACCGCGAGATGGCGGGCAACGTTTATTAATTTGAATTAAGACATCGGAACGAATCTATCGAACGAATTTTTACTACATATAGTTTTTGTTCCCAACCTCCCATTATGAAAGCCGATATGAGGGAACATAGCTGCAGTTAGAAACGATAACTAAAACACTAGTTTATGAAATGAGTGAGAATCAATAATAGCAGGTAATTTTGTTTCCACACCCTTTTTACGTTGAATTTGTGTAGTTTTTACGCCTTCGAAGTGTACCTTAATTAGTTTACTATGATACCACACTCAGTTTTAAGTTTTTCCACAGAATAGAGTAAATGGTGGTCTTTCTGAAGAGACCATAACGAAAGAAAAAATTTGATAAATTTATGAAATTTAATTCATGTCCTCATGATATTTTTGGATTCATTATGTTAAAATTAGACAATACTTAACTATTAATGCAAGCAATAATGTTTTGTTTTTTGTTACTTCAACTTTTTTTCCTTAATTTTCCTTTGATGGATTACAAACTAGACAATTGACAAACATTGCGTCAGAGCTCGTTTTATTCTAAAGTTGTACTTTGAAGAAAATTGTTTATTTCTGCACTTAACTTCTTCGGGAAATCGAGGTTAAAAACGATTTTAATTTCTTCTAAATCTTTTTCTGAACGGATGGTTTTAAAGCTACCGTCAAACAGAACACTGTGACTGAAAAAGAAATTCTCAACACGAGAAAAAATTATAATGACTCCACAAGTTATGGACATTTTAAAGATTCCAAAGGAGCTCTAATTTGTTCAATTGTAACCACTCATCCATCGAATAATGTTGTAAAGCATAAACCAAATACATGATTCGAATAAAAGAATAACCTGACCTTGAAGTTCTTTGTCAAATTTCATATTTTGTCGAGAAGATTGTCTAATTAATATGTCTAACTTAACATTGGAAATAATTTATGAAACATTTGAACTGCATTAGCTAATTGTTAATACACCTTTCAGTGAACTGATCTAAAATCACTGACTTTAGTTTTGAAATATTGAAACGCTGAAAAGCAAATGATCGATTTGAAATTTGAATCAAATAGAACCTCCTTTGTATGGAACCTATCCTGAAAACATCTTAAATTTTCATTTCGTTTACCATGATGCTCACAGAAAACTCGATAACAACTCAAAAGCATAGCTAATCAAAACTATCAATAAAAAATTAAAGTTAAATACGTACACAGCAAAACAAAACAACAACAAAAATGTTGAAAGCCAAACTTCGTAACTTTTCTAAAAGGTGAGTCGTCCTCATAATAAAGAAATAGCAATGCATTAAAAGTATGAGTAGGTCCATTTCGGTAGATCCAACTTTTTATTATTTTAGTTCCGTTTCATTAAAGAGAAACTTTAGAGAGAGCGAGAAAAAATTTAAAGTATTTTAGGGCTGTAATATTAACAAACAACAAAAATCTCGATTTGTAAGATTTGATAACTGAACAAAAAAAAAAACATTTTTGGCGTGATATGAAACAAAATTCTAACCCGGAAATAAGCGTGAAATTTTCAAATGTGGAAAATTTGTATTTGTGAGACGGAATTTTCGAAGCGCTCTTCTTTCGTGTAAGGAAACGTGTTGTGACGACCGTTTGTTGTTTTGCTCTGAACAACGGTTTGTTCGGCGAAACTCAAGACAACAGAAAACAAAAGAAAAAAAAAGTGTGAATAGTTAGTTTAGGTCTAATTTTAACTATATGCTACTAGGTTGCTCAAATGGTTCTCAAGAAAAATAAAATAGGAACGGACTTTTGGATCGAATGATACACTACTGATGACGACTAACGAAAGGCGAAAAAAAAGTTATGTTAAGAAGTAGTATCCGGCGAAGTGTAAACTAGCTTCGTTTAATAAGTCTTAACAACACCCAGCAAAACAATTATTGGGATTAAGTAATTGTTTATTTTTTACGATACAACCTAAACATTAGTAACGACGATATTCGCTGATAACAAAAAACTGTCCTTTTGAAACAAACAGAAAAATGGATTGAAAAATGTACCACGAGTTGTTTCCTTTCTTCGAAATCCTGTCTGTACTTATCTGTTTAGAACATACCGAATTTAAAACTTCTCGTTCTGTTCATAAAAACTTTATTTATTAACGAATCTAACGTTCTTAAAATGCGTACCGATTTATAACGCCATTGAAAACAAAAAAAAACAAATAGTAATACCACACGCTAGTTGCACTGAATAAAACAAGCTTTCGTCATAAACATTCATCTCTGGTGGTTCTTATCGCACTGATGATAATACAGTGAACTGAAACCTTTAGAAATAATTCAGTCTGTGCACGGCTCTCTGCTTTCGTTTTTTTTTCTATTCACGTTTTCCTGAGGTTATTCTTTTCATACAAGCAAAATGTTCAAATTTGGAATATTTTTACTTGCCATTCTAATGGTAAATTTGCATACCGCAACTTGTCGTGTCATCGAGAAAAAGGTAAACATTTAATCAGCATTTCATCGCGAAAGGAAGTAAATCACTCATTCCATGAATGCTTCTCAAGGACTACGACAACGACGACCTGTTGTCCTTAGTGCGAGCCAAGCGCCAGTTTTCGCTGAATCTGGGAGCCACCCATCAGGACAACGAGGGGACCGATTTCACAGCGGAAGCCATTGCACGGTTCTGGCGCAGTCAAAGCGGCAACACCGAGGTGCAGGGATCGGCCAGCTACAGTCAACACTTTGGCGGCTTCCAGGGCGACGGTAAACCCAAGATCAGTGGAATGCTCACACTGACGCATAACTACTGAAGTGAACTGAGTGGGTGTGTGTTGGTTTGCCATTGGATGCAATCTAATGCTGCGGAGCTTTGTATTGATATTTTTAAAATTGTTTTTTAAATATTCAATTTACAAATCAACTTTTTTTCCTCCATTTTTTTCCCACAGGTAATGACTACCGGTTGAAATTGAAAGTAGTTTTTCTTTAGTAGCTTTCCCAACTTTTCTAAAGAGTAAAATCTATTTCATCAATATATTACTGTTGCGCGCGATTTAATAGTACCAAAAGAAACAAAATTATTGAATATGTTTGACACAACAATAAAGTTAAATGTTTAGTTTTTGCTAATTTTTGGTTATTTTTCGATGCTCACTTTAGCTCATGAATCTGAGCCGGTGGCCAGGCCCACTGAGTGGCGGGGGCCTGTTTCACTAGCGGCTCCCACGGTTTCCAGCCGAGCATTTTGCGCGCCAAGATCAGTTCGTTCTCGGCCTGCAGGATCAACTCCTCCACCTGGCCACAGTTGATCTTGGACTCGATGTCGCGCACCGATGGGTTCTGAAATCATGAAAAATGGAAGAAAATTAGCAATGTAACGTTTCGTACTATTTTTAATGTTAAAATCTTTAAAACGAGCTATTTCTTTTGAACATCTGTACGCCCCTATTGGCGTTGAGGGTTTATAAATAGGAGGTGTTTACTAATTTTCTTTCTGCCCTAGAACAAAACTGCCTTTAAACCCTTCTAAGGGGCTGTTAACTCTACAACTGTGAGTGGAAAAAGTTTGAAAACCACTGCCTAATAGTGATCAACAACATTAATTTTTTTTACCGCAGCAACAATCTTCGCACGCTCGGAGACGATCTGTTCGGTGTAACGCCGGTAAGCCGCTTCCTGAGGCATTTTTGCCACCGCTCGGAGGATTTTGTTGTACAGAGCCGTCAGGGTGTGGTGCGGATTTTTGGCAACCGCAAGTCCGGTTAATCCGGTCGCCTGGTCGATCGAAAACAAATCAGAACATTATGACATAATCACTCCACATTGTATGGTTAGTTTAAATATAAACGGGATTTATCTTTATGTTGATCTCCATTAGAACTCACCTTTTTGATAACCGACATGTTTGTTTTTTCAAAAGCTGATAAGACCCTTTAAAATAAGAATGAAATAGCGTTAGGTATTAATATTTTCTATTAAAAACCAATTTTTTTACCAGCGCCAGCACCTCCGACGAAGAACGACAAAATTTCAGTTTGTTTTGCTCCGACTTTGCGAAAAGGGGGTATGATGTTAACAGTTTTTGCAGTGATGCCAGAAGAAATATTACCTTAATTTTTCACGGCATAAATTTTAATGAAAACTTATTTCGAATAAAAAGATTTCACAGCATAAAGCTGAACAAAGCTAGATGACAAAGATGACAAAGTGCACGCGAAACGATGCAAACCAGCGAATGCAATTCAATGCGGCATACCACATTTGTTGAAAATGTATGTGAATCGCTTTGTTCTGCTCGAGTGAGCATTGGTCGCGTTCGCCAATTCGCTCTTTGTCATCGGTTTCACTGATCGATGTAGGACCATCAAAAATTGTGCTCTAATTGACGTTCTTCAACCACAAGAAACTGTATCGTGATGGGTTTTTGGAGGTAAGCATGCTTGGACGCCGAACTCATTGGAACTCAACCACCTCATGGACCACCGTGGTCCATTCTATAGATTACAAAAAATCACAATTTATTATTGATTTTTATAAAAACCAGCAAATCTTTGAAAATTCAGTTTTTTTCACGAGTGTCGCAACAAACGCTTCGATTCTCACCGAGGTATTCGAAAAAACTTATTCTCGAATGGACGATTTAAAGTGTTGAAATTTAATTTTAAAATGTACTTAAACTTTATTGTCACCCTGTAGGTACGTGAAATAAACATAACAAAACTCACTGCTTTTTTTACTTTAAAAAAATGACGTTTGTGATGCATGCGTTCCATTTTCATATCGTTCCTCAAAAGAGATTTTCAGTGACTGTTCTCGACTCTGCAGCAATCGGTTGTGTATAGTTTTCCAATTTTGTAAAACTTTTCCTCGGTCCTCAGCCAACAGAATCGATTGTTAAAGTTAACTTCCGCCCAAAGGCAACGCATCAATCCTCGGTCACTCGAATACCTCAAGCAACAGGTCCCGATTTACTTCATAGCCGGAAGCGAAAAATTTGAAACCGTTCCATCATGGCAAAAATGGCGTTCCAGCACCAGGCGGGTACCGCAATGGAGTGCTTAAGCGTAAGTATCGTCATCATGCATCAGCTATATGAAGGTGTACATTGAAGGAATGAAAACAAAAAAGCCTTCCTTGTTGATCTTCAGCGAAGCGATAATTTATTCGCTTGTGCGTTTCGTTGGCTCTCCCTCAAAACAGTTTTTTTAACTTGCTGATAGGCTCGATTGTCGGAGGTTTAGAAAGGCTATGACTCATATACATTTTAAAACGAGACTTGTCGGCAATCCTTCGTGGTTAAAAGAAAAAGCTTAATTCTGGGGTGAAGACATTTATTTGCGATAAAATTGCAAAACGATTATAAAACAAACGAGAACAACATTGATACCAAAACAATAAATTTTTCCCTATTTTTTAGATTCCAATAACCCTGCACAAAGAAAAGGATATAGATGAAGAAGGACGAGAAGTGCTAAAATGTGGGTTTAAAATTGGTGGGGGCATCGATCAAGATTTCAAGAAAAGTCCTCAAGGGTACACCGACTACGTGAGTTGTTGCCTTTGGTTTTTCTACATGTATTTCCATTAAACTATCTTTTCCCATCTTCAGGGTATCTACGTAACGGAAGTTCACGAAGGAAGTCCGGCGGCCAAATCCGGTCTAAGGATGCACGACAAAATCCTCCAGTGCAACGGGTATGATTTCACCATGGTAACCCACAAGAAAGCCGTCAGCTATATCCGCAAAAACCCGGTCCTCAATTTGCTAGTTGCGCGAAAAGGTGTTACCTCAACGTAAAGTTTTTCACAGCCGTATTCACGTCACGCATCACATTGTGGAGTTCATGTTAAATACTACATCGAGTAAGATCAAAAATCAACAGCTAGAATATAAGCACGCATTTACAGTTAGATACATATATGTGGTAAGCTGCTTTGTAGAAGGCAAAGTTTTAATTAGCATCCTAATTAAGTATGTAATCCCATCATGCTGCCAAAATTCCATCCAATTCCTTAAACATAGGACAGAAAAAACGAAAACCTACGGAAACACCATTCGCGATCATTTGGACTTAGTTTTGCTGTTCAGCATAAATGTGATCATTATTTCATTCCTCGTTAAATCTAGAAAAAAACAAAAACCGTAACCAGGTGATTCGAAGCGCTAGACATTTAAGTAGATTTTAGTGAGTACTTTTTCTTTTCAAAAATTGAGGATACTCTCAACTAACATGATGTCGTTCAAAACAGTCCAGAATTCTATCGTTCAGCTCTGATTTTTTTTCATATTTGAAACAGCAGCGTACTGGTGCTGTCGATTGCGCTTTCCTCAGTAAACTCAAAATGCAATGTACTGTTTTTTTTCGTTCTTCGCCGCGTATATTCTTTTTGCTGTTCGCCGAAATCCTATAGAAACATTTTGCATACTGGTAGTTTTATATACAGGTATACATATTTTAGTAGTAGATTGTAAATTTTGAATAATTTTTATACAGTGTTATCCTAGAGTGGAACTATTAAAGCATGCCAAAGTTACCGGATGAGGTTTCAATGCAATGGAAAATATGAGAACACTTCCGGTGAGAGTTTAAAGTTTAGATAAGTTGAACCCAACATTCGATATCACAAATAGTTACGAAAATTCGGGGTAGTAGATTTACCTTCTTAATGGATGAGGTCTTCACAGGAGGGGATGACAGTCGACCCAATTCCGAAACCCAAGATCGCTAAGCTAAGTTTTTTTGATATTGGTCAATCGGGAACATATGAAGAAAAGATTAGACACAAGGCACGCATTCAACAGTTCTTTTTCTATTAACGTTTTTAGCAGATAGTCATTTGTACATTAACCGATTATAAATTTCAGATTGGGCACCTAGAAAACAAAAGTAATCTTAGAGTTGAGACGAAAGTTGCAAAGGCTTCTGTCATCTGATTATTCGAGCTGGTCTGGCGGAAAAAAAATATCAGTTTCGGAAAAGAACGACTATCGAAATAAGGGCCAATAATAACTTGGAAGCTAAACAAATAATGAAGTTTAACATATATGAGCTTCTCATCACAGCCAAAGTTTGATATGGGACTATCAAAGCGGAAAGAATAGGAAAATCTTACAAATTCTTCTATAACCATAGCGATGCATATGGTGCGAGTTTCCTTGTGAAGGATAAACTGAAAGTTTTTTGAAAAGTTCTCATACACCGTCTTAGCCGATTTAGGCTTTGCAGACTGAATAAATTACGCGGAGAACTCAGAATTAAGACTTATTATCACCCAGTATCGTGATGGAAATCGAACCCATGCCATCAGTGGACCAGGGATTACCGTCTTACCACGCAAACCACTCGACCACCGAGAGCAGTTTAAACCAGTTTATGATTTTTTGCCCTAAAAGTGGGTATTCGCAGGGTGTTTCTGGAATGCTATGTAAAGTGAGATGTTGACCATAACTAACCAGCAGGCGTACATGCTTGCAGGAGATATATAGTGCGATAGCGATAGGATTTAGGATGTAGAAGACCTAGCGAAGGTGACTGAGGAAATGATCTAGAAGTAATGAGTAATCCAAATATAGCTCATTACAAAACCTATATATGCTTAATGGTTATCAACAAACACTTTAAAAGAGCGCAATTTTAGGCAACACACTTCTCCGGACTCATACTCTGAAGTGTGAACGAGATCTGTCCAAAAGCTACACGACTTGAATCTACAAGATTGGGGCAATCCAACTTAATCATTTGCATTTGTTCGGAAACTGTTACAATTTTTAGAAAAATGGCTAACAACTGTTCGGATATTGAAAAAATGAACTAGTCAAGGTAATTTTTTAGTATTTTTATTTTTAAAATAATGAATAAATTTGAAATTCCAGGCGTCTTTACTAGCTTTTCACTGCGCACATCTCGAGTGATGTTGTTTTTTTGTCTTATCCTTCAACCGGTAGCCCTATTCGGGGGGCTGACACAACATTAGAGACAACAAACCTCCGTCAAATTTTCGATCGCTTGATACTCGGCAGTAACCAACAACTGCGATCACATTGCTCTACAATAGTGTCCAGTTTGGGTGGAACCGCTTCGAACATCGTCGCGATATGTTGAACCGGACGAAGGTTGTTAGTTTTCAAAAGCTGATCACCCGGTCCAAGACATAGGCGCTCCCACGCTTCGAGCTTTGCACAGAAAACGAACTCGCTTCGACGCACGAACACGAATCGTTTTCGCGCGGTATTCCGGTGAAGATCGTTCCTCAATGTCTGGTACCTATAGTTTTTTCTATTTAGTTTCCTACTAATAGAGAATCCACATGTTCTTGCTAATCTTTTTTTTTCTTTTGGTTAGTGACTATTTTACGAAAAATAATGCACAACTTACAACATAACTCACAGCGATCGAGAGATATATTCAATAAATAAGAGTGTGTGGGTTATCTTAGATAATAATACAATAGGACAAAATTTACTCAGAGCATTGATGAGACACGAAAACGAGTGTTAGGTCATACAGATTGTTGTTTTATTCAAAGAAAACATATAAAGTCAAAGCTATCCGTAACCTAATAGTGGTGTGATGTTCAGCAGTACACTTGAACCTACAACAGCACAATAGAAAAGCTTAACACGGGGGTTAGTTGGGTCTGCAATCAATTTCAGACAAATTGAAAGAGACGTTACAATGCGCAGTTCGAAAAACGCCAACGGTAAAAAAAAACAATCGTTCCTGTGTTGCGCGGGCGTTTTCCACCCACAGCAAAAGGTCTAGCACGCACCCTAACCACGCGTGGAATTTTTACACAAGAGTTGGGATTTGTTGTCTGCCTGGCAGCTCAGCTGATGGTGTTGATTCCCCACAGGAGAAAAATGTGATCTACAGATTTTTCAACCCGCGCGCGCGTTGGAGATCAATATTATTCGCGTGGTGGTCTGAAGGGAGGGCCACTAACCGCATCTTGGTGGAACGCACCACGCTACGTCACGTGGGAAAGAACGTTTTTTCCGCACTTCTGTCCTTCTGAGCACATTGTTTTCTTTTGATTTGTTTTTCTTTAGTTGGTGGTAAGAAAGTGTCGCTTGGTTTCAAGTTTATAGTAGATAGCTGTTTGAGTGGTGGTGTTGTATTTCAAAAATAATTCAAAATTTTAACTTTTATTCTTTTTTATTAGTTTTTTTGGCTTCAGTTTAACGTTTTTTCTTCAATTTTGCTTTTAATGTTTTTTTCATGCTTAGACTTGTTGGGGGTGTTGTTGGTTGTGTTTGTGTGTGTGTTTTGATTTACAGCGACTTCTCGATCTTGATGAGTTCAGCAATGCCATCGTACATCTCCTTGACGGCATCGAATTCGGTCAGACCCATGCGACGCTTGTTGGAGATATCGTAGATACCGCCCTCGGCCTCGGAGTGCTCACCGCGGGTACCACGGACCTGCAGGTTGTACTTGTCGGCGATCGATTCGAGCTTCGCGTAGTCCTTGGCCAGTTTCGGGACCTTGATGTGGACCGAAGCACGGATGGTGGTTCCCAGGTTGGTCGGGCAGAAGGTCAGGAAACCGAGACGGTCGTGGTGGGAGAATGGAACGCGCTTCTCAATCTCGTTGACGGCGGTGACCAGACGACGGTAGACCTGGCCAAGATCGCCACCCATCTGCATGGAGATGATACGGAGGTGATCTTCCTCATTGCACCAGACCAGGAAGGTCTTGTTGTCGTTGTGGTAGATACCACGTCCGGATGGCCAGTAACGGCAAGCGTTGGCGGCCTGCAGGAAACGATCGCCCTCCTTGAACAGGAAGTGGTCATCAATCAGCTGCTGCTGGACAGACTTCTCCATACCGGTCAGCGGGTAGAACTTGCCCTTCAGCTCTCCCTCCAGTCCGGACAGGGTGGACGACACCTTGGCCTCCATCTCCTTGTACTGGGCCTCGGTCAGGCAGGGGTTGAATGGATAGCCCTCCATCGAGCGACCGCAACGGACGCGGGTGGACACGACGAACTCGCCGGTCGGGTCAACGTTGGCGAACGAGTTGACATCGCCGAAGTTGGAGGCCGGGTGCTTGTCGGTCTTCTTGAATCCCTTGTGGTAGTCCTCGATGATTGGGTCGAACAAATCAGCGAACACGGAGTAGGATTCGGCATCAGGGGCATAGATACCGACTCCGGAGTCGTGGTTCTCGAAACCTGGAAGCGAAGAAGACAATTGTTAGTTATTCATGTTTCTTTTATATTTTCTTGTCTTGAATTCCGAAACTTACCAGATTGGACGCAATCCAGCAGGGTGGATCCGAACGAGGTCTTCTTGTTCTTCAGGGCGTCGAACACCTCCTTGGTCAGATACTTCTTCAGCAGGGACTTGGAGTCCGAAGCGGCCAGCTTGGCGAAGCCAGCTTCCATCTTTTCCAGAACGGCAGCGTCAACCATGGTGTCTGATTTGTTTCTAGAATGGTAGAGAAAAGAATGATAGACGAAAAAAAAGTTAGAAACTCTGACCGAATAGTTTCATCCTGTAGAAGAAAAACGGCCTCGCAAAATTGTCCAAATAGCTGGTTGCTAGGAACAAATGCTTCAGGTTATTGTCGTCGTACGGTAAGTAGATTTCTGCGATTACTAAAATAAAACAAACCAAAAAAACTGTGAAATATTTGAGCATGAACTTTGTAGGTGCAAACTTTGGTGGTCCAAACTGAAAACGATTTTTTTTTTGGTAGCGTGTTAGAACAACCCCATTTGTGCGGCATAATTTGAATAGATTATGTTGATTCCAGTTATTGTATCCTTCCCATGTTTTCCCAAGTCGGATTACAAAATTTGTTTCTGTATTCCAATGGAATAATTCCATAGTTAGCTTAAGTACATTTTACAGGAATATTGAGAGACATTTTTGCTTTCGGTTAGAAAAATAATCGTTCAAATTTCAACGCATTTGAACATGCTTGATTGATCGAATGCGTAGAACGCATTGTATTGATTGCAGCAATGCAGGCGCGATCAATGTCGCGTGTTTTTATCTGAAACTGTGCACTTTTGTTGCATAACCAAAGGCTGATTTTAACTCCAGAAATCCATAATTCAACTTTAAAATATTGTTTTCCAACAAATGAATAAACAAAAAACAGAATAAATAAACAGAAACAAAAAACTTGATAAACCTTTACTATTACCCCGCTACCTCACGCACAACCAATCGGTCGGTTTTCATTTGGGAGGCGCAGAAGTGAGGAAGAATTATGCCGCACAAATGCGCTCCCCCACCAACTTACCTCGACAGGAATACCATCGAGTTTGATACACACCCTTCGCCACCGCCGTTCTCCCCGTTGGCAGCACCGTCTCCGGCTGCCTCGCCAGTGGCCGCCGCCTCATTTTCGACCACCTTGTCCTTCTTGTCCTTGGAAGCGCAACCACCCATCGTTTGTGTTGTTGTTGTGTCTGGTGTCTAGTTACTAGTTAGTCTGTTGGTGGTTAGTGGAGTTTGGTTCTGATTTTGTATCCACCTCTTCCAACTAACAACTGCTGCTGATTTTTTTTTGTTAGAAAGGAAAAAGTTGTTTGATTTAAGCTAATCACTCTTGATTTTCTTTTCTAATGTTCTTTGGACTTTTGTTTTTTCCTTAGTCTATGCGCTTGTTTCTAATTTCCTCCTTTGGAGGGGTTTTTTTATCAATAAGTTTCTGTGTGTGTAAATGGGTCGTTACGTGGCTTGTCGTTGTAGATTTGTTGTTTGTTTAATAGTTTCCAAATAGTTTTAATAACTATGTAAAACTATGGTTTCCAAGTTGTGCGACGTTTTTGTGCGCTTGGTGTGGGGCTGATTTTATTTGGTTGTGGTGGAAATCACTGTCACCAATTGTTAGCCTATATCTAGGGGGGACTTTTTTTTGTTCCGTTCAATAAATTTGTAGATATCTTTGCGTTTTTTTTTCCTTTTGACAGATTCAAAGGGTGCTGCCGGTTAACCGGATAGTAGTCGGGAGCTTTTGATGTACTCTCTCGCTCACTCACTGATTTTGTTAGAGCTGCTCCGTTTTGAGGAGGAAAAATCTTTTTCACATCCAACAGTTGGTAGCGCTTGTTCTCCCGGTCTTCGTCCGGTCGTTGAATCTCCGGCAGCAAACACGCCCTTCTTCGAATGTATTTATGCAGCAAGCAGCGCTATAAACGCCTTTATGTATGCAATAGAGTACCGAAAAATGCAACGCGTTCTCCACACACTATTTGGCGTCCCGAAATCCTTCTGGGTTGATTCTCTTTGTATCCGATAAAACAGGATACGCCGATTTCCGGTAGATTTGGCAACTTTTACGTTTCTAATCACTAGTACAGTACAATTCCTTGGTTCCAAGCTTCGTTTTGCGCGTTAAACACGCAGCAACAGCAGCAGGGGGTTTGGCAAAAAGGCAGTGGTTGACTAAAACTGATCTTCCACACCCTTTTTCACACTATTCGACGAAAATGATGTCCTTTTTCACTACCGACTACTGTTCCCTTAAAGCATTCTGGGGAATGATTTCCCAAAAGGTGGATCCACTCTCTTTGGCTAGTCGGGGGCTGGTTCTTTCCCCAATAAAGGACACAAAATCCTACTAGGTAATCCTTGTGGCGACAATTGGTTATTAGTTTGGACCAGGATCGGACTCAAACGGGGGCGCGCGGGTGTCGGATATCCGTCCGTTCTCGGCGTTCCGGCGACTTCGCGGATCCTTGCCGTTGCACTATTCTACGGGCACTAACTATCGGTGCGTTTGCGTTGCGAGGAAAAACCGGTCCCGCATTCGCGCGCCCTCTCTCTCATTGACGGCTTTGTAATGTTCTGATATTCTCTCCCAGAAAATTTGCAGTTTATCATCCTTCCCTACCCGGTATAATCGGCAGCCGGTCCAAGCAGGATCAACACCACCCCTCGGTGTTGTTTGTGTGTCCTTTGTGGAACAGAAGGGTAGTTTTTCCGAAATATTCTCTCTCGGCTGCTCTCTTTTTCTTGAGTCTCCGTTGATGTTATTCTACCATCCAACAATAACGGTGCCTGATGGAAAAGCTCATTCACCCTCGTCGTCGGTCGCCTCGTCATCGATGACGACGACGACGACGACAACGTCCGGATCGAAAACGTCCCGATGTGCGGTGCCCTTCGCCTTTCTTGTCCGTCTTCTTTCAGTTGTTTAATTTTATCATCCCCTGTCTAGGGGTGGTTGTTCGTCGTCGCCTCATACAAAATGGGGTGGAAAATTTGCACCCTTCCGGCGACCGAAAACTAAAATCAAACAATGTCTCCTTGTGGCGTCGTGCGTGTGCCTTCCATCGATAAGTCCTTGCCGTTTGAAACAGTGTCGGCAACGGCACCATTTGGGTGAAAAAAAATGAGGGAACAGACTAGCGGACGTCTCACGTTTGGGTTTCATAGAAGTTTTGAAATGATTGAATTAAATTCGATTATTTTGCCGTTTGAAAAACCTGTAGCAGATTTTTGATAATTTACTTTAAAGAAGCTATTGTGAAAACGATTGTCACATCCATAGATCTGTGACCGAACCAACTGCTGCTATTATTTTTTTGCCTCGATAATACAATTTTCCACGCCTGTGACTAGAGAAGTGGTCCCGGGTCTTTATTGGAAGGGGGAACTGCACAGACGTTTTCCTGCATGTTTTTAGGATTGAAGCTTGACAGGGATCCTTTCCACAAGTCTTCGTCGTTGTATTGGTAAGGAATATTGGGTGGTGGTTTCGGTTCACCAGATACAATACCAAAAAAAACCAACAAAAATCCAACTAGCTAGAATCCTAGAATGCTTGCTCGTCTCGCAGGAAAGGAAGGACGCACCCTATCGGATTGAATCAGTGGCATCGCCCACTCGTGCCAACTGTGACGAGTTGAAAAAGGGAAAAATCTTCTTCCGAAAAGAGCGCACCCGGAATCATCAATCCAGACGAGACAGATTGCTGTCATTAATCAAAGTGGGACAACCGGATTTTCTCCGCCACTTTTTCGAGGTTAGGAAGCCCGGTAGGAATTAAATGGAAAAAAAATCATTCCTTCAAATCAAATGTTGTCCATCGTAAAGTGGCCAGCAAACTCGGGTAAACATCTCTTAAGTCTTCTTCAAATCTAAAACAACAATAGTATTCAGTCTTGATAATATTGGAGGAACCTTCGCTCTTACCCTAAGATGGATCAACAAAGACGAATTTTTGCTAGATTTGTGTTGTTTTTCAACAATCATGTCTTTTGAGCTGCGGAAAACGAGGAAATCCAAGGAACCAAACGGTTATTACAACAAAGCGCATGTGCGGAATTATGCAGAAGCATGTTTGTCGCGGAATCATTTGAATTTGTTTTTTTTTACTACTCGCCGCTAGGTGTCACTTCGATAATATCATACTGCCGTTCGTTGCCTTGCAATTTCTTTGAACTGCAAACAAGAACTAAATGATCGCTGTAAATCAAATTTCTTCCCCTTTTATTGGTTACATTCGATAGATAAATTTGTTGTGATTAAAAGTATCGCAAAGATGTCATAAAGCACTTGAGGTATAAACTGCTTCAAGTGTGGTATTACCCATTATGACCTAATCGATGAGACAAGCTCAGTCTGACTAAATCTGGCTATCAGTTCTTGAGCACCTATTAATCGTGCACTTTCGATTCCGAGCGCGACGTGTTCTTATCGCTTCGCAGTGATAAGATATTCAATTGGTACCTTTTAAAACAAGGTGATGACAATTTTCTAATTTCAATCATGCCGGGTTTTCAGCAATTAGTCTAGGGAAAGTGTTCTTAGTTGAAATTATAGAAAAAAGTAATCGAACCATTGTACTGTAAGACAAATAAATAAAGCTTTAACGATTTGAAAGCTTTATCTTTTTCTTATTGTGACTTTTCTGTGTACACCTAGATACGGCTACATTTGCTTTGCGATAGTAGTACCTACTTACAAGATAAAGACATGCCAATGATTCCTTGGTAATGCATTGGATACAAAATTTGCTTGAACAAGTGTCGTACCAATGCTCAAAGAATTTGCGTTAATTGTTCCTGATGATTCCCAGAAAAAAATCTCTAAATGACTCATGGAAGCACAAATTGCAAAATCAACAGTTCATTTCATGCAGGTAGGTGTCAAGCAAATAGTCGGTTTTATCATTCCCGCAACTCCGACCGACAAATACAAATAAGAATGGATACCCGCGCACATTCAATTATCGCAAAAGACTCTTTGCTTCCATCACGGTGGTTTGTTATCGGTTCAGCTTTTCAGTCAGTAGTAGGGAGGTGTAGCTACATTCTGGTAAATCTAATGAGAAATGCACTTTTTACCGTCCGGCTTCTGGTTCCTCGTCATCGACCGAGAAGAATCCATTCAGAAAGAGCACCGCCAGCAGCACCAGATAAGCTCCGAATGCACCGTAGAATACGCGCAGGTACCGGCGCGCGGTGGACATTCTTAACTAGCTAATGACACACACAACTGTGAGTGATAAGGCTTCAATTTCACCGACTTTTTTGAATGGACTATAGGATTGTGGGTGGTGGTGGAGAAAACTAAGTAATTTACTCTCCAACGACGTCACCGACTAGCTAATACGATCGAATACATGATCTGAAAATTGCAGCAAAAAACTGCGCGAACAACAATCACCATCAATACTCCAGAGGTAACTAACTCTTAAGCCGTTTGGCTCGGTTCGGTTCAGTAGCTGACTGGATTTCACTTTCTGCACATCGCTGACCATAACACCCAACACAGACCGATAATGGGGCTGCACCACACCTGAGCTGAGTATGGAGTCGGGGATCGAGTCGTGTTGTTGTTGTGGGGCATCATTTCGCTGGAGAGCACACATTTGTATGAGTGTTATATACAGAGTGATCGTGGTGTCCTGTTGATGCTTTTGCTGCTGCTTCTGCTTGATTTTTGGACAGTTGTTTGTATGTTTCTCGATTGGAACGCGCGATGTAATGTTGCTGCTGCATAGGTTGTGTTTTGTGCGATACATATTTATGATCGTAGCGGGTCATCCAACGGTGATCTCTTTTAATTCACTTTCTCCCGAGGCTGTTGGTTGTGGAAGATCGCTGCAAGAATCTGCACCTATCAAAAGTGTTGAGTTTTAAAAACTTTCATCCGTAATCCCATGATGATCTGGTGATCCTTAAGCACAATCCAACGACCCACACATCACAAAACAGCGAATTTAATAAAAAACAAATTCCTGGAAAAATCAGGTAGATCCTCGATTTTGGGAAGTTTAGAAACAAATCGCACAGAGATCAAAACGAAAAAACAAAAGGCGTTTTACACACGCGGACACGCACTTAACTCGCTGATTGCGGAAAGAGCACTGAGGCTGCTGTTATGGGTTCGACCGGCCGTCGGTTGGGTACTTCCACAGTCAGTGTAATCGCAGCTTGGAGCCGCTGCTTGGATGATGGGTGATTACAGCACTATCAGTCAGTCATTCGTCGTCAGTTGGTTGGTTGTCGGCCTTTTTTGTTTTTGCCGTTGCTGTTTGAGTTTGAGATTGAGCTCCGGCTATACAATATCCGACGACCTGGTCTGTCAGCGGCAGCGATGATGATTCCCCGATGATTCACTCCGATTGACGGTCTCCGACTCTGGCAATGATAGGCCCCGGATTTGGGTTCCACGAGTTACGACCGAGTGACTGTAACGACATTCGCGGTTGGACTGGATTATCAAAATAAATTTGGCTGTGGAAATTGGGACAATGCAGAGCTGCTCTGTGGCGAAGAAAGGTCGCCGATCCATCACAAACTATGCAGAACAGAACAGAACGTTGGTGTTTGTCTCCGTCCGAGTCTGATGATAACAATCGGTTTAATACACCTACTATTAATTTTTACATTCCGTGTGTCACACACTCTAGCTAGGGCTCTGTGAAGTACCTGACCTAGTCCGTTCTTATTCATTGCCCAATTATTTCAAACCGGTGAACTAGAAAACGAGTTTCGTGTGGTTGGTGTGAATGTACATCACACGATGACAGGTGCTGATCGAAACGGGTATGATAAACTAATTCAAACATCCAGTGTCGTTGCTTGATTCAAATAAATGAACACCGAGAAAAACCGGCAATATTTGTAAAATATCTAAAAAGAAAATTTGTTTAAGAAATTTTTATCAGATTGCAAACATCCTAAACTTCTAATCAACTTTTAATTTTAATCTGTTCCCCAAAACAGTTGTGACATTCGACAAATCGATATCAATTTCATTGCCCCCGAAAGTCGGCAACCAGCTAAGTTCCAATCGATGTGAATCCCAATGCCCAAAGCCAACAGCTGCACAAATTAATGGGCCAGGCCAACTGGAATCAAATAATGAAACACGCGACCTTCCAATAAAACAAGGTGACATCAGTTGTGATGTGTATCGATTGTCGTCCACCGTCATCCACGTGATCCAGCCCCCGAGATTAACGACTTGTCTGTCAATGGCGAATAAAACAATCGAACGAACGAAAATCTCCCCGATGCGATCGCTAGCTAGCTGTTTGCTGATATAAAGGGAAGAAGCTTACGGGAAAGTCATATGCAATTCGTGCCGGAGTAGATGTTGTCATTTGATTTCGGGGGAAGAACAATACCGGCTCTATTTATACCCCCAAATCGAGAGACCTATAGATAAGATTTGAGCCCCGTTTGCAGCAAAAGTTAAAAAGTCGGTTGGAAACAGTCTTCGGTGCAAAGAAATCAGCAATGTTTCACTTTCAAAATGTGTGTTTTTTTGCAACAGGCGAAAAAGTGCATCCGTAACGACGATGACTAGGATGGGTCGTGGCGATGTCATTGTGCGATAAAAAGTTATCACAATTACAGTTTGTCAGATGCTAGATAGGTAATGGGGAAAGATTCCAGTCCGGTACCTTTTCTTTCCATCGAGAAGGTTCGTGACTCTCGATAAGCGCGCTTTGAATCGTTCAAATTTTGGCGCGATTCAAGCTCAATCACCACGTGGTTGCATACTCAGGTTGCATCGCGATAGTTTACACTAGCCGCCGCTAGGTGTGCTAGTAGTGATTAGTGATGGCGATGCAACATCTTTCCGAATGTTGCACCGTTGCGTGACACTGATTTCTGCTGCAACGCTCCCGGGTTTCAAGTTGAAGGTCACAAACCACACCACCACGATCTACGTTTGGGGGGTTAGTTTTTTTCGACTTTATGTGCTTTCTCGGGTGCTATTCGAGCAGAGGAAAACGTTGCTCCTCAGCTTCGAGAACTTCCGCGTCCCTGTCCCTGTTTCGATAGGCTGCTGGTGCGAGTTGACAGTTTTAAATTCGCTTACATAATCACTGCTGGAAGCTACTAGTAACGTCCCAGCATAGCGTGATATGGGACTATAAAAACGATAACAAGATTAAGTTAAATCTGTTTGTTATTCGCTTCGTTTGAAGATCGAAGTTTTTGAAAGACAAATTTGAAACAATTCGCAAGATAAAAGTTAAAAGATAAATTAAAATTCGATCGACTTCACACAGTTGCATTTTGTGTGGAACAACTGCAGAAAAAAAAACCCAAAACCCGAAAAGAAGTCCATTCTAGATTATCACATAAATATGCGTAATAAAGTTTGCTAACTTATAGAGTAATGCACAGATGTTTATGAGAAGACTAAAAGTCACAATAGCATGGTCCAAAAATAAGAATTCAAAAGCAAGGTACAGAGTAAAAATCCAAAACCTGGGCTCTTAGTAAAAATCTTACTTTCTATCGAGTTAAGTTCGTGAATTTGAAATAATTTTGAAAATCCAAAAACTCTTAGAAGATTTTGTTTTTTATTTCTAACTATCCAAGTCCAAGTCAGTTGAAAAGATTAACCCAGCATATGATCATAATTTGGAATTTGGAATTAAGAAGTAGGAAGTGTAGTTTAGTTTAGATGAATTTGTTTCTATTGATAACGATTTTCGAGACGTAAAATTCTTTAGGAGAAATTGGCAGCCTCTACAGAACTGTTTTGCATTAAAAATTTTCCTCATCCGATTCAAAGACTTTTTTTATTCAAATGCAGTTGTTTGTTTATGACATGGCCAGTAGATTATCATACCCAGTCCAATTGCAACAAATTATTTGATCAACTGAATGGCTGTGCTCATCCCGAATATTCTACAATTGTTGTGGTGTCCCACCCGCCGCAAATTGCAAATTATTCACACCTAAACTGAGCAAAATCAACAACGGCCAGCAGCGAGATAAATTACTTTTCCGAGAATGAAAAAAGGTATACTTATATGTACAGATACACAGTCCCGGGAAGGTTTCCTGTTCGTGGCTTTAGAAATCTATTTCTAGGCGAAGAGCCAAAAATTCTAGACATGGTCGGTGTTAGGTGAGATGAGATTGGGATGACATTTGGGTTTGTTACTATCTACACATTCCTGTACCTCGGGTTGTAACTGATGAGATCAGTCGACGACCGAAGGTCTTCGATCCTCACCAGAGATTGATCCCGGGCCCGGCTTGATCTGGGAGACTGTTGGTCGACTTCCAACGGGTAAATTGTAGATATGTAATGGAAGCATTCAACATCTCCGAATGTAATGTTCATTCACAAGGTTTTCATGAAATGGTCAAGGGTGATCAAGCTTAGGAACACACACACCGGAGAAGGTTTTTTTTTACAAAAAGGTGTACCTGGATGTTAAGTGATGAAATCACAAAGGGGTTTCATCTGATTCTACTCCAGGTTTTTAGCGTTTGCTCTGGGAGACTATGAGTACAAACGACTTTCTATTGAACTGACGAAAGAAATGTTTGTTGCATTATGATCTCCCATAAAAAGGTGTGAATTTTCAATATAAATGTTCTTAAAAGTTAGTGAAAAACTCAAACACATGCATTTCAAGGCTGTTTGGATTGATAAAACATGCTTCAAGGTCGGTCATTTCCAAACCACAAATCTGTACCAGTTGCCAAAAATGATCTCGTGAGATCAGAGGCTGTCACCTAGGACAAGGTGTACGATCTGGAGGGTTTGATCGTCCACTCCGGCACTTCCTAATTGGTGGTGGTTTGCTCTGGGAGAAATCAGTACCGGAAATCCGATCCCGCGAATCGTTCGCCGGATCACCAGACGCTATGATCTCCCATCTAACAGTAGCCTTTTTAATGTTTCGTCAAATTTGTGGCTCGCTATTGAGGTGTTGAGGGTTGTCACACACATGCATATTAAAACTATAGGAATGATTCGCTTTTAATTTGATTTTCATTCCGCTTCCATTTCTACAACATTTTGTTAGGTTTTGTAATTCATGAAAAAAACTCACACATTTTAAGTTAGTCAAATGGATCTTAACTCTGTTTAAAAAAACAAAAGTTAAGCGACTGTCATCGAGGACAAGGTGAACGACTTCGGAGGGTTTCCGTTCACTTGAGCGCCTCAATTGCTCCCCGCTGGAGGGGAGTTGTTCTAGGAGGGGAAAATCGCGGAAGAATCGATATCATGGGACGAATTCTTCCTGAGCTACGATCTCCATTTTTTGTTTTCTTGTAGTTTTCGGGCATTTAGTTCAAAAAATGTTATTATTTGATCACACACAAAAGAAAAACTTCTAGCGACATCTTTGTGAGTAGTTTAATTTGACTTTCTTACTTTGCAAATGTTAAGTTACCATTCCATTAACTTAACATTTGCAAAGTAAAAATGTGCATCCTGATTAGAGTTATTCATTGGCCCTGCAGAATTAGTAGCTTGTTTTTCGTTAAGTTATTGTTAGAATTGAGAGTTTTTTTTTTTGAATCAATCTGGGGTGTTTTTGTAAAATTTGAGTGAAATTTCTACGATTATTACGTTCTTTGTCAGTCAAAAGTAAATGAAAATATCCAATTATGCATTGATTTATCAGTTGCTTGTTATTCAAGTTCCATGTGTACTACTAGAAGCGCCTTCAGTTATACTATCGAAACTGTCGACAATCATTAACGTATAAGAACCAGGCATTTTTTTTACGCCTTTTAGTATGCAACACATGCATTGACATGAACACATGAATGAGAAGAAACACTCAATCGACTAGTGTGTGATGATCTTAAGATTCTATTTAGCCGAATTTAATTAAAAAAAAAACAAATTTTACACAGCTGTCCCAATTGATGTTGGAATTATAAACTTGTACTTGAATAAGACATGTTTTATCAAATAGATCCATTTAGCTGTGGATTCAATTCATCTAACACTTACGTGTAAATTAATTGGAATCAATTTCGTCTGCCACTTACTCGTCTGCTGATAAGATAATCGATATTTTCGATGTACACTGATAGCAAACAATTGCAATGTTTCGACATTGTACGAAATGCAGTTGCGATATCGAACCGCAACATTCGTTGCATCCAATTTGACCGCTTAAAATGTCCAACTTTCAAAAAGGCAGAACGGTTTAATTTTATGTGTTTTCTGGTGAGCTGAACGTGATTTTCTCCGTTTAAAGCTCAACGGTCATTATTCAAATAAGCCGTAGCGAGCCGAGAGGAATAATATTCTTCGTCTCAAGTGCTCGAATGAGTCTAGAAACTTCGTCCGGCCGCTGCTAATGAAACTCAATTGATCGTTCAATTAGTTGTGGCGAGTCTTCGCTTCATTCCCGGGGCCTAGCTCGATTCTTATGTTTTTTTTCTCCCTCGACTCGACACACAACACCGAAAGATGCTGGTGGTGGCACGTAAAAATGGCGAGATCGTTCCGAGCTGTGGCGGTAACAAGTAAGATCCGCGATCATAACTTGCCAACGACGGTCATAAATTTACCGGCAGAGATACCATCTTTCTTGGCAACATTTACCTACTGTGGGTACAGATCCCGGCGCTCGTTCCCGATTCGTCGTTCTATGTCCACCTGGTGCCGAGACGTCCTCCCACACGGGGCGGCGGAGACGCTAGCGCAATTTTCCGTTTGATCCCGGGCCAAGAAATACAAATGAAAATTTGAGTGAGTCTTTCACTGGGACAGAGGCACAGAAACCCGGTGATCGGATGGATGATGAGAGAGGTTTATCAACCGGGGAGAACGAATGATTGATGAAAATGATCCATCTTAGAAATCGTGCGGTAGATTTTGTCTGCTAAATTTTCCGTTTGCCGTTACGGTGCGGTGGGGGAATCATCACGGGACTAGCCAGATGTGCAAAAACCCCGTCAGCAGGAAATATTCATTACAGTAGTCTCTGTTGGACTCAATCCGAAGGGATGGACGCGTTTCGCGCAAAGCCGCAAACAACTTGGTGGGGTACGTACGGTGTTAGTACGTCAATTGTTGTTAGAGGTTCAGATCCAATGATGATATCAAACTCAACGAGTCGTACTCGTTGTCGAGTTGCATAATACCTACACAACACTGAATGAAATTGGTTTGAAATATTGAAACCCATTCATATTTTACGACATTTTCCTATACCAACTTGGGCTTGAAATCGTCATTTACAATGGAACAATCCATTTGCAAACGTACCTACCTAGTTACGTACGATTGGAAATTGATGGCATTTTTATTGATGAGCCAGGTTTTATGGATCGTTAAACGGTTACAAGTTGGAATGATTGAAGTTAAATTCAACGTTTAATCTTGTATTTTACATGAACCTCAACAAAAACTTTGTACATCCGGTGATTTCTCGAAAATCTCGAAATGTACCTATCGAGCCAAATCTAGTGGACAATAATTCGAACTAGAGCATTGGAGTCGCCTCTGTTTGGAATTCGAAAAGAATAAAGGTTAGATGGTTTCTCAAATTTTCTAGTGTTTAAAATGGGTTTAGAACTAAAAAGTTCAGAAGATCGTTAGGAGTTTGTGACATACATAATCTAAAGTCGTAATGTTCCAAAGGAATTTAGGAAGAATTCAGGAACCGGATAGTTCTCTTTCTCTGTTCTGGTAGGTCTTGAAGTCGTTTAGAATTTTCTGCTGTGGATCCAATAGATATTTCAACCTTTTGAGAAAACTTAGGAGCAAATTAACATAAAAAATAAAAGAATTTCATAATAACAATGAACAATTTTATTTACCTTCAAACCATTTTGAAGACAATTTATGACTTAGTTATGAGGCAATCATGGGACAGTTTTGAAATTTTTTGAACGATGTATACTGCCGTTCTAAGCAAGATTGTCCCATGTGGAAAAACGGGCAAACGAGAAAAACGCGATTGAAATATCAGCTATATTTCCAACTTTTCTCTCAAACTAAAAATTCACCGACAGTTTTTTCGTAGTGAACACCCAAGCAACCAAAAGTTCGGATAACATTCTTCTATCAGGTTTAATCAGCTTAATCGAGTATGCTAATACAACTTCTTTTCAGCTCAATTTTTAAGTAGTTAAACAAACTTTAAAGTTGACAAAAAGTTCGCATAAATCGTCAAACAACTTCAAACCAGCTTCAAAATCCACTTTATAAGCAGCATAAAAAATCGAAAAAATTACTCTACCGCTCCTTCAATTGCCTTCTCAAGTCTGCTATTTTGATTCGTATTAATCAACCATATTTGTTACTAACTCACATTGCATTTTAAACAACATGTTCTTACCAAGCCTCGAACCCGAGCTCACCGCTTGAAATTTGAGATCCATACTTGTTGCCCTATATGAACATCATGAGTAGGCAACGATTTTACTCGATGTGATGATTTTCTTTAAAACGACTTTCAGGTTCTTTATTTCTACTTAATTCCCACTTTCAAGCTGTTAAAAAGTTCTTCCGGAACTTAATGTGTACTTCATATAGTTGTTTCCCAAGTAACGATGTGTTTATTTATGCAAACACGTGTTGAAGTTCGAAAAAAGTAGATTTTAGTCTTTAAATCTACTTCAAAGTTTCTATAATACGAAGTTGCTTTTGAACGCCCGTTGGAACTAATTAAAAACTTTCAAGTTTACAAAATAGTACAACAGAGACTTTTTACGAACTATTGAGCTGTACAAAAAGACTTGCAACCCTTTGATAGCTACTTGATTTTGAAAAAAATGAGAAGTACGTAACAAGTAGATTGTTTTTCTTCATACAAACATTAAAGTTCCCAAAAAGTAGAAACAGAAACCAAAACAGTACTTTAAAGCTTTTTTTGAGTATTGGCTGAACTTGATAAAGAATGAAGTTCCATGGACCTCGAAAAAGCATTTTGAACAGCAAAAAAGTTCCACAGAACTTTTGTACAGCTATATATGAACTTATTAGTTCGTTCCTTAAGTGATATTCGAACTTTTGGTTGCTTGGGCAGTTCAAGTTAATCATTTTACAATGTTTTCTGCCAAAAAAATTACATTTCCTACAAAAAAAAAACAGCAAATTAGAGCCAAAAATGCTCCGTGTGACACTTTTGCGTAGAATCAGAACGCATGCCGATGCTAGTTCTACGAAAAACTGTCACACGGCTACAATTTTTCTATCATTTTAAAAGCTTGCGTAGTTTATTTTTTGCCAAAAACTCATGCTAAACCGTAATTTGAGAAATACGTTCCTCTTTGTTTATAAAAATGTATAGTTGAGTATGGATCTTGTAAGTAGTGCCTACCGAAATGTGTTTAGTGAAAATTTCTCTGAATAAAACACTCAAGGCTTCTCGCTCCTCCTCTGCCCTCTATTTTAGTGTTCTTTTCAGTGAATAACATTAAATTCAACAGTTTGAACTCATCTTAAGACAATTTTTTGATAAAATTTGCATTTTTCATAGAATTTTTTCTAGTGTGACATTCTTGCGTAGAACTATCAACATAGAAACAACCACCTTGATGAAAATTTCGTATAAGTTCAGAACAAAGTATACTTGTTTGTGTTTTTATTCGAAAGTTAACACTAAAAGAGACCGTTTCCAGCAAAAAAGTGAAAATGACCCAAAAGTCACATGGGACATTCTTGCGTAGAACGGCAGTATAGATTATGCAATAAAAATTCCGAAACAATTCTGAAGTTTTCTTCTTGTACATTTTGTAATTTATTCTTACAATTAACTTACAATTTTGAGGTATTCGCAAGATAATTTCGGCTCTATCGAAAAAAAAAGGAGAATAAAAATAATGTTGACTGTTTTGAGACTACTCGAGATATTATTTTTATATTTCAATTAGACAAAGTTTTTAAAAAGTTTCGAAAAAAAATTAAAAAACTATTTTTATAGAATTTCGAGAAAATTGTGAGTTGCTTAAAACAATTTCGAGGCAATGATAAGATAAACTTATTCCTGGAAATCGTTTTAACATTGAATTATGTCGAGACGATTTCAAGACACAAAAGTTGGAATAATTTTATTATTTTTCCGATCTTGAGACAATAATGATTTCGAAACGAATTTGAAACATTTTAACCCGCTCGAGACCAATTGCACACACGGTGTGCACAATTCATTGTGAGTTTAATAAAGCTCGAAAAAATAATATTCTTACACCAAATGAATCCGCAAAGATTAGGCAAAATGTATTGAAAATTGGTTTTGATGAAAATTAAACGACATAAAAGTTATGTTAATGTAAACTACTATGAGTTCGAATATCGCGAAAAGGCCTTCGTCTCGAATGGGTTAAGAACACTTTTCAAACAATTTGGAAACAATTTATTGAGCATTTTGAGACAATTTTAAAGTTTTTTTTGAATATATTTTCAAATACAATGTTTAAACATTTTCGTAATTATTTTGTGAGAATTAAAAAAAAAAACACCAAAAATATCGCTTTTAAATGAATACTAATTTGTTCACATTTTTCGAAACATTTGTTTTACAATTAATCTTTCATTCTTTTTACTAAATTTTAGATAAAAACAGCCGCTTTGAATTTTTGACTGTTTTTTTTTTGACAAAGTCAAGATCATTTTGAGAAATGTACGGTCAGTTCCCGAATCATTTTTTTTGTAAATTTGAAAACAATTTCTGTTATTATGAAGGTTTGACAAATATTTTCAGAATGACAAATTTCCGATTCCCGGGAAAACATCATTTATGGTTTTTTTTTTAGCTTTTTGAGACAATTTGTAATCGATTTTGAAATCATTTTAAGTCTTTAGTGAGATTATGCCATGATGAATTTTAGCCCTTAAGTTGTCTCGATGTTTGTTTTAGTTTTTGTTAAAGTAATTTTAAACATTATCTTAGAACAGTTCTGGAATAGTTTCGAAATTTTGATTTTTATTGATTTACAAATCAACTTCTAGGCAATTTAAAACATCCTCGACAATTTTGAAAAAATTAGGAGCATGTTTGAAATATTGCATAATTTAAAACGTTTTCAATAAAAATTGGAAAAAGTTTTCGGGAAATTTTGCGGTGTTTTAGAAAATTTTTCTCAAGTTTTCCAAAACAATTTTCTTAAAATTATTTATATTTGAGACATTTTGACCCGATCTACATACAATTTTGAAGCAGTTCCTAATTCAAACGTTAACGTTAATAATGAAATAGTTCATGACCATTTTTAGACTTTATTGAAAGAAAATTTTGAAATGATTGAGACAATTTTGGCACGAGTTTTCGACAATAATTTTACAAAAATTATTTCGAAACCTTTCTTCAAAAAATGTCTAAGTCTTTGGAAAAACGTTTGGTGAAAACTGATGAAATTTTTTAGAACAAGTTGAAGGCAATTTAAGGACAAATAAGGAAAGCTAAAATATTATGAAACTATTTTGATTATTTGTGGTATTTTTAGCCAAAGGGATATAAGTCTCGTGTTTTCTCGAATTAAGCTTTTATTAATTCGAGAAAACACGAGAATTTCTATTTTTCTATCGAATGTAAAAGTATGTAAATAAAACTATAAAAATCCGAAAAAATCATCAAATATAGTTTGAAATGTGAAGAATCGTTTGTCATCATTAACTCAAAAACGACCATTTTGTCACTTATACCCCTTTGCCTCTGAGGGCCTCATTTTAGCAATTTTAAAACAATGAAAAGTTACAACTTGCAATATTAAAAAAGATGAATTTATAAAAAAAATAATATCTTTTTGGTAACATTTGAATCTGTTTAATTTAACAATTAAACCCGCCATTAAGAGAATTTGATAATAACGTCAAAACTACTGAATTCGTAATTATTTCTAAATAGACTAAATGTTTCAAGTACTTCTAAGTTTTCCTTAAATCTTAACAATGGTGTGAAAATGATTTCAAAATCATTCAATATTATCAAAAGATCATTTTTAGTTTGTCTTAAAATTATGATAATTTGCATATTTTTGTCCAAAAGTATTTCCAAATGTTCACAAATTTCCATATTACCTGGGTCACAATTTTTTCTGAATTCTTTCATTGTTGCCGGAAAACAATCGTGAGGTGATGTGTTTACAATGTTGAGGATTATTTAGAGAATGTTGAAGTATTTTGACAGAATTTTATAAGTTTTAGTTAATAAAATAAATATTTAAATTTAATAAATAAAATAAAATTAAAAAAATAAAAATAAAATAAAGACAATTTATGAAAAATTACGAAGCAATTTGGATTCCTTTTCCCGAAAAAATTGAAACAAATTTCTTAGGAAAACTACAACACTATTATAGCCCAAGAAAAAAAAGTTCTATAAAATAGGTACAAAAAAGCTTACTAAGCCCCATCATTTATATGAAGTACGTTCTATGCAGCTCAAAATATAAGTTCTTATTGATACTTCCAAGTTCAAAACCAGTCTAACGATCTTCTATTCAGCCTCCAGCGGCCTTTTAATTCAGCTTCCAAAAATTGTAAAATGAGCACAAATTTCTCTCTCTATCTCAATTGCACCCTTGGCATCGGTTCATATAACCTTTTTCTTGATTTTTTACTATGTTCAGTACATGGTGCCATGATGACGCGCCGGATTCCAAACTCGACAAATGGCTCAATTGCTTTTTTCCTTCATTTCCTACATATGTATATCGCATCAGAATGGCACTCAAGTACCAAATTAATTATTGAAAAAATAACTTGCCCGGCCTGGGGATCGAACCACGTCCTTTGTGGTGAAAATCGAACACACTACCACAAGACCACGCCTAGATGTTGTTCTAACTGAAACTAAACTCGAAGTGGTGATTTTGAAAGCCCCTCAATGAACTTTTTGTGACGTAGTAATTACCGTTTTGAGCACTTTTGTGATCTTTATGTGACTTCAGTTCCTCACAACGTACATATAGATCACTTTTGCAACTTTCAAGTTAATTAATGAGAACATATAGTTCACTCATGGAAATTGGGCAAAATAAGGCCCGTTTTGAGCACTTTTGTGCCCTTTATGTGACTTAAGTCCCTTACAAAGTACATATAAATCACTTATGAAACTTTCAAGTTCATTAATGAGTACGTTTAGTTAACTAATGGAAATAAGTCACATAAAACGTTAGTATTAATCACTTTTGCAACATTCAAGTTCATCAGTGAGTACATAAAGTTCACTCAAGGGAATTGGGCAGTTGATTCACGTTGGTTCTTATTGTCAGCCAATACGTAACTTTCAAAGCCTTCATTCAAGTGAATATGTGACTTTTGGTGGCTCGGCAGGACAATTCTGAAAACAGTTTAGCACACTTTTATTAGTCCGACAATACTGAGAATTCAAAAACTACACCTTTAAAACAGATTGCAAATCGAATCATCCCTGGTCGCGTTCTTTTCTTATGCCAATTACGGTATGATATTGATTACTTAAGATTGGTGTAGAGGCTGCATTTTGGGTGTGGGACATTTTACGCAACAATTTGCGTAAATGTTATCAAAGGCACGGGAGACTATTTGAAAGATAAAAAAACATGATCGACGGCGACATAGATGACGGCAAGTTTCCAACCACAAAAATCCGCCAAGAATGTTTTCTTCTTTTTGTTACTTCTTAAATCCAAATGAAGATAAATGACTCAGGACACTCAGAGAACTCTCCAACAGCAGCAAAAACTATCGATCACGTGATAGGTACATCCATATACCTACAACAAAGTTGCATCAGCAAAAAAGATCGCCACCCAAAACAAAAAACAGCGAGCAAACGAAAGTCAATGACCCCTACTGGTGCTGCCTCGTGTGTCCCAAAGCAATTCTGAACGCTAGGCAGGGTACCGGGGGGCCGGACCGGAGACCGGATATCTCTCTAAATGAGGCACCACGAGGCGACGCGACGCGCTGCAACGTGATGATCATGATCGTTGTCGGAAAACGATGCGCAGCACCAACACAACTCGAATCGACCACACCCCACACAATTTTTTTTTAAACTGTGCCAGTTCGTCGAAACAGTCATAAAAAAATTGGTTAACTCCGGGCCACTGTTGGAGGCGAAATGTGACACCCGGGCCCGGCAAACGCGCTTCGAGTGGGCAAAATTTTAGTTTTCCCGATACTTCCAATCTTTAGACTAAAGTAATGCCAAAGGGTTTTGGTCATACTACAAGCAAGCAAGCCAGCAAACTCATCACATTCCTCTGGTTGTGTTTTTGTTTTTCATCAATTTGTTTGTAGTTGATTGCCTCCAGTCGGATAAATAAAATTGAAACAAATAGCGCGTCATTGCACTTTTATAACTGGGATGATTCACTGGGGACGGACGACGATCGAGATTCTAAAAAGGGGGAATTGGCCCTTTCAGATATGCGAAAGTGAAACGTGGTCCCTTGATCGTGGTATGTTTTGTCCCACAGCAGGCTGAAAAAAATCAGACAGACAGACAGGGACTCGGATACGGTTTTTGCACTCCCGTAATGCGATTCGATGCACGATGACTTCATTCCACGGTGCCAGTTAAGTCACATGATGCTCACACGATAGCAAATGTGTTAAGTTTTACGTTTTTTTTCCTTGTGTTGTGTGTTAGTATCAAATCATCTCATGCAGAGCAGACTGTACTTTGCACAAGCAATTAGTGCATCATGCATGTTTGATAAAAACAACTTCTACCAAACTCGCGGTGCACTAACGTGTGATCAGGCAAAGTTTCTTGACGTTTACTCTCGGAGCGTATTTATATAAGAAATTCAGCATCATTTCTGAATGTCCCCTATCCGACAGCTCCTATGCTACCTACTGCATCCGGTTAGCTTTTCAATCCAAATATCTCAAACGATCATTCTTGGAATTGGTTATGCAACACGTGTTTCAGGAAAAAAATTTATACAGTTTTTTTCTAGGTTAGGTCTCATTGTTAGTCACTCTCACTCTTCGTTCAGAGGATGCAATTTTGTTAGTATTCGAAACACTCTGGGGTGGTGTTCATAATGATTGCTTGCTAATGATACAGGTATTATCATGTCAGCAGCCCTACCTCTTCATGGGTAGGCTTAAGTGCTGGAGGATTAACCTCCTTGAGATGTTCTCGTCGTTATCTTGTGTCTAAGTATGACTAAAGTAGGTACGGTAGTTACACTCTCACGTGGGGTAAGTATTAGCGAATCGAAACCAAACATGTTGTTACCACCCAAAAATGGGGGGGATTTTTTCCATCGAGTGCCACCAATCTGTATCGATTGATCTAAGGCACGTCTTCCACTTTCGATGGAATAACGGGCTTTGTGCTTTACCTTAGTATATTAGCGAAATATTGAGCAGACTCGGATCTCGCTAACGCTAAGCATAATAAAGCCGCTTTGCTTTGGGAGAGTTTTTAAAGGGCCATCGCTTCTGGGAAATCGACGAATGGCACTCATCTGTTTCTCCGGTTCATATTGTTTAGAGTTAGTTGGGTGTGTCTGATTTAATGAAGTTAATCACACAAAATTGAAATGAAAAAATCACACACTATATGCTCATATTAAATCTTCTTATTTGGGTTATTGCTTACTAGGCTGTGGCAACCGTTTGTCGAGTTCAGAAAAATCTCATTTAGTAGTACCATTGCGCTTATGTTTGTTAGCCTGGTAGTTTCAGAACATTTTTTAGTTTCCAAATAAAATCGTATCTCGAATTCGAGTGAATTTCCGAAGCGATAACTTATCCAACTTTCTGAAAATCTAGGGCGAAAAGATCGAGTTTCCCAAAATCAAATTTAAATTGCTTCAATACGATCAGATAACACTGGGTGACAGCATTGTTTTTGGAAGATGAATTTGAATAGTTTGTCCGAATTTGTCTATCAGCTCTTGTTTAGTGATATGGCGTAAGGAAATTTTGAAATTGACCAATTTTGAGTAAAATTGATTATTGACTGATGAACCAACAAACTTACATGAAAAACAAAAACTGATTTTGAATCTATTTTTTATTCTTCCATTCAAGGATTCAGATTTGGTCTAGATAGTTTAGATTAAAAATATTAAATTCTTCTACTTCTATAATTTCAAAAAGATAACATTTCAATTATTTTGGACACTGCTGAAAAAAGTATTTGAGTATTTGATATTAAAGATTTCAACTCGTTTTAGAACTTTATTGAACTCCTCAAAACGATTGAACTTATGGTTTAAGAAATAGTTATCTAAGATTCAATTCAAGTTCAAATTTCCTAAAAATGTCGTCAAAATTCCCGTTTTTCGCAGAATTGGAAAAACATAAACAATAAGAAAACTTTTATCACTTTTTTCTTTATTCGCGGTCTTCGGAAAAAATGATTATGACATCAAAACTTTTAATTTTCGAATTTTTGTAATGTTTTACAGTAACCAAAAAAGAGCACAAATTAAGTAAACAATTTTTTACCTTTTTTCAAAACTTATCTAAAAAAACAAGAGATGTTAAAAAAACTAATTGCATATTAGAAATCAGCGTCCCCAAATTAGTCTAAATCAGCTCTTAAAGTCTTTGCAACTCGGAAAAATGTAAATTTTGTTGCCGTGTGAATTGGTTGACATGCAGCGCCAACTGATTTTAACTAGCAGAACTAAAACGGTACTGATATCCAGATTTTAAATCTCAAAAGGAGCCTTAAAACATTTTACACATTTAGATATCAGGATTCAGATATTAAATCCAGAATTTAGATTATGATATAAGAAATCAGATCCAGATATAAAAACTCAGATTCAACTGTCAAAGTTCGGAATATAGATTCATAATTCAGAATGAGGATTCAGTATTACGAAGCTGGACTAGATTAAATTCACAATTAATAGTCACACCTAAAAACTCAGATTCGGAAATCAGATTTAGAGACAGAGTTTGAGATTTGGAATCAGAATTCAAGCTCTGAAACTGATTGCAAACTTTTGATTCAGATTCATAATTAAGACTCAGAATTAAAATTCAGAAAACCGATTCTGGATTCAAATCCACAATTTAAATTCAGAATAAGAATTGAGAAATAAAAACTAGAATTCCGATTGAGAACATGGAATTAAGAACATGGATCAATTTTAAAACTCAGAATTCAAATAGAAATTTCAAAACTCAAATTCTGAATAAAAAATAAAAAGGAAATAGGAAATTCAGGATTAAGAATTTGAATTCAGATTTGGAAATCGAATGCCGAATGTTGAGATTAGGATTCGGATTTCGGAATCAGAATTTAAGTTCAGAATACAATTCTCTATTTCCAGATTGAAAATTAGTATTCTTATTCAAATCAGAATTAAGAAAACAGATTCAACAATGAGACTGAATTCCGAATTCTACATAAGTCGGAATTTTGAATTGGTTTTCATAACCTGATTTTGTAACCGGAATTCTAAATATGAATTCTATTATTTTTATTTTGAAACTGAATCTAAAATCAGACTAAGAATCTAAAATCAGACAGAGTTATATTCGCAATTTAGATTTTCATCAAAATTCAGATTCTGAATTCAGGATTTGGAATTTTATACAAGATTCAGTAATAAAATAAATTTTATAAAGAATTGAAAATTCGTAGTTTTCGAAAATTTACATTCGAAAACTTTTGACTCAGATTCAAAATCAAGAATTACCATAACATAATAATTATTCTATTTTATTTTTAGAATCCAAATCCAGATTATTTTAAACTCGTGTTCAAAGCACGAGAAAGCAGTGTTTAAGGATTTGGAATTCAAATTGTGAATTCAGCTTAAAAGCTATCCGATAACCCTCATCCGTCCCAGAAAATTTTACCCGTTACAATCCTTGGAGTGTCAATTTGACACTCCTGACTGACCAATATATCTCTCTGTAGCTTCTAACTTCAGTTTTATTGCAAACTAAGTGAAAACACGTAGCTGATCTACAGTCTTTTTTCGGAAACTTTTCTTAGACTTTGAATTACGGAAAACTGAAGTCTTGCAGGTGAATCATTCCTGTGTTACATTACGATATTCCCAAAACTATAAACTTTGTGAACATCGGTTGATAAACAAGAGAGATATAAAGGGTGATACGGTCAAAATTTGGTCAATATCAACTTGACGTATTTCTTTCAATTTTGCATTTAAAAAAAACTGAACACCCCTCATTTTGAAAGTGTGTGTGTGTAGAATGTTGCTCCTATTTTGATTTTGGAATTCACTCTTCAGTTGTCAAAATGCCTCTCTCTCCGAGATGCCGCAAATAAGCTGGGTGTATCGTCTACAACCGTGCATCGAGCCAAAAAACGAGCCGGACTATCGACTTACAAGAAGGTAGTGACTCCAAATCGCGATGATAAACAAAATACGACGGCCAAAGCGCAATCCCGGAGGCTGTACACGACGATGCTGACGAAGTTTGACTGCGTGGGAATGGACGACGAAACCTACGTCAAAGCCGACTACAAGCAGCTTCCGGGACAGGAGTTTTATACGGCAAAAGGAAGGGGAAAGGTAGCAGATATTTTCAAGCACATGAAACTGTCAAAGTTCACGAAGAAAAATCTGGTTTGGCAAGCCATCTGTACCTGTGGCTTGAAAAGCAGCATTTTCATAGCTTCCGGGACTGTCAATCAAGAAATTTATGTGAAAGAGTGTTTGAATAAACGTCTGCTGCCTTTCCTGAAGAAACACGGTTGTTCCGTGCTGTTTTGGCCGGATTTGGCATCTTGCCATTACGGTAAAAAGGTCATGGAGTGGTACGCCGCCAACAACGTGCAGATGGTTCCCAAGGACAAGAACCCTCCCAACACGCCAGAGCTCCGCCCAATTGAGAAATACTGGGCTATTGTCAAGCGGAACCTAAAGAATACCAAAAAAACTGCTAAGTACGAGCAGCAGTTCAAGGCAAACTAGCTTTCTGCGGCGAAGAAGGTGGAATTTCAGGCAATCAGGCAAAATTTTCCCGATATTTTGAATAACGTGCCGCTGTTGAGCCACCACTTTTCCGAGGATCAGGTTAAAGTTAAAAGGTGTCCTACATCAAATCACGGGATAAAATTGCCCATTGAGGCAATTGATTTTGGCTTTTTTATACTGTAATACATATCTTTCATATGAGATGTCTAAAAAGTGAGTTTCGTATCACAAAATTCGTCCAGGAATTTCAATCTGCAACCCTTCAGTGTTGACATAATTAATACTTGTGATTCTTGGTTGGTTGGAAAATTGATCCTGCCATTTTGGACTGTCAATTTTTATAGGAGGCACTCTATATCGTTAATTGACAACAGCTACCTATAACCCATGGGCAATCAGATCAGCTGCGGATGGACGCAATCACAGGACCATGAAAAAACAGCCATCATTGAACCAACAACCCGCCTAATATCACGTGTTTTCCAAACGACTGGAATTGGTTCTATTATTCACAAAGCAATAGCGAGGGCTATATATGTGTACTGGAGCCATGGAGCTTTAATAAACTAACTCTTTTCTAAACGACATCCCCTCTCCCCTTTTCCCGACCGGTTTCGTGTGTTTCTTAAATAAGTTATTAGGTAGTCCTCCTGCACGGAAGTTTTGCGTAGTACCAGCCTAGGTTCAATTTATTTTCTTTGGCCTTGGTGGGTCGGGTGCTGTCCTGTCAGTTTCGTACATGTATTTTTAGTGGCCATTTGAGACGAACTAGGACTATTAGTTTGCACCTCGTCCTAAGTTGATTGGCTATGTTTTTTTCTGTTTATTGAGCCTCTTTAATTCTTTTCACCGAATGAACAAGACCACATCGATACAGCGAACAGCTGCCGGCGCTAATTCCAATTACGAGAACATGCATCGTTGCAAGGATCAGCCGACAACCTCCATGTGCTGTTGGACTGGTGTGGATTGAAAAGCTTATTTCAGGTTGCATAATCAAGCTGCTATCGAATCGAACAAATAACACCCAATGATGGTGCTATTTTCGTTTCCTTTTTTCGAAAGTTGTTGTTTCTTCTTCACAGAACATCCCATTAAGGGTCGATTGGGAATACAAAAAAACTGTCATAGCTCAATGAGGTTGGTTGCATCCGACCTAACCTATAAAACTTATAACGAGTGTCCCCTTCCCGCTTTTTTCTATTTATTGGCAAAGGCCTCTACTCTAATTGTCCTCGACTATTTCGAATAGTATCAGCGAAGCAGTTTTTCATTTTCCACAGAGGACGCTCTAGCGAACGAGCGTTATACAACATTGGAGCTGGGTGTGTAAGATAGGGAATTGTGTACCTCGGGCCGGGGAACCACGTTACGTAAACCAGAAATCAATAGAAGACGACGACTTCTTCCCTTCATACTAGGAATGGCGGTTCTGAAGTTGAATATTTACCAACGGAGCTATGGGATAACTTTGGCGAACGAGCGAGCGAGCTCCCAGTTAAAAATAGGTTTTGAACAGACTGCCGGGACCGGGACACCGCTAATCCAGGGAAGCAACTTTAAGTTTCTCTGTAGGATGGATCTCATGCGTCGCTATCTTCGGGGAGCAGTAGCACCAGTACCGAAGAAGAATGGTTCGACTTTTTATTTAGCGTGTTCAGCGTCCTAAGTGAAACCGTAAATTTATTTGATTTTCTTGAAAAGACTTCCCGGCACAATTGTGATACCGCTGGCTGTTTGGCAATTGGATGCCTTCGTGTGTTGAAAATGTCAACCATCATGAAATTGGCCGGGAGATTTATTAACGCGGTAGCACGGTGCCCCACGGGATGACGATGATGGTGCTCGAGGAGTTTTTCATCCAAGCGGGAGTCTGTCTTTGAGCGGTAGCTCTACCTACTCGAGATGAGGATTTATTTTTGATCAAATTAAAATAGAACCACGGAGCGTCGTGGAACCGCGGCGACAACTAATCAAAACTGTTCGTGCCGGTGCCGGTGTTTTACGGTTGAATTTGAATTTGTGCATGCACATCAGAATGCACCGAGAGTAGCTAAATACAATGTGTGGCGACTGATATGTGCGCTCTAATGTCAATGTCCCGTTACGGTTGAAATTACAGAAAATGAGAAATCCAAATTGGGAATTAAAAATAAAAAGTAGATGGTTGAAATCGATAGAATTTATCTAGAAGAACATTCCTATCTTTGAGAAAATACGGAGCCATATGGAACGATAGTCATTTTAGAAAATGGCTTCAGATATGTGTATCTTAGTAAGAAGCTTCGTCTGACTAACATTGCAAGCAACAAAAAATTTCCAATCTAATTTTAAGATTTTTTTAAAAATTGAGTTAAGTTTTTTACGAAAGTCTTTGATATGCTATCACCTTATTTGAAATTTTGCTAGAAATTTCTCAAAAAAAATCATATGCATTGCATACTGTAAGGCGCCAATAAGTATATGGAAAGATCTTAAAAATTCAGTAAACATAAAATTTCATCAACTAAGTACGGTAAATGTTTATCTCGAAAAATTTCGGATTTGAAGATTTAATTTGATTTATTGAAATTAGTATCTAAGTATATGATTTTTTTTATTGATTAAAAATAATTTTGTAAAATGAAAAAGGTGATCTAAACAAATTTATAAAGCCTCGTGAAATAGTTGACATGCAGCGCTAACTGGTGTTAACTGGCAGAACTAGAAAAAGGAAGCTGATTTTTCCTTGTAGCATGCTGGAGAAAAAATTTGTTAACTAAAGTTAACCTTTTCTGCTGTTTTCAAGGCACTAAAAAGCAGTTATATTTTTATTTCAATAATTGAAAACTCAGGTTTTTAGCTGCGATTTGTCAACAACACTGAAAAATTGATTTTTTTTCATCAAGAATAATTTTTTAAAGTCAGATTTTTTTCAACTTTTTCAAAACCGAACAAAAATGCGTCATAATCAATTTCACTGAGCTGAAACATTTTAATTTATGACTTTTCTCTCAAGAAGAAAAAAAGTTGAACTGAGAATGATACAATCAACCACGTGACTTTTTCTCGGCAAGGTCACGGAAAACCCGGAAAACGGACAAAAGTAATCACGTAACAGCTTTCGGTTCGGAAGTAAAAAAAAAGAAGGTCCTTGAATTGTTGATCCCTCCCATCATTGCATCATTGGTTGGTCGTTCGAGGTCTGAATCTAGGTCATTCCAAGCAGCTGCACCGGGATGAAGTTGTTAGGAGATGCATTCGCCACCCATCCACCCACAAGTAGCGCGTCAGCATCCGGAAAGAAGTGTGCGCAATGGCAACTCTTCAGGGCCCGATTCAGCAAGGATAGTTTCCAGCGTGAGACTTTTTTTTCTAGCTAGGTTGTTTCTGAATTATGAGATTGTGTGTGTTTCTGAAAAATTGTTACCTAATCATTGCAGAAAATCTGGAATCACCAAACAAAATCTGCGGAGCGTGACGTCCGACCCCATTGTATGCAAATAATCGTTGGCAGCTTCTGAGCAGCGGAATCGCTACCATGGCTAGCTGAGCTGGACAAGAAATCCTCCACAAAGTTTTCACCACTACACAACAAGTCACTTCAAATTCGCGTGTTACTCCTGGCGTGGGATCGTTTCAATAATTGGGTTTCAGTTTAAGGTCCCACCACAAGAGAAAGAAGATTCACTTCGAAAGGTCAAGAAACTCCCTTGCCGAGATTGTCCATACAGTTTGATCAGTTCGATTCAGAGGCACGACCAGCAAAACCTTTCACACACTCTACAACACTTCGTATACCAGATATAGGGAGTTGCAACTTCCAAACGAAGCAACTTGCAAATACAATTGAACTTACACTTCGCAGCCCCCCGCTTAGACGACGATGGGAACCTAAAGATTTGCGCTCGAGAAATTAAAAACAGGTTTATGACTCAAAACTTGGTCACCGGGTACCGGTTTTACCGGCCGGCTTTTGGAAGCCCGAAGACTGACTTTTTCAACGGTATGTTTGCACCAATTCATGCTTTCTAATAATCCTTTTCATCAGTTTTTTTTTGGTTTGTTAATTTTCAATAGTAATCGCAGATGGTCTACTTACGGTACCGGAAGCACTTGCACTTAACCACAAACGACACAAAAAATCACTGAACTATAGAAGGACTCAAGGTCCTTCCATCGAGAATTTAGCAACATCTTATCTAACGCACTGAACAGGCAAAGGTCCGGCTGGGAGAGCAATTCAATTTCTTTGCTGCTGGGGACCACTAACCTTCTATCAACCGCTGAACTCGAAATTCAACTGTATAGTGATTCCGTTGATGCCAGCAGCTTTTTCATAGGTTTCAGCCCGGCAAGCATTTGCGATACCATCATCCCCACTACCAGCGCGCAATTTCGTTGGATACACATGTGTGGCGCGCGCGGCGTTTTGTGTATCCAGCAGAAGTGCCGCGCCGCGTCTCACACTAGCAAACAGTGTGAACTGCTCGAATTCGTGTACATATGTCGTATACGGATACGAATTCGAGCTCCTTCTGTGCAACGAACGCGTGCGACGACTCGACTCACACGATGAAGGCAAAAATATGCCGGATAGCATCAACATCATCATCAACAGCAGATACATGGGATGGATGCATTCAGCAAGGAAACCGGTGCGCGGTAGGCGGCGAGTAGATGCATACGCTATACGTATACCTCACGTATACCTTGAATAAGACGAGCCCACCAACAACAGAGAACGGGAGAAAAAAGAACGAAAAAGTTGTCACTCGCTGTCGCATTTCGCAAATCGCGTCGCACCAAAGTGGGTGGGTGTTGTGCAACATTTGCGCAACGGATGTGACAAAAAGTTGGGACGAATGGATTTCAACCACGCTGCTAGGGGGGAAAACAAATTTCTGTTGGGGAAATGGGTTTCCGATATTTGAAATGTTTTACGAAATTTACATTAAATACATCAAACTTTATTTTTTCTCCTCTTCCGGTATTTTGGAAATTTCGAAGGGGGAGGAGGGGGGGGGGGGGGGTGGTGTTTACAAAAAAAAGAAATCGATATTTGTTCCAGATTGATTGCCATTGAGGTTTTTTTTTCTCGAGGATCTGATCCATTTCGGGCGTGAAATTGTTAAAACTATGGTGTCAGGTGCCAAAGAAAAATGGAGTTCAAAAAAGTATGATTCAAAAGCAGTAGAAGCCTAATATCAGATTTACTAAGCACAAGAAAAAATGTAAAAAAGAGCGCATTTGTCATTTTTGTCATTTTTGTCATATTTGTCATTTTTGTAATTTTTGTCATATTTGTCATTTTTGCCATTTTTGTCATTTTTGTCATTTTTGTCATTTTTGTCATTTTTGTCATTTTTGTCATTTTTGTCATTTTTGTCATTTTTGTCATTTTTGTCATTTTTGTCATTTTTGTCATTTTTGTCATTTTTGTCATTTTTGTCATTTTTGTCATTTTTGTCATTTTTGTCATTTTTGTCATTTTTGTCATTTTTGTCATTTTTGTCATTTTTGTCATTTTTGTCATTTTTGTCATTTTTGTCATTTTTGTCATTTTTGTCATTTTTGTCATTTTTGTCATTTTTGTCATTTTTGTCATTTTTGTCATTTTTGTCATTTTTGTCTTTTTTGTCATTTTTATCATTTTTGTCATTTTTGTCATTTTCGCAATTTTTGTCATTTTTGTCATTTTTGTAATTTTTGTCATTTTTGTCATTTATGTCATTTTTGTCATTTTTGTCACTTTTATCATATTTGTCATTTTGCTTGTTATATATTTTTTTGTTTTTTTTTTGTCATTTGTCTTTTTTGTCGTTTTTGTCATTTTTGTAATTGTTTGTTTTGTTTGTTGTTGAATTTTAAAGAATCTCAACTAAAAGTTAATTCATCTCTTCTGTAATTTTTGTCATTTTTATTGTTCTTGTTAATTTTTGTCCAATTTTGTTCAAAAGAAAAATGGAATTGAAAAAGTAGGATTCAGAAGCAGTAGAAGCCTAATATTAGATTTACTAAGCACAAGAAAAATTGTAAAAAAGAGCGCAGAAAGAGAATTCAATATCAAAATCGAGAAACTCACTCATGGGCAGATCATAAAAATTTCAAGTCAAACATTTTAATTCATAATGAAATAAAAATTAATTAGAAGGAAAATGTAAAAAAAAACAGAGATAAACAAAAGAAGTGGAATCAAGAATTTAAAACAATTCAAAATTTACAGAACATTTATTTAAAAATCAGATCCTCAATGTTCTGAGAGTTCAAGTGATAAGCAATGAAAACATTGGAAAAATATTGACAACAAGCAATGAATTTCGAACTTTGAACTAGTGAGCTTTTGAGAAGAATTTTCCGCCATCAAAATTGGAATGATAGTGGAATATAATTTAAAACCAAATTGTATTTATGAATTTTCAAAAAAAAGAGCAATAATAATACATATTAATAATTGAAAATTTAATTTCAATTTTTTCCCAGAATATTCATTTTTTCCCAGAAGTTTTTTTATATTTTATATAAAACTAGCTGATCCCATAGATACGAAATCCGTTTCGCTTTCAACTTGGAATATGTCATGAACAGTTTGTATGAAAGTTTATTGCTAAGCATTCTCCAGATGCACTTCTGAATTCATTGTTAAGTAATAATTGCAAAATTATTGGACGATAACTTTTTCTGTCGTCTGCTACTAAATTTGAAATCAGGAATCAATTGACCGTGCCAAAAAACCACGTATTTAAATTTGGACTAAATCATTGCATGACAACGCAATTATTGCCAAAAAGCTAAACCCCTTTCGGGGGCTCCCTCAAAACTCCCGTGTGCAAATTTTCAAAGCAATTCATTGTACAACAACGTCAACATTGCTAAAAACAGTGAAAAATTAACTTATATGGACGACCCCTTTCGTCGACCCCTGGCAAAACATTTGACATCTGAAATCGTCCTGAAAACTACCGTGTGAAAATTTTCATCCCAATCTGATGTATAATAACGACGATATTGCAAAAATATTGAAAGGTTTACATGGACCCGGCCCCGTACGTGAATTTAATACCTGAAATCCATTGCTCATCTCTCAAAACTTTCGTGTATCAATTTTCGTCTGAATCCGATGTATAATAACGACAATATCGCATACACAGTGAATAGTTAATATGGACGACCCCTTTGGCCGACCCCTGAGTTTAGTTTGGATAATGTATATTCTGTTCGGATCAAATGGACTGTATTATCGTTCAAAATAAAAACGCGTCTGTTACGTTCAACAGTCAAAGAACAAGTGATTTATTGGGAGAAAAATACAATGGTATTGGTATGGAAAGCAAAAAAAAACTTGGTATAAATTTCTCTCTATCGGGAAGGGTTGCCGGAACTAACATCCTCCCCGGCGTTGAAATGGACGATTTCAAAATGCAGGATGACACCATTCCTCCTAGGTGTCCAGCGGCAGTAGACAGATCTTCTTAACAGCTCTCGTTGTAGTTTTTCCATTGGGCAGCTGAAGGCTAACCACACGAGTGTGGCCATCCTTACCAGGAATCAACTCTTTGATGCGGGCCATAACCCACTGCAGAGGTGGAAGATTTTCGTCGACCAGCAGCACCAGAGATCCTTCTTTAAACGTTGTATGTTTGAAGTCTTTTTGACGCTGTTGGAGCTCATGTAGATAGTGGGTCATCCAGATTTTCCAGAATTTCTGTTTGAGATCTTGCAAGAATTGCCAGCGAGAGAGCCTGTTCGCTGGGATATCTTGATACGACGGTTCGGCGATTGCTTGGAATTCCCTTCCTATCAGGAAGTGCGCTGGCGTTATCGCACGGATATCATTTGGGTCGTCAGACAGAGGGCATAAAGGACGAGAATTCAAAATTGACTCTATCTGGGCGAGTACCGTTGAGAATTGTTCGTACGACAGGCAATGTTCGGCGAGTATCAACTTGAGATGCGTTTTAACTGACTTCACGCCAGCCTCCCATATACCACCAAAATGGGGACTGTGCGGCGGTATGAAGCTCCATTGAATCCCTCGTTGTGTGGTGAAATCGTTGATTGTACGTTGATGTTGCTCCTCTAGGAACAACGCAGCCAAACGTCGTAGTTCGTTGTTCGCACCCTCGAAATTTGTAGCATTGTCAGAGTAAATTCTTTCTACTAAGCCTCGGCGACTGACAAATCGTTGCAAAGAACCAAGGAACGCTTCAGAGGTCAGGTCGGACACTAATTCAAGGTGGATGCATCGGGTAGCCATACATACGTACAGATGTAGGCCTTTCGTTGTCTGAGGGCTTCTCAACTTGGTAGTAGCACGAACCTTGAACGGTCCAGCGAAATCGAGGCCAGTATTCGTAAATACTGGAGCTGGTTGGACACGGTAATCTGGTAAGTCTCCCATAAACTGTGTGGATCTTTTCGGTTTCAAGCGGTAACATGGTACACAATCATGTACGATCTTGCGTATAAGATTCTTTGCCTTGAGGGGCCAGTAGCGCTGCCTGACGATGGCTAAGAGACTTCGTTGTCCAACGTGGAGGTTCGTAAGATGCAGATGTCGTATCAGTGTTATTGTCAGTGGGTGCTTATCTGGCAGTAGTGCTTGGTGTTTATATTCGTAGGGTACTTGTGCGTTCTTCAGACGACCACCAACGCGAAGAATACCATCATGTGAATCAATGAACGGACTAAGATTGAGGAGCGGGGATTTTACTAATCTGTCGGTTGTTATTAACTTGATTTCTGTTTCAAACATTTCAGCTTGGACAAGTCTCAAAATAAGGGTTGACGCTCGTTTCATTTCGTCAGCTTGCAATAGACCCTTGGTTAGCGTTTTCTTTCCATTGCGGATGTAATCACAAAATCGCACGACGTAAGCCATAGCCCGATGAATAACTGTGAAACGGCTGATTTTATTAAATAATGGCAACCGAGTGTTTGGTAGCGTCGTCAGGAAAATGTTACCTTTTAATTCAGGCAAATCTTCGTCTTTTATCATAAGCGGTTGTTCAATGTCTGGTTCAGTTGATTGAAGACTCGGTGGCCCGTTCCACCAGAGTGTGTGGGCAGCAAGATCTTTCGGTTGAACACCACGAGACAGGCAATCTGCAGGGTTCGAAATTGAGGGTATGTATTTCCAGACGAATTGATCGCCAATAATCTGAATGTCTCGTACTCGGTTACTAACAAAAAGAGCAAGAGTTTCAGGTGGTTTTCGGATCCAACACAGAACTATTTGGGAGTCACTCCACAATATAATACGTCGGACTTGAATTTCGATCGAGGTCAATAGTTTAGCCGTCAGTCGAGTTAGCAGTTGAGCTGCCATCAGTTCGGCACGTGGTGTCGTAATTTGCTTCTGATTGCCAGTCTTGCGGGGTAGAATTCGTGCTTTGCTACATATCAGCTTCATTTCGGCGACTCCATCGTGACGTATCAAACGAGAGTAGAGACAGGCGCCATACGCCAAATCCGATGCGTCCGCAAATCCGTGGAGCTTGATAACCGCTGTTTGTTCACCGAGAATCCATCTGGGGATTCTAACACCATTCAAACAATTCAGTTGGTTGTAGTAGTCGCGCCACAATTGCCCAATTTGTTCCGGAACCTGTTGGTCCCAGTCAAGATTCAGATTCCAGAGCTCCCTCAGGATCAGTTTAGCTGCAGTAACCGCCGGGCCCACGAAGCCCAACGGGTCGAAGATTTTTGCTATTTGGCTCAGGATTTCTCTTTTCGTTGTTGCAGGTTCGGTTAACTTGGACAGGACGAACGTGAAATGGTCTTCAACGGGGTTCCAAGCTACACCAAGCGTTTTCATAATGACGTTGATGCTTGGATCTTCAATTTCGATGCCACTTTCACGTTGCTCCTCAGGAACATCCGCCAGAAGTTCGATACAATTTGAAGCAAATTTGTGCACACTGAAACAACCTCTCTTGAGTAGTTTGACGACTTGGTTCTTCAACTGGATAGTTTCTTCCAACGTGTTTGCTCCCGTTAGAATATCGTCCATATAGCATGCTCTCTGCACAATCTTTGCAGCTAATGGATAGCTTTCTTGTTCATCAATGGCTAGTTGACGCAGTGACATGGTAGCAAGAAATGGGGATGATGCTAGACCATATGTTACTGTCAGTAGATCGAAGGTCTTCAAAGGTTGGCTCTTATCCTCTCGCCAGAGGATTCTCTGATAGGAAACGTCATCTTTATGCAAGGCAACTTGCCGATACATTTTAGGAATATCAGCGGTGAATGCAAATCTGTGCGATCGAAAGTTCAACAGGATAGCGATCAAGTCATTTTGCACAATCGGTCCTATCATCTGCGTTTGGTTAATCGAGACCCCAGAGTCCGAAGAAGCAGATCCATCGAACACTACGCGAAGCTTAGTGGTCGTGCTGGATGGCTTCAAAACGTAGTGGTGCGGTAAGTAGAAACTTGGAGTCTGATCTTCGTCGGCTGTTCGATTCTCCCTCATATGCCCAAGTGCTTCATACTCCTTCAAAAAGTCGCTGTATTGCTTCTTCAATTCTGGTGCTTGATCGAGACGTTTCTCTAGAGCCAAGAATCTTCTCTCAGCCATGCGTTTTGAGTTGCCCAGTCTATTTTGGTCGTCATTGAAAGGGAGCCGAACAATAAATCGTCCCTCAGAGTCACGTCGGTGTGTTTCCTCAAAATGTCGCAAGCAATCTTGTTCTGTGGTCGAAGGAGGGAAATTATCGTTTTCAAATGACTCAATTTCCCAAAAACGGTTTACCAATCGGTCTAGATTTTCTTCGGTAACGGTGGTACAAAACGAGTGGACGACAGATTTTGCTTCAATGGGAACGGAACCGCTTAAAACCCAGCCAAATTGAGTCTCTTGGAGTACAGCGGAACAACGTGGAATATGCATCCGACCAGACTTCAGCATGTCGAAAAATACCTCCGCTCCTAATAACATGTTGATTTTACCAGGTACATCAAACTCAGGATCCGCAAGTTGGAGGTCGTTTGGCAAACTCAAAGCAGCAGTTTCAATTTTCGTCAACGGAAGATTGCCAGTAATTTTGGGTACCACAAGCAGCTCAAGACAAACAGAATAGTTGGCGATACGAGATTCCACCTTCGTATGGACTTTGGAACGGACCTTCGTTTGGATGTCATTCAAACCACTAATGCTGTACTTAGCCGGAATTCTTTTCAAAGCCAATAACGTCGCAAATTGTTCAGTCACGAAGCTAGTATGAGAACCCGAGTCAAGGAGAACACGACAGGGGTAGAGTTGATCGCCTTTGCCATGAACAAGAACCATTGCTGTCGAAAGGAGAATCTGCCTGTCAAAATCTCTCGGTTGGACGCAAAAATTGGAGCGGTTCATTTCATCGTTGTCATCCCTCGACGGTTGTTCGGGTTTCGATTCTTCCAATTTCGTAGACGATGTTTCACCAACAGGCCTGCTGGGCTTCTTGGAACCATCATCAGGATGCAGGAAAGTATGATGACGTTTCTTGCATTTCTTGCACGTACTATGGGAGGAGCAATCTGGCGATCTGTGACCTTGCAGCAAACAATTAAAACAAAGGCCACTGCGGCGGAGGGTAGCGTATTTATCAGACAAACTAGCACTTTTAAAATCATCACACTCCCAAAGTTTGTGACTTTTCGGACATTGAGGACATTTGTTGTGAGTTGCAACCAGCACACTTGCCTTTACTTTCGTTTCTTGGAAATCTCTTGTAGGTCTTGAATTCTTGATAACGGGTTTCATTGGAAGTCGAATCTTTTCTAATACTCGGCATCGTTCACGAAGGAATTCAATGGTGTCGTCATAATCTGGCAACTCTCCAGCAGTTTGAGCTAATTCCTACGCCTTTCTGGTTTCTGGGTCAAGTTTTAAAGCAATGCGATTGATGAGCATGCATTCGCCTAAGTCACCCATAGGTAGTCCGAGATTCCTAAGAGCGTCAACGTTTTTTGTACAGGTATCTATCAGTCTTCGCAACTCAATTGCATTTTCGTTGAGCAGAGTCGGGAGATTAAAAAGTGCATCAATATGTTTGTCTATTATCAATCGTTTGTCCTCAAATCTGTCTATCAACAAACGCCAAGCTGCTGTATAGTCGTTGTTGTTTATAATTTCCTGGTCAATAATACCGGCAGCCTTGCCAACAAGTGAGTTCCGTAGATGGTACAGTTTTATAGCAGGGGACTCAAAACTGTATCGGCTCATGACAGTTTCAAACATTGAGCGAAACGCATACCAATTCTCGTAAGTACCGTCAAAGGTGGGCAATGGTACTTTCAGTGGTGGTAAGTGTGTGCTGGTGACGGGAGTCGTTAATGCCATCGCAGAGCGAGCGACGTGCTCTTCGTTCCTTGTTAAATCGTCAATCAGTTTAGAAATCAAAATGAACGACTCACCGTGTTGCTGCTCAAATTGGACATACGCTACCTCCGCTTGCTCTCGGGTCTCATCGTCGACGTCTGCTTCGTAAATCCGCTGATGGTGTGCGTTGTACTCCGTGTACACATTTTCCACCGCTCGTAACTGCAACTGAAGGAACTGCTTCGATTTCAAATTGGGATTCGGATTCTCGGCACTATGCAGCAAACTCTCGTACACACGATTCAATTTATTCTTCACTGCATTCAATTTAATCCACATCACTTTTAGTTCTTCGCCAGTTCTCTTACTTTGCACTTTCTTCTTTTGTTTTTCTTTTTGTTCACTCACTGTGCCCAAGGCATTTTCAGCAGCACTTCCGTTCGTTTGCTCTCCCACACCAGTGGGGTTTTTTGTCGGTGTGTGTATCATTTTGAAGCCGAACACACTCAACACTCAAATCCGAGGTAACTCACTTTTCGGCAATACTTGCACACACATCAACTAAGTTCCCCTCTCCGACAAATAACCACACTACCACCACTGGTATAGTGAGCAACACTCAAACACTGAATTACGGCTTGGCCGTATCGAATCACAAAATGGCGGTCTTTTTCGCACTGATCGCCTGTCGCCTAAAATAGCGTCCCTTTCCCACGGAAATTAACAAACTTCGGCTGATTCACAACCTCGCTGACAAGCGCCAATAAAAACCCAGTCAACACTCGGTCGTCTCACTATGTCTTCACTTTTCAATAGTAATCGATCAATATTTGACCAATTTTCGATTCATCAAATCTAGCTGACTCGCAGCTTAACGCCAATTTTACAATTGTTGCGTCACTTTTCGTCGTACACCAATCGACTTTTCGTAGCCGGCAAATGGCGTCACTATTCTCAATTCACGCTTTTCGGATAGCAATCAGTCGATCGTTTTTTCACTTCCGGAGGTTCAACCGATCACCAAGCCCGAATCACTTCGCGTTCCAAGTTTTCCGCTCGATAACTTGGTCAAGTATTCCGAAACAAACATCCGGGTCGAAACGGACCAAAAATATGTATATTCTGTTCGGATCAAATGGACTGTATTATCGTTCAAAATAAAAACGCGTCTGTTACGTTTAACAGTCAAAGAACAAGTGATTTATTGGGAGAAAAATACAATGGTATTGGTATGGAAAGCAAAAAAAACTTGGTATAAATTTCTCTCTATCGGGAAGGGTTGCCGGAACTAACAGATAAGTTAAATCAGTTGTTTGTCCCTAATAACTCCTATGTGCAAATTTTCATCCCAATCCTATGTATAAAAACGTCAATATCACTATGTTACTGAAAATTTAACATGGACGACCCCTTTTGCCAGCCCCTTACACTAAATTTGATACCTCAAATCGATTGCACGTCACTCAAAACTATCGTGTACCAATTTTCATCTGAATACGATGTTTAATAACGTCAATATCGCAAAAACAGTGAACAGTTTATATGGACGACCACTTTGGCTGACCTCTTACACAAAATTTAACACCAGAAATCGATTTCTCGTCTTTCAAAACACTCATGTGCAAATTTTCAACACGATCCGATGAAAATTAACGTCAATATCGCGAAAACAATATTTGTCTTCTATGGACGCCCCCCTTCAAAAGGGGTCATCCGAAAATCTAAAAACATTTTTCGTCTTTCCTGGTCCTAATGAGCTTCCATGCCAAATTTCATCTCTCTAGCTCTTAAGACGGCTGAGTCTATAGAGGACAAACAAACAAACAAACAAACAAACATACAGAAATTGCTTTTTATATATATAGATTCATCACTACAATGAGGAAAAAATTTATAAAAAGCAGTTTTTTGATATTTTAAATTTGCGACCGTATAGATTGAAAATAAGATTCGATTATGACAATTTGCTCTGTACAACAAAATATCAGAATTTCAGGCATATTCAAAAAAATCGTATTCAATCTCGTTTTGTTAAAAATAGTTTTAAATGATTTAGTTAAAAAAAATCTGAGAAATGAATCACAGAAATCAAAACAAGAACGCAAGTTTCTTAGCCTTACTGAAATTCCAGTTTCGGGCATAATTTTAAATAAGTGTATTTGAAACGGTTTAAGTATTTTTGAGTCAATAAAGATAGTTCTACAATCGTCATATTCACGATTTTGCCGGTTAATAATTGTAACAGAGTTCAAGGTTTCATCGATACTAACAACAGAATGGCATTTTGGCATTTTGCTTCAAAAGATGATCAAAACAAAACGAAAAGTTCTATTTAAAAATGAGAATATCTCAAGCTACAAATCTGAAATTAACAAAACAAAATTTCTTATTGTGGATGACAAGAATGAAGCATTCGTTTCGAAAAAAAAAACCAGAAAAAATTGTCAATGACCGGACAGCAAAATTCAAAGTTGATGTTGATGCATGTTGAGCATGATTTTAAACTTTTATTCCACAGCTTATAAATGCATACTTCAGACTTGAAACAGAAAATGCCAAAAGTGTTGGAGATGCTCAGAAAATTTACAGTAATGTTAAAAAATTTAAAATTGTTGAAAAAAAAAAATGATCGACAGCTGAAAAGAGTATAAAAACGAAAAATGTGGACGATGGTGAAAAAATTCCTGCTGCCTGGGCAAGATTGACGCTCTGCTCTGAATTCTGAATTGATACACTACAGACTCCTGAGTATTTGGGACTCCTGTACAGAGATTGCGGTTTCAAATGCTACACAGCACAGTTGATATATTTCCTACGAAATTTTCCAAATTAAATGGTTTAATTCTGACAAAATAAATTTTTTAGACTTATTTTATCAATTCACGTACTAAGACTGATGTCGACTTTTAAAGCATAATTTTATGGTATTTCAGATAAACCATGATCAAAAAATTACAGCATTTTTTTTTAAATTTTGATTTGAGAATGGGAATGAGAATAAATCAGAGTTTCCCCAAATTTTATGTTAAACTAGCTGACCCGGTGTGCTTTGCTACACCTTCCAAAAGTTATTGAAATTTGTGGTCCCTAGTTATTTAACTTTTCATTTATTTGCACAAAATTCTAAATTCAATTTCAATATCATAAAAATGTTTTTTCAAAATAAAATTACAACGTTTTTTTTAAATCTTAATTCGTTTATTTTTGAATCCGTGTTTCAATCCTTTTTATGACTCTGGATTTCTTTGCCTCATAAATTTTTAGCTTATGCCAATTTTTTTTATGTATGGAATCTTCGCTGTTTCTTTATTTGTAGAGCGGGTCTCAAACTATCCTAGAAAAGTTTTTTTCTAGGAGACACTTATTTTACCTATTCGTTCTCGAACTATTATACAAATTGTGATAGTGACCTTCTCCATTATTTCTTTAACCCTAATGGAAGGAATGGGGTCTCATAACATCAGAAAAACACTTCTTGTATACAAATACGATTTCATGTCATATATGGCGTCATTCTCGATAAGCTCTCGAGCTTCTAAAAAAATGGGTGAACCTCTCCCCACTTTATATCTCCCCTCTGGCAGGAGAAGGGAGTCTCAAACCATCGAAACAACATTACCCGTTCACAAATATGTTTCCATGAAAATTTGGTTCCATTTACTCGATTAGTTATCCAAATATTTAAAAAAAAAAATGTATGAGTGACCCTCTTTCCGTTATATCGTTCCACTGAACGGAGAGAGGGGTGCTAAATCACCGAAAAAACATTTCTTGTACTCGACTACCCTCCCATGCAAAATTTTGTTTCGTTTGCTTTATTAGTTGTCAAGTTGTGCCATAAAATTTGTATCGGAGCCCCTCTTGCTGCCTACCTTCCCTACCTGGAAGGAGGGGATCAAGATCAAACATTTCGTGTGTTGAAATACATTCTCATGCCTAATTCTGATCCATTTGCTCGATTTTTAGATTGTTCCCATGTCATATTTGGTTCCATTTGTTAGATAAGTGCTTGGTTTATGCAACATAATCGTATATGAGCTCCCGTCTTCTCTAACTGTATCCCCAATTGAAGGAGAAAGAAGTCTCAAATAAGGTAATTACCTTTTTACGTATCCAAATGCTTTCCCATGCCAAAGTTGTTTTCATTTGCTCAAGTTATGCGAAAAACTGTAAAGGAGCCCCCTCTCTCCTTCCTTTCACGCAACTGGAAGAAGGCAGTAGTACCAAATATTCACAGAAGCTTTCCATGTGCTCAAATACCCTTACAAACCAAATTTCGTTTTGATTTGCTGGGTAAGTTCTCGAGTGATGTAAAAAGTGTATGAAAGCACCCTCCTCCCTTAAGATTTTAAAACTTGAAAAACGGAAGGTTCTCAAAATATCATAGAAACATTTCTCGTAATCAAATACCTTCCCACACCAAATTTGGTTCCATTTGCTTGATTAGCTCTTCAATTTTGCTGAAAATTGTAATGGAGCCCCCCCCCCCCCCACTTTTTATCTCCTCACTGGAAGGAGGGAAGGGTATTCAAAGAACTATTTATCGTACCCAAATAAACTTCCAAGCCAAATTTGGTTTCATTTGATCGAATAGTTTCCTAGTTATGCAATTAAAAAGGTATGAAAACCCCCTTCTTCCTTCCTGTATCTTTACTGAAAAGAGGGAGGGGTCTGAAATAATCATAGAACCATTCCTCGTATTCCCCTACCCTCCCATGCCAAATTTGGTTCCATTAGCTTGATTAGTTCTCCAGTTATGTTAAAAATTGTAAGGTAGACCCCCTCCTTCCTTCATATCTCCTCACTGGAAGGAGGGAGGGGTACCAAATATTCTTAGAAACATTCCTCGTACCCAAATACCCTCCCATGCAAAGTTTTACTTGATTTGCTCGACCAGTTCTCGAGTTATGAAGACTTATTACTTTTATATGAAAGGCCCCCTCCCCCCTTCATATTAGAGGGAGGGGTCTCAAATCATAATAGGAACCTTCCCCGGCCTCCAATACTCCCACCTGCCAAGTTTCACGTAAATCGGTTCAGTAGTTTTCGAGTCTATAGGGAACAGACAGACAGACAGACAGACAGACAGACAGACAGACAGACAGACAGACAGACAGACAGACAGAAATTCATTTTTATATATATAGATATCCGGGCAAACCCGAATAAAACCGGCCAATTTGCCAGATTGCCTTATTCTAGAAGATAAGTAGCATTTTGAATTTATGTTTAATTCGTGATTTTAGAAATCTGATTCTTAATTTTTAATTCTGATTCAGATAGTACATACTCCTAAGTTTTGTTCATACATCGACTTCGCTTTTTTTTTTGGATAGCGCAAAACTGTAAATCGAAATAACACACATTTCGCTAGATGAATGATTTCGCGAGTATGTGTCAGGACAATGTGTTTCGCTAGTCTCAAAAAACGGCGGTGTACGTACGTGATTTTGCTGACGTACTAATGAGCGCAAATGAACCGCATCCGATAGTATTATCTCAGTCTTGGGAGGAAGGTAAGCAAAGATATGTCATGCCGGGTTCAAAAATATACTTTTTTGCACAAATCAGCTGATTGAAATACCCGTTGTCCCCAAGGTGGATTTTATTTTAAATTTAGGTTATTTTTGAAAATTGTGTGATTTTTGTCATTTTCGTCATTTTTGTCATTTTTGTCATTTTTATCATTTTTGTCATTTTTGTCATTTTTGTCATTTTTGTGATTTTTGTGATTTTTGTGATTTTTGTGATTTTTGTCATTTTTGTCATTTTTGTCATTTTTGTCATTTTTGTCATTTTTGTCATTTTTGTCATTTTTGTCATTTTTGTCGTTTTTGTCATTTTTGTCATTTTTGTCATTTTTGTCATTTTTGTCATTTTTGTCATTTTTGTCATTTTTGTCATTTTGGTCATGTTTTGTAATTTTTGTCATTTTTGTCATTTTTGTCATTTTTGTCATTTTTGTCATTTTTGTCATTTTTGTCATTTTTGTCATTTTTGTCATTTTTGTCATTTTTTTTTGTTTTGTTTGTTGTTGAATTATAGAGACTCTTAACTAAAAGTAAGTTTATCTCTTCTGTAATTTTTTTCATTTTTATAATGTTTGTTGTTTTTTTTTGTTCAATTTTGTTGTTTCTGTGATTTGTGCATCATTTTATTTTTTCGTTTTTTATTGGGCCTTTTGGTTTTGCTCTCTATTTTATAAAAATCTTTTACTTACTGTTTAATCGGTATTCAGAGTGTTTACCTGAAAATATAAAAAAAAGAAAGGTTGAATGATAGAGGCACTCGAAATAGTGAATTATGTACTGGTAATCAATATGAAGAATCTTCAATTTAAAATCTCGAAAACATACGAATGAAGTAACTGGTTTCCGGAATAAGAACAGTGGATAGCTCAATCCCTAGGCCAAGATTTCCATTCCAGAGCATGAGAAATGCTCAAGAAGGAGCTTTCAAAAGTTCAAACACGTGTTGGTAAAAGGAGAAAGTCTTCTGCATGGGGTATGAACTGTTGAGAATTGGAGTTGAAGGATACACATAAAATAATTCCTAAAAGCTTTTTCGAATGTATTTTGAGTTAGAATATCGAGCTTAATAACAAACACAATTCTTCGGACATAAAAGTTCGGGAAATATTTTGTGATTGCGGAATCATCTGAAAAAATCGAAATGCAACATTCTACAAGCCTAAAAAAATTATGCTAAATTTATTGTTCAGGTTTTCTGGCTTTTAATAAACTAGGCTAATTTATTCAGATATATATGTCAATAAAGAATCGTTCCATTATTAAAACATTGAATAATCAACGTGATCGGTCGAAAATGCGCAAATGCATTAACCAGCATCGATAGACCGGCTCGAATTCAAACTTTCCATGAATCGAGTTGATATGAGAAACTTCTAAGAAATCTAAGTCATCCAAAAATACTCTGAAGAAAAAGTGAAATAAATCAATTATCAAGAAATCTTCACGACTTCAGAGGATACAATTCCAAAATTTCTTTTAACTGACACTATTGATTCATACAATTTTCCAAAAATTATTAGTTCAAGAGTTTTAGAAATAGAAAATTTTTCAGGTATGCAAGAAAGATCCTCATTCAAGTCGGCCCACTAAAAAACCAGGAGAAAATTTGGAGTGAGCTTCAACGGCTGTTTCCGTTGTTTTGTTGAAAAATATCACCTTCGAAAATCGTCCATCGAGCCGAGCCGAATTATCTCCTTTTCGGTGAAGGGTCTCTGGATCGGGATGAGTTGCTTGCCCTCCACAAAAGCCAGGAGGCCAAACACGTGCCCCTATTCTAGGCCGCTCTGTTGGCTGGTGAAATGTGAAAGTTTCGGACCAGCAGCCGAGAGAACGTTCCAGAGATCAGGAACGAACAGCACGGGAGTGAACCTGTCTTGCGGGACGAGATAGTACTTTCACAAGTTTTCAAATATTATTAAAACATAAATGCGGGAATACGGGCAACAGGAATAAAACAAAAAGTATACCTTCCCTCAAAGATCGCAATTTTTCTCTTGTGATAATTCGTATATATTTGCCGAAAACAGCAATCAGGGTTGATTGGAAATTAAAGCAAATAAAAACTTCACAGAAAGTCACCGTGGCAGAGTCCTGTGGAGTGACTTTATACCAAAGGAACAATTTAAGCAGAACTTGAATTCATTGTGGAGTCCTGATGACAATTTGTCTCAAACAATTTTTGTTCAAATTTCAAATTGGATTGGGTATCAACACCTTTTTTTTTTCCTTGTAGGGGAGAGCCCACTGCGACCAGTAGTTGATCTATTGTGGTAATTACCCCGCGTTACTGTATGCTATCAGGCTCACCTGCACTATGGGTTGAAGTGACAGTTGATTGCTGACTAGGCATTTTATCCCAATCGGGTATGATATCAAAGATGTATGATATAACCTTCTTAGGGCTGATATTCAACCATATATCTTGTGCGCTTATTAACTTTGCCCCAAGAACACGCTCTCTCCTATTTAGGAGGGCGCAGCAGTTGCATAGAAGATGCTCTGCAGTTTCTTTTTCGAACCCGCAGAACCGACAGTCGTCGTTTTGAATAATGTTTATCCTTTTGAGATGCTGTTTTGTTGGACAGTGTCCTGTCAATAGACCAGTGTAAGTACTTAATTCGTGCTTACTTAAGTTCAACATGTTTTTGGAGAGTCGTGCGCTTGGTTCAATGAATCTTTTTGCCTGAGTTGCTCCCTCTGCTGTTCTCCAGTTGGAGACAATAGTGGTGCTTTCCCAGTTCTTGAGTTCCATATTCAAGGCACTCCTAGATACTCCGCAGAAAGGTTCAGGTCCAATTAACAGGCCCTGAGATCCTTCCCTAGCTAGCTGGTCTGCTTCTTCGTTCCCTAGGATACCGCAGTGGCCTGGAACCCAGAATAACAATACTCTGTTCCGTATGGCCAGGTTTCTTAGTGCAACAATACACTCCCATACTAGCTTGGAGTAACATGTGAAAGTACTTAGTGCTCGAAGAGCGGCCTGACTATCAGAGAATATATAGATACTTGTGTACCTGTATCCTCTTTTCAAACAGGCTAAAGTGCATTCTAAAATTGCTTGAACTTCTGCTTGGAACACTGTTGGCCAGTTTCCCATAGGAATTGAGATCCTGAGTCTAGGTCCGAACACCCCTGCCCCAGTTCTATTATCCATTTTTGACCCATCAGTAAAGAATTTTATTGATCCGGAAGGAACCGCAGGTCCACCTGACTCCCACACGTCCCTTTCATTGATAGTTACATTGTATGGTATGTCTAGATTGAAAACGGGTTCCATCCAGTCATCGTTCTTTACAATAAGTGAGTTTATTTTAAATATCTTAAGGATTTTTAGGTGTCCTGTAAGATCCCCCTCATAGAGAGTTTTGTTTTTGGAGAGTCTCAAGGCACTACGTTCTGCCTCTAACTCAATAAATTGATGTAGTGGCAGGATATTTAGTAGTGCATTCAGAGCCTCGTTTGATGTGCTTCGCATAGCGCCAGTTATAGCTAGCGTTGCTATTCTTTGAAGCTTCGCTAGTTTCTTCCGGGCCGTAGCTTGCACAGTTTTGGTCCACCATACTAAAGAAGCATACGAGATTTTGGGTCTTATTATAGCTGTAAATATCCAATGGATAATTTTAGGCCTTAGTCCCCATTTTTTCCCTACTCCCTTGAGGCAAACCCATAGAGCTGTTCTAGCCTTGGCTATTACATGCTCTATCTGCGGATTCCATGATAGCTTTGAATCTAGTATGATGCCTAAATATTTCACTTGTGATTCGAAGTTTAGCACTTCCCCGTCTAATGTTAGTGGTTTTAGTGCAGTTTTTCGTCTCGTAGTGAATGCTATCACAGTAGTTTTGGAAGGGTTAATGTTCAGTCCCTCTTCCCTGCACCAGAATAGTGCGTAGTTAAGTGCAGATTGCATTCTGTTTGACAACACATTCTCATATTTTCCCCGAACTATTATTACTACGTCGTCTGCAAAGCCAATAACTTCGAAACCCATAGATACAAGTTTGTTTAGGAGGTCGTCCACGATCAATGACCACAACAACGGTGATAGAACCCCACCTTGGGGACATCCCTTTGTTGAAGTGGCTTTGATTGTAAGTCCTCCCAAGCTTGCATAGATGGTTCTATTTATAAGCATGGTACTAGTCCAGTCAACAATTGCCGAGTGGCATCCTCGTCTTTTCATAGCTGTTTCGATTGAACTGTGTGATGCGTTGTCGAATGCCCCTTCAATGTCTAGAAAAGAAGCGAGTGCTATTTCTTTTGCCTCTAGGGTCTTTTCTAGTTTTTGTGTTAAAGTGTGCAAGGCCGTAACCGTTGACATACCTTTTTTGTAAGCGAACTAAAAATTATTTAGCTTACTTGAGCTAAGATACTGCGATTTAATGTGCTCGTCAAGTATCTTCTCCATTATTTTCAAGATAATGGATGTCAGACTTATAGGTCTGAATGCCTTTGGTTGAGTTTTATCTTTTTTCCCTGGTTTCGGGATGAAGATAACACGCACCTTTTTCCACTGAGTGGGAACATGACAGAGGGTCATACTGGCGACGAACATCTCTACCAAGGCAGGTATTACCATTTGTTTTGCTTGCTGTATTTGGATTGGTATAATTCCATCTTCGCCAGCAGCTTTAAATGGCTCGAATGTACTTATCGCCCAGTCAACCATTGACGGTTTAAAGATTGCGCGCGATTTGCGGAGAGCTTCCTCGCGTCTGACATTTCGTCTGGATCTTCCAGCCGGAGTGTCTATAATCTCTGTCCCTTCAATGGATCCTGGGAAATGCGTACTTAGTAGTAATTGAAGTGTTTCTTCTGGGTCTGTAGTGAACTCCCCATTATTTTTCTTCAATTGACCCAGTCCATTTGAGTGTTCTTTAGATAGAACTTTCTGGAGCCTGGCAGCTTCTGGCGTAGATTGAACGGTTTCACACATGTGCCTCCAACTACTTCTCTTAGCTTTACGAATATTTTTATTGTACTCAGTTAGAGACTTACGATAGTCATCCCAGTTTGAGTCAGCTTTTGCTTTGTTGAAAAGTCTCCTTGTTTTTTTCCTTAACTTTTCTAGTTGTCTGTTCCACCAAGGAACTCTTCTGTTTGAAACACGTTCCATCAGTGGACAGCTTGCTTCGAAAGCGTATATGATCTTATTGGTAAAACTGTTTGAAGCTTCCTCTAATTAGTCTAATTGCTTTGTTGTTCGTATTTTCACATCCAACAAAGGTTTACAAACTTCAAGTGTGTGTTTGTAGAGATCCCAGTTGGTGTTCCTAGGGTCTCTATAAACGTCCCTGATTATTTCTCCTCCCACTATGTCGAAAGTAATATGTCTGTGATCAGACAGTGATTCTTCATCCGACACCTCCCAGTTATTTATTTTCCCTAGAAGCAGTGGTGTGCATATAGTTAAATCGAGGACTTCTTGTCTGTTCGTCGTTGTGAACGTTGGTTTGTTTCCCTCGTTACATATTTCAATATGGTTTTGCGAAAGAAACTCTAATAAAGACTCACCTCTATTGTTGATGTCTGTACTTCCCCACAGCGTGTGATGAGCGTTAGCATCGCAGCAGATGAGAAACTGCTGGTTTTGTGCCCGGCATTTTCTCATGAATTCTACTACCATCGGTGGGGGTATTTCGGTGCTATCTCCCGGGAAATACGCTGAGGCTACACTTACCGTGTGCTTACCTTTCGGTGTCGGTATTTCCATTCGTATAGCCGTGATGTCTCCGTCGATAAATTCTGTAAAGGGAGTAAATTTAATTCTTTTATTAACTAGTAGAGCAGCCCTTGGGCGAGCGCTTCTTTCGTCGTAAAGAATCTTACCATTCGGCGTGTAAAGCCCTTGTACCTTACCCTTGTTAACCCAAGGTTCCTGGATAAAGGCAAGGTCCAGGTTTTCGGAGACGAATCTTCTCAGTAGTGTACTTGAGGCTCCTACAGCATGATGAAGATTCGCCTGAACACATTTTAGGGTGCTCATTTTTGGGGTTTTTTGCCCGTGGTGGTGGGGCAAAGCACCGGCTTTTTGCCATTTGCACATGTTTGCTTTTCTCCTTTTGGTTTGCTCCATGTGCTAGGGTTTCTTGACAGTTTTTTGTTTGCAGGTTTGTTGATGGTTACTTTACCTTTAAAACTGGTCATTCCACTCGGGCCTGGTTTAAGTTGATCTTGTTCCAAGCATGGGCCCATGTTCAACAACCTAGTCCCTTCCGGTGAGCAATCTGCATTGAATTTACTGGGGCTATACTCATTTTTCTCGTTTGTCCCTGAGTCTTGTCCCTGGTCCATAGATTGGCCCTGGTCCTTAGACTCTGGTTCTTTGAGATCGAGTGTTGCCGAAGTATTTCCTTTGCTAATCGACTCTCCTTCTGTGGGTTGGACCTGGTCTGTCGCCGACTGGTCCTTTACAAGGCCCTGTTTAGGCTGCCCGGGTCCTTGAACAGCTTTATCGGTGGTGTTCCCTTCAACAGCTCTGCTTTCTGGATTTCTCTTGGTTATTTTCCAGATTTTACTGGAACCAAATCCATAGTATATGACGAAGTTCCTCTTCTCCAGCTCTTTCATTGAGGTTTCGTCTACGGTGAAAACCACTTCGAGAGCTTCGTTCTTTTTGTGGATATCGTAGAATCTCCAGCTTTCAGTACTAAGCTCATCATTTTGGCTTTCAATTGTAGCCTGAATCGTACCGATATCGTCCTCGGCAGCTCCAGGTAGGTGAGCCTTCAGGATCTCCGATCTTGGGATTTGATTATCTCCAACGGCGACTAGCTCAGCTCCTACCCATGGCTTGATTGATGGTGTAACTTGCTTTAGCCAGTCCGATGTAGCCTGGTCAAGACACGTCACAACCATGAAACCTGATTTGTACGAACATTGAGCGAACTTCGGTTTAAGTTTCTCCTGTCTTTGACCGAGAACAGCCCGTTTAATCGCTTGCTGTACCATTTTCAGTTGTTCTGTTTTCAGCTGTGTGCTGGGGTAATCTTTGGCTAATATGCCTACCCTCACAGAACCAGCAACCTCACTATAGGAGGGTCTTTGCTTGGACTTGCCTTTAATTTTCTCTATTGGTCTCATTGGGCGTTTGGCCCTATGTAGACCTTCACGACCCTCATTGGTCTGTGGTCGAGCTTGCTTTGATTCGTATGGCTGTCTCGCAGGGGCTTGTGGCCCTCTGGCCTTCTTGGCTCTCGATTTTTCCACACTGTTTGAACCATCGTTATCTCCACTGCGCGCCCGTTTTACATTTTTTGCAGGGGGCGTATTTTTTTCAGTGGAAATTAGGCGCATTGCCTCTTCATATGGTACGTTTTTGGCCATAAGCTTTCTCAGCCTTCTCTTGGCCGCACCACTTAGCTGCCGTGTGTCGAGATTTTTCTCTTTTTTCGGCATTTCTGCTGTTTTGATGGTGACATTAACCCCATCATCGTCGCTCTCGTCGTTCATTTCCGCAGGTGAATCTAATGCGGAAGATGAGATGGATGGCACTCCTGTGAATGACTCGTTAGAGAGCTGTCTTTCGAGTTCACCTTCTGTGACTTCCATATTATCCGGCTGAGACGAGCAGTCGGCACTCGTATTGTTTTGTGTTTGTTTGTTTGTGTACATATTTTGATCCCACGAGTAGCTAGGGAAGTAAAGGTCAGCTGTGTCAGTGCCCTGCTGTAACACAGTAAGGGCTGTATACTGTGGGGTGCGCCCTGGTGCCCCACAGGTTCCGTTAGCGACTGAGATTCCCTCCAGCCATACATCCTATCGTCACGGTGCCTTAGGATTGGGGCACCTCCTCACTTTGCTATTGTCGAGTTGACAACATTGCCCGGGCTTCGCCGCCAGCTGCGTGTATACTTTTAGCTGGCTGTCATTTGTGATCATATGACTCGTGGAGGCGTGAGGTAGGAACGAGTGAGGACCAGAATTATGTTTGTCATTCCTTCCAGGTTGTCAACCCACCATTTGAAGCCCAAAACAATCAACACCTTGTTGCCAAGTGAAATTGTCACGTTTTTGTTTTGTTTTTGGCATACCGAGAAAAACGACAAAATTGACAAAAATTTCAAAATCGACAAAAATGGCAAAAAATGACAAAAGTGACAAAAAAAATGTTAAAAATGATGAAAATGACGATTAGATAAAAATAACAAAAATGACCCCATAGGACCAAAATGCAGAAATGAAAAAAAAAAATGGTAAAATAGAAAAATACTACGAATATGACACAAATGACAATCACGACCTAAGTTACCCTAAAAGGCTGAAATGCCTATTAATAATTTTCAACTTCGTTTGGTGGAAAAAAATCAACTATAAAAAATAAACAAAAGCCTTAGAGCCAAAGGGGTATAAGTGCAAAAATGATTAATTTTGAGTAAAGCTAATGCCTAACAGGTCTGCATATTTTAAACTATATTTTTCAGATTTGTAGATTTAATTTTTCATTCGTTTGAACGAAAACTATTTTTGCACTTGCACTTTTTTGGCTGAATATTTGCACAATTTATTTTTTGGACCAATAAAATAAATTTGAAGTTCGACAAGACGACATTTTTACGACCACTCGAGTTTAGGTGCTACAACACTAACTACAAATTAGCTGTGTAAATATCCTTTGCGAAGAAACGATTGATCTTGGTTAATCAACTCATAACTTCCAGTCGTAAAAATACTTTATTTAAATAAATTTCTCCTGAAAGCGAAACCATCATAATCCTTTCGCTCATTATTCTTAAAGCAAAGAAGTTTTAAAACAAATTCTTATTTATTTGACAGCGTTTTGAAACAGTATGTTGAATTTGCGTACAACAATATACAAACTAATAGATCGTGTTAGGCATTAAAATGCTGATCGCTAATAATTGTGCTTTGTTTTGTTTTGTTAGAAAATTGATTTTCTCTTCAAATTTACAGAGAACACAATGGATAAGCAAACTCCACCAAAGGCAATTCGGCAAGCGATGATATAAAGCTTCCACCAGAAGGTGGAGCTTCGTAACTTCACAAAAAATTAAGAGAGAAAATAGTGTTGCAAACAATCAATTAGCGGACTAATGAGCGATTAGATTTTCAAGCCAGACTCTGCAATCAAAACATACAGTTAGGTTACTTTTATCTAAATTTTAACTTGAACTTATTCGGTTTTTACGTATTTCTATTTGTTTTTCAAAGTAATTTGCTTTTTCTTGTTTTTTTTTTATTAAAAAAGGTACAAGTACCATTGCTTAAAAAAACAAAATATTTTTATTATGGACGGCTTTCCCACTTATAAAGTCAAAATTTGATGTTATAGGAAAATTTAAAAGAATATTCATTAAAATCCCCAACTTTTTTCGTATGTACGAGCAAATCTTGAGATTTTTCATGCTTTTATTAATATTTTTTATTCTTATACTTAAAAAGCTCGTTAAAAGTTATTCTGAAATTCGAAGAATGAAAGGTATTTTGTTTTGAACAACCCGGTTCTGCACAGTGGTTTTCTCAGTTAAAGTTATATAAAAATTGTTAATTACATTTTTTTTAATGTAAAAACTATGAAATTTACCTAATTTTCATTGTAGTAAACAAACTTTTTGACGTTTATGGGATGAACAAGCCCAGAAAGTATAAAATCTCCATGGAAAAAACGCTATTTGTTTTAAGTAATGTTGAGGAAGTTAAATTAAATTTATTACCAATGTATTTATTCTGAATTGAAATGTCTAAAATGAAGTTTTGTCTGTTAGCTCGTAAAATATATTATAAACACTTTTAAATTTTTGTTTTGATCAAATAAAGAAAAATTTGTAAAAATCTGTGATGAACCTCGGAAAACTTCCTGCCATACATATACACGGAGAAAAATATATAGATTTATCAGCTAAATTACGCGTCAACAGGATCACAAATATGATTGTTTGGTTCAGACCCAAAAATACGATTAAGCCAACTATCAGATTTTACGATGCCACAAAAAGATAAATGGGTGATTTAGCGACCGCATCAGCTTCCAAAAATCAATAAGAATTTTTAGTCAATCGTATGGCTGTTTTTACCGTAATACTGCTTCCCATGAACGTTGGAAATTGACAAATTGACGCTGTTTTTAAAAGCCTAAAAAGAGTAATTTTGTATATACCCCTCGCAAACTACGATCTATACTAACCGATTATACTTGAATTTCAATCTCATGATGGTTTTAGTTCGTTATTGTGAGACTTTGCCAGTAGAAATTCTATTAAAACACTTCAAAGTAGTTAAAAACTAATCAAGTTTTGACAATTTCGAAACAGGCAGTAGTAGATCCTAGTAGATCCGAAGTAGCAGAAATTAAAGGAGAAGGATCCATCTAAAATACAGATAAGACGAAGTATAAGTTTGAAAAACTGATCAAGATCATGGCTGAAAAAAATGTGCGCCGGCCAATGGGAGGTAGAATAATATAGAAAAAATTTCTTTCAAAAAACGATAAACATTCTTTTTAAAATTGGTTCATGAATTATCATAAGGTTACCTTCATTTCCTTCATAGAAAGTATTTAGATCGATCGAATGGTTTTTGAGATACACGTATTTGTAACTGTCCCATTTCTAAAAGAACTAAGCTTTACCACCCTTAAAAAAGTTAGCTCATTTTTGGAGCCTAATACCTTCTTTATTTTAACTTTAATCGAAATGCAGTTTTCGGACGAAATATTAGTCATAGCTTAGGCTTCAAAAAAATCGTATTCAAAATAAATCGACCAAAGGGAACTAAAGTTATTGAAGAAAAGTTTGTTTTTCACGTTCATCCCGAACAAAATGTCTCAAATTCCCATACAAACTTCAGGCTCGTTGAGGAACCCCTTCCCAAAGCCTAGGACTAATTTGAGCCTACAGCTAATGTGAGTATAAGTAGAAATAAAGATTATTTGCTTTTAAACCTTTCAACCCGAAAAAGTGATGCAGTAGGTATTCTGAACACAATTTTTAGGATGAAAATTGCGTTTTTTTTACAAGATAGAAATTTGACTTCAAACCATAACAGCCGGGTGTTTGCTGCCGTGTGTGGGTTCATCCCACTAAAACCACCTTGGGCTTCGTGTGCCAGATGTGCCCCTTGGTTTCACCCTGTGATACTACATCAAGGGGTAGGTTGTGCTCAAGCACTTATACATCTCACCCTTTTCCTCTTTCTCAATTCATCTTTCTCCTTTTCTCTAACGCCAACTTCAGACTGGTACGGGAGACCCTGAGACGTGTGCCGGTTAGCTAACGCTTTCATAGTAACTCACGCCCGTCACAGCATCCACTCCCGCAGGATTTCTAACCACCAAGTCATGGTCGATTGAGAAACTACCAAGCTAGAATCCCGTCACGACCACCCCGAATGGTATCTTCGCTTCCTTTTGCTGCAGGAAAGATTGTAGCTGAGTACGTGAGACCTTTTAAGTCCCACCACACGTATGAGTCCAGATAAGGGTTATACCGCGCCCTAAGGTCGCGTTGCTTTTGAATTGAAGTGTCATACGAGGCCAAGACATTCCATTAACTTGTCAAATTTGGTTGACTATCTCGCTCTCTCCGTTCATCATCTTTCCTGATTCTTATTAAATTGCGCATGATTTGCGAGATTTCGTCGACAATAGCACGCCACGACTGTTTGTCGCGACACATTTAACTCACAATAGTTTCAGCGTTCAAATTTTGAAGTTGTTGACGCCTTGAAATGAACCTGGGGCAGACAAAGATAGCATGTTCTGCCGATTCCTTCGTATCTACGCATTCCGGGCAATAAGGCGAGCTGATAAGCTTATACCGATGAAGGTATTGCTTAAAGCACCCATGACCCGAAAGGAACTGCGTCAGGTAGAAGTTGACCTCTCCATACTTCCGATTTACCCAGTCTGAAAGTTGCGGGATTAGCCTATGCGTCCATCTTGCGTTGTTCGATGCGCCCCATTGCTCCTGCCACTTGAGCATTGACGCTGCTCGTTGAATTTTACGCACTTCTATAACAGCTCTTGCATTGTAAGAGCAAGTTCACTGGTGTTGGGAAAAAGTGGTAGAAATTTTGACACTTACGGCACACTTTGAAAATTTTGCCATGCAAAAACATTTTCAAGATCTGTGGCCTTCTAGTTTTTTTACAACACGTTTTGTATTTTCGCATACTGTGATGCAAAAATAGCAATATTTCTATCACATACGGCTGAAATAGAAACAGTGTTGTAAAAAAATACAACGCCCCACGATCTTGAAAACATTTTTGCATGGTAAAATTTTCAAAATGTCAAAATTTCTACCACTTTCTCCCAACACCAGTGAACTTGCTCTAACACTCCATATCCTCCGCCAGAGTTATATCGATAGGAATCATTCCCGCGATGACAAAAGCTGCATCTGCTGATATGGTCCTGTATGCACAGGAAACTCGCATGGCTATCAGCCGATCTGTGCTGCGTAATTTGGATCTGTTGCGCTCTACTTCTATCGCGGAGCTCAAGGTCGCTCCACCGTATCGTAGTTTGGACAGTGCTACGCTCGCAAGGAGACGTCTCTTGCTACTCTTCGGACCATGGCAGTTCGGCATAATCCAGGCCCATTGGCGATGACTTTCGATGCACTTTCACAACAGTATTTGACATGTGCACCAAAACTTAAGCGATTGTCGACCATTACTTCAAAGTATTTCAGCTGCTGTTTCGAAGACAACTCTTTTGTTGGTCACGAGCAAAACTTCTGTTTTATGGTGAGCTATATGAAGCTTAACTCCCTCCATCCAGATGGCAACCCTTTCTACGGACACCGTTGCAAGGTCTTCTACCTCCTCGATTGTTTCGCCGGTGATCATGAGCACGATATCGTCAGCAAATCCGACTATTTGCACGCCTGCTGGTAGTTTCAGCGTTAACACCTCATTGGACATGGCACTCCAAAGCACAGGTCCGAGTATGGAACCCTGTGGAACACCCGCTGTTAGGGCAGTAGATCGTAACCCAGTTTCGGCTTCGTACGTCAGGACTCGATTTTCGAAGAAGCTTCCTTTTATCCAGAGGGTATTAGGAACATGCATCCTGTGAAGTGCTTTGGCAATCGCTTCCCAGCTGGCATTGTTGAAGGCATTCTTAACGTCGATTGTCACAATGGCGCAGTGACGAACACCTGTCCGCTTCTTTTCATATGCGCACTTCGCGTACTCTGTCACCATTCGGATGGCGTCCACCGTAGATCTCCCTTTCCGAAAACCAAACTGTCTGTCCGACAGTCCACTTTCGCCTTCTGTGTTGATAATAAGTCTGTTAAATGTTATCCTCTCCAGTAGCTTACCAAGGGTGTCCAGCAGACAAATGGGTCTGTATGATGATGGATGCCCTGGAGGTTTTCCAGGTTTCGGTAGTAGCACCTCTCGTTTCTCTATCGGCTTCATTTCTCGCCCGTTGAGCTCGTCGTCTAGCTTTTAGACAGCTAGTACGAAGCTCAGCTATCTCTGAGCTCCACCAGTAAGCTGGTCGTCGCCACCACTTCGGTGTATTCCTTCTGGGCATGGTCATGTCGCACACCGCTACCATAATTTTCGTCAGCTGCTCAGCATTATGGACCTGCGATGCTTCCTGCATCTATATACATGCACACTTCCTTATCGAAAACTTTAGTCTTCCATCTTCGCTCATGCACTGGCAATTGCCTTACTGTCACCGGATTTCGGTTTCCTACGCTATAGCGTATCGCCTGGTGATCGCTGTGTGTATAATCGTCACACACTCTCCAATTCATATAAGTTTTTAATGATGGACTCGCAAAGGTGATATCGATCACTGACGTTCTGTCACCTTGCGATAGGTGCTGATGAATCCAGTGTTGCACAGCTCAACTTCCAGTCTTGCGAAGGACTCTAGTAGACTGTGGCCCCTACCGCCCAGGCGTTGAAGTCTCCTCCTATTACAACAGGGGCCTTTCCTGTCAGTTCGTGAGTGAGTTCATCCAACATTGTGTTGAACTCCTCGATCGTCCATCTTGGTGGAGCATAGCAGCTGCAGAAAAAGATGCCGTTAATTTTGGCAATCACGAATCCGTCCCGAGAATCTACCACTATCTCGTGAATAGGAAAACGTTCCGTGGCGTAGACAGAGGCTAAGCCAGACCTGTCCGCTGTCCAATTACCGTTTACCAATTGCGTTGTTGCATGGCAAATTACACTGATCTCAAACCGATAAAAGTTAAAAATAAAAATCGGATGATTTACTACTCCAGTTATAGAAGCTTATCGATCAGAAAACCGTCTCATTTGTTCAAAGTGACCACATTGTACAATATTTAAAAAAGGGAAATCCGTGATGCATGCCCTGGGATGACCCGATCGCGTTATTGTTGTACTGTAGCGACAATTTTCGCGTTTCAAGCATACAGATTCTTAGTGAAAGTGATACTTCAAAAGATTTACAGTGATTTAAAAAAAAACTCAAAACGAAAATAATATTAACTTCAAGCTTCCATGTTTCCATGCTACCGATGTTTTTTTACGATCACGCGATCGGGAAATCGAAAGCATTAACTCAGGCTAGCCATGAAAATCGATCTTTCTTTATCACCATATCAACGGAGAAGAGAAGGTTGTGTCGTATAGACTAGTTTCATTTTTTGGGGGTACTTGCTTCACATTGTGAAATACAACGAAATATTCCAACATTGCGAAATTTGGTTCCAATTGTAGCAAGGCTAGCGCGAGATTTTTTATTTGATCCATTAAACTAAACCAGAAAAGTGATAATCAAAACTAAATTAGATACTGAAAAATAAATCTGCAGAAACAGAGACAATGACTATTCGTTTCATAAGGGATGTGATCTCTACCACCTTTCCAAAATGTCCTAATTTTCAAGTTCTGTTGATGTTCACAGCTTAAGCTGTCATCAGTTCTTGCAATGCAAATACAATCGAAATGAGTAAAAAGTGCTGATTCAGAGTGCCACCATCAGACAAATTTCGGTGAGCCCTCGAGCTCTCATGCAATAAATGTCCATTCGGAAGGATAATGAAGAAAATGCAAAGCCAATATTGACACGTGAAATTTTCACAAACTGTGTATTGAAGTTTTCAAATTAGAGTTTAAATTTCCATCAAGGTTGTATTTAAGTAAATTTTCTACTATTTTTTTCTTTTTTCTTTTAAATAATTTTGCATTGTGATATGCACTTATCTGTAACGCAAACATGACACCATTTATTTATAGCTTTGGCTTCAACCCACCAGCGATTTACGTATGGGAAGATTGACCAAAATCATTTCTTGCTCGTTGGATGCGACTTGAAAGGAGTAAGTAAGTAAACATGGGAAGCAGCAAAAAGTCAAATCATCAAGCGCAGATGCTGTAGGCCATCCTGAGGATATTCCATTTCTTTTCACGAATCTCCGTCGAGTGACACCTCAGCCAGAGTCCAATCAGTTCGAGCCGTGCGAAAGGCAATCGCTTAGAAAGTCATCCGCGAAATCACGAATCGAGTTCAAAATCCAGGAAAAAAAGAACGTTCAATGCTCATGCTCCGCGCCCAGCATGAAACGATGCCATAAAGTTGCCGGAATAATTGAACGCTAAATGAGTTGCAGTGGCCATTTGGTGATTTTTTTTCCGAATAATGAGCTGTAGTTTTTTCTTTGAAATTTAAGAACTCTGGTCTTTCAGTATTATGCGTTTAATTCGAAATTGAAACTACTCGTCGAAACATATTTCGATACTATAGGCCGGATGGGTCATAAGATCACAGGTTATTGAGTTAAAATCATAATGCCGAACAGGTAGGTCAGATGAATGATAAATAGGTCAAATGAAAGATTCGATTGAATGAATGAAACACAAATGTGGTTCCCTCACGCTACGCGTTCGAGCCACCGTGAATATGACTAAGGGATCATCCCTAATTTTGGGCATCATAGATTTTTCTTTCTTTTCTTCGATGTCCTATCGATATCCTTTCGTATTAAGTATTTTCCATTCGCCCTTACGTCCATGCAGTCTAATGTCCATAGTCCATAGAACCTAGCATCAATTCGGCCCTATTATATGTTCGGGGTATTGTCATTTTTTTCAAAACATCCTTCTAATTTTAGACATCATTATTTTAAAACAGAAAAATGAAATTGAGAATTGACACATTCGTCATATTGTTAGGCATATGGGCTTGAAAAACGAATGGTTTATTACTACAATTAAACTGAATGGCTGTCACAAACTGTCAAAACTATAAAAACAACACCATTCGAAACAAACTAACTCTGTCACCTAAGCCCCCGCCCCCCTTCTATTTACCATGCACAGTTCCGAGCTATGTGAAAAGGAATCCATCTGGAACTGCCTCGATACCGAAGATGCATCCTCACAAAATTTTTCGAAACCCAAAAATCGTCGGCTTTCAGTTTCATTCTGTTGCCATCTCGATGCAATTTATAGGACTAAAAATATCATAGAGAGAGACATAAACCAAAAACCAAAGAGTTCGTTCCGTTGGGCTGGCTTGTCGTTTTGTTTGTTTATGATTTGGGGATAGATACTTTTCACCGGCCGGTCGCTTGCTCACTCCCTGCCAAGATTTATAATTAGAAATTGTGCATACGAACGACGGTTTCACTTTTTCCTGGTGGTAATATTCGAAATGAATATTATCTGAGATTCACCAATATCGAAGAAAACATCCATTTAGATGAATTCAGTGAAACCAAAGTGGTTGATGGCAACGTCTTTACATAAACATATTTCTGTATGTTGCACCTTGCACCATTACAACCTTTCATTATTGTTTTCCTTTTTAAAGCTCTTCAAATTTTTAATTTATTCTCTGACTCGTAGGAAAATATTTGTACTACACATATGTACATTCTACATAAAAATTATGTTAAAGAATTGCTTGGTTTTTCTTGGCAATAAACTTCAAAAGCTAAACTAAGGCTTACCTATTTTTACAACAGTGGTACCATTTTCTTGTTCCAGATCGTTTCCTGAAGCCATCAGCTGGGCGAAACAACTGCGAAGTCCACCTGGTGGCATCTCTAAGGAACCGAATATTGCCGTTGTATGTAGCAAAAGATTTACAGTCGTCGAAGACATATCTGCTCGTGTTACCGGAACCGATCGTATGTTTACCGAAAACAATTTGACAACTTCCAACTAGTTTGGCCCGGAGGCACAAGTTCACTGTCATTTCTATCTTCATATTATTGGTAAGTTGATGGTAAAATGTAGCTTATTTTTATGGGTCTACTAAGTTCTCATCGTTTCTATAGAAATTTTGTCGTTCCGGGGTAATACCGGAAAACTATGAAGGAACATCATATTGGAATGTCCGCCTAGACTGAGTCAATTTCGAATCATTTTTGAATTTTTCAAACCCTGGGGTCTTAAAGCTTTGTTGTAATTCAAAACTCATCCATGATTTTTTACAAAATTAGTAAGTAACATTTACATGAGTAAATTTGAACTTTTAGGTTTGTATGGGAAAATTGAATATTTTGTACTGAAAAAGCAACACTAATTTTGTTTCTTTTGTGCAACCGAGCCAGCTAATGGTTTTTGTGTCAATTAAGAAATTCTCTAAAGTAAATTTGCGCTTAACAACTTTCTTGAAGACTCTGACTTTGTATCTTATCAGACAAAAAAGTTATTGGCTGTAGAATAGGGATATATGTCTTTTGGCATTGATAAACAACAAATTCAATTGACACCACTGCTGGGTGTTAGCTGGGTGATTACTTTTCATGCAATACTTCGCGAGGCAATTAGCAGTGATGTCAATTCAATTTATTGTTTATCAATGCAAAAAGACATACCCCAGTTCAACAGCTAATAACTTTTTTGTGTTATAACTTATAAGATACGAAGTTACGGTCTTCGACAAAATTGTTCAGAGGAAAATTTACTTTAACCCATTCAAGACCGATTGCACACCGTGTGTGCAATGGAATTTTTGTACCTTTGTCAGAACAATCTTTCATTGTGAGTTTACTATTGCTCGGAAAAATAATATTCTTATACCAATGGAATCCGCAAATGTTAGGCAAAATGTATTGGGAAATGGTTTTGATGAAAAACAAACGATATACAAGTTATCTAAGAGTGAAGTACTATGAGTTCGAATGTCGTGAAAAGGCCTCCGTCTCGAATGGGTTAATGAATCCATAAATTGGCACAAAAACCATTCGCTGGCTCGTTTGCATCGAAGAAACAAAATTGATGATGATTTTTCAGTACAAAATATTCAATTTTTCCCTACAAACCTAGAAGTTCAAATTTACTCATGTAAATGTTATTTCAAAATACTGCAAAAAATCATGGATGAGTATTGAATCAAAACGAAGCTTTTTATACCCCAGGGTTTGAGAAATTTAAAAATGACCCAAATCGACTCAGTCTAACTAATGTCCGCCGTTGTCAGCGTAAAATTGTGTCCGTCATTGTCATCATATGGTGCGCGGCTTGGAATATCAGAAAACTTCCGGATGTTATTTACTTCCCGTGGGAAGTAACATCCGGAAGTTTCCTTAGTTATTTTGAGCGGGAGTGTCAAAACTTTCCACCGCTCTGTAATTGTAATGCAATGTACTGAAACAGCAACATCCGGTTAAAATATTTTAACCATCCTTTAATTACCTGAATATAAACATCACTTGAATAAGAAGGATAAATTTGAGTTCGGCTGCCGAACTTAGTTTTGAGTATGCCTATCAGAACTTAGTTTTGCGATTGCCCAGTGGAACTCAAAGTTGAGGGCAGCCACTGAAGTGCTGTTTTTAACCAAAACAACTTAATTTTGAGTTTAAAAAAGGAGCGTGTACTAACCCAAGTAACAATTTAAGTTTTATTCCAACCTTAACAGTTCGCTTAAGACTATTTCCTAAAGCTACTTTATAAGCCAAAGCGCATTCTACGCTACTAGCACAACTACTTTAAAGTTAACATATGGCCAAAAGGGACCATTTTGTTAACGTTTTTAAACCTAATTCTATACGCTATAATAAAACATCCAACAGAATAGTTTTATTCGGCCTTATAAACATAGCTCTAAGAAACCTTTCAGAGCCCTCTTCAGACTATCCACAGCTCTTTTAAAACTACGTCGTGGAATCTGATAGGAATTTTACTGTGGGATCTGTGAAATCTGATAGGAATTTGACTGTGGCAGCTGTGAAATCTAATAGAAAATTAACTGTGGGAGCTTTCTGTTCCGTTTTTTCTCGTTTTATCACTTACTCTCCCAAGCATTTGATGATAGGTAAAGATTCCATTTAAAATATTTTAAAAATATTCTCATTCTCATTTTCAATATATCTAAGCAAGAAACTTCCTGCAACCTCAGATTTCTGGTGAAGTATATACGAAATAGCATCAAAATTTAAGCGCGCCTCAAAGAAAATCAAGGTTGACCATATTTTAAGCTTTTTTTAAATAAAAAAAATATAATTAAAGGAAAATATAAATTGGCTTAAATGATGCAATTTTTGTTTTACATTGAAATTCATCACCTATACAACAAATAGTACCGTCAACATTGTCAAATTGATGAAAATGTCTAGTTTTTAGTATTAAAGTATTATTTACAGCAACATGGCGTCAGTAATTTCGATTCAATTTCACAATCAACATGGCGCTCAGTAAATTAATATTGAAAATCTTAAGGCAGTTGTAAAACAGTGTTAAGATGGTTTTATGACGGTTAGAAAAATGTGGTAATAAAACATTTTCAATAAACAGTTTTTAAATGGTTTTAAGAGACCTTGAATCACAGCTTCGTTTGACGTTTCTCTAAATGGAATACACGCTCATGATGGATTTATCCATTTTTGAGAAAGAGAAGTTTTTCGCAATAAATGAAAACATTTCGATTTGTTGCTTGGCAAAAGGCATTCATGCAACTTTTTGTTTTGTTTCCTTTTGACTATGAGGATGGTCAATCATCTTTAAATAACAAATAGGTATTGCTATCAAATAATCTCAAACTATTTTGGAAAAGAACATTTTCTGTCATCAAAACCCTGACCTCAAAGCTAAATAATAACCCGCATAAATGAGGATTATAACCAAATGATTTTTGAAGCGTAATAAAACGTTTAGCAAACGATTATTGAATTTGTTAAAAACATTGCCTGAATCGTGAATTCCAAAATGATTGAATTTTGAATTTGTAGTTAGGTTTTGTAAAACAGTTAAAACTGTTAAAACAGTTGTATGGGAAAACAATTTTTTTTTTTTTTTTTTTTTTTTTTTTTTTTTTTTTTTTTTTTTATTATTATTTATTAAAATATAGCAATTTTAATTACAGTTTTACAATTTTTCCACCATATTTCCTCATTATTAATTTACAAATTGTGTTTCAACTTTTCTAAAACGTTTTACTATGTCCCTTATTAAATCCAGTTCAACACATGTTATTACTTCTATTCCCAATCATTATCAGATTAAAAAAAAAAAAACACTCACACACTTTACTTTCTAATCCTCGAACGTTCCATTTGTGATGTTGATTTTGAGCATGATTTAGATCTTATTCTGTTTGCATCCAGCTTCATTTGCTTGGTCCTCGCCCTTGTTACGACACTTTGAGACGCTACTAGTCCCTTTAACGCATCAGCCTTGGCACTTTGATCTGAGTCCGTCGTTGAATTCACCGGCGCTGCGGCGTCACAAGCACCTTTTCTACTTCGTTTACGTCTATCCTTCACTGTATGGAAACCCTCGTCATCATCTGAGCACATGTCACTTTCACAACGTCCATCTGCGTCTATCTTAGCTATAGCATCGTCCTGCTTAGAATTTGAATGTTCGGCTGTCAAAGGCTTTGAGTGGTTGGTACACCCGACTTTCGTTGGAATCAGAGCTTTTACTGTAACCTCACGACCATCAGTATCCATCGAAACAATAGCCGTCTTTTCCAGTGTCGATAATTTGCTTGCTCCGCCATCTTTGGATTTCTCCGTACCACGTGCCATCGACTGTTGATTCTCTCTAATATGACCTTGTTCTGCCACCATGCTGTACGAAAGCTTGTCACCACGTTGCTTAAGTCGCTTACTCAAGTTAGTACGTTCCGGACAATTAATCTTCATATGTTCGGTACTGGCACAAATGAAACACTTATTTACTTGACCTTCGTAGTATATTCGGGCTGGAAAGTTACGAACGTGTATCGTTGAGGGAATTTCCGTTGTTATAGCCATATGTACACCACGCACTGTTGTCCAGATAGGGAATCCGGTTTCTGCAGCGTATCGCTCCCGTATCATACGTTGGATTACTCCGAACTTAACCAAAACTTGTGCAATCTCTTTATCTTCAACTTCTGGTGGAAGATTGAAGATTCGTATGTATTTAAAAACTGTTGTATCCGCTGAAAACGTCACCTGGGTGCTGACATTATTATTATAAATAAAATCCATTGATGCTGGCAATCGTAGAAGAACATCTTTTAGCTGTTCAGAAGACTTAAATTTTACAAAAACACTGTACTCTTTTGGCTCCTTATACATAGCCAATAATATTTCCGGTTTCAAATGCAGTTTCCTCTGCATGAACTGAAACATTTCCTGCTCCGTTGGCTCTTGCTTCCCTGGCCCAAAAAGAATACGCAAAGTATTGGTTCGCGGTTCCTCCATCTTTGAATATTTTCTCCAATTCCGATTCTTGCAGCTGGCTATTGTTTCACTGAAGGTCACAGTAGCCAAGCTACAAAATACGATAACGAACACGTTCCTTAATACGTCTGTTCACCTTAGCGGCTCAACTTGAACTGTGAGAATTGGAAGCGATAAAACGATTCTTTAAAACGTCCTTCGGATGTTTCGCTTACTATTACCAGAACTGCCTTACGCTTTAAATAAATCGTTATTTTCAATGATCGGCCAATGCTAGTGGTCTTCATTCTGAATACATCATCTGAAACTTGTTGAGGCTGATTTAGAATGAGCATTTTCGCTTGTGATGAAACTCAATTTCTCCGTCTTTGCTGAGTTGAAGCCGGTTTCTGCAGTCTTCCAGAAATTTTGAAGGACGGTTCACCTAAAAATAATTTTGTTAGTTCTGGATTGGATGACGTAAATAAAGATCAACTTCGCATTGAGAGACAGAGATGGATAAATAAAACAAGTAGTTTAATAGGCCTACTTGTAAATGAATTTTATAATACATTTATTCTTATCGAATCACAAAAACCGTTTATTCACAGTGGGCTTTTATTCGAACCCTGAGAATTGAGCGAATAATGATGTGGACTGATTTGCGGTTGTTTTGAAATTTGAATGCGGATACAACAAAGTTGTTTTTATTTTTAAGATGAATTTAGCTGTGTTAATTTATATCATTTTGATATTACGTTTTTCTCAATTTTGAGTGATAATCCTTTCAAAACAGGTTATGCTATCTCAAAAAGAGGTAAAAAAGTTTAAGCGTGTATACGTTCTTCTCGATTGTCAAATCATCTGTCACTTAGTTTTATCATGCCTACATCCAATGTTCCAATAAATCAGTTTTTCAACTTGGCTTGAACGCTAGTTTTAAAAGCGCATTGAGCGCATTATTAAAACCTTTAACAAAGCTCTAATAAAAACAGGAAAGTATGTGTTTTATTGAATCTTTAGCAATACTTTTGCAACTTTTTCACAACACTCTTAAGATAGTGTTTTATTCTTGTTTTAGCAAAACTTTCAGGGCTCTTTTAAAACACACGATAAATGAAGCATTTCCTATGTTACAATAAAACCGTTTTAAAAATGGGATGCCATCGAAAAGTCTTCATAAAACAATATTAAAACTCAAAAAAGCCAATTGGCTTGATTTGTGTTACTTGGGTAAGATATGATGACGTCTCGTCATGTCATGGCATGCCATGCCTGTATGCATTTTTCGAATACCCTTTTCTCACGATATCCATTATGAAGAAGGCCACGTCGTATCTCCATAGTGTTACTCATAGAGAACGGCCATAGTCGAATACTTTTATCGACGGAGTTATCCTACGCACGCGGGTTACTCCACGCGACTTAGACCCACTACGTCTTATCTGTGTAGTGGGTCATCATCCGACGCACGCTACTCTAAAGTCCTCAGACGATGGAATTATTCTCATCTCATTGGGAGTGACCATACTTAAATAGGCATTATCTGTCCATTTTTTTAGTACACTCGCGCCTGGCTTCGAAGCTATTCGGAAACACCATACAGCCTTGTAGACGACGACTACGATTACTGTTGTAATTCATATCACCGATTGCTACCATGAGACAAATATTGGAAGACCTAGCGCCGAAGGAAGGACAATGACTCAAAGCCAGGAAGGACGAAGAGCTAGGAACTAAAATAACAGGAAGGGCGACGGGCCGGAGACGATTGGGTGGTCGTTGAGCCGAAGCAATTGGATGGAAGGTCGTTGTGGGGGAGCCATTGAAAGGTCGGCGAGGCGGGAGCCAGATGGAAGGTCGTCGTGTTATTGACGAGATGTCGAGCCAGAGCGTCGAGCCGAAGCTAAACGAAATCGTCGGATCGGAGCCACTGAGAGATCTGGAAGGTCTTCGAGGCGCATGCACTGAAGGCGACGGGTTTCACGAAAACTTTTTAGGCGTAATAGGAGCTGCAGAATGGGTATCGGGACCAGAAGCCAAATTCGAGGCCGTTGGATTTGGAAGCCAACGATAGGTTAAAAACGAACACACACATATCCCAAGTAAAAATTTTAGCTTTATTATGGTCAGCAAAATTTCGTTTGGACTATTGCATTAATTTTCATAAAAAGCTAAAGCGCACCTGGACTCTAATGAAGCCAAAATAAGGCTATTTGGCCCTACCCTAGAAACGTCATCATGACATATCATTGTTGGTCATCAATGTTGGTCACCAAAGCTTTTAAAAAGCTATTATTAAACATGTGGAATTTCTGTTTTTTTCGATTCTGTGAGTTCTCGGAGTTTTATTTTTATTTTTTCCAGCAACCACAATGATTGATGAATGATGATTGCATTATTGAGATATTTATGATCTGGTAAAATTAATAGCCAAAATACCAATGTTTTAACCATATTATGAGCCTCATTTGTACTGCCAGTTAAGATTTTAGGAAATGAAATGTGTATGAAATAGTATCTTAAAATAAATGCGTCTCGTCAAATCTGATGGTCAATCATGAAGGAGTTGATGGAAAATGGGCCTAAAAAAATATTTTCCAATGCTTGCATTGTGAATCCATCAGTGATTGAAATCCTCACCAATTTTCTCATCAGAGGCTCTCAAAATACACGCTTTGAGGCCTCGCATAGTAATACAGGAGACGATACATATATTGCTGATCCACTCTTTTTTTCTATTTCTGCGATAGCTGATTTGGGCTCCCGTAGGGTACCACTGTAAAAAAAATTACAGTATTCAAGAAAAAAATTTGCATTGTTCTACATAAGGATTATTTATCGACTGAAATTAAATCGGATGAACAAGCGGAAAACATTGAAAGATGATTTAATAAAAAGTTGTCAAACAAACATGTATACCAAATATTTATTAAACAAAAAATTGTGTTTGTCTTGAGCTTGGTCAATCAGCGGTTAAAATCACGGAAAAATGAATATTAAAAAAACCTGTTTGCGATGGGTTCAATCAGCGGACAAATTCACCAAAAAAATTTAAAACCTGTAGTTGTTTAAATAAGTTTAGAGTTCGACGACACGGTAGCGATCATTCATTGAATGTTGGATATCGTGCTATGTTTTGCAGTCGGAGTTATCCGTATGAAGTTTAACTGAAAAGCGGTTAGCGTGTAGAAAACCGTCAGATTTTATACTAATTTGACAGATCGCACAAATTTCGCAGTTATGAGTGCGCAGTCCAATTTTTTGCGATGCGAATGGTATTATTTCCTATAATAAATTATTCACCGTACACAACTCCTTTTTTTTAACTTCTCATATATGTACGATTTGTTACATTTTAACGACAACATAATTGAATTCGACCAGCATATAAAGTATCAAAGACGCATTTATCGCATCAAAAATCTTCGTCATGCCAAATTCGTTAATTCTCAGGCTATGGAAAAATGTGTTTTCAATAATGTAGATTGTTTTTTTTTTGTTTTGTCTGGGATTTTAACGCTCGTAATTAATTCAATCTCAATGAATACTAAGAATAATAATATTTCATTCCGATGACTTCATGTTTTGTCCTCTCTTGCAAAATAATGATTTGAAGATTGATTCAAGAATTTACTTCTTAACTTTTCAATGAAATTAGTGAGTGAGAGTGATTTTTTAACTGTGTTTACTGCTCCGGCTAGCCTACCGCACGGAAGGCTACCGTCGCGCGATTAGAAATTTTCCCAGTAACCGCAATACATTCATTCAAACCTCCCCCCATGAGGAGGATCTGCTCTGAGAGACACTATTCGTTTGCTGCCCCGAACGAACTCTCTCAACGTTCGGTTGCTACATGATGCATGAAGAAGACGAGGCACACATACTCATTAACGTTATTGAATTTGATGGACTCAAGCCGATAGCTGTTGTTGAGGAGAACATCTTCAACCTCGCCGCAAAGGTTGAGGCAACAACGACAACAACCGAACTTATTGCATTACATAGGCCCGCAACGTATGGAGCAAGGAGGGGGGAGGAAAAAGAAACGAAAACACTAGCTGCCTGCGTGCGGTTGCTGTATAATAATAGCAACAGCAGAAAAACCTCGGGTATTCGATCCAGGCACAAACGAGGAGACTCGGGTTTGCTGTGCCTTTTGAATTCGGTTCCCTCAAGAATGTAACAGGAGATGAGTGAGAGACATTCGTTTGGTTTTTTGGATTCGCTGCCTCGAATGTATATTGCTTCGTGAAGGCGGGCCATGTTGAGAGCGATGCATCATCGGTTTTGTCGTTTTCCCTAAAGCCCTAAAATAAAAGTGCGGCAGACTGTCATCGCGGAGTTCCAATCGAACTGTCAAAAGTCGTTCCAATCGAGCATAATCATTTTTACCATTTCCAATTCGTGGCAGGTATTGCAATCCTTGTGACTGTGACTTTCAATTTTTTAATTGAAATTAATCAAGAATGCTGAGAAAATTCATTGGAGCAAAACGGAAAGAAGCACTTAATTTTTATTTTAACAATTGACACAACGGAGAACAAATCAAATAATATTCACAAAACGAAAATCAACTTCACAATCTGCGACACAGTTGCACATCAACAAGAAGTCATGCGAATGTTTTCGTTATTGGCAGTGTTGAAGGATTACAGAAGCTTTTTCAGTGCTGCCGAATCGGTGAGAAATTCAGTCTGCCGCACTTTTACTGTAGGGCTTTAGTTTTCGCTGCCTCAAAGCAACCTTTGCTTCCGAGTAAAGCGTTGAGCGAGAGAAGGTTGATCAATTCATTCTCAACCAAATACAACCACTGGAATCCATCAACATGACGTCATTTTGTGCCCTTCGATTTTGAAACCAACATGGCGTTAGTCAATTCGATTTGACGTTTCTCTCGCAAGCCAACCAATTACACGCTTAGGATGAGTTCCTCATTTCTGAGTTGTTAATCCTTATTACAGTAAATGAGGACAGACATTTTGAATAAAAACGGATTGGTTGTTAATCACCCGTGGAATAAATCATGAGTTGAAGTCAAATTTCTTTGTCTGACGCCATCTTGAAATCCAAGATGGCGGCTTCCACTGATCTTTCAAATGTTGTAAGTGACTTAAAATCGCATGAAACCCCATCAATATTGGTATTGAGAGAAAGGGCTAAACGAGTAGAAGTCGAATTTCGCTATCAGACGCCATCTTGAAATCCAAGATGGCGGCATCCGCTGAACTTTTAATGCTGTAAATAACAAAAAGTCGCATTAAACAACCACTATATGGGTATTGGTTGAAAGGGCTAAACGAGAAGTAGCCGATTTTTTTCTTTTCGACGCCATCCTGAAATCCAAGATGGCGACTTTCGCTGAACCTTAAAATGCTGTAAATAACTAAAAATCGCATGAAACCCCCACAATATGGGTATTGGCTAAAAGGGCTAACCTAGAAGAAGTCGAATTTCTCTATCAGGTGCCTCTCGAAATCCAAGATGGCGGCTTTCACTGAACTTTAAAATGCTGTCAAACACTGAAAATCGTATGAAACTTCCACAATATAGGCATTGTGTGAAACCCGATCATAAGGGAAAAACAAAATTATATCAAAATGAGATATTTTGATACCTATTTTTTTCTATCTGAATGAGTTATAATTCAGTACTTGTAGGATGTTAAAATATCTCAAATTATATCAAAAAATCTATACGATCATAGCTAAATTATATCAGTTTTTGATATGCTCCTATCAAGATTATATCTCGTTCAGATAGCATAGTTTGATATTGGACGGAACAAATTATATCAAAATTATAACTTATCAAGATATGAGTGCTTCGAGAAAATTTTCTAGTGGAAGATCAATAAACCACATTATTTGATAAAACCATGCCCCATTTTTGGTTTCCCAAAAGTTTGATTCAATTTTATGAATCTGTGGAGCGAAACTCGTTAATGTAAGGTTTGAGCCGTTGACTTCGATGTCCGTGTTTCAGAAAAAGTTGTACGTATATCAAAATAAGATATAATCATTTTATTTTAGGACAATCCGAAAAAAAAATTTGATCATTGAATATGAGCTCAACCCCATTCAAGTTTGTCAATCAGAATAAGATATAATTCAGATTGGAGAAACTTAAAATCGAAAATTTGGAGTACTTAATTATAACTGAATCAGATGTCAATATCTTGGTGAGATATGTTTGAGTTATTATTTTGATATGCTCTCCTGATCGGGAAGGGCCAAACGAGTAGAAGTCGAAGTTTTCTATCAAACGACATCTGGAAATCCAAGATGGTGGCTTCCACTGAGCTTTAAAATTTTGCAAATGACTAAAATCCGCACGAAAGCATTACAATATTGGTATTCGTTGAAAGGGATAAACTAGAAGAACCAGACCCTGATTGTTTTTGGCAACCCGCTCGAACATTTTGTGTTGTCAAAACCGAGCGATTTTTTCCCAACTTTGTTTTTACCTAGTACTACATTTTTCATCACGTTCTTGGTGCATTTAGCACTTTTCGTGTTTTGTCGATAGTTTTTGTTTTTGGCCATGGTTGCTATTTATGTCATTGTATTATGTCTATCATGCTAATATGTCTAAATTGTATTGGTACTATTAAAGCGAAAACTATAAGGTTATGTTGTTTCTATTATTTGTTTGATTTAAGGACATGTGCCAAAATCTGATGTTTCCAAAATCGAATCTTGCCAAAAACGATCGGGGTCTGTATTGTGGTTGCTTTGTGCGATTTTGGGTCACTTACAGCATTTCAAAGTAAAACGAAAAGAGAAAATTGACTACTACTCGTTCAGCCCTTTTACCCAATACCAATATTGTTGGGGTTTCATACGATTATAAGTCATATACAACATTTTAAAGTTCATCGGAAACCGCCATCTTGAATTTGGATGGCATCAAATATCAAACTTCGACTTTTACTGGTTCATCTCTTTCAGCTAATACCCATATTGTAAGGGTTTGAGGCGATTTTCAGTCATTTACAGTATTTTCAAGTTGAGTGGTAGCCGCCATCTTGGAATTTAAGATGGCGACGGACAACGAAATTCGACTTCTACTTGTTTATTACTTTCACCTAATAACAATATTAATAAGGTTTCATGATATTTTCAGTTATTTACAACTTTGAAAATAAAAGCGGAAGCCGCCATCTTGTATTAATGATGGCGTCAAGCTACAAATTTTGTTCCTCCAATTTGAACCCTTTCAATCAATACTCATATTGTAGAGTTATTCTTTCCACTTTCGGTAATTCGAAGTTTTCATAGATTTTTATAATTTTTTATTATTTTAACTCAAAATCAACAAACAGAACTTATCAAAAATGTGTAAAAATGGGAATTCCAATTCAAATATGTGCTATCTAATCTGAGCGTGTCCTGTTTTGACATCTTGATCGAGAACTGTCACTAAGTTTTATGGCGGTTTAATAATCAGGCACTGATTGCTATTATAGAACATGCAACAGAAAGCTTGGAGCTAACTTCTAAGTTTGTGTTTTATTATAGTTTAAACATAGCATTCCTAACTCTTTCTAAATAACCAAAACAGTATGTTTAATGGAAGATTTATGAGCGTTTTCGAAACTATCTGAAAACAGATGGTCGATTCAGGAATATAAGCATTTTGCATGACCATAATAAAACCATCATAAAACGAGCTGCACAAAAAAGCCATAATAAAACATAGAAATGCTAGTTAGCTTGATCTGTGTTACTTGGGATAGGATCTCAATGAAACTTCATGTTTCTTTGAAGAGATCTAAATTCTACTTAAGACTAAGCTGGCTAGCGCCTTACTAATGCTTACACCACCAGCCTACAGAAAGAGTACTATGTATGTCGTGACCGAGACTCGATTTCATGACCTCTGGCTTAGAAGACTTAATCGCTATCCTCTAGGCCACGGTCGGCGGCAAAGTTGCCGAGACTCATGGAAGGTCGACAGCAAGAGCCACTTGAAGATCGTCGAGTCGTCACCCAGATGAAAGGTCGTCGGACCGCTGGAAGGTTGCAGCCTAGCCAAGGTTCTTTTTGAGCGGAACCGAAAGATGGTCGTCGATATGAAAGCGACGACTGCGATTCAAAGAATGTCACCGCTGTGACCGGACAACGGTCGGAGTAGACGGACCTCATCGACGCGGGCCTTTCGAGTAGAGTACGTCCGACCCCACGGTTTGAAGCTATAAAGATAAGGCCACATCTTCTGCGTAGCGTATGTCGAGGGTACCTTGGGGGAGTATCCGAGTATTGGGGTTAACAACAACCGAAGTTGCGGGCATAAGACTTGACCTTCTTCGCTGTGGAAATCGTTGGGAAAGGATTATCCGACGATCGGGAAATACCTGCGGGTAGAGCGGCTCTCGACGCCGGGTGAGCCATTCGAGTAAAAAGGTGACATAAAGCATAAAGGTGACAAGCCTCAAATCCTGGAGATAAGAGGTCGGGCTTCGAGCCGTTAGAGGAGAGGTCTGGCCTCGAGTCTCCAGAAGGAGAAGTTTGTGTGGTCAACAAGAGATCGCGGCTCGACTCGAGAAGAGGAGAGATAATGCCTTTAATCAACAGAGAAGGGGTACAAGTTGTTACCTCAAGTCATTACGAGGAGAAGCCAGATCGGAGGGGTCGGATTTCGAGTCGTAAGAGGAGAGATCAGGCTCGAGTCGCGAAGAGGAGAGGTTTATGTGGGAATTACGAGTCATTGCGAGGAGATATTGGTTCTCAAGTCGTTAGAGGAGAGTTCATACTTTGAGTCGTAACTATGCGAGGTTTTGCTGAAAGTGGTCTCGTCTATGAGTATTTCCTTTAAGCGTACTAGCGCGAATAGACCTCCCACTATTGAAATATAGTGTGTTAAACAGTTCGAGGTGGGAACTAGGTCTGCGGTCCCAGGTGGAGTTCAGGGAGTAGGAGGTATACACGGAGTATATCATGAGTATACCCATTGTACCCATGGACTCAGAGTAGCAAACTGGAAGGTTGCGGTGGTTCCGTTCCTTGGAATACAATCCGTAAACCTATGCCTATGCCGTAACTATGCCAGTTCGTGGACCAACCCCACATTTGGAGGGAAAGATGGCAAATAAAACCCAGTTTTTTGCACTGGCGATTTGAGGTCCCGTCCCTCAGGCCAACTTTAAGTCCAAAACAAAACAACAACAACCAGTTCTTAGTTTCAGATTTGAAACAATGATTGAAAAGCAAATTTCAGAATAGTTATAAAAAAAAATCATTTCACAAAATCAAATTTTCCCACACATTTCATTGATTTTTAGAAGGTGTAGGGCGGTGTGCTTCCGTACACCTTCTAAAGCTAGAATTCGATAAATACATATTATCAACAACAACAATTGTTTTTTCATAAAGTTATGCTCACATTTTGACCTACTCGAAAATTCCCTGTATTGAAATAATCCTCCCATTTTCAAAAAGGGTTGATTTTTTTTTTAATTTTATGCAATTATTCATTAATTTGGGATTTCATCCCGTCCGAGCAATTATTGATTGTATTGAAGATTCCTCCTATTTTGGCGTAAAAGATGGCTTCTTCAACCTTCAAGTTAGAACTCAGCATTCATTGAAAATAATGAAAGTATAAGGCTTACGAATTATGTTGAAATGTTATTCAATTGAAAATAATGTTTTACCAAGCAAAACAATTTTAACAAATTTAGTTTTTTTTTGAATGGGGTAGCAAAGCGCACTGGTTCAGTTAGTTACAAATTAACTATTCCGAGGAATTCACCCTTTCATAGGTTTAGTAAGGATCTTCAACTCACTTCTAAGGAATTCTCAGATTACAGTACGTAAATTGAGATATCAAACGTTGATTTACGCAACTGGCTTTGGTTGAAAATCGAAAATCGGTCTTCTTGAAGCTATCGCATAAACTGCAGTCCCAGTCCCCCCGTCTATTTGGGTCAGCGAACTTAATTACCTACTATCCCCAAAATGTGCGCTGCATTTGCAACTAACTGGAGAAAAGAGAATGTACCTTCAATCCGGAGATGCGAATACGGTTTTTTTTGTCGCGATTCGTCTTATTCTACGAAATCCTCCGGTAGTGGATCAGGTGCCGCGGGTCCAGGAGTCTTGCGCTGGGCGATCGACAGCCTTCAGGTCTCCAGGCGCGTGGCGCAATAAAAAAAAACTGCTTCGAACCCCGACGCGAAGTGATAGGAACGAAATTCTTGTGAATGTAAAAGAAAGTTCCTGCCCAACAAACAGGGTTCCATTTGGGCTCCCAAAATTTGGGACTACCTTAACAACTGCAAAATGTAGAACACATTTTTTTTTGGGGTTCGGGACGTGAAAGTAAGTGAATGTACTCCGAGATACCCTAAAACTATCGATTCGAGGATCCTTCCTGTTATTCCGAAGCGAATCGTCGCGCGGGAAGGTGCGTTCCATCCAGCGGAAAAGTCCGGGTCGCGAATCTCCAATCAGTTGGATTATTTCATGAACCAAAAGGACTTAGAATCTGATCGGTAGATCCCGATACAAAAGATCTATGGGGGGTAGTTGATCGAGCAGAATCAACTCAATACTCGGGGTTGAGCAGTGATTTTTGTCCCCCCGCAAAGAGGATACTGATTATTGGATAAGTGATTCCTATAGTGATAACTAAATTTTTGTGATAAGTGATTTGGGGGGCTTCCGGTTCAAAATGAATCCAAAATATGCAACCTGTTTGTTACTATTAGTGTGCCTGGCGGCAGTGCAGTGCCGTGTTGTGGATCGATTTAGGAAATCATCAATCGGATATGCCCGATATGGCCCGGGAGTGCATAATGTGTTCACATATCAACCTCCGCCGAAAAAATCAGAAGTAGATCATTTTATACCGCCAGGAAGAAGAACAACTACAACAACTACTTCAACGACTACAACGACTCCAGCAACAACAACTACTGTAACAACAACAACAACGACGACTCCAGCAACGACAACAACCCTATCAACATCAACAACTACTCCAGCAACAACTGTGACGGATACAACGACAACAGGTGAATTCACTTCCGGATTATCGTAGATCGAATCAATTAAAAAATAATCCTCAACTTAAAATCAGAAATTAAGTTCAGATCCAGAAAAAAAAGATTCAGAACTCACATTCTGCATCGAGTTTGAGATATCAAACCAGATTTCAGAATCAGATTTCGGAATATGGCTAAGAAATTCAGAATCAAAATTAAGATTCGGAATTCTCAATCAGAATTCAAAATCAGAATTCAGATTCAAAATTCAGATTAAGAATTCAGATTAAGAATTCAGATTCACAATTCAGATTCAGAATTGAAAATCAGAATTCAGATTCAGATTCAGAATTCAGATTCAGAATTCAGAATTCAGAATTCAGAATTCAGAATTCAGAATTCAGATTCAGAATTCAGAATTCAGAATTCAGATTCAGAATTCAGATTCAGAATTCAGATTCAGAATTCAGATTCAGAATTCAGATTCAGAATTCAGATTCAGAATTTAGATTCAGAATTCAGATTCAGAATTCAGAATTCAGATTCAGAATTCAGATTCAGAATTCAGATTCAGAATTCAGATTCAGAATTCAGATTCAGAATTCAGATTCCGAATTCAGATTCAGAATTCAGATTCAGAATTCAGATTCAGAATTCAGATTCAGAATTCAGAATTCAGATTCAGAATTCAGATTCAGAATTCAGATTCAGAATTCAGATTCCGAATTCAGATTCAGAATTCAGATACAGAATTCAGATTCAGAATTCAGATTCAGAATTCAGATTCAGAATTCAGATTCAGAATTCAGATTCAGAATTCAGATTCAGAATTCAGATTCAGAATTCAGATTCAGAATTCAGATTCAGAATTCAGATTCAGAATTCAGATTCAGAATTCAGATTCAGAATTCAGATTCAGAATTCAGATTCAGAATTCAGATTCAGAATTCAGATTCAGAATTCAGATTCAGAATTCAGATTCAGAATTCAGATTCAGAATTCAGATTCAGAATTCAGATTCAGAATTCAGATTCAGAATTCAGATTCAGAATTCAGATTCAGAATTCAGATTCAGAATTCAGATTCAGAATTCAGATTCAGAATTCAGATTCAGAATTCAGATTCAGAATTCAGATTCAGAATTCAGATTCAGAATTCAGATTCAGAATTCAGATTCAGAATTCAGATTCAGAATTCAGATTCAGAATTCAGATTCAGAATTCAGATTCAGATTCAGAATTCAGATTCAGAATTCAGATTCAGAATTCAGATTCAGAATTCAGATTCAGAATTCAGATTCAGAATTCAGATTCAGAATTCAGATTCAGAATTCAGATTCAGAATTCAGATTCAGAATTCAGATTCAGAATTCAGATTCAGAATTCAGATTCAGAATTCAGATTCAGAATTCAGATTCAGAATTCAGATTCAGAATTCAGATTCAGAATTCAGATTCAGAATTCAGATTCAGAATTCAGATTCAGAATTCAGATTCAGAATTCAGATTCAGAATTCAGATTCAGAATTCAGATTCAGAATTCAGATTCAGAATTCAGATTCAGAATTCAGATTCAGAATTCAGATTCAGAATTCAGATTCAGAATTCAGATTCAGAATTCAGATTCAGAATTCAGATTCAGAATTCAGATTCAGAATTCAGATTCAGAATTCAGATTCAGAATTCAGATTCAGAATTCAGATTCAGAATTCAGATTCAGAATTCAGATTCAGAATTCAGATTCAGAATTCAGATTCAGAATTCAGATTCAGAAATCAGATTCAGAATTCAGATTCAGAATTCAAATTCAGAATTCAAATTCAGAATTCAGATTCAGAATTCAGATTCAGAATTCAGATTCAGAATTCAGATTCAGAATTCAGATTCAGAATTCAGATTCAGAATTCAGATTCAGAATTCAGATTCAGAATTCAGATTCAGAATTCAGATTCAGAATTCAGATTCAGAATTCAGATTCAGAATTCAGATTCAGAATTCAGATTCAGAATTCAGATTCAGAATTCAGATTCAGAATTCAGATTCAGAATTCAGATTCAGAATTCAGATTCAGAATTCAGATTCAGAATTCAGATTCAGAATTCAGATTCAGAATTCAGATTCAGAATTCAGATTCAGAATTCAGATTCAGAATTCAGATTCAGAATTCAGTTTCAGAATTCAGATTCAGAATTCAGTTTTAGAATTCCGATTCAGAATTCAGATTCAGAATTCAGATTCAGAATTCAGATTCAGAATTCAGATTCAGAATTCAGATTCAGAGTTCAGATTCAGAGTTCAGATTCAGAATTCAGATTCAGAATTCCGATTCAGAATTCAGATTCAGAATTCAGAATTCAGATTCAGAATTCAGATTCAGAATTCAGATTCAGAATTCAGATTCAAAATTCAGATTCAGAATTCAGATTCAGAATTCAGATTCAGAATTCAGAATTCAGAATTCAGAATTCAGATTCAGAATTCAGATTCAGAATTCAGATTCAGAATTCAGATTCAGAATTCAGATTCAGAATTCAGATTCAGAATTCAGATTCAGAATTCAGATTCAGAATTCAGATTCAGAATTCAGATTCAGAATTCAGATTCAGAATTCAGATTCAGAATTCAGATTCAGAATTCAGATTCAGAACTCAGATTCAGAATTCAGATTCAGAATTCAGATTCAGAATTCAGATTCAGAATTCAGATTCAGAATTCAGATTCAGAATTCAGATTCAGAATTCAGATTCAGAATTCAGATTCAGAATTCAGATTCAGAATTCAGATTCAGAATTCAGATTCAGAATTCAGATTCAGAATTCAGATTCAGAATTCAGATTCAGAATTCAGATTCAGAATTCAGATTCAGAACTCAGAACTGAGAATTCGGATTCAGAATTCAGAATCAGATGTAAAATCTCGAATTCAGTGTTCATTCTAATAATTCCGAATTTTAAACGCATAATCTGAATCAGGTTTCTCATCCTGAATTTTGAATCTGAATCTTGAATGGATGCTCTTGAAAAAGAGTATGAGAAAGACACATCAGAAGTAATTCATGAGGCTTAGAACTTAAATTTAAAGTTAAAACGAAGGATTTGATTTGAGTTTAAGAGTATATATTATCTTTGAACAATTTTTTTCTTCAAGTTACAGTACCGTTCATAATTGTATAGAAATTGGAAGCACGCGCACTGCCACTTCGACTTTGAACTTCCAAAACTTTTGACTCTGATGATATTTTTTGATCAAATTTTCTGAGTTAGATAGATCAACTATCACACTGTTATACCACAAAATTTGAGCTTTCTGGAGTTTGTGTGGCCTGAGATACAGTCATTTTACGAAAATCGGACTTTTTGGAATTTTCTCATACAAACTGTAATATCTCAGAAACCACGCTACATTTTTTTTTAAATTTTGCAGAGTGATTGTTGAAATGTGAAGCTATCATGTCTGAAGTTTTTGAAATGCGCATTTCTTGAATTTAAATTTTTTATTATTATTTTTTATTTTTTATACAAACTGTTATTATTAACAAAGAAATCATTTCTGAAGTGTTGAACACTTAACCTGAGTTCTAATTTTAGTGAAGTTATATTTTCATTTAGTTATGAAGTTGATAACAGCTTATTAAAGTTATAAGTTTTATGTCTGACCAAATTTTTTTTTTTACACCAGATTTCGACATTTTATGGAATTTGGCTTGAAAACTAGTATTTCGATTCTTAATTTTCCTTTGGTCCCCCAATTGGTGTTTTTTGAAACCAAAACTTTGAGCGCTGTGAGGTACCCCTAAATCAAGTTCGATTGAGCTTAAATTTTGCACATCTAGCGAAACTTTTCATAAGGATGAGTTTCGAGTTTCGCATGAAACGTATAGATGGAACATAGAATTGAGCGAAATTTGTGTCGCACTGGTAACTGCAGAACATTGCAAAAATTTAGCTTAAACAGGTGCCATTTAAATTCTAAAATTACAATAGCTCATCGATACACAACAAAAATGAGACTCGGAAGAGCCGTTTCTCCGAAAGAGGCAGATCATTTGAAAATAAATAATATTTATTTTCATAAATTTTTTCCTTATTTCAAGTGGACTATGAACGAATATTAATTTGTTTAGTAAAATTTATGTAGGGATTTCAGAGAGTATTCATAGCACAATTTTGAATCAGGTTTACAAAACACTTCGAAGCCAATATTGTTCAATCAAGATATTTACCAATCCACGTTATGTCACATGATCCTTATACGTTTTAAAAAATAAATACAGTAAGGTTTTTTTTTACACTGATATACGTACCGCGTAAAAAAAAAACCGTGTAAAAAAAACCGTGTTAATTCCCGAAAACCGTGTAAAAAAAAACCGTGTTAATTCCCGAAAACCGTGTAAAAAAAGACCATTCGAATTCTGCAGCTTTGAAGTTCTGACACTTAAGACCTGAGACCTGAGACTTGAGACATAAGACCTGGACTTGAAAACGTAGACTAGAGACATGAGACCTGAGACTTTAGACATGACACCTGAGACCTAAGTCCAGGGACCTGAGATCTGAGACATGAAACCTGAGACTTGAAGAATGAGACCAAAGACATGGGACATAGACCTGAGACCTGAGACTAGAAACCTAAGACATAAAACACGAGACCTGATACCTGAGACAAGGGACATGAGACCTGAGACATGAGACTTGAGACTTAAGACATGACACCTGAGACCTGAGACCTGAGACATGAGACAAGAGGCATAAGACATGAGATATGAGACCTGAGACCTGAGACATGAGACATGAGACATAAGACATGAGACCTGAGGTATGAGACAAGAGCCATGAAAGATTAGACCTGAGACATGAGACATGAGACATGAGACTTGAGACTTAAGACATGACACCTGAGACCTGAGACCTGAGACATGAGACAAGAGGCATGAGACATGAGATATGAGACCTGAGACCTGAGACATGAGACATGAGACATAAGACATGAGACCTGAGGTATGAGACAAGAGCCATGAAAGATTAGACCTGAGACATGAGACTTTAGACCTGAGACAAGCTACTAGTGTTATTACCGCGAAAAATTATATAAGCTTCGATTACAACTTGCGACCCCTCTTGTGAAAGGGTTTGACTTGTAGGTGACGAAAAACAGTGTCGCGAAATTGCTAGTCCAAGCTACTAGTGTTAGTACCGCGAAAAATTAGTTTAGCTTCAATTTCAACTTTCGACCAGTCAAGTGAAAGGGTTTGACTTGTAGATGACGAAAAATAGTGTCGCGACTTCGTTAGTACAAGCTACTACCGTTAGTACCGCGAGAAATTAGTTAAGCTCCGATTAAGACTAGCGACCCCTCTAGTTAAAGGGTTTGACTTGTAGGTGACGAAAAACACTGTCACGAAATCGCTAGTGCAAACTACTAGTGTTAGTACCGCGAAATATTAGTTTAGCTCCGATTTCAACTTTCGACCGGTCAAGTGAAAGGGTTTGACTTGTAGGTAACGAAAAATAGTGTCGCGAGTTCGCTAGTACAAGCTACTAGGATTAGTACCGCGAGAAATTAGTTAAGCTCCGATTTAGACTTGCGACCCCTCTAGTGAAAGGGTTTGACTTGTAGATGATGAAAAATAGAGTTGCGATTTCGCTAGTACAAGCTACTAGTGTTAGTACCGCGAGAAATTAGTTAAGCTCCGATTTCAACTTTCGACCCGTCAAGTGAAAGGGATTGACTTCTTGGTGATGTTGGTTACAGGGGGTAATCTTGAGAATCCGGGGAATTGAATAGTTTTTAAAGTGTATTTTTTATATTTGGTATCACGTTTTGTTTTAATAACTGGCAAAATAAATCAAAAAACGCAAGCAGAAGCTGCAGCACCCAGCTGAAAATTGAGTAAAATCGTCATTCTAGAGAGCTCTGAGAGCTGTGAGCCCGTGCGTTTTTTGATTGCTTGAAAACTTGAACAAGATGCTACAAATTATCGAAAATTTTTATCAAACATCGCATTCTTTGAAAAATTTGTGGTTAATGAAAATATAACTTCAAAATTTTTATCCATCCAATCATGAATTTTTATGATTTCAGCTAGTAGAATTTGGTACAGCATTTTTCACCCCTAAATGTTTGTTGAACCCTCATGCCTTTTTCCATAAAAACATTTATGGTTCAAAAAATATAAAATTTAATTCGAACAAAGCCAAAAACTACTGCAATTGGTGCTTCATGCATTACGACATTACAAATACATCACAACTGGTGGAACCAATATTTTTTCTGACTACCTCAATTTTATGTGCAATCAACTTTAAAACTTTTTTGTACAAACGGTATGATTATCTGCGGAAATAATGTTTTTAAAGGCCATTGAAGTTGAAAACTGTTACATGATGCACCAGATGCACCAGACGGTATCTCTGTTTAAAAGACATACGTTGTCTATGCCGATTTAGGCTTTGTAGACTGAATTAATTACGTTGAAAATTAAAGATTAACATTTAACTCCAATACCGAGATGGGAATCGAACCCATGCCATCAGTGGACCAGCGATTACCGTCTTACCACGCTAACCACTCGACCAGCGAGACGTATCTCACAACTAACCTTGAGTTCTGTTTGCTTCAAACACTTTAACTTAATTGATCGCAGATTGAAATCGGAAATGAAACTTCTTTCTACCGGTAATAACACTAGTAGCTTGTACTAGCGAACTCGCGACACTATTTTTCATCACCTACAAGTCAAACCCTTTCATTTGACCGATCGAAAGTTGAAATCGGAGCTAGACTAATTTCTCGTGGTACTAACACTAGTAGCTTGTACTAGCGAAGTCGCGACACTATTTTTCGTCATCTACAAGTCAAACCCTTTCACTAGAGGGGTCGCAGGTTGAAATCGGAGCTTAACTAATTTCTCGCGGTACTAATCCTAGTAGCTTGTACTAGCGAAGTCACGACACTATTTTTCGTCAACTACAAGTCAAACCCTTTCATTTGACCGATCGAAAGTTGAAATCGGAGCTAAACTAATTTCTCGTGGTACTAACACTAGTTGCTTGTACTAGCGAAGTCGCGACACTATTTTTCGTCATCTACAAGTCAAACCCTTTTACTAGAGGGGTCGCAGGTTGAAATCAGAGCTTAACTAATTTCTCGCGGTACTAATCCTAGTAGCTTGTACTAGCGAAGTCGTGACATTGTTTTTCGTCATCTGCAAGTCAAACCCTTTCATTAGAGGGGTCGCAAGTATAAATCGGAGTTTAACTAGTTTTCGCGGTACTAACACTAGTAGCTTGTACTAGCGAAGTCGCGACACTATTTTCCGTCATCTACAAGTCAAACCCTTTCACTAGAAGGGTCGAAAGTTGAAATCGGAGCTAAACTAATTTTTCGCGGTACTAATCCTAGTAGCTTGTACTAGCGAACTCGCGACACTATTTTTCATCACCTACAAGTCAAACCCTTCTACTACAGGGGTCGCAAGTTGAAATCAGAGCTTAACTAATTTCTCGCGAAACTAACACTAGTAATTGTACTAGCGAAGTCGCGACACTATTTTTCGTCATCTACAAGTCAAAACCTTTCATTAGAGGGGTCGCATGTAGAAATCGGAGCTAAACTTGTTTCTCGCGGTACTAATTCTAGTAGCTTGTCTCCGGTCTCAGGTCCAAAGTCTCATGTCTCAGGTCTCATGTTTCATGGCTCTTGTCTCTTGCCTCAGGTCTCATGTCTCATGTCTCATGCCTCATGTCTCATGTCCCATGTCTCAGGTCTAAAGTCTCATGTTTCATGGCTCTTGTCTCATGCCTCAGGTCTCAGGTCTCAGGTCTCATGTCTCAAGTCTCATGTCTCAAGTCTAAAATCCCTTGTCTCAGCTTCCAGGTCTCAGGTCTCATGTCTAATTTCTAATGGTTCATGTCTCAGGTCTCATGTCTCATGTCTCATGTCTCATGTCTCATGTCTCAGGTCTCAGGTCTCAGGTCTCAAGTCTCAGGTCTCAGGTCTCAGGTCCCAGGTCTTAGGTCTCATGTATCATGTTCTTAGTCTAAGAGATAAGATTTTCCCAACTTCAAAAAGATTCTAAGTGTTTTCCTTTGAAAAGGACTTAGAATATTTTCTCTCAAAAACCGTGTTAATTCGCGAAAACCGTGTAAAAAAAACCGTGTTAATTCCCGAAAACCGTGTAAAAAAAGCCGTGTAAAAAAAAACCGCGTAAAAAAAAACCGTGTAAAAAAAAACCTAGGTGTAGTTAAGTTTTTATGCTACATAATTATTTAAATAGCAGTAAGAAACCGAAAAATCCAATCAATTCATTGAAAAAAAACCTTTTATTATTTATCATTACAGATACCACAACTACTGCTGCAACTACAGATACAACTACCACTGATACGACGACAACGACAGATACTACAACGACAACGGAAGGAACGACAACAGACACCACAACAACTACAGTTGAAACGACAACCACGTCAGATACAACTTCATCCGACACAACAAGCTCTGACACAACATCTTCAGATACGACATCATCAGACACAACATCATCAGATACAACTAGCTCGGACACAACTTCATCAGATACAACTTCATCGGGTACGACAAGCTCGGATACAACATCTTCAGATACAACATCATCAGACACAACGTCATCAGATACAACGTCATCAGATACAACTAGCTCTGACACAACATCGTCGGATACAACATCATCTGATACAACAAGCTCTGACACAACTTCGTCAGATACAACTTCATCGGATACGACAAGCTCGGACACAACATCATCAGACACAACAAGCTCCGACACAACATCATCAGATACAACTTCATCGGATACAACAAGCTCGGACACAACATCATCAGATACAACATCATCAGATACAACTTCATCGGATACGACAAGCTCGGACACAACATCATCAGACACAACAAGCTCCGACACAACATCATCAGATACAACTTCATCGGATACGACAAGCTCGGACACAACATCATCAGATACAACTTCATCGGATACGACGAGCTCGGACACAACATCATCAGATACAACTTCTTCGGATACGACAAGCTCGGACACAACATCATCAGACACCACAAGCTCCGACACAACATCATCAGATACAACTTCATCGGATACGACAAGCTCCGACACAACATCATCAGATACAACTTCTTCGGATACGACAAGCTCGGACACAACATCATCTGATACAACAAGCTCTGACACAACATCGTCTGATACAACATCATCAGACACAACGTCATCAGATACAACGTCATCAGATACAACTAGCTCTGACACAACATCATCTGATACAACAAGCTCTGACACAACTTCGTCAGATACAACTTCATCAGATACGACAAGCTCGGACACAACATCATCAGACACAACAAGCTCCGACACAACTTCATCAGATACAACTTCATCGGATACAACAAGCTCGGACACAACATCATCAGATACAACATCATCAGATACAACTTCATCGGATACGACAAGCTCGGACACAACATCATCAGACACAACAAGCTCCGACACAACAAGCTCCGACACAACTTCATCAGATACAACTTCATCGGATACGACAAGTTCGGACACAACATCATCAGACACAACATCATCAGACACAACATCATCTGATACAACTTCATCGGATACGACAAGCTCGGATACAACATCTTCAGATACAACATCATCAGACACAACGTCATCAGATACAACGTCATCTGATACAACAAGCTCTGACACAACATCATCTGATACAACAAGCTCTGACACAACTTCGTCAGATACAACTTCATCAGATACGACAAGCTCGGACACAACATCATCAGATACAACAAGCTCCGACACAACAAGCTCAGATACAACTTCATCGGATACAACAAGCTCGGACACAACATCATCAGATACAACATCATCAGATACAACTTCATCGGATACGACAAGCTCGGACACAACATCATCAGACACCACAAGCTCCGACACAACATCATCAGATACAACATCATCCGACACAACGTCATCAGATACAACGTCATCAGATACAACTAGCTCTGACACAACATCGTCTGATACAACTTCATCTGATACAACAAGCTCTGACACAACTTCGTCAGATACAACTTCATCAGATACGACAAGCTCGGACACAACATCATCAGACACAACATCATCAGATACAACTTCATCGGATACGACAAGCTCGGACACAACATCATCAGACACAACAAGCTCCGACACAACATCATCAGATACAACTTCATCGGATACGACAAGCTCGGACACAACGTCATCAGACACAACAAGCTCCGACACAACATCATCAGATACAACTTCATCGGATACGACAAGCTCGGACACAACATCATCAGACACCACAAGCTCCGACACAACATCATCAGATACAACTTCATCTGATACGACAAGCTCGGACACAACATCATCAGATACAACTTCATCGGATACGACAAGCTCGGATACAACATCATCAGACACAACAAGCTCCGACACAACATCATCAGATACAACTTCATCTGATACGACAAGCTCGGACACAACATCATCAGATACAACTTCATCGGATACGACAAGCTCGGACACAACATCATCAGACACAACAAGCTCGGACACAACATCATCAGATACAACTTCATCGGATACGACAAGCTCGGACACAACATCATCAGACACAACAAGCTCCGACACAACATCATCAGATACAACTTCATCGGATACGACAAGCTCGGACACAACGTCATCAGACACAACAAGCTCCGACACAACATCATCAGATACAACTTCATCGGATACGACAAGCTCGGATACAACATCATCAGACACAACAAGCTCCGACACAACATCATCAGATACAACTTCATCTGATACGACAAGCTCGGACACAACATCATCAGATACAACTTCATCGGATACGACAAGCTCGGACACAACATCATCAGACACAACAAGCTCGGACACAACATCATCAGATACAACTTCATCGGATACGACAAGCTCGGACACAACATCATCAGACACAACAAGCTCCGACACAACATCATCAGATACAACTTCATCGGATACGACAAGCTCGGACACAACGTCATCAGACACAACAAGCTCCGACACAACATCATCAGATACAACTTCATCGGATACGACAAGCTCGGACACAACATCATCAGACACCACAAGCTCCGACACAACATCATCAGATACAACTTCATCTGATACGACAAGCTCGGACACAACATCATCAGATACAACTTCATCGGATACGACAAGCTCGGATACAACATCATCAGACACAACAAGCTCCGACACAACATCATCAGATACAACTTCATCTGATACGACAAGCTCGGACACAACATCATCAGACACAACAAACTCGGACACAACATCATCAGATACAACTTCATCGGATACGACAAGCTCGGACACAACATCATCAGACACAACAAGCTCGGACACAACATCATCAGACACAACAAGCTCCGACACAACTTCGTCAGATACAACTTCATCGGATACGACAAGCTCGGACACAACATCATCAGATACAACTTCATCTGATACGACAAGCTCGGACACAACATCATCAGATACAACTTCATCGGATACGACAAGCTCGGACACAACATCATCAGACACAACAAGCTCGGACACAACATCATCAGATACAACTTCATCGGATACGACAAGCTCGGACACAACATCATCTGACACAACATCATCTGACACAACATCATCAGATACAACCAGCTCTGACACAACAAGCTCTGACACAACAAGTTCTGATACAACAAGCTCAGACACAACTTCATCAGATACAACATCATCGGATACAACAACATCTGATACAACTTCATCAGATACAACAGCATCGGATACAACGAGCTCAGATACAACTTCATCAGATACAACATCATCGGATACAACGAGCTCAGACACAACTTCATCAGACACAACATCGTCAGATACAACTAGCTCTGATACTACATCATCGGATACAACAAACTCTGACACAACAAGCTCAGACACAACTTCATCTGATACAACCTCTTCTGACACAACTAACTCTGATACAACATCTTCAGATACGACGAGCTCTGATACAACATCATCTGATACAACGAGCTCTGATACTACATCATCAGATACAACAAGCTCCGATACAACCAGCTCTGACACGACATCATCTGATACGACAAGCTCTGACATGACATCATCGGATACAACAAGCTCTGATACAACCTCATCTGACACAACATCATCGGATACAACTGGCTCTGATACAACATCGTCTGATACAACGAACTCTGACACAACATCATCGGATACAACAAGCTCTGACACGACATCATCAGATACGACAAGCTCTGACACGACTTCATCGGATACAACAAGCTCGGATACAACATCTTCAGATACAACGAGCTCTGATGCAACATCATCAGATACAACTAGCTCAGACACAACATCATCGGATACAACGAGTTCGGATACAACATCATCAGATACAACAAGCTCAGATACAACTTCATCTGATACTACATCATCGGATACAACAAGTTCTGATCCCACGTCATCAGATACAACAGCGTCTGATACGACGAGTTCAGATACAACATCTGGTAATCGATTTTTCTAACGTATGATTTCTTCAAATTGTTAATTTACAATTGAATGCATCTTTTGCATGTGAGTTTTTCGCATGTGAGCCTAATATATATCTATAAATATTCCGCTACGTGAACTTTCACTACCTTATATCGAAATAGCTCATCACATAATACTCAGTTACTTATCGTTAATTCCATTTTCGTCCTACAGAGTCCACCACTTCCTCAGATACAACCAGTTCCGATACGACAAGTTCAGGTAATGATCAAAAGTTTTCGAACAAAATCATAAAAGATTAAGACTTTCGATTGAAATCAACCTTTCTCTACCGATTTAATCCAAACAGATTCAACTACAACATCGGATTCTACAAGCTCAGGCACTACAGGTGCAAATTAAAGACAACTTAAAAAAAATTATCAAACCTGTACTTGTGTAGATGTAATCAAAAATAAATCTTTAAAAATTCAAGCTTATTTTTTATGATTTTGTCTTATAGGATATCCTATCTTTTAATTCAAACTAACTTAAGCTTAAAAGCTTAAAAGAGGCTAAATTAAAACATGTTAGAACAGTCTTAGTTGTTTCGCTTATGACATGACGGCACTACATATTCAGTTTTCACAATTCTATAATTCTTCAGATACGACCAGCTCGGACTCCACAACCTCATCCGATGCGACGAGCTCTGACGCTACAACTTCTTCTGATACCACAAACTCCGATACTACCACTTCAGGTGAGAATGCTACTATGGCAAACAGGTTTTGGATTCTCGACTTCTTCTGCTTTGAATGTTATTACCTGAACGGTTTATTCATTTAAAAAGTACACATAAAAACGATCCATTTCGGCAAATCATGTCAAAATCAGAAAGTGCCGAATCGGGAACATTCTTTTACTGAAAGTGGTCCAATTTCTTTCACCGTATATAAAATACTATATTACTACGGACCTACCTATCTATTTTCCCTGTCAAAATTTTAATAGAGCAAAAAAAATCAACTTTCTGTTTTTCCTCGAAAACACGTCGATCAACTTTCAGTTGGTGGAAACTTCCAATTTTTAGCTTCTTCGACCATGCTCCTCATAATTTCAAATAAAGTTTAAAAGAGACTAACTGAAACAAATGTTTTTAGTCGTTGGTATGTAAATACGGCTTTTTGTGGTAAAGTAAGAAAACCTCAGTTGCCTACATAGATTAAAATTTGTAAAAAAAAAAATAATAAGAAATTTAATACTTGCAATCTAGGTAGGTGTAGATAAAAATAAACGAGATATTTAAAATACTGTCGTATTACAAGAAGCGTCATTTCTAGCTGCAAAGCAAAATCGTCAAACTTAAAAAAGAGATTATTTTAAAACAAGTATCTATCTATTTCTTCCTTTCTGGCACATTTTTTTTAGATACCATGCTTACTTCTATACTTGTACCTATCGGTTCTGAAACAACCTGCACGACTACAAGAGATGGAGTTATTATATCAACGGTAATAACAAAATCTCCCAAACTGTGCATCGATACAACTTGTAAAATATCAATCGAAATAACTGGAGGCATAGAAGTAATTACTAAATGCTGTTGTACAGACATAGTAGCTCCAATGTCTTCAACGACGATAGATTCCACAACTGCCGCCGATACAACCAGCTCGGATAGCACGTCATCTGATGCAACAAGCTCAGACACGACTTCATCGGATACAACATCATCAGATACAACAAGTTCTGATACAACTTCATCTGATACTACAAGCTCTGATACTACATCATCTGATACAACGAGCTCGGACACAACTTCATCTGATACAACTTCATCTGATACAACTTCATCGGATACAACAAGCTCTGACACAACATCATCTGATACAACAAGCTCGGATACAACATCATCAGATACAACAAGCTCGGACACAACATCATCTGATACAACAAGTTCTGATACGACGTCTTCTGACACAACTTCATCTGATACAACCATTTCTGACACAACAACATCAGACACAACAATCACAGGTAAGAATCCCCGTTTCGATATATTTATTACAACCTGAGTGTTGTAAACTGGGGTAGCACGGATACAAAGAGAATGAATAACACGTAGTTACTAAATACAACATATTAAAAAGGAAGATTTATTGACGAGATAAAATACGTCGCGACTAAACGTTTACAAAACAAAGCATAAAGTGATTGGTTGTTGTTGTTGTATTCTACCCGCCGGTTGGCGCGTCGATCAGCTGACAGAAAGGTTGCCAGCAGTGAGCCCAGCGGTATTATTGTAGAGTGTTTCACGCCCTAACATCTCCTCCCTTAATACAGCCGGTGCTGGTTGAACCGAATCGGCGGTCTTCTGGTCTGCGAAGAACGACGAGGCACCTGCACAGCTTTTCGCTGGTTGATATGAACTCAGAGCTTGATGATGAGGAAGATGGAGACGTGGAGAGTAACGGTGACATCGGTGAGAGAACTAGAGACAGACTTGGGTCTCAAGTAACATGCGCTGATGAAACAGGCTGGAGTGCGCACATTTTTTTATCAGTTCCAAGCGTGCAGCATAACGGTCAACGGAAGCGTTGGAACTGGCTGAGTCACCGAGTCTTGGCATTGGATGGCCCGGTTGCGCTCGGTTGATGAAATTGAGACTTCAACCAATGGGCGCGGTTAGTCCAACGAAGTTCAGATTGGCCTGCAGAACTTGGGCTCGCTTATAGGAGCCGAGCTTTTTCCCTCCTCAAATTTTCCGTATGGCTCGCTCAAGTGTCCACAAATCATCCGATTGCGGGTGGAAAAGCGCTGTGGTGAAGTGCTGGGTGCCGAAAAAGAAGAAAAAGGCATAGACCAAACGCGTCGACCAAATCGATACCGAGCACGTTAAAGGGTTTGTCGACCACGTAAAATGTGCCACGGCGCTGCTGACCATTGACGTTGACGGCACAGTCAAACTTGAAGAGCAGATGAAGAGGGGCACCAGAAGCAGTAAATGCTTTTTCTCGGGCAGAGGTGGTGGAAGACTTCCCGATTTTCTCCTACACACGCTTAGATACAACACTGATATCGGATCCGGTGTCCAACTGGAGTTGCACCTCTGTACTGTTCAGCCTAGCTTGCACAAATCTTCTTTTTGGTTGCACTGTATTCACTTGAACAGATTTTGCCCGAAAATTACTGTTTTTGTTATTGTGATAGGGCTTTCCACTTTTGTTTTTGGTTAAACAATAACCTTCACGGTGTCCGCTATTGCCACAATCACTACACAAGTGGTCCATGTATGGGCACTCACGAGTGTAGTGCATTGCGCCGTATTTCCAACAAGGGGTTGGGGGAATGTTTTTGTTTTCACTGTTCACTTTTTTCGGAGAACTTTTGGAAATTTGTTTCCGATTCCGCTTCACGAACTGCACTGATAGTGATCCGGATGTTCCCTCGATCATAGCTGTGTCTCTCTTCAGACACATCAGCCGCTGGCAGTCTTCAGAAAGCTGCTCCAGGGTCACGTCGTTCCGGTCCTCGATTTTTGCCAACAGTCTAGTACGCACTTCTGCATCACACTCCGCTTTCATGCCGCAAACAAATAATAAACATTTGAACTGCTCCTCCGTCAATTTACTCAGCTCAAAATCGACCGCGTTCTTGTTTACACGACATGAAAACGAAACGTAATCTTCAGTGGACTTTTTCGTTGTCTTTTAGGCAACGATACCGCTTGCTGATGAGCGATTCAGCAGCACCAAACAGGATACCCAATTTCCGAACAGTTTCGTCAAATTGGTACTCTTTCGGTAGTTTCGGAAGGATGAAATTAACATACCGTTCATGTTCGGCAGAACCCATCTTCCGGAGGAGCAAACGGACTTTTGCATCGCTGTCGAGCCGGGAAGCGTCTTGTTCGAACAGGTCCTTGTATCGCGCGTACCAAGCCGCAAACGTTATGTTGTTTTCCGGATCGTACCGGAACTCCTTGACGTGATACGAAAGTGAGTCTAAAATCACTTTAGGGTTAGATGGTACCTGCAAGCTCAACGATGACATCGTACGGAGGAACATCTCCTGCTGTTGTCGCAAAAATTCCTGCTGCTGATTGAGCATTTGTGTCGCATATGCTTGCTGCTGTTGGATGAGCTGGGAAAGGAGTGCGTCGGATGATGAGAGGTGGTGTGTTGATTAATACGACTGTTGTTGCTGCTGCTGCTGCCCGGGGAACTGTTGAGAAAGTCCCGTCGGTGGCTGCTGACCGAACTGTGTGGGGCGAACAAAGCTTGCCATGCCAGCTGGAGGAACTGCTGTCCACTGGGGAGCCCGTTGATGGTCCCATCCCATCCAGCGGTTAGATCCGAAGTACGGTTATGTTCTTCCGAATCCATTTTACACCGTTGTCGTTTCCGCGTGGGGGAATTAATTTTGCGATAATTCGGTGGATTTCGCGAAAATTAAACGACCGACTCGTTGCCACTGTTGTAAACTGGGGTAGCACGGATACAAAGAGAATGAATAACACGTAGTTACTAAACACTACATATTAAAAAGGACGATTTATTGACGAGATGAAATACGTCGTGACTAAACGTTTACGTTGTTGTTGTTGTATTCTACCTGCCGGTTGGTGCGTCGATCAGCTGACAGAAAGGTTGCCAGCAGTGAGCCCAGCGGTACTATTGTAGGGTGTTTCACGCCCTAACACTGAGGTCTGATTTTCTTGGGAGTATCGATGTTCTTCCTACATAAACATTGTTTTGGCGAAAACAAATTCGAACAGATGATCCAACCTGACTATTTCAGCGTTCATAAAGGCAAATCCATTCTTTTTTGACTATTCTTACGGGAACAGTTTTATAGATCCATGGTTGTCCATTTTTCCCCGAGCAGCTAGAAAAATTCAACTCAGTGAACTTTTCGTGCTGAAACACTTGCCCTGCTTTGTTAAGACGCCGGGCCTACACCCAATCAAAGAGCAGAGAACGCTTCGCCAAAGTGAGAGCAAGAGAAACAAATCATCACATTAACACGTTCGTCGCCACGCTCATTTTGGTAGTTTTGCTAGCCGGGCCCAAAGAAATTTTCAGAGAGAGAAAGCAAAGAGGGAGAACTCCCATATTTGAAACGTGTGGCGAAGCTGAGCGGTAAACTCAAGTAAGAGAGCGTCACCTGCTTTTTGATGTGACGGGGCCCCCCAGGAAATACACCCGTCTGCCGAATATGGGTGACGTGGCGACGAACGTGTTAAGTGTAGGGGAGCAGCGCTAAAGCAACTCAGTAGGCTTGGTTCTTTCCCAACAAAAAAAGGAAGAAGAAGAAGAAATATCGTTTCGTGCTGTTTGTTTGCCTACTGTTGTAGGAAGAGAAGAAAAAATGCACTTCAGTTGTGTGTTTCGGGATTCCTCCTGCTCACACAGTAGTGTTGCTATTGGGGCACCGATTTTGCTCGGCACTTGGCTTCGGCGGTACTCGGAAACGAGTGTAGAGCATTTCAGAATGAAGTGTGGTCCTCTACAAATCGTAGAAGATAACGGTGCGATTTACACAGCGCACTGTCGGATTTGAGGAGTGCGGACCAACCATCAACCAGATCTTTTTGTTTTTGCACGCAGTTGTGTGGAAAATTTTGATGTCTTACAGAATCGACAACTATGGAAAGCACGATTTCAGGTAAAAGAATAATTAACATTAAAGTTTAACAAAGCTACACCTACAAAAGAGGTTGCAAAATTTTTCTTTTTCTTTTTTTTTTTTTTGTAGCGGCCCACCACACTCCCCCACACCAAAAAGCTCATTAGAGCCCCCTGGTAATGGACGCTACTGTTCTCAGCATGTCTGGCAGCAACAAAAATTAATAAAAAACGCGGGCAAAATTTTACTCATGCTGAGAACTGAAATGTTTAAATTTAGTGCGAGGAAATGTAATGATAATACTAAATTAAATACTACATGGATCTCAATGGAAAACAGATTTCCTTTAAAGAGATCCACTATTTGATATTAATACTACTAAGCAAACATTTAATCAAATAAGACATTATAATTTAAATAATTAATAAAAAAAAAAGAAGAACACACAAAGAAACTAAATTGCTACAAAAATTAATTATAAAAGAAGAAAACTGGTCACTGATCGATCGGTTTTTAACGACTCAATTTTTCTTTTAATAGCTGTATTACTTTGATTTTGAACGTAGAACGGTTGTTGATGGTTTTTATTTCATTAGGCAAGGCATTGTACTTAGTTGGACCAATAAATGATATTCTTTTTTGACCTAAGGATGTCACGGATCGGCTTCGTTGTAAAAAATCTGACTGGCGAGTGTTATGAGTACGCAATCCCGTTGTAAAATGGATGTTTTGATTACTGAAACTTGTGTGTAAATTGTCGTAGACATATATTACAGTTTGTAAATCGCAAAGATCTTTTAATGGAAGAATGTTATGGGCTCTTAAGGTGTAGAGCTGTTGGGTAGGAAAGAGCAACGGTAGTCTATAAATATTTTTTAAGCATCTATTCTGGAGAGATTGAAGTTTTTGTAAATTTGACAAGGAAGCTCTTCCCCATATCATAATAAGATAGTTAATATGAGAGTGAATAAACGCAAAGTAAAATTTCAATAAAACATGTTGAGGCACAAAATTTCTCAATTTCCATAGGATACCACAAAGAGGAGAAACTTTTTTCTCTAGATATTCTGTGTGACGACTCCAACAAAGAGTTTCATCTAGGTAGATTCCTAAATATTTAAAGCATTTTACCCTCTCAATAACATTTCCATTTATCGTTGGGTCAATATTCGGAGGTAATCTTTTATGTGAAGAATGAAATAACATGTATTTGGTTTTCGTATAGTTGAGTGAGAGCAAGTTGGTATTAAAATATTTAGATAACAATTTCAAGTCATTTTCAATTTGTTGAATGATAATATCAGTAGATGCTGCTGAGTAGAAAATTGCTGTATCATCAGCGAATAGGCGTGCTGTGCCTTTTAATGGTAAGTTACAGAGATCATTAACATACAACAAAAAAAGTAACGGACCTATATTGCTACCTTGTGGTACACCTATATCAATATTTCTTACCACGCTTTTGGTATTTTCAATCACTACAAATTGCTTCCGCCCCTCTAAGTAACTGCGAAGGATATTATTAGCTGTTCCTCTTATTCCATATTTGTCTAGTTTGGATAGTAATATTTCGTGATTCAATGTATCGAAAGCTTTTTTAAGGTCCAAAAACAATGCTCCCACAATATTATTGGAATCAATTTTAGAAATAATGGAGTCGACTAGTTCTGAGATGGCAATTAGTGTGCTCGAGCCGGATCTGAAACCATATTGCAGCTTATAAAGTATGTCATGCTGGTTCAGGAAATTTACAATTCTGGTCACAAGAAGTTTTTCAAACACTTTACTAAAAACACTTAAGGTAGATATTGGACGGTAGTTGTTTATATCATGGGAATCGCCAGCCTTAAAAACAGGAATAACTTTTGCGATTTTGAGGCATTCAGGATAAATTCCAGTCTCTAAAATGTAATTAAAATATTCCTTAAGTATGATAGAGAATTTGTCATGGTAATTTTTTAAGACACTTACTGGGAAATTATCAGGTCCACAGCCCTTCTTATTTTTAAGGGATAGAATGACTACCCTTACCTCATTCACAGTAGCTGGATGTAGAAATATTGTATTTTGTACATGTTCAATACGGGATAAATGGTCAGAGCCAGGGTCAATTGGAATTTCCTCAGCTAACCTTTTGCCAATTGTGGAAAAGTGCCTGTTTAATTTTTCACAAACTTCTAAATTGTTGGTAGTGCTGCCTTCTTCATCAGACAGGTTGATTGATGTGGTTGGTTTGTTTTTACCCATGAGGGTGTTTATATTTCTCCAAAGCTTCGAATGTGGTGTGTTGTTCAGTAAACGTTCATAATATAACTTTTTGCATTCCTGTTTTTTTAAATACAATTTTTTATTTATATGACTCAACATTTGTTTTAGTTGGACATCATCGGGGTGCCTTTTAGAACGTTTTAAATAGTTGTTTTTAATTTTTATGAGTGTCCAAAGATCTAGTGACATCCATGGACAGTAGTTGCCTTTCAATTTTACATTTTTTTTTATTGTCCTAGTAGACATTGATCGAAAATGGCTGTAAGATGTTGTGATATCTTGCAAACCAACATTCACGTTATCTGGTAGTTGAACATTATTCAAATAATTCAAAAATAAATTGTTCAGTTTACAATGATCAGTAATTTCTTTCGTTAAAGTTGCCATTTGTTTATTACTTGATAATTTAAAGGATGTAATAACCTGTAAATGGTCGCTCACATCAGTAAAAATAGTGTCATTTTTCAGTCGGCCTAGATCAATCTGCTTAGAAATGACGTGGTCTAAAATATTATTAGTTTTTGGTTTAGTGGGGAAGGAGTTTGTGCAAACATAACCAAAGGATTCCAAAATCGACTTATATTTCGTAACTGTATTTGGTTTGGTTAAATTTATGGGGACATTAAAATCACCTACAATAAGACAAGAATGGTTATCGGCAACAGACGCTAACAAGGATTCAATTTGATCGCAAAATGAGTTAAATGGAAATGCGGGTGGTCTATAGATGCCATGAACACTAAAAACTTGACCACTCAAAGATATTTGAATGCTTATCCTATGGAAACCTTCAATGACCTTATTTTCAGTAATTTTGAACTTTAAATTTGTTTTAATATACATAGCTAGACCTCCATAGGACTGGTCACGGCAAGAAAAGATCGAGGTGTATCCTGGAATGTTATAAATATTACAATTATGCTTCGCAACCCAAGTTTCACAAATAACAATTACATCAATACAGACATTTAAATGTTCAATAGTCTGCAACACACAGTCAAACTTATTTAAACTATTCATACTACATATATTCCATTGCAAAACTCTTAAATTTCCTAAATTGTTATCACAAGTTCTTAAATTAAAATCATTGACATTGTCATGGTATACATTAATTAGATTATCCATTAAATTATTTATATAAAAGGTAATCACAAGACCTTTTACAAATAAAATTTATTTTAATTCTGAATCATTATTCCTTTTGCGTTTAGGAGATGGGGTTTCCTTGGGAATTGATGAAACGCTTTTTCCTTGAGTGATGTGCTTGCTCATAAAATGGTTAATTTCAAGTTTTGTTTTAATAACATCTGGTTTAGAAGTATCTGTTTGTTTTACAAGGATAGCACCGCCTCTACCAGGCCAGACGTATTTTACTCCTAGTAAGTCCTGATATTCACGTAACTCGTTCAGAATTTCCATTGATAAAGGTGTAAGCTCGTCCCTAATTGTGATATTGAATGGTTTTCCGTTTAACACAAATGTCGGGTCAACTAAAGAGGAAGCGAGTTTCCCAAAGCTTCGTTTTTTATTGAATATCTCTTCTTTAACAAAAGTGTCTTTAAGAAATACTTTAATTGGTGGTAACTTTTCGTTGGGTTTATTCGAAGAAAGTAGTCTTTCAAAAAATTTCAATGCCGCTCGGCCCTAACTCTATGCCAAAAATACGCTGAAACATGCATTGAATCAAAGATGATATGGTTGGAAAAGCACAACTGGCATAAAGACTCGAGCTCCCGTGCAAAACGTTGCATGATCACAACATTCAAGCGAAACAAGAAACACATTTTTTTCTGGGATTTTCATCCTATTGGATAATTCATCCCAGAAACAAGAAAAAAAGTGCCCTCGGGAAGTGAGAATTGAACTTACAACGCAATTTTTGTATCTTCTTCCAAGTCCGACATCCTAAACAGAGTACTATCTGAACCAGATAGAGGACGAGAGAATATTGTCATAGTCTTTCTTCCACCAGTCACTCATCAAAAATGCAAAGTGTTGGCTATTGATATTTGGCTGGTGTTTTTTTGCCATCATCCTTTCAAAGAAGTCCTTTGGCTTGTGAAGGGGGCAATGCGAAAGGGAATGAATTCCCATTGAATGGGTATTTGAAATGCCTGTTCACATAGATACGTACAGCTGCTTACAGTCTGCCGGTTGTTTGGAACAAGATTTTTTTTCTACACAGAAAAATTTTTTGACTATTACGTGTCACTGAAAACTGCAACCTTTAAAATAAATCACATGTAATTAACGAAACCTGTGATTTTAAATTGTTTTCCTTGAAAGTTAACGATTCATTTATTATTACAGCAAATGTCCTGTAAAAAAGTTGTACACTAAAAATTAAATGCCACGTAATCATGTTTTCGACCTGTAAAATTTCGGTAAATGTCCTGCTCCTTTTTGTTACAAGACATTTGCGTAATTTTACAGGGAATAATTTTTGCTGTGTATGACACTTTTCATACACACACAGCATTGACTGACCGGATCAATTCATTCGAGTAGCCGTTTTTTTCATCCTCCTTTGAATCGTGATGGGATAAGGACGGACGTGGAAAACTCCAGCGATAACAAATCGTTTCAGCGCCAACGGCGTTCACATCTTAAGCAAAAAATAAAAACCATAGAGTATCAAGAAATCATGAGTGGAGAAGTGAAGTTTGAATTTCGGGTGTATGTTTGACATTGATTCGAAATCATTTAATTTTACATTTTTTTTTTCATTTACAGTGATAACTACACCATCGGGTAATTGCTTACCTCCTACCGAAACTCAAATTATCACATGTGAAACTACACAGTGTACTGTCATCGTTCAAGGAGGAACCGTTATAGTCACAAGGACTGTCACCAACACTGAAACAATTACAACAGACGACAATGGAGTAATAACAACTCAAACGAATGTAATAACAACGACAGAGGTGGTTATCATCAATAGCGATGGAACCGCCACAGTACACCCCTTACCGCCAGGAAAATCTGCGCTGGCATTAGCGGAGACTGCCGAGGCTCACGTTTGTTCCTCGGGACATTGTACGGTCAAACACGTTGATGGATCTGAGACGACGATTGATAACAATACCCCATCGAGACAAACATCCCTGGTTTCGAGGAGCACACCACAATCCATAGTGTGTACTCCACAAATTTGTGTAACTGTGATGACAGATGGGTCAACCTTTGTGGGACCGAATACTTGCTCAACTACTGATACCACGACTACAACAGGTTCGACAATCACTGACTCAACCACCACAGAAACAACATTATCTGATACAACAAGCTCTGACACAACATCATCTGATACAACAAGCACTGATACAACAAGCTCAGACACTACATCATCAGATACAACCAGCTCAGATTCAACATCATCAGATACAACAAGCTCAGACACAACAACTTCTGATACAACAAGCTCAGATACAACTTCATCTGATACAACTGCATCTGATACAACTACATCTGACACAACAAGCTCTGATACGACATCTTCTGATACAACATCATCAGATACAACATCATCAGACACAACTTCATCTGATACAACTTCATCGGATACTACAAACTCTGACACAACATCATCTGACACAACGGGCTCGGACACAACAAGCTCTGATACAACATCATCTGACACAACAAGCTCTGATACAACATCATCAGACACAACATCATCAGACACAACTTCATCGGATACAACATCATCTGATACTACAAGCTCTGATACAACATCTTCAGATACGACGAGCTCTGACACAACTTCGTCTGACACAACAAGCTCAGATACAACATCATCAGATACAACATCATCAGACACAACTTCATCTGATACAACTTCATCGGATACTACAAGCTCTGATACAACTTCATCTGATACAACATCATCAGATACAACGAGCTCAGATTCAACATCATCAGATACAACATCGTCTGATACAACATCATCGGATACAACAAGCTCTGATACAACATCGACTGATACAACTTCATCGGATACAACAAGCTCTGACACAACATCATCTGATACAACTTCATCTGATACAACATCATCAGATACAACGAGCTCAGATTCAACATCATCAGATACAACATCGTCTGATACAACTTCATCGGATACAACAAGCTCTGATACAACATCATCTGATACAACTTCATCGGATACAACATCATCAGATACAACGAGCTCGGACACAACTTCATCTGATACAACATCATCTGATACAACGAGCTCGGATACAACAAGCTCTGATACAACATCGTCTGATACAACTTCATCGGATACAACGAGCTCTGATACAACTTCATCGGATACAACAAGCTCTGATACAACATCGTCTGATACAACTTCATCGGATACTACAAGCTCTGACACAACATCATCTGATACAACAAGCTCTGACACAACTTCATCGGATACAACTTCATCTGATACAACATCATCAGATACAACGAGCTCAGATTCAACATCATCAGATACAACATCGTCTGATACAACTTCATCGGATACAACAAGCTCTGATACAACATCATCTGATACAACTTCATCGGATACAACATCATCAGATACAACGAGCTCGGACACAACTTCATCTGATACAACATCATCTGATACAACTTCATCGGATACAACAAGCTCTGATACAACATCGTCTGATACAACTTCATCGGATACTACAAGCTCTGACACAACATCATCTGATACAACAAGCTCTGACACAACTTCATCGGATACAACTTCATCTGATACAACATCATCAGATACAACGAGCTCAGATTCAACATCATCAGATACAACATCGTCTGATACAACTTCATCGGATACAACAAGCTCTGATACAACATCATCTGATACAACTTCATCGGATACAACATCATCAGATACAACGAGCTCGGACACAACTTCATCTGATACAACATCATCTGATACAACTTCATCGGATACAATAAGCTCTGATACAACATCATCTGATACAACTTCATCGGATACAACATCATCAGATACAACGAGCTCGGACACAACTTCATCTGATACAACATCATCTGATACAACTTCATCGGATACAACAAGCTCTGACACAACATCATCTGATACAACAAGCTCTGACACAACTTCATCGGATACAACTTCATCTGATACAACATCATCAGATACAACAAGCTCAGATACAACATCATCAGATACAACATCATCAGACACAACTTCATCTGATACAACTTCATCGGATACAACATCATCAGATACAACGAGCTCAGATTCAACATCATCAGATACAACTTCATCGGATACAACAAGCTCTGATACAACATCGTCTGATACAACTTCATCGGATACAACAAGCTCTGATACAACATCATCTGATACAACTTCATCGGATACAACATCATCAGATACAACGAGCTCGGACACAACTTCATCTGATACAACATCATCTGATACAACTTCATCGGATACAACTTCATCTGATACTACAAGCTCTGATACAACATCTTCAGATACGACAAGCTCTGACACAACTTCGTCTGACACAACAAGCTCAGATACAACATCATCAGATACAACGAGTTCAGACACAACTTCATCGGATACAACGTCATCAGATACAACATCATCAGACACAACTTCATCTGATACAACTTCATCGGATACAACAAGCTCTGATACAACATCGTCTGATACAACTTCATCGGATACAACAAGCTCTGATACAACATCATCTGATACAACTTCATCGGATACAACAAGCTCTGACACAACATCATCTGACACAACGGGCTCGGACACAACAAGCTCTGATACAACAAGCTCTGACACAACATCATCTGATACAACTTCATCTGATACAACATCATCTGACACAACAAGCTCGGACACAACTTCATCTGATACAACGTCATCAGATACAACTTCATCTGATACAACTTTATCGGATACTACAGGCTCTGATACAACTAGCTCGGACACAACTTCATCTGATACAACGTCATCAGATACAACTTCATCTGATACAACTTTATCGGATACTACAAGCTCTGATACAACTAGCTCGGACACAACTTCATCAGATACAACAAGCTCTGACACAACATCATCTGATACAACTTCATCTGATACAACATCATCAGATACAACGAGCTCAGACACAACTTCATCTGATACAACTTTATCGGATACTACAAGCTCTGATACAACAAGCTCGGACACAACATCATCAGATACAACATCATCGGACACAACATCATCTGATACAACTTCATCGGATACAACAAGTTCTGACACAACTTCATCTGATACAACAAGCTCGGATACAACATCATCAGATACAACGAGCTCGGACACAACATCATCAGATACAACATCATCTGATGCAACATCATCGGATACAACAAGCTCTGATACGACGTCTTCTGACACAACTTCATCTGATACAACCATTTCTGACACAACAACATCAGACACAACAATAACAGGTAAGAATCCCCGTTTCGATATATTTATTTCAACCTGAGGTCCGATTTTTTTGGGGTATGAAAATAAAACTACACATTATGGCGAATCTATTTTTTAGTCTACCTTTACGGGAATAGCTTTATCTACCGATCTTTTTGGTTTACATACGCAGTTGTGTGAAAAAAAATCACGAACAACTATTTACCGAGGGTGACTATAGGCCACTTCATTCTATTATGAACGCTCCGGTATAAATGAACATATCCTTAATTTTCTACAGCTCCACTCAAAAAAGAGGTTGCAAAATTTCAATACCGCTCGGCCCTAACGCTATGCCAAAATGAGCTGAGACATGCATTGAACCAAAGATGATATGGTTGGAAAAGCACTCGAGCATAAAGACTCGAGGTCCCATGCAAAATGATGCATGATCACTAGACCGCTGCAAAAATTGACTTTTTGCTCCCATATGTTTTTTCGATGCCTTTTGGATCACCAAGCGTTAGTGTAAAATTTGAGATGATTTGGTTGATTCCTGAATTAGCGCAACGCGTTTCAATTTTGTATGGAAATTTGTATGGGACAAAAAATGTATGCATACAAACTCATCCATAAAAAAAACAAAGAAGCTTGAAATGAAGTTTGTATTTAATTATTGGTAATGCCTATTCTAAGCTTCATTTTTTTGTTAACATGAGAAGAAGTAATTCATGAAAAAAGTTATACCCATTTCAAAATAATAAATGAATCCATTGAAAAGTCTTCAAAAATGATAGGCTTTGCTGGCTAGGGCTTTCAATAATATCATGAAATATTTTTGCTATGGTTATACTGCCGTTCTAAGCAAGATTGTCCCATGTGGAAAAACGTGCAAACGAGAAAAACGCGATTGAAATATCAGCTATATTTCCAATTTTTCTCTCAAACTAAAAATTCACCGACAGTTTTTTCGTAGTGAACAGTTCAAGTTAATCATTATACAATGTTTTCTGCCAAAAAATTACATTTCCTACAAAAAAAAAACAGCAAATTAGAGCCAAAAATGCTCCGTGTGACACTTTTGCGTAGAATCAGAACGCATGCCGATGCTAGTTCTACGAAAAACTGTCACACGGCTACAATTTTTCTATCATTTTAAAAGCTTGCGTAGTTTATTTTTTTGCCAAAAACTCATGCTAAACCGTAATTTGAGAAATACGTTCCTCTTTGTTTATAAAAATGTATAGTTGAGTATGGATCTTGTAAGTAGTGCCTACCGAAAAGTGTTTAGTGAAAATTTCTCTGAATAAAACACTCAAGGCTTCTCGCTCCTCCTCTGCCCTCTATTTTAGTGTTCTTTTCAGTGAATAACATTAAATTCAACAGTTTGAACTCATCTTAAGACAATTTTTTGATAAAATTTGCATTTTTCATAGAATTTTCTCTAGTGTGACATTCTTGCGTAGCACTATCAACATAGAGACAACCACCTTGATAAAAATTTCGTATAAGTTCAGAACAAAGTATACTTGTTTGTGTTTTTATTCGAAAGTTAACACTAAAAGAGACCGTTTCCAGCAAAAAAGTGAAAATGACCCAAAAGTCACATGGGACATTCTTGCGTAGAACGGTAGTATATAAATCACAAACTCATTGGTTATATTAGGCAGTTCTTTTTTATTTTTCATCTTACAGTAAAATAGCTTTAAAATAAACAGACATAATCGTTAAAATTAGCAGTCAAAACAACCAAAAAATGTCATGGGAGGTGCAAAATTTAATAAATTTAAAATTTTCATACAAATCTTGCAGCGATTTAATGATCACTACATTCAAGCGAAACAAGGAAAACATTCTATTCTGGGATTTTCATCCTATTGGATAATTCATCCCAGAAACAAGAAAAAAGAGCCCTCAGAGAGTTAGAATCGAATTTACAACACTATTTTTGTATCGTCTTGCAAATCCGACATCCTAAACATCCTAAACATGATGATTATCATAGTCCTTCTGCCACAAGTCAATCACCAAAAAACGCAAAGTGTTGGCTTTTTGGTATTTGGCTGGTGTTTTTTGTCAACTCATGATTGGAGTGAAGTTTGAATTTCGGGTGTATGTTTGACATTGATTCTAAACCAATTCTACTGAGAAAATATTTCTTCCGTTTTACAAATTGTTTTTTTCTTTAATTTTCAGTGATAACTACACCATCTGGTAATTGCTTACCTCCTACTGAAACTCAAATTATCACATGTGAAACTACACAGTGTACTGTCATCGTTCAAGGAGGAACTGTCGTGGTAACGAGGACTGTCACCAACACTGAAACAATTACAACAGACGACAATGGAGTAATAACAACTCAAACGAATGTAATAACAACGACAGAGGTGGTTATCATCAATAGCGATGGAACCGCCACCGTACACCCCTTACCGCCAGGAAAATCTGCGCTGGCATTAGCGGAGACTGCCGAGGCTCACGTTTGTTCCTCGGGACATTGTACGGTCAAACACGTTGATGGATCTGAGACGACGATTGATAACAATACCCCATCGAGGCAAACATCCCTGGTGTCGAGGAGTACACCACAATCCATAGTGTGTACTCCACAAATTTGTGTAACTGTTATGACGGATGGGTCAACCTTTGTGGGACCGAATACTTGCTCAACTACTGATACCACGACTACAACAGGTTCGATAATCACTGACTCAACCATCACAGATACAACACCATCTGATACAACAAGCTCTGACACAACATCATCAGATACAACAAGCTCTGATACAACAAGCTCAGACACTACATCATCAGATACAACAAGCTCAGATTCAACATCATCAGATACAACAAGCTCTGACACAACATCATCAGATACAACTTCTTCTGATACAACAAGCTCTGACACAACATCATCAGACTCAACATCATCTGATACGACGAGCTCTGATACAACAAGTTCTGATACAACAAGCTCAGACACTACATCTTCTGATACAACTTCATCTGATACAACTGCATCTGACACAACAAGCTCTGATACGACATCTTCTGATACAACATCATCAGATACAACATCATCAGACACAACTTCATCGGATACAACATCATCTGATACAACATCATCTGATACAACATCATCTGATACAACATCATCTGATACAACAAGCTCTGACACAACATCATCAGATACAACTTCTTCTGATACCACGAGCTCTGATACAACATCATCGGATACAACAAGCTCTGACACCACATCATCAGATACAACATCATCAGATACAACAAGCTCTGACACAACATCATCTGATACAACTAGCTCTGATACAACAAGCTCTGACACAACTTCTTCTGATACCACGAGCTCTGATACAACATCATCAGACTCAACTTCATCCGATACGACGAGCTCTGATACAACATCATCGGATACAACAAACTCTGACACAACATCATCAGATACAACAAGCTCTGACACAACATCATCAGATACAACTTCTTCTGATACCACGAGCTCAGATACAACAAGCTCTGACACAACCTCATCAGATTCTTCAACTGCCGTACCAGTTTCTGGCTCTGTAACAACGTGTACAACCGACAGTAATGGGATAGTAACAGTAACTAGTACGTCTTCACCAAGCCCTTGTAGTGAAACTTCCTGTACAGTGACGACTGGAACAAGTGGTGGTGTGCCATTTAGAACTGAATGCTGCTGCGTGGATTACGGAACTACTGTTTCAGGTGCAATAACAGATTCAACTAGCTCAGATACAACGAGCTCTGATACGACTTCATCGGATACAACATCATCTGATACAACGAGCTCTGACACTACATCATCTGACACAACATCATCAGATTCCACAAGCTCTGATACAACTTCATCGGATACAACTACATCAGATACAACGAGCTCTGATACTACAAGCTCTGATACGACTTCTACTGACACAACAAACTCTGATACAACATCATCTGATGCAACTTCTTCTGATACAACAAGCTCTGACACAACATCTTCAGATACAACGAGCTCTGATACTACTTCATCGGATACAACATCATCTGATACTACGAGCTCTGATACGACATCATCTGATACGACGAGCTCTGACACAACATTATCGGACACAACATCATCGGACACAACATCATCAGACACAACAAGCTCTGACACAACTTCATCGGATACAACATCATCAGATACAACTTCATCAGATACTACGAGCTCTGATACAACTTCATCTGATACAACAAGCTCTGACACAACCTCATCAGATTCTTCAACTGCCGTACCAGTTTCTGGCTCTGTAACAACGTGTACAACCGAAAGTAATGGGATAGTAACAGTAACTAGTACGTCTTCACCAAGCCCTTGTAGTGAAACTACCTGTACAGTGACGACTGGAATAAGTGGTGGTGTGCCATTTAGAACTGAATGCTGCTGCGTGGATTACGGAACTACTGTTTCAGGTGCAATAACAGATTCAACAAGCTCAGATACAACATCATCAGATACAACGAGCTCTGACACCACATCATCTGATACAACATCATCAGATACCACAAGCTCTGATACAACTTCTTCGGATACAACTACATCAGATACAACGAGCTCTGATACTACAAGCTCTGATACGACTTCTTCTGATACAACAAGCTCTGACACATCATCTGATACAACTTCGTCTGACACCACAAGCTCTGACACAACATCATCTGATACAACAAGCTCTGACACAACATCATCTGATACCACTTCTTCTGATTCCACGAGCTCGGACACAACATCATCTGATACAACAAGCTCAGACACGACTTCATCGGATACAACATCATCAGATACATCTTCATCAGATACTACGAGTTCTGATACAACATCATCAGATACAACAAGCTTTGATACAACATCTTCAGATACAACTTCATCGGACACAACATCTTCAGATACAACAAGCTCTGACACAACCTCATCAGATTCTACAACTGCCGTGCCAGTTTCTGGCTCTGTAACAACATGTACAACCGAAAGTAATGGGATAGTAACAGTAACTACTACGTCTTCACCAAGCCCTTGTAGTCAAACTTCATGTACAGTGACGACTGGCACAAATAATGGTGTGCCATTTAGAACTGAGTGTTGCTGCGTGGATTACGGAACTACTGTTTCGGGTGCAATAACAGATTCAACAAGCTCTGATACAACATCTTCAGATACAACGAGCTCTGATACCACTTCATCGGATACAACATCATCTGATACAACGAGCTCTGACACAACATCATCTGACACAACATCATCTGACACAACATTATCAGATACCACAAGCTCTGATACAACTTCTTCGGATACAACAAGCTCTGACACATCATCTGATACAACTTCGTCTGATACCACAAGCTCTGACACAACATCATCTGATACAACAAGCTCTGATACAACATCTTCGGATACAACTTCATCGGACACAACATCTTCAGATACAACAAGCTCTGACACAACCTCATCAGATTCTTCAACTGCCGTACCAGTTTCTGGCTCTGTAACAACGTGTACAACCGAAAGTAATGGGATAGTAACAGTAACTAGTACGTCTTCACCAAGCCCTTGTAGTGAAACTTCCTGTACAGTGACGACTGGAACAAGTGGTGGTGTGCCATTTAGAACTGAATGCTGCTGCGTGGATTACGGAACTACTGTTTCAGGTGCAATAACAGATTCAACAAGCTCTGATACAACGAGCTCTGATACGACTTCGTCGGATACAACATCATCTGATACAACGAGCTCTGACACTACATCATCTGACACAACATCATCAGATACCACAAGCTCTGATACAACTTCTTCAGATACAACTACATCAGATATAACGAACTCTGATACAACAAGCTCTGACACAGCTTCTACTGACACAACAAGCTCTGATACAACATCATCTGATACAACTTCTTCTGATACAACAAACTCTGACACAACATCATCTGATACAACTTCATCTGATACAACAAGCTCTGACACAACATCTTCAGATACAACGAGCTCTGATACTACTTCATCGGATACAACATCATCTGATACTACGAGCTCTGATACGACATCATCTGATACGACGAGCTCTGACACAACATCATCGGACACAACATCATCGGACACAACATCATCGGACACAACATCATCGGACACAACAAGCTCTGACACGACCTCATCGGATACAACATCATCAGATACAACTTCAGCAGATACTACGAGTTCTGATACAACATCATCTGATACAACAAGCTCTGATACAACATCATCCGATACAACTTCTTCTGATTCCACGAGCTCTGATACAACAAGCTCTGACACAACATCATCTGATACAACGAGCTCAGACACGACTTCATCGGATACAACATCTTCAGATACAACTTCATCAGATACTACGAGCTCTGATACAACGTCATCTGATACAACAAGCTCTGATACAACATCATCGGATACAACTTCATCGGACACAACATCTTCAGATACAACAAGCTCTGACACAACCTCATCAGATTCTTCAACTGCCGTTCCAGTTTCTGGCTCTGTAACAACGTGTACAACCGACAGTAATGGGATAGTAACAGTAACTAGTACGTCTTCACCAAGCCCTTGTAGTGAAACTTCCTGTACAGTGACGACTGGAACAAGTGGTGGTGTGCCATTTAGAACTGAATGCTGCTGCGTGGATTACGGAACTACTGTTTCAGGTGCAATAACAGATTCAACTAGCTCTGACACTACATCATCTGACACAACATCATCAGATACCACAAGCTCTGATACAACTTCTTCAGATACAACTACATCAGATACAACGAACTCTGATACAACAAGCTCTGACACAGCTTCTACTGACACAACAAGCTCTGATACAACATCATCTGATACAACTTCTTCTGATACAACAAACTCTGACACAACATCATCAGATACAACAAGCTCTGACACAACATCATCAGATACAACTTCTTCTGACACCACGAGCTCTGATACAACATCATCAGACTCAACTTCATCCGATACGACGAGCTCTGACACAACATCATCTGATACAACAAACTCCGATACAACTTCATCGGATACGACAAGCTCGGACACAACATCATCAGATACAACTAGCTCTGACACAACATCGTCGGATACAACATCATCGGATACAACAAACTCCGATACAACTTCATCGGATACAACAAGTTCTGACACTACATCTTCAGATACAACGAGCTCTGATACCACTTCATCGGATACAACATCATCTGACACTACGAGTTCTGATACGACATCATCTGATACGACGAGCTCTGATACAACATCATCGGACACAACAAGCTCTGATACTACTTCATCTGACACAACATCATCAGATACAACAAGCTCTGATACAACTTCTTCGGACACAACATCATCAGATACAACAAGCTCTGATACAACTTCTTCGGACACAACTTCATCAGATTCAACGAGCTCTGATACTACATCATCTGACACAACATCATCGGATACAACAAGCTCTGACTCGACTTCATCGGATACAACATCATCAGACACAACAAGCTCGGATACAACAGTATCTGATACAACAAGCTCTGACACATCATCTTCTGATACAACAAGTTCTGATACAACTTCATCAGATACAACAAGCTCTGACACAACTTCATCAGATACAACATCATCTGATACAACGAGCTCTGATACAACAGCATCAGATACAACTTCATCAGACACAACAAGCTCTGATTCAACGAGCTCAGATACGACAAGCTCTGACACAACATCATCGGATACAACAAGCTCTGACTCGACTTCATCGGATACAACATCATCAGACACAACAAGCTCGGATACAACAGTATCTGACACAACAAGCTCTGACACATCATCTTCTGATACAACAAGTTCTGATACAACTTCATCAGATACAACAAGCTCTGACACAACGAGTTCTGATACAACTTCATCAGATACAACATCATCTGATACAACGAGCTCTGATACAACGGCATCGGATACAACTTCATCAGACACAACAAGCTCTGATTCAACGAGCTCAGATACGACAAGCTCTGACACAACATCGTCTGATACAACAATCTCTGATACAACGTCATCAGATACAACTACTTCAGATACAACAAACTCAGACACAACTCTATCAGATACGACTACCTCAGGTGAGAATTTAAATTTTTTTAAATAACTTTTAATGTTGCTATGTTCCTAAGTAATTATTAGCAGAATGATTTAATATAAAAATTTCAATATCCAGAGAAAACTACACTTAATTTCCTAACCAAAAACTCGATATTGACTTGAAAGTCATAACAAAAAAACATTGTTTTCAATTTCCTCAAAAGAACTGATTCCCCGAATTTAAATATGTATGAATAGCAATATGTAAGACTAGGGATATTTTTAACATTTGAAAAAAAAAACAGCAGATGTTTCTTTGTGACAATGTCTAATGACATTGAGATAAATAATTTTCCATTTTAAAATTTTGTAATTTTTTAAACATTTCCAGTTTCTACTACGACAGCGGTTAGCTGTGTACCACCAACAGAAACTCAAATTATCACATGTGCTACGGAACAGTGTACTGTCGTCGTACAGGGAGGAACTGTCGTGGTAACGAAGACTGTCACCAACACTGAAACAGTTACAACGAACAACAATGGAGTAGTTACAACTCAAACAAACGTTATAACAACGGTGGAATTGGTCATAATCAATAGCGACGGAACCGCAACCACACTGCCCTCGGCTCCCGGAAAGTCTGCGCTGGTCTTAGCGCGCTCCGGTGATGCACACGTTTGTTTCTCGGGGCATTGTACGATTAAAAATGTTGACGGATCGGAGATTTCAATTGATAACAGCAACAAATTGCGATATAATTCTCGAGTATCGAGAAGTACACCACAATCCGTAGTATGTACTCAGCAAATTTGTATTACGGTTCTCACCGATGGGTCAACATTTGTTGGGCCGAATACTTGTACAACTACTGATACCACGACTACCGTTGCTACAACGATCAGTGAACCAACCAGCACAGATACAACAATATCTGATACATCGATCTCTGACACAACGAGCTCTGACACAACGTCATCAGATACAACAAGCTCTGATACAACATCATCGGATACAACGAACTCCGACACTACCGCTTCAGATACAACAGCATCTGACACAACTTCTTCCGCCACAACGTCGTCTGACACAACACTCTCTTTTGCAACAAGCACAGACACCACAACAACAGAGACGACAACGAGCAATTCGATCAACGGGTTGCTAGATTCTTTGCAGGGTATCTACTCGTCGTTGGGCAACCTGAACCAGTACCTCGGTAATGAGGTGCTGCAATCCAGCGACGAAACGTACGGTTTACCCGAGTATGGGGCAAATCACCATCGACCGAGTAATCACTGGAACAACCACCACAATCATAACCACGGCAACCATCACCATGGTAACCATCACTATTACTCACAACCTGCGGCGAACGCCGGTCGTCCGTCGGGGCACGATGGCCACTACAACGACAACCATAGCCAGAATGATGACCAGTACTATCCCGGTCTGTACTACGGTGGATGGAAGCGTAGCAGTCCATTCGATTTCCTAAACAAACCGCTGCGAAGATTCAACGTGAAACGGAACTAAATGGAACTTAGCAATATGCAATAAACTGGAATCACTTATCGAGAAATGTAACTTGGGGGGTTTTATTTCCAGGTGCAAAATCACGTTTCCTTAAAAAAAAAAATACAGCTACGAAATTCAGCCAAACTCATCTTTTTAACAGGGTACTGCAGCAACAGCCGTGTAAATGTGTAAACTTTATAATTGGATAAATATTTGCTACAACTGACTAATTTCTGATGACAGTGTATTGGTTCACGTTAATTTGAAAATGCTACATCAAGCCATCGGTCGGAAGGTTGAAAGAGAACAAAATGTACTCGTAAAACTAAGAATCGCAGATACGTACATAGTATGTGTGTCAAAAATTAAAACAATAGAACCTACCTTTGAACCGATGCCGCAGCCTCTCCTCGCTGCTGAGCCGGTTGAACCGGTTTTGGTGGCGATTGTCTGGGGGTTTGGCTTCCGCCTTCCGCCTTCAAAAAGTCCAGCGTTGAGTTTTTAACATTGGCAACCGCTGCTGTGGGCTTTGGCTTTTGCTTATCAACGATGATAAAGCTGCCTTCGGTTCTCGTCGGAAGATCAATTGCACTAGCAGCCTGCGTTAGTTTATCGTCTTCGAAAGATTTTGGTTGTTCAGCTTTGGGCGCGGCGGGAGCCGGTTTGACTTGGGTGGATTGGGGTGGTTTGGGTACTGTGGTACCACCGTTAACTGTTAGATTCTCGGCTGCTTTCGGAGCAACCGGAATTTGCGATGGTTTAGGAAGATCTTCCCGCTTCTTTGGTTGAATCGGCACAGTAACCGGTTCGGGTTTTGGAAGAACCGTTTCCGGAGTTACTTTCGGAAGATCTTCTACCTTCTTCGTTTGTTGTTTCGGTACCGGTACCGGTTCTGCTTTGGGAAGTGACTGAACCGGTTCAGGAAGGTTCGGTTTGATGGGTTGAAGTTTTTCTATCTTTGGTGCGGGTTTTGCTTCCTCTGTTTTCGATTCCGGTAACTTCGTTGGTTTTTGCGCTGGTGACTGAACCGGAGGCTTAACGTCATCCGGTTTAATACTGGGCTTTTTATCACTAGTTTTTAATTCTTCATCAGCGCTTGGGCTTGGTTTACTGATTGTAGCAGGAATTTCACTCGTCTTCTCGGGTTCAATTGCAGGCTGTTGAGCGTTCGAGCAATCGTTGCCAGTGAAAAATAAGATAATTCGATTCACAAAACCAAAACGTCTTCTGTAAAACAAATAAAAGGAAAACTCAAAATAAAAAATAATATTCAAAATATCGAACGCATAACTCTTAGGATATGTTATTTACAAAGCAAAAAGAATGAAAATAGATAAAAACAAATGACCAAGAACAGAAAAAATAATAAGGGAAGCACGACATAAACAATGAGAAGGCTCTTAGAGCCAAATTAATGCTAAATTAAAAAAAAGGCTTGTTTAGCTTTAGACTGCGCATCCGCCGAAGCATGAATACTTTGATATGTTTTAAGCAAACGCATTCTATATGATAAACTTAAGACATAAAATTTTAGAAGTGCGCTACAAATCTCTGCTAGAAATCAGTTCAAGGTTTAAAACCGCCTCGAAATTCCTTATAAAATGCTCAACAGTTAACCATTATGTAATCACAATTTTAGAACAATGGTTTTTGGGAGAGCCAAGTTATACTTTGTTGGAAATAATGAGAGTCTTTAGAACCAGCTTTCTTCAAAACGATTATTTTAAGGTTTTTTTTAACAGCCAATCTGTATTAAATGCAAACGAGTGTTTTCAAAACCTTAAAGAGCACTACAAGAAGGTTTGTGGGCAACCAGGTAGAATTTTATTGACACTAACGAGTTCCTTTGAAGCCTTCTTTCTTTATTAAGCTAATATAAAGGTTTTCTGACCTCCAATACGTATTTCTTTGAAGCTAGCGTGCGTTTATGAAATCTCCAAAATGGTTGTTGGGAAGATTTTTGACAGCCTGTTTATAATTACTTAGTCCTGATTTGCATGAATAAAAAATATCTGACAATTCTTTTTAAGCCATTTTGTTCTAAACTTAGACTACTTTTTTTTTCTTATTTTCTCACCAAAAAGCTTTGAAAGTTTGAAATTTTATATTAATTGCAACCTGGAACTGGTATTCAGTAAAACTATTATAAAATCTAGACGTGTGTTACCATATAGAGAGTGTTTTGGGGAGTGCCCAACAACAACGACGGTTCTAAGCCGCCTTGAGAAAATTTCCTCCCAGAGGGGCAATTAATGGCCGAGTCAGCTGTTTCCTTTTTGCGGTCAGTTTGCTCGGGAAATGTTCTGTTTCAAAAACCGAGCTAAGCTAGGCAGGTATTTCCGAAAAGACAACATTGGATTATCGTCTTTGAACAAGCCGTCGTTGTCGCTACAAAAAAAAACGAAAAAAAACCAAACGAAAAAGTGACGAGTTGTCTCAAGCTCTACACACAGTGAATATGTGACATGGTGACACTCGACATCTTTTGATTTTTATTTCTGAAAATTGAACGAAAAAAAAAAACTACCAACAGAGATGACTGTCTTTGCCAATAACGACCAACATCTGGTCGGCCTTTTTGTTCCCAGGGGAGATTTTTGCTTTTTCAGAAACCTTGAACTATTCTCGAATGCATTTTGAAAAATTTATTTTTTTGTCATATTTGTAATAATTTTGTCATAAATGCATTTCCAAATTCAGCATGGACCTTTATGTTTCTATATGAGGTTCTAAAGGGTTTGACCGTATAAATTTGGTCAAGGGAAATTGGTGTAAATCGGTGAAATCGTTTATTTAAAAAATCAAATTAAATTTCTTTTTCAAGTTTAATTAGTATAAAATTCAGGAAAAATATTCAGTTAGGCTTCCGCTTTTCCAAATCCGAATTGCCGGGCCTTACGCCTAACCTGCCATCAGATTTTGTACAGCCACCTTGTCCACCTTCTTCGCAGCAGAAAGCCAGTTTGCCTTGAACTGCTGCTCGTCCTTAGCAGTTTTTTTGGTCTTCTTTAGGTTCCGTTTGACAATAGCTCAGTATTTCTCAATTGGGCGAAGCTCTGGCGTGTTGGGAGGGTTCTTGTCCTTGGGAACCACCTGCACGTTGTTGGCGGCGTACCACTCCATGGCCTTTTTACCGTAATGAAAAGATGCCAAATCCGGCCAAAACAGTACGGAACAACCGTGTTTCTTCAGGAAAGGCAGCAGACGTTTATTCAAACACTCTTTCACGTAAATTTCTTGGTTGACAGTCCGGAAGCTATGAAAATGCGGCTTTTCAAGCCACACACACTATTAATTTTTTTGGTGTAAATTTATGTCAAATTGGATGCACAAAACTGAAGCATCACTTTTGACTTAAAATTACACTAGAGAAGACAGAAACGCTTGAAGTCATAAATTCTCGAGGACATAAAATTGCATACGAAAGAATGTAATATTATGTCAAACTGGATGCACATAAATAAATAATCGCATTTCACATAAAATTACATTTTCTTTGACATAGAATACAATAGTGTACAATAAGTACATCAATTAAGGGATTTTTCAGAAAATAATAAGATTTTTTATTAAATGTTTGCACTTATTTCAGTTTATTTCATAATTATAAAATCTATAATTGATCTCCACCTAGCTACAACATTATAATATGATTTTCGTGATTACTCTATATCATATTCATGCTATCATTCATTCAAAAATCGAATGCTAACATATGGTCGTTGTAATTTTAAAATTAACCTAACCTCTCAGTTCTATGGTAGCGAGAATGTAAATGCGGAGTCAGTTAATAAATAGGAATAAAACCAGTTCTGATAGAGTAGGTATTTTATGGCTTTCAACTATTACAACTTTAAAAAAAAGAGTAGATTTGTTTCCTTTGCCTTGTCGAGTTAAATGCATATACAAGTTAACAAAATTGAGATCACTCGTTATTTAGATTTATTCGAAAAAATTCTAAACAACTAACTCATAACGAAAATCGCCTTAACATATGATTCAAGCACAACCTCAATATTCAAAAATTTAACATTAAAATTCTAACTACTATCTTCTGAAAATCAAAAGCATAATCTTTTGAAAAACTTACTGTGATTTTCTCACTGCGCAATATTGTTGTCCGCCCAGAAAACTGCACCACTGATCACAACTGCACGTCAGAACACCAACAGAAGCGGCTGCTGTCCGCTTGCAACGCACCGTGTTAAATCCTTGGCCGCTCATTTGCACCATCCTGTAGCGAAGCTTGCCAAATTGCTGGATGTCTTGCCTGCTCGGTGTTCGGTAGCAGTGTTTCACGGAGGTTGGGGGGAAGGCGTTTCTGAAAAAAAAAATATTAAAAATCGATAAAGATACAAACCATGTATTTCTTTCGGGAAGCTTGTTGAGCCGCAGACAACTTTTTAATGAACTGCGGTTCCGGCGACATTTTATTGTTGCTCAGTATATCGGTCGCGGCGCAGTAATTAACTGATCTTTGACCTCGTCCGCCAATTCCGTAGTCTTCCAATCCACTTCATACGAATCGAACGTATCCATAATTTAACAAACAAAACATAACAACAAAAAAAAATCAAAACAAAAACACACTTAGACGTTCTACTCGAAAATTGCGTTTTATTACGCATAATTTTAGATCATAAAAGTGATAAATTTAGGATCGAGATGTAATTTTCGCTCTTTTGACATAATTTAGCCCTAGACGCATAAAATATAGATGTAAAATGATGGAAAATTAGAGCTTGTTCGATTTAGATCAAATAATTTTAGGTATTTAAGCGTTTCTGTCTCGTATAAATTTCAAAAATTTTTGGTGTGACAGGTCAAATGGCTTGCCAAACCAGATATTTCTTCGCGAACTTTGACAGTTACATGTGCTTGAAAATATCTGCTACCTTTCCTCTTCCTTTTGCCGTGTAAAACTCCTGTCCCGGATGCTGCTTGTCGTCGGCTTTGACGTAGGTTTCGTCGTCCATTACCATGCAGTCAAATTTTGTCAGCCTCGTCGTGTCCAGCCGCGTTTTGGCCGTCGTATTTTGTTTATCATCGCGATTTGGAGTCACTACCTTCTTGTGAGTCGATAGTCCGGCTCGTTTTTTGGCTCGATGCACGGTTGTAGACGATACACCCAGCTTATTTGCGGCATCTCGGAGAGAGAGGTTAGGGTTTCGCTTGAAACAACCGGCAACTCTCTTTGTCGTCTCAGCGGCTTCCGGTTTTCGATTTCCCCCCGATCCAGACTTCCTGGCTGTCGACAAACGTTCCCCAAACACTTTAATTACATTTGTAACGGATGATTTCGCAACTTTTAGCTATTTTGTCAGCTTTGCGTGCGAGTAGCTCGGATTTTCGCGATGCGTGAGCAAAATTTTGATACGCTGCTTTTCTTCCTTGGACGGCATTTTGACAACTGAAGAGTGAATTCCAAAATCAAAATAGGAGCAACATTCTGCACACACTTTCAAAATGAGGGGTGTTCAGGTTTTTTAAATGCAAAACTGAAAGAAATACGTCAGGTTGATATTGGCCAAATTTAGACCGTATCACCCTTTATATGAGTTTTCTTGAAGTGCGAGCACCTAATTTTTCATTTTAGTTTTTATTGCAAAACTTAACCCTCATTCGCTCTTTAGTGTCAATATGACACTATTGGAAGTTTGGCGGCTTGTAACTCTATTCGGGTGCATCCTTACAAAACAATTCCTTCGAGGATCATCAATAAATTCTAGATTTTTTGAATTTTGCATCATTACTTTTTTTTTGGACGCACCTGAAAGCCCAGGAAAAAAGGCTCGCTAATCCCTTCTTTACACACATATGATAAAAGTAAAATTAAAATTAAATCCAGAAAATTTTTGGCGGACGCTGGCGTTTTTGTCTGTTTCCTCTATATCGTCGGTAGAAATTAGAAAAAGTTAAGTAGGTTCAGCGTTTCTGACGCAGATAGAAAGGAGTGTAGGCAACGTGGAACGCCAAAATACTCAAATGGAACGAACCACCTAATGATTTGGTCGTTTTTGCCGCCCAGTCAAAAAATTCTGTGTTTCGTATTTTGACAATCTAAAAATGCAAAAAAATGTGTCAAATTAGGTCAAATTTTCAATCCTTTTTTCAAAACTTATCTGGCATGACTTAAACGATTTAAATGGTTCATTGATTGAAAAGAACGGTTTTTACACCACTTTTTTTACATTTTTGGTGCCACGATTTTAAACAATTTAAAAAAAAACGCACCTAATGTGCAACGTACAGCTTATAATTTTAGCTTTCTTGGAAATCGAATTAAATCTACAGTCTTTTTCCCAAGTGTTTTTTTTCGGATTTATTATCTTAGACTTTGAATAACGGCAAACTGAAGTGTTATACACCAAGGATTTTTTACGCGGTTTTTTTTACGCGGTTTTTTTTACACGGGTTTCGGGAATTAACACAAATTTTTTACACGGATTTCGCGAATTAACACGGTTTTTGAGAGAAAATATTCCTTTTCAATGGAAAACACTTAGCATCTTATTGAAGTTGGGAAAATCTTAGCTCTGAGACTAAAAACGTGATACATAAAACCAAGGACCTGATACCTGACACATAAGACCTGAGACATTAGAACTGAGACATTAGACTTGAGACCTGAGAAATAATACCTGAGACCTGAGACCTTAGACAAGAGATATGAGACTTGAGATGTGAGACATGAGATATGACACATAAGACATGAGACCTGAGGCATGAGACAAGAGCCATAAAACATCAGACATGAGACTTTAGACCTGAGACATGAGACTTGAGAACTGAGACCTGAGACATGAGACATAAGACATGAGACCTGAGACATGAGACAAAAGCAATGAAACATGAGACCTGAGACATGAGACTTTAGAGCTGAGACATGCTACTAGTGTTAGTGACGCGAGAAATAAGTTTAGCTTCGATTTCAACTTCGGTCTATCGTTTTATGTCTCAAGTCTCTACTCTCAGGTCTAATGTCTCATGTCTTAGGTCTCTTTTCGCAATTAGCACGGTTTTTTACACGGTTTTCGGGAATTAACACGGTTTTTTTACACGTTTTTTTACGCGGTACGTACATATATCAATGTAAAAAAAACCTTACTGTATGTGAATAATGTCGGAGAAACATATTTGAGTTACATTACGAGGTTTTCAAAACTATAAATTTAGTAAAAGTCACTTGAGAAACGAAAAAGATGTAGATGTTGGTTTTAGTCAGGAGCCTAAAATTGACGTCATTTTTGTAATAATTTTTTTTTTTTTTGTTTTTGTCATTTATTTCATCTTTGTCATTTTTGTTATATTTTTTATTTAGTCAATTTTTTATTTCTGACATTTGTTTTTTTTTGGCATTTTTTTTAGTTTAGTTTAGTTTAGTTTAGTTAAAAAACTATTGTAATTTTTGCCATTTATGCCATTTTTGTCATTTTTGTAGTTTTTGTCATTTATGACATTGTTGTTATTTTTTTCTTTTGCCATTTTTGTAATTTTTGTTTTTATTTGTCATTTTTGTATTTTTTTTCGCTTATGTCATTTTTTTCGCTTATGTCATTTTGGTCATTTTTGTCGTTTTTGTCATTTTTGTCATTTTTGTTATTTTTGTCATTTTTGTCATTTTTGTCATTTTTGTCATTTTTGTCATTTTTGTCATTTTTGTCATTTTTGTCATTTTTGTCATTTTTGTCATTTTTGTCATTTTTTTCATTTTTGTCATTTTTGTCATTTTTGTCATTTTTGTCATTTTTGTCATTTTTGTCATTTTTGTCATTTTTGTAATTTTTGTCATTTTTGTCATTTGGTCATTTTTGTCTTTTTTGTCATTTTTGTTTTTTTTTTTTTGTAATTAGTGTCATTTTTGTTATTTTTGGAATTTGTGTCATTTTTGTCATTTTTGTAAATTATGTCAATTTTCATCTTTTTCATTTTTGTAATTTGTGATTTTTTGTTATTTTGTCAGTTTGTAACTTTCGTAATTTTTGTGATTTATGACATTTTTGTGATTTTTGTCTTTTTTGTCATTTTGGGTACTTTTGTCATTTTGGGTGCTTTTGTCATTTTTTATTTGTGTTTTTTTATCATTCTGAAGTTTTTTCTTAATTGTGTAAATGTTTTCCTTTTATTTTTAATTTTTGCTTTTTTTGTCATGTTTGTGATTCGTTCCTCTAATCTTGTTTTTTTTTCTTTTTTATAATTATTGTGATTTTTCCATTTGTGTAATTTTTGTTACATTTATTATTTTGTCATTTTTTTCATTTTAGTAATCTGTGTTTTTTGTCAGTTTTATAACTTTTGTAATTTTTGTCATTTATGACATTTTTATGTTAATTTTTAATTTTTGTTAATTTAGTAATTTTTTTTATTTTTTTTATTTGTGTCTTTTTTTTGTTTTTTACAGTTTTGTTAATTTTTTTTTCTTTTTTGTTTTTCTAGTCATTTTTGTTAGTTGTTTTTTTTTTGCTATTATTATTTTAAAAAATGTGTGTCTTTTTTTGTCATTTCGATGTGTTTTTTTATTTGTGTATTTTTTTTCTTATATTTTTAATTTTTGCTTTTTTGTCAAGTTTGTGATTCGTGTCTTTTATGTAATGTTTTTTTTTAATTTTTAAAATTTTTGTCATTTTTTCATTTGTGTAATTTTTATTATTTTTGTTCGTTTGTGGTTTTTTTGTAATTTGTGTAATTTTTTTCATTATTTCCTTTTATTTTTGTTTTTGTCTGTTTTGTCATTCGTGTCGTGTTGTGTTATTTTTGTGTTTGCTGTTACTGTTGCAATATGTATAATTTTGTCATTTTGGTGAATTTTCTTAAATTTGTCATTATCGTTGTTTTTGTAATTTTTGTAATTGTTGTCATTTGGTCATTTTTGTCAGTTTTGTCATTTTTTTTTTTTTTTGTAATTTGTGTCATTTTTGTTATTTTTGGAATTTGTGTTTTGAAACTTGAATTTTCATATTTCTATACGGTTCTCAAATTTAGAATTTTACATTAAATCCTTAACAGCACCGAAATTAATTTCTGAAATACGATTCAAAATCTGGTTGTGATATTCAATTTTTTTTCCTTGATATTTTTTAATTAGTCCTGGATTTTTGTCAAATTTTCCCGAATATTGACCAAATCGACACAGATAAGTGCGGTAGAACTTCTGGCAATCTTAAGCTAAGTTCACCAGATTTTGATGCAAACTTAAGATTTCAACCATCGATAAAAGTATGTTTCCTATTTTGGTGCTAAAGGATTCTGAGAGGAGAGAATTCCATGTCTACCTTTGTAGTCAATAGTTGTTAAGCTTATCGCTGAAGTCAAAATAAAGACAGATATACTTTTGAAGTCCAAGCAACAGGTTGTGTCTTTCTTGGCTCCTCTGACCTGAGACGTCCGAATATCACTCCCAGCTCTAGGGTGATTGACCCCGTAGCAAGTGTGGCAATACTGAAGGTCACTGACGTGATAGATTTTTCATAGAAATCCTAATCATCATTTGAATGATATTAGTATGTATTTTCAAAAACGTCTATTTAACACTTAAAACTAGTTTAACGAGAAAAACGAACTGAAAAATGAATAATCAAATAGTATTTAAAAATAATAAGTATTTTCAATTTTTTTCTAAATTCATACATTGTTTGAGCAAAAATGTCATAGAAAAAAAAATAGGCCACCGAACGCCCTCTCCTTCTCTGGGTCAGTTCTTCCTACGGTCCTATAGTAAGTTGTAATGGAATAATTGATTCAATTGTAAATATGATAGATTCAACTACAATCGTATGATTTATTTCTGGCATTCGAATATAAATAAAATAGATTCAATTATACATTTCTGATTAACCTCTCACATTGATCTATAAATATGATAGATTCAACTATAAATTTCTGATTGTTTCAACTGTAAATATGATTCGTTCAACTACAATTGTATGACTGATTCTTGACATTGAACTATAGATACAATAAATTCTACTATGCTTTTATGGTTTTTTGTGTGAAACTCGGATAATTTTATACACATACAAGATTCAACCAACATTTGAGTATATTGCCCATGAGCGTAGTAACTTTTCGACCGAAAAATTGGACACTCCTCAGTATGATGTTTTTGTCAAAAGTAAGGGCTCAATCTTCTAAATTAGCGATATTATTTCTTTCGTATCTCTGTTATCAAACAATGTATTGATTATCTGGAAGCTGGTTTAGAAGCTTATGATTTGAACTTGCTTTCTGGATATTAAGTTATTCTGTAATGTTTTGACATATTTTTTTTCTTAATCTATTTTTGAATAGTAATTGGTACAAATTTTACCGCCACATGGCGAAAACTTTTGACCAGATCGTCAATGCCTGAAAATACCATCGAATTGATGGGGTTAAATTCTATGAAGTGCGGCGGTAAAAATCGGCGTGCTGGAAATTTAGTGTTGTCTGATGAGAGATTCAGAAAAAATACGTTATGGCTTTCAAATTCAATTTGGCTTTATTTTCTTAATCCATTATCCTGCCTGTCAACACAAAATATTGAATCACACCAATACATCCGCTTTGACCTTAACATTGACCGAACGCTGAGGAAGTTTCTGTTATATAACCGCGATCGTTTCGAATGTTTTGCGCTGAAAGATGTTTTTCTCATTTTTTTCTGCGGGGCTGTGAAAGATGATCAAATCCATTTCTACTTCCCAGCAAACATATGTGGTACGACCTATCTATTTAGTGAATTTACATTTGGTTTTGGTCACACATACACCAGACAACAAAAACGCCTCTGTGAAATGGTTAAATTTTTCATTTTCCGTCATCCATTTTCCCGGCCGGCTCAACTCAGCGCGTCTCGCTCCACTCACTCGGGGTGCGCGCAAAACGGGAAAGTTCAAATTATCAAGTTTTATTATTAGAGCCAACCATTTGGTAATGCGAGGTTTTTTTTCCTACTTCTCAGTGTCCATCTGCTCATTTTTGTTTTTATTGCCATGTAGTTTAGGACGAAAATTTGAATAAATCTCTCTAGAACAATTTAGCGTCCGATTTTTTTTTGTCTCTTGAAACCAAAAAAAAAACTAAATGCGTTCTGCATTTGAAAGGGTAAAATGTTGATCTTTAAACATTTCCTTGAAAATCTTTACAAAGTTATTGAACCGCACAATTCGAGTTTCCGTGAAAGAGTTTCACATTCGCCAAAACATTTCTTATCCCGAAAAAAAAAACCGATAGATATATGATCACATTCCTATTTTTTTCGTCTTTGTTTACAAAATTGAGATTTTTTCTTCTCTGTGTTAAGTAAATAGTACCGAGATTTACGACTGTGGGCAGCATTTTGACAAGCATAAACAAGATTATTATTTGGTAATTCATTAGGATTAGTCAATGCGGCAGTTGAAGCTTGCAAAATTATCTTGTGGAGGATTGTTACTACAATTTGGGCGTCGTTTTCATGCACTTTAAACTGAATTGTACTTCCAAAATATTCAAAATTTTTGTTTTTTTCAACTTTAACTCTGAAATCAGAAGTACATTATTATAGCACTATGATTTTTTTTAAATATTTTAAAATACAGTTTGAAATCACTGAATTTGAATATATTTAATTTTTGTAGCTTTTTTAAATGATTTTTTTTTCATGGGTATTTCATTAATAGTTGAGTTGATATAATTTTTGAATGGTTCTTTTTGTGATCTATTCAAATTTTAATTCTATTAAATTTATGTCGATTCGGTTGCTTTTATCATCTTTGTAATTTTCGAAATCATTGTCATATGTCATCATCATTTTCGTCATTCGGTTTTTGTTTAAATTCAATTCATTTTTACAATTCTGTTCGGTCAATTTGGCATTCTTTTTGCCATTCTTTATCATTTTGAAAATTTTATCATTATTTTTTTCAGTTTGTCAGTTTCTCTCACTTCTTTTTTTTATCATTTTTGTAAATTTTGTCGTTTTGGAAATTTTTGTTATTTTTTCATTTTTTTTCAAATTGGTAAATTTTGATTTTTTTTGTAATTTTTGTCATTTTTATATTTTGCAATTATATTTTGGTATTAACAACATTTTTTGTATTTTTGTCATTCTTGTCTTAATTGTTATTTTGAGCATTTTTGTCATTTGTGCCTTTTTTTTCTTATCTTTTCTTTTTTTCTTTTTTTTCTCTCTTTTTTAAATTGTGTCATTTTCAGTTATTTTTATCATTTTTATCGTTTTGGCCATTTGTGTCATTACTTTCTTTATTTTTTGCATCATTTCTGCCATTTTTTTATTTTAAAATGTTGTTATTTTTGTCATTTGTGTGGTATTTTTTTTGCTGCCATATTTGTTTTTTTGGTCATATTTGTCATATTTGTTATTTTTCTCATGTATGTGATTTGTATCTTTTCTTGTGATTTTTGTCATTTGTGTCATTTATTCAATTTTTGTCATTTTTGTGACTTGGTGCCTTTTTCGTTATTTTTGTGATTTTTGTCATTATTGCTTTTTTTTTATTTTTTTTTTATTTTGTCATTTTTATATTTATGGGCACTTTTGGCATTTTTGTCAATTTTTTCATTTTTTTATTTTTTTTTTGTCATTTTTGTTATTTTTTTCATTTTTTTTTGTCATTTATATCAGCTTAGTCATTTTTGTTATATTTTTTATATAGTCATTTTTTATTTTTGTCATTTGTGTTTTATCAGTTTTGAAACTATTGTGAATTGTTGCCATTTATGATTTTTTTTTAATTTTTGTAATTTTTATCATGTAGGACATTGTTGTCAATTTTTCTACTTAAATTATTTTTTGATATTTGTCGTTTTTGTCATTTTTGTCATATTTGTCATTTTTGTCATTTTTATTTTAAGTCATATTTGTCATTTTGGTCATTTTTGTCATTACTGTCATTTTTGTCATTTTGGTCATTTTGGTCAATTTGGGCATTTTGGACATTTTGGACATTTTTGTCATTTTCGTCATTATGGTCATTTTTGTCATTTTTTCCTTTTTGTCATTTTTGTAATTTTTGTCATTTTTTCCTTTTTGTCATTTTTGTCATATTTGTCATTTTTTTCGTTTTTGTCATTTTTTTTTCGTTTTTGTCATTTTTGTCATTCTAGTCATCTTGGTCATTTTTGTCATTTTGGTCATTTTTATCATTTTTGTTATTTTCGTCATTTTTGTCATTTTTGTCATTGTTGTCATTTTTGTAATTTTTGTAATTTTTGTAATTTTTGTAATTTTTGTAATTTTTGTAATTTTTGTAATTTTTGTAATTTTTGTAATTTTTGTAATTTTTGTAATTTTTGTAATTTTTGTAATTTTTGTAATTTTTGTAATTTTTGTAATTTTTGTAATTTTTGTAATTTTTGTAATTTTTGTAATTTTTGTAATTTTTGTAATTTTTGTAATTTTTGTAATTTTTGTAATTTTTGTAATTTTTGTAAGTTATGTCATTTTTGTCATTTTTGTCATATTTGTCATTTTTGTCATTTTTGTCATTTTTGTCATTCTTGTCATTTTTGTCATTTTTTTTTATTTTTGTCATTTTTGTCATTTTTGTCATTTTTGTCATTTTTGTCATTTTTGTCAGTTTTGTCATTTTTGTCATTTTTGTCATTTTTGTCATTTTTGTCATTTTTGTCATTTTTGTCATTTTTGTCATTTTTGTCATTTTTGTCATTTTTGTCATTTTTGTCATTTTTGTCATTTTTGTCATTTTTGTCAGTTTTGTCATTTTTGTCACTTTTGTCATTTTTGTCATTTTTGTCATTTTTGTCATTTTTGTCATTTTTGTCATTTTTGTCATTTTTGTCATTTTTGTCATTTTTGTCATTTTTGTCATTTTTGTCATTTTTGTCATTTTTGTCATTTTTGTCATTTTAGTCATTTTAGTCATTTTAGTCATTTTTGTCATTTTTGTCATTTTTGTCATTTTTGTCATTTTTGTCATTTTTGTCATTTTTGTCATTTTTGTCATTTTTGTCATTTTTATCATTTTTGTCATTTTTGTCATTTTTGTCATTTTTGTCATTTTTGTCATTTTTGTCATTTTTGTCATTTTTGTCATTTTTGTCATTTTTGTCATTTTTGTCATTTTTGTCATTTTTGTCATTTTTGTCATTTTTGTCATTTTTGTCATTTTTGTCATTTTTGTCATTTTTGTCATTTTTGTCATTTTTGTCATTTTTGTCATTTTTGTCATTTTTGTCATTTTTGTCATTTTTGTCATTTTTGTCATTTTTGTCATTTTTGTCATTTTTGTCATTTTTGTCATATTTGTCATTTTTGCCATTTTTGTCATTTTTGCCTTTTTTGTCATTTTTGTCATTTTTGTCATTTTTGTCATTTTTGTCATTTTTGCCATTTTGTCACTTTGTCGTTTTTGTCATTTTTGCCAATTTTGTCTTTTTGCCATTATTGTCATTTTTGTTATTTTCGTCATTTTTGTCATTTTTGTTATTTTCGTCATTTTTGTCATATTCGTCATTTTTGTCATTTTTGTCATTTTTGTCATTTTCGTCATTTTTGTAAATTTTGTCATTTTTGTCATTTTTGTCATTTTTGTCATTTTTGTCATTTTTGTCATTTTTGTCATTTTGTCATTTTTGTCATTTTTGTCATTTTTGTCATTTTTGTCATTTTTGTCATTTTTGTCATTTTTGTCATTTTTGTCATTTTTGTTATTTTTGTCATTTTTGTCATTTTTGTCATTTTTGTCATTTTTGTCATTTTTGTCATTTTTGTCATTTTTGTCATTTTTGTCATTTTTGTCATTTTTGTCATTTTTGTCATTTTTGTCATTTTTGTCATTTTTGTCATTTTTGTCATTTTTGTCATTTTTGTCATTTTTGTCATTTTTGTCATTTTTGTGATTTTTGTCATTTTTGTCATTTTTGTCATTTTTGTCATTTTTGTCATTTTTGTCATTTTTGTCATTTTTGTCATTTTTGTCATTTTTGTCATTTTTGTCATTTTTGTCATTTTTGTCATTTTTGTCATTTTTGTCATTTTTGTCATTTTTGTCACTTTTTTCATTTTTGTCATTTTTGTCATTTTTGTCATTTTTGTCATTTTTGTCATTTTTGTCATTTTTGTCATTTTTGTCATTTTTGTCATTTTTGTCATTTTTGTCATTTTTGTCATTTTTGTCATTTTTGTCATTTTTGTCATTTTTGTCATTTTTGTCATTTTTGTCATTTTTGTCATTTTTGTCATTTTTGTAATTTTTGTCATTTTTGTCATTTTTGTCATTTTTGTCATTTTTGTCATTTTTGTCATTTTTGTCATTTTTGTCATTTTTGTCATTTTTGTCACTTTTTTCATTTTTGTCATTTTTGCTATTTTTGTCATTTTTATCAATTATGGCATTTTTCATCTTTGTCATTTTTGTGATATTTTTTTCATTTTCATAACTTGTGTTTTTTTGTCATTTTGTCAGTTTTGTAACTTTCGTAATTTTTTTCATTTATTACTTTTTTGATTATTTAGTGATTTTTTTTCTTTTCTTGTTATTTACACATTTTTGTGAGTTTTTTATCTTGTTTTTTTTTTCATTTTTATAATTATTGTGAATTTTCCTTTTTTTAAATTTTTGTTACATTTATTATTTTGTCATTTTTTACTAAAATATCTGGATTTATTTTGTCAGTTTTATAACTTTTGTAATATTTATAATTTTTGTCATTTATGACATTTTTATGTTAATTTTTCATTTTTGTTAAATTAGTAATTTTTTTTCATTTTTGTAATTTTTTTATTTGTGTCTTTTTGTTGGTTTTTTTTTACATTTTTGTTAATTTATTTTTTTTTCTTTTTTGTTTTTCTAGTCATTTTTGTCATTTTATTGTGATTTTCGTCTTTTTTGTCATTTTGGGTACTTTTGTCATTTTTTATTTGTGTTTTTTTGTCATTCTGATGTTTTTCTTAATTGTGTAAATTTTTTCCTTCTATTTTCAATTTTTGCTATTTTTGTCATGTTTGTGATTCGTTCCTTCAATCTTGTTTTTTATTTTCATTTTTATAATTATTGTGATTTTTCCATTTGTGTAATTTTTGTTACATTTATTATTTTGTCATTTTTTCCATTTTAATAATTTGTTTTTTTTTGTGAATTTTGTAACTTGTGTAATTTTTATGATTTTTGTAATTTATATACATTTTTGTGTTATTTTTTTCATTTTTGTTAATTTATAATTTTTTTTTTCTTTTTTGTTATTTGTGTCTTTTTTTGTTTGTTTACAGTTTTCTTAATTTAGTAAAATTTTGTTTTTTGTTATCCTAGTCATTTTTGTGTCATTTTTTCTATTTGTTTTTTTTTTTTTATTTGTGTCTTTTTTGTCATTTCGATGTTTTTTCTTACTTGTGTAATTTTTTTTCTTTTATTTTTTATTTTTGCTTTTCTTGTCATGTTTGTGATTCGTGTCTTTTATGTCTTTTTTTATAATTTTTGTCATTTTTTCATTTGTGTTTTTTTATTATTTTTGTTAGTTTGTGCTTTTTTGTAATTTGTGTAGTTTTTTTCATTATTTCCTTTTATTGTTGTTTTTGTCATTTTTGTCATTCTTGTCATGTTGTGTTATTTTTGTGTTTGCTGTTACTGTTGGAATATGTATAATTTTGTCAATTTTGTAAATTTTCATAATTTCGTCATTTTTTTCAATGTTTATTTTTTTTTCGTATTAGTTATTTTTGTCAAACTTGTTATTTTGTCGTTTTTTTTTTCTAATTTTTTCATTTTTTTACATTTCTGTAATTACAAAACTTTAAATTTTCGTTAATGTTAAAAAAAAATGCATTCATGTTGTTAAGCCATTTTTGTCTTCCATTTTATGTAAATTTCGCAAATTTGGAATTTTTCGATTTTTGATTTTTTCAAATCATATTTTATGCACATTTTCATTCCAATCAATTGAGAAAAAAAAACTTTAATTAATGCTCACATAATTATCACGTGAACGTATTGTTCTCCGATTTTAAAATCGTGAACTATTCTAACACTCGAAGAGATAGCTAAGTATGTTGTCTGAACTGCGCATGATTGGTTTAATCTGAGGAGGACGCTTTGCGCGATAAAAAGAAAGCTTTTCGATTCTATGATGTGAAGACTACATCTAGGGTACTGCTTTGCAGCGCTGCTGCTATAATTTTAAGCTCATGGATGATACTTTTTCTCTGGTCATGATGGAAATGCAGCAATATGGATATTGAAAATGTTGTTAGTGCATAATCCATAAACATTAACCATGAAGGCGATGTTTAAGATACAGTTTAAGAATAATGAATCGCTTAAAATGAACTGTTGTTAGTCAGTTTTCAACAACATCCAGTATCAGTCACCATTAGAAAAAAAAATTAAACACTTACCTGACTTCGTCAACGGCCAGTGAAAAATACCACAGAGCGAACATTATGGCGGTAGAAGGGACGAGAATATATTTGAGTATAAATTCACTGCAAAGGAAAAAGAAAAAATGAATCAATAGTAGGTAAGCGATAAGCAAAACTGTTATCAGGAGTTTTAAAACAGATTTTTTCTAAACATATTTCTGTGCCGTCAATATTTCAACTAAAACCTTTAACCAATCAATAATGCATGGGAGGTAGAAACACGATATGGCAGCTAATAAATCAACCTCGAATCCCTCTAGTAAAGTAAGAATGTGGGTTGCAGACGACTAAAATTAAAAGAAAAAAAGGAGTGGTACTTGGGTGGCGTCGTTCAGTCTAGCTGGGCCGGACTTTTCCTGGAAGGAGTAGGGAAGACTAAAGGAGCAACTGATAATCGATGGTACCAAACAAGTGGATCCAACCATAGAAAAAAAAAACATATTTCATGGTTGGTTACAAGTAGAAAACGATTTAGGCTCAACGATACCTTATATTATCGAACATTGTGTCACCTTCTGGCATATCTATGTTGGATAAAATTTGCTCGATTAAAAAAAAGTCTACTGTGTGTATTAGACTGCCCAAATTTGTATGGGAAATTCAAAACACGTGAAATGTTATGCGCTGCAGGCTGAAATTGATCCTAGGCCTAGTACAAAATCTCATGCCAAATTTGGGCGAGATCGGATCACGGGAAGGGGTCGCTCAACGAGCCTGAAGTTTGTATGGTATTTTGAGACATTTTATTCGGAAGAAACGAGAAAAACCAGTTTTTCATCAATAACTTTGGTTCACGTCCGCCGATTTCTTTCAAAAATGGGTTTTCTTAAAGCCTAACTATGAAAAATATTTCATCCGAAGACTGCATTTCGATAAGAGTTAAGATAAAAAAGTTATAAGGCTTGAAAAATGGGCTAACTTTTTTAACGGTGGTTTTCATCACTATTAATGAGACGTCAATATGTTCGACCGCCTCGACTCATTTACAGTGATAAATACCTTCTTTAAAAAAGTTAGCCGATTTTTGAAGCCTAATAACTTTTTTATCTTAACTCTAATCGAAATGCAGTCTTCGGATGGAATATTTTTCATAATTCAGGCTTTAAGAAAACCCGTTTTTGAAAGAAATCGGCCGACGGGAACCAAAGTTATTGATAAAAGACTGGTTTTTCATGTTTCTCCCGAACAAAATGTCTCAAAATCCCATACAAACTTCAGGCTCGTTGAGCGACCCCTTCCCGTGAAATCGGAATCTGGCCCAAATTTGGCATGCGTTTTTGTACTAGGCCTAGGATCAATTTTAGCCTGCAGCGCATAACATTTCACAGGTTTTAAATTTCCTATACAAATTTGGGGCAGTCTAGTGTACAAACGATTTAGACGAAATTCGTACTCCAACAGGTTTTATAAACAATTGCGAGCTATTTTTTTTTATGAAAACACCCTTTTATTGATAAAAAAAATATAAAGAATGATCCTACGCACCGCACTATAGAATTGAAAAATTTCAATTGGATTTTGATTAGCGGTTTAAAAAAGATTGCTAAATTTTTAAACGCGTTTTTCTCGAAACGTCATAAATGAACATAGACCCTTTTCATTTATTTGTTTATTATCTTGATATCATCTGACAAAGGTGGGTGTCCCGATAGGAAATTTGACAGTTGAAAAGTTTCGCCGTTCACATATTTAGTTGGGTGCCGATTTAGTCTGGCTACGAATCACCCTACTAAATCAATGACCCTATTTGGCATGCCGATTAATCGGGCTACGCTTGAATATGAAATAGGTGCCATACTAAATCGGCTGATGAGTAGGCTCACACAATTACGCATGATTTGGTAGCACAATAAGTTGATCGACGTAATCGGGGGGGATCGGTCAATTTAGTAGGTTTTCGTAGGACTCTATTTAGTTGGCAAACTTTAGGCCTATTTAGTATGGAATGGTCATAACTGAATTAGTTGTGTTGTGTGATGGAGTTCATCGAAGGAAAAGCTTGGCCTACGATAGCACAGAAGACTTCGTCAATACTCATCAGCAGTTTGTTCGAGTGGCGAGCGGGTTTCTATCGGTTCCGTCGTGACGACGTCAATCTGACCAAGTTTCCGGACGTTTGCTGGGCATCCCTTAAGCCGTAATCGAAGGTGTTCATGATTCCGATGGAGGCATCGCTGACGACGCCCTCTCCGTGGGCCAGTTTCTGGATGAGGTGCCGGAGGTGAGTTGATGGAATAAAAAATTTATTTTGGAAATTAGTTTCTCTTATTTCAATAGAAAAACATTCAGCTCTCGAAATCCGTTTGTACCGGTTGGGTGGAGGAGCTTAAACGGATTTCCACCTTCAGGTGCGAGCTGCTGTTGAGTCAGAAGTTTACGGAAGCCTTGGTAGATCGTTGGAGTTTTGCAGTGTTTGGATGGCAAGCTTCTCCACAGGACAGGTCGTTTCCCGACCGACTACTGTAGGATGCTAGGTTCAAAGATTCCGGCATTCTCATTGCTGAATGAGCTAGTTTGCAGGTTCGTGCCTCCACCATCAGGCTTCCTGCCAAAAATTTACTTCGCTAACCACCTGGAGACAGTTTTACTACAGAAAAATAAAAATACCTCTACTGGACATGCTCCGAGATACTAAAATGAACCATTTACATAAATCGCCCTGTTTAGTCGAATGGTACTTTTGCGGTCAATCAATCCGGCTATTTAGTCGGATTGAGTTGGGTGGTAGGAAAAAAAATCAATTTTTGAGGTCAATCAATCCGGCTATTTAGTACGATTGGGTAGGGTGGTAGGAAAAAAATCGATGCTGGCGGTCAATCAATTCAGCTATTTAGTCGGATTGCGTAGGGTGGTAGAGAGAAAAATCAATTTTAACGGTCAATCAATCCGGCTATTTAGTACGAATTGGTAGGGTGGTAGAAAAACAATCGATTTTTGTGGTCAATCAATTCTGCTATTTAGTCGGATTGAGTTGGGTGGTACAAAGAAAAATCTATTTTTGCTGTCAATCAATCCGGCTATTTAGTACGATTGGGTAGGGTGGTAGGAAAAACAATCGATTTTTGAGGCCAATCAATTCTGCTATTTATCCGGATTGAGTCGGGTGATTAATACTAAATAGCTCGTTTGATACCCCTATTAAATAGCTGAACGTCGAAAATCTCATCAACTTTATCGCCCTACTAATCAGGCGATTAAGTCGGTTCCTACACAATCATGCTACTCATCACCCTATTTGATAGGCCTACGAAATCGGCTTATTAATCGGCTGATGCCCAGCAAAAACTCCCATAAGCAACGTTGCAACAATAGGCCGATTAGTATGATCGAAAATCGGCCGACGTACCCTTCGCGACCCGACTAAGTATGGTGAATAGTAGGGTGTATTTCCTATCGGGGTCTGAATGAATAAAACTGAAATCTAGGTTTACATAAATCGTTTGCTAGTTTCTTAATCGTTCACTCATGTTATGCTCAATCCGTTGTTTGAAAGTTGCAATGGACACATTAAAATCGAATAGGGTATAATAACGGAGGAAGCATATTTTTGCGGGACTGCCATAGCGCATACTTCTTGGTTCCAATGAGAGCCAGTTTCGACTACGAAGGGTTCGTTCTGTTACAACGGGAAAGCAGCCAACAGCAGTCAATTTCATTTCTCAAGATATTTGCCACGAACAGTGATCGACCAATGGAAGCACATCGTTGTGGATAAGGCGGTAGATTTAACGGGTTTTCCCAAGGTAGTTCACGGAGAGCATACCGCACAAATCGCCGTTGAATTCCTTCGAAACGCGCAATCCACATAGCCTCAAACGGCCACCACACCAGATTCGCAGATTTCAATATTGAACGCACCAGTCAGCAATATAAAGCTCGCAGGCAGACGGGATCAGTGAATTCTGTACTAAGGCGTATAATAAATCCCAGCATCCTGTTGGCCTTCTCGAGTACCACAGAGTAATGGGGCTTGAAAGTTATATGACGGTCAAATAAAACTCCAAGATCCTTTATCTGAAACCACACGTTGCAGCGACTCACCCAGTATGCTGTATTCATATATGGATGTTTTCTCCGACCGAATGTAATAACACAACACTTAGCAACGCTTAAAACCAGTAAATTATCAGCACAACAGTTCACAACCATGTCCAGGAAGCCTTGTAACTCGTAACAATCAGCTAAACTGTTTATGAACAAAAAAAACAGGAGAACTCCACAGCCAATAAGAAGCAAATTAATGTCATTACAGAACATTGTAAACAACAGAGGGCCCAAGTTGCTGCCTTGTGGAACCCCAGACTTTGGAATAAAATCAGGAGATTCTGCAGAACCTATTCTCACAGCTAAACGGCGATTCGTAAGATAACTTTTTATCCAAGCACATAGTCGTTCGAAACATCCCAAACGTTGCAATTTCTTCAGGAGAATATCGTGATTCACTGAATCGAATGCAGCCGAAATATCAGTATAAATTGCATCAATTGCTTTCCACCATCCATTTGTGATATGCAATATGATGAAGAAACTGTCAAATTCGTGGTAACCGAACGTTTAGGGAAAAATCCGTGCTGATTTTCGGAGATCCAGTTCCGACAAGCTGAGAAAACAACATCGTTTACGATCCTCTCTAATACCTTCGAACAGGCAGCTAGTGATGTGACACCACGGTAGTTGAGAATATTTAGCTTATCACCTTTTTTATAAACTGGGCTCATAAACGATCTTTTCCAGAGGTCGGGGAATTTTTGCTGTTCTAGGGACCGGATAAAGATGTGAGTAAGTGGTTTCACTAAAAGAGTACGACACTTCTTAAGAACGCACGCCGGAATTCCATCCTGTCCGGCTGATGTAGTATACTTCAGTTTACCGATGGCTTCAAGAACCATTTCCTCGCTTATAGAAAAAAACATCCAGATCCAGCACATCTATGGGCAACCGTGTGACGGCTGCGAAAATTTGATCAGCAGTTGGCGATAGATCAGAGAAAACACTGGAGAAGTGCATCGCGAAGAGGTTACATTTTTCGGCAGGAGACGTGGCAATTCTGCCATTTGGTTGGAGTACCGCAGGCAGATCGGATTCCTTCCGCGTGAGTTGACGAATTTCCAGAACTTTTTCGGATTCCGGCGAAGCTCTCTTTGCGTACGAGCAACATAACGTTTATAGCAAAAACGGTTGTAACTGCGATATTTTCTTGTAGCAGCGTTCAATTTCATTTTAGTGAAAGGGCACCTGGAGCTAGTGAACTTTCTAAGTAATATAGAACGTAACTGTTTTAACCGCTTTAGGCGTCCATTACTCCAGGGAGGTCGAAGAGGAGGTCGCACCAAGGGTACCGAGTTGTTAAAAACATCGTCCAAAATTGAGCAAAAAACGCTCACGGCAATATCAACGTCCGTACAATTGAGGAAATCCGTCGAATCGATTTCAGAAAAAACTCGATTCATTGTGCCAAAATCTGCTCGATTGAAGTTGCGAGCTGAAGTATCGAACGCTTCATCAAAAACGATAGGGTTTGGAAAAGAGATATCAAAATTGAACGGAGGATGGTACATGCCAATCGGAACAACGACATCGATGGCCTCAGTGTCCGAGCTAATTTAGATAGATTCGTCCGTAAAAACCAAATCCAGCGTTCGGTTTTGAGAATTGCGTAGAGAGTTTCTTTGATTCATTCCATTCAGTTGCATTCCATCCAGTAGAGTCTATCACCATATTGTTACTGTCACCACGAATCCACATCAATTGCGGTTGGCCGAAGTCACCGAGAAGAATAACGCTGCACGAAGGATGTTGCAATCTAACTTCAGATAAGCTATCAACATGCAGATCGATAATTGATCCATCCTGACTTTTTTCCGGTGGAATATATGCTGTACCAATTAAAAACGAGCTATGAGCATGAGAAGCTTTCACCCACAAAGCCTCTATGCAATTGGTATTAGTCAAAGTAACCAATGATGCGCTGAGCTTGTTTAACACCGCTATAAGAACTCCACCACCCCCCTTTAAGACGACTATTGACACTACTTCTGTCGTTATGCTAACGAAGAGCAAAGGCGATGACAGTTCGATTGAAATTTTCATCTCAACACACATCCGAGATATGAATGGTTGTCCTCGTTTCCCTATGGTCTCTCCTCCGTAAACATCTTCTTTTATAAACGATGGTTCCTTTTGATTGATAAATGCTCGATTTATGCTAAAAAAAGCTGTATGGGAACTCCCCTTCATACTTTCTCCTTCCCTTCCTCCACTACTTGAAGAAGGTAGGCGTTTTTAATAATCATACCCATTTTTCGTGTACTAAAAACCCTCCATTTGTTAGATAATTCTATCCTTTTCCCTTCCTATATTTCCGAGAAGAAGGGATAGGTCTCAACTATTCATAGAAATATTCCTCGTATTCCATTTGCTTAAATACCTACCGCTCGATTGAAAGGAGGGAGTGGTTTCACATAATCATAAAAACAGTCATCGAAACCAAATATTCTCTCATGCCAAATTTTATTCCATTTGCTCGACTAGTTCTCAAATAACGCCATAAATTGTGAGGGAGTCCCCATCCCCTCTTCTATCACCCAATTGAAGGAGGGATGTGTATCAAATATTTATTGAACTATTTCTCGTACTCAATAACCCTCCCATGCCAAATTTGCTACCATTTGTTTGATCGGTTGTTGAGTTATGCGAACATTTGTCTTTTGTTTGGGAGGCCCCCTCCACACTTTCTGTGAGAGGAAGGGGTCCAAAACTATTATAAGCACCTTCCCCGGCCTCTAATACCCCCACCTGCAGGTTACACGCCAAACCTGTTCAGTAGTTTCCGAGTCAATAGGGAATAGACAGACAGATAGATCCAGTCAACTTATCAGCTTTCTTCTGGATTCCGAATTTCGATTTTGTATGGAAGAAGACATTTTTGCATATTATTTCATAAAAAAATGAAATAATCTTGAAATAAAGTTTCTCTTTAAATTATTATTTTTGTCCATTCTGGAACTTCATTTTTTTCTAACACAAAATAAGTTATAAGATAAAAAGATTAAAAGATATAATCATTTGAAAATCAAAATTAAACATCCAATGAAAAGCATTGAAAAATGAAATACTTTGAAAGAATTATTATCAAGATTCTATGAAGAAACAAATTTATTGGCTATGCAAAGCAGCTTTTTGCTATTTTTTACTATTTTTATTGCTGCTTAAAACTTATATAATTTAGCCAATCTAAGAAAATGATAGCTTAAAATATCTATTATGTTTAACATTAATTTTGACTGATTTTTAATAAAAATAAAAAATAAAATGACAAAAAAAAAACCGATCGATTTTGGCACCAAAAAATATACGGGCCTGTTGCCAAAATCAAACAGGGTGTTAATGTTAGAATATATTTAGTTTTTGAATTTTCCAAAATTTGTATAGCTTTTTCTTGGATTAAAAACAACCAAAAAAGTTATGGGGGTATAAAAATCTATAAATTTGAAATTTCTATACAAAGCTTGGTTACATAAAACTAAAAGTCAAAAATTATATTTTATTGTTTGGAAGAGAATCATGTCCACTGACTTTGATTTATTTTTCGTTTCATGATTTGAAAGAATGGAATTTAAAGTTGCTTCCAATATAAAATGTTGAACAAAATCAATTTAAAAACTTAAACTTTAATTAGGTCCACAAAATAATCAAGCGAACAAACAGACAGTGAACACTACAGGAAGATTCAAGTTTCGAGCAGGCACCTCGAAATCGAAACTGGATCCGGCCATAAAAGGAATAAGCACGACTGTTTCTTGCCAAGCGAGTCAACTAAGTACCTTCAATATGCCCATGAACTGATGAGCCTTCAATTTTCTTAACGCATCGTTTTCAAGTTTATAATATGGTTATTTAAAGGTGTTACGTAAGTGATTTCTGGGGTTAAACTTCCCATGACTTCCACCTGTTCAAATGAGTAGGTAGCAGGAATCAATAAACTTTCATCACAGTTGAATAATATTGTTTCTATTTTTTGAATACTAATTTTGAACAATTTTTAATAATTGAAATATTTAAATTGGAAATAGTTTTTTTTAAAAGAAAATCCCCAATGATACACCGTTCCCTTAAAGGTCAAATGTTCTTGAAAAGGTACACCGAAAATACGAGAATCAGTATCAGCTGCTGGAACCGCAACCGCAGAAACAGAATGATAAAAATGCTAAACCTCTGTTGCAGTAAATCGCAGCGGCGGGTTCGTCATGCTTGGAAGATTGGCTTTCTGGAATTCATTCCAGTCATTTCCAGTTCCAGTCAGTCAAGGCATCTCAACGCTAATCATCTCAACGTGATGAATTAATTTCGAAACTGTTTCGCTGATACCGAAAGGTGTACTCCTTTTCTACGTGTCTACGTGCGAAAGAACACGACTCGTTAGGATTTGAGTGATTGTTTTGGGCTTTTTTTTTCTTCATTTCTCTCTCAGCGCGTTATTAGAAGGAAGGAAAAATCTCGAGGAAACCCATTGCCAAAAAATGATTTTGCGACGCTGCTATCTCAAGAGTCAGCGAAAAGTCGTCGTCTTTCGGTCACATGTTTCTTCGCAACTAAACGAAAAGAAACATGTGAAAATGCTATATGGGTCATATTTTTTCGTATCTCTTTGGGTCGGCCGCCGGTGACCAATATCTATTTTCGATGCACTTGTTTCTTCCCTTGCGCCAAAACGGCGGCGGCAGCGTCTGCAAAACCACCTCACAGAACCTGTGATGTAATCACGACCCCATCGCAGCACCGGAGAAGAGAACGACCAGAAAAGAGATCCATGATATCATCACCTTTGTCCAAAATTGCGATAACCTTCCAAGAATTTGACGACACTTTTCCGGAAAAAATGGGTTTAACATTCTCTCCCGATATGATTAATGTTTCTCAACCATACACCGTATCGCCGTCAGGATACTCACATAGATTTCGAGAAAATTTTTGTAATCTCTTCTCCCCTTAGTCACTAACTAGTTAGAAAGATATTCAAAAATGTTATCACTCCGTTACGACCGCGAACCCGAATTTCTATCAGAAATAAGCACAAATTGAACCGTATCCTGATCCTTAAGCAGCAAGCTTCACGGTAGTTTTTCACGTGTTGACACCCAACTATTTGCCACTCGGAAAATCGAACGTTCCAATTCAGGCTGCCAATTTAGACCGACTCACAACATCCAGCTACGGAACACCAACACACTAGCACCGAAAGTCAAACCTCACCTCAGGAGAAGGAACACTACGAGTGGATGATGTTGATGGGTGGTTCAACAACACACAACGCGCTCTTGGGGGAGAAGGGAGGTCGCTCTCACGAAATAGGTAGTTTGTGTTGAATTTTTTTCTCTTTCGAGAAGCAAGAAAAAAATTTCGCTCTACGATAAAACGGAACGCCACCCTATAACCACCCCATACGGTGTATGATTATTATTACTGAGTAGATATGACAGGCCTACTCGCCACCAGTCATCCGAGGGTGTGTTGATTTTTATATTTTCAATATTTTCACTTTTGTTGAGAAATCTAATGTTTCCCCAAAAAAAAAAGAAATTCTCGAAGCGGTTATTGGATATTCCAAATTTTAATCCATTTCAAAGATCCAAGGCATCTCCGAAATAAGAACTGTAGTACCACAGGGGTGCATGTTGAGTCCACTTTTGTTCAACTTCCCATTTGCGGTTAGTTAAGTTGAGAAAGAGCAGCTAAACAATTCGTAACTTGTTTTGCAAAATTTCGTATTTCCACGCGGTTTTAATCGAGACAATCAACAGCATTTATAACTTCTGCGACAAACAAATACTTCGGCACCATTGTTCGTGCTAAAATACCAAAAAATTGTTGCTTGTTTTGGAAATCACACTCTGGGACGCACTTCCGATTATTTTCACGGAAGCTAGGCTGCTGTAATCTGGCAATCTGGCGTATGCGCCAGCGAGTAAAATTTTCAGTACGGAGCTTTTTGCAAAAACGTTTTTTTATTGAGCCTCCGAACAAATTTCAATAATCAAATCTGTACACTGTGAGTTTAAACGATGACAAATCATGGCCAAATACATTATTTGTGGAAAAAGGTTTATTAATGGAAGTTATGTTACCAACGTCATTTTGTTGTGGAAACAGCTATTATTTTTCACTTTTCCAAGACCAAATGACGTACATCCATTATAGCATGCGACGAACCATTTTTTCACCATAATTTTCTTTCAGAATCAGTTATACGGTAGCATGAGCGAGAGTGAGCCTGAGGATAATCCGGTAATAGAACAAATGCATGGACCAACGAAGCGTGAAACGAAGCATTTGGAATCTGTGGAAAACAGGAAACGGAAGCATAATGTGATCCTCACAACATGTAAATGTGAATTCAATTGCTCGAATCACATTTCCACAGTGAGCAGAACTAAAATGATGAAAAGAGCTGTTCAGAGTGCGCCGAATGGTTAGAACACCGCGACGCCGCTATCGCATCACGTCAGGAGTATTAAGGGGAGGAGTTGTTGCTGTTTCCGTCGATTTGCAGATAGTTCGGTATATTTCAAACTTTTTAAACATTTTTCTATACATTTAATTTGTATTCTTCTATAGGTTATTCAACTTCCGCGAATGGAACGTTTCAAGGACGTAATATTTTCCAAGCGAATCGTTGCTTTAATGAGACTTTTGCGCCTCTTGGAGGGGGAAAGAACACTTAGTGGTATGAATAAGGTTTAGCAATTGCTTCGGTAGCTTTTACTTAGCTCGAAATCAATCGAAGCAAAAGTCCAAAGCATTTGCTTAGTTTGGTATGAATAAACATTTGCTTAGCGGATGTGTACTAAAGTCTTAGAACATAGCTTTTGCTTCGAAAAATAGAGCTATCCAACCAGCAGAATCTGAAGTTTTCTAAAGTAAAATGAAAGAAAACGATCAGAAAATTGAAAGTACGGCTAAAGTAGCCTTGAAGTCGACGAAGCGGGTGGTGCGTGTAAGAACGACCGGATTTTTTTGTTAATGCGTGTTCGTATGTTGATGTTTAAAGAAAAATGAATACATATTCGAATATTGTCAAACAAAAAATGGCCTAACTTTAATATTTATCATAAGCTCTCCCACATGTATTCGGATCGGTATAATCTGATGTATAAAAAAATTGGCAATAAGCGCGCATTTTAATTCAGATTTTTTTTTAATCTTAGGATTATAAAAAATTATATAAAAATGAGAGATCTGTATTATGTTTTAAATTATTACAATTTATTTCTTACTTTGAACCAATTGGGACTTCTTCCACTATAGCCGTTTTTTTTTATTTGAAATATTTACTAATTGATTTGTTTATTGTCATCTTAGACGAATGATTTTATACAACGACAGGAATATGAAAAAAGTTGGTTTATCACTTCGACTTTTCTTTATCCATGTTGAAAATACCTTTTTGAATTGTTTTGAAGTGAAATATTGCTAATTTGAAAAGTTCATGACGTTATTAAAGAATTTTTTATTGGAAAAGTCTGCTACCGAGCATGCTTAGAAAATAAAGCAATTGCTATGAGATTTGTCGAGCAATTGCTTCAGATTTGAGCTTTATTCATACCAAACTAGTTTGTTCTAAAAGTAAAAGCTCCTGACTGAGAAAACAGCTGTCAAGAAAAACTTTATTCATAACAACCGAAGCAATTGCTTTAAGCGACTGCTCGACTGCTCGATTCAGTTTAGCAAAAGCAATTACTAAGTTTTTTTCATACCACCCACTGTTCTGTGGAATAAAACCATAAGCGGCAGGAAAGCAATGGATTTGGCGAGTGTTTTCACGAAAAAAAAAATTAGAAATCAGAAATAAATCGATTATATTATTCTTCCTCTATAATTAATTAATACCTTATGAATTTAAATAAAAATCTAAAAATCCAACCAGCTTATCAATATTTTCACATATTATCTTATCATCTGGTTAGATAGAAAGTCTGCACTAAAACGCGTCATCCATTATGCAAAAAATATGAAACACAAGGACTTAATTAAGACCCAAACCCACCTCCTTCAGCACTTCCCAACCTCCTCGTGAATAGGCAAAGTGGTATGAATAAGAAAATAACAATTGCTTCGATAGCTTTTACTTTGCTCGAACTTTAGAATGGCAAAATTTGAAAGCATTTGCTCAACTAGATATGAAAAAACAGAGTTGAACATTTACTTTCAATCAGCTCCGGATTTAAAACTATGCAGTCCATTCGAAGTATTTGACTCACAAAACTGCTCGAAAATAGCAAAAGCAATTACTAGAGCTTTATTCATATCAGCCAATGGCTGATTGACACCTTTTGAAATTAATAATCATTTTACATGTATAAAGGTATACAGGTTTTGTCCCTCATTTCTATTCGTTCTGAAACTGAAAAGAAATAAAGAATTAGACAAAGACAGTCTTTTATTATGGTCCTCACACTCACTGTTACTTTGAGACGTAATCAAAACGTTGCAAACATATTTTTTATTAAACTTACGTCACATTGAGTAGGTATGGCGCATACGTCATTTTGTTTTCATAATGTTATGTTGGTATTTTTTAAGATTTCTGAACATATTTTCATGTTATTACGTCGAGTTTGGTGTCTTCTCTCGCTCTACTGGAAAAAGCACAAATCGGTAATGTTGGCGCATACGTCAGTTTACCAGATTACGGCAGTAGGTGTCTAGCAAGAATGATAGCATATCAGTCCCATTTCATAGCCAACTGTGTAGGCGATGATGAAAAAACAACCGATAAGAACGGTTAAAAATTGCTGGTCTAGAATTGGTAAAAAACTGAAAATTTAAGCCACGTAGTACTTCAATCACACCATATGGTCTAATATATATTTAATAATTGGCTTTGGCACCGACATGTGATAGTTTGTTCGATGGGACAAATTTACTTGGGGTTGTTATCAATATTCATCAGAATCAGAATAATTTTCATGGTAATTCCACCATTATCTCAAAAATGGCTGGCGAATGGTACATAATGTGCAACTGATGGAGTTTTGGACCTAACATAGCAACATCACGACGATCATCCTGCAAGATAGTTGTAACGGAAGGTTGATTATGGTCGTCGCCACAAAATGAAAAGATCGAAACATTAGTTAAAATTTTTCTATTGGCCACATTTTATTTTACCCACCCAATCTCCCGGTCTCCCAAATTCCGGTCATTTTTGTTAGAGTGTAGTTTCATTCAAATTCTACTTACGGCTCACGTCCGACTGGGACCTTCCTGGGGAACCATGCATGGGAATCTAGGTTTGAAATCTCTGGCTATCAAATGGTAAAGGGTGATACGGTCAAAATTTGGTCAATATCAACTTGACGTATTTCTTTCAATTTTGCATTTAAAAAACCTGAACACCCCTCATTTTTAAGGTGTGTGTGTGTAGAATGTTGCTCCTATTTTGATTTTGGAATTCACTCTTCAGTTGTCAAAATGCCGTCCAAGGAAGAAGAGCAGCGTATCAAAATTTTGCTCGCGCATCGCGAAAATCCGAGCTACTCGCACGCAAAGCTGGCAAAATCGCTAAAAGTTGCCAAATCAACCGTTTCAAATGTAATTAAAGTGTTTGGGGAACGTTTGTCGACAGCCGTGAAGTCTGGATCGGGGGGAAATCGAAAACCGGAAGCCGCTGAGACGACAAAGAGAGTTGCCGGTAGTTTCAAGTGAACCCTAACCTCTCTCTCCGAGATGCCGCAAATAAGCTGGGTGTATCGTCTACAACCATGCATCGAGCCAAAAAACGAGCCGCACTATCGACTTACAAGAAGGTAGTGACTGCAAATCGCGATGATGAACAAAATACGACGGCCAAAGCGCGATCCCGGAGGCTGTACACGACGATGCTGACGAAATTTGACTGCGTGGTAATGGACGACGAAACCTACGTCAAAGCCGACTACAAGCAGCTTCCGGGACAGGAGTTTTATACGGCAAAAGGAAGGGGAAAGGTAGCAGATATTTTCAAGCACATGAAACTGTCAAAGTTCGCGAAGAAATATCTGGTTTGGCAAGCCATCTGTACCTGTGGCTTGAAAAGCAGCATTTTCATAGCTTCATAGTCAACCAAGAAATTTACGTGAAAGAGTGTTTGAATAAACGTCTGCTGCCTTTCCTGAAGAAACACGGTTGTTCCGTACTGTTTTGGCCGGATTTGGCATCTTGCCATTACGGTAAAAAGGCAATGGAGTGGTACGCCGCCAACAACGTGCAGGACCACTCAAGGACAAGAACCTTCCCAACACGCCAGAGCTCCGCCCAATTAAGAAATACTGGGCTATTGTCAAGCGGAACCTAAAGAAGACCAAAAATACTGCTAAGGACGAGCAGCAGTTCTAGGCAAACTGGCTTTCTGCAGCGAAGAAGGTGGACAAGGTGGCTGTACAAAATCTGATGGCAGGGGTTAAGCGTAAGGCCCGGCAATTCGGATTTGGAAAAGCGGAAGCCTAACTGAAAATTTTCCTGAATTTTATACTAATTAAACTTGAAAAAGAAATTTAATTTGATTTTTAAATAAACGATTTCACGGATTTACACGCGTTTTCCCTTGACCAAATTTTGACCGATCACCCTTTAATCGGATATCTCCATTGGCGGCGTCTCTTTCTCACTCTTTGGCTAGGGAGTTTGTCCAGGCTCTATTGTCTCGTCTACAAGCTCGTTTAACTGCCTTTTCCAGCTCCGCATGACGTAAGCGGGCGGCTGCTTTGGCTGACCATACCTGCTCAATTCCGACTTTCGCCTTTCTCTGATCATCGACCATCCTCCAAGTTTCATCCGACATCCATTCACTTCTTCTTCCACAAACTTTACCAAGGGTACCATGGCTCGTCGTGATAAAGGTATTCTTGATTCCACACCACTGTTCTTCGACTGTTCCGTCTGTCGGCAACTCCGAGGCTCGGGATTCTAGCTGTTCAAGGAATGCCCTTTTCACCTCTGGATTTTCCAACCGGCGGACGTCGTATCGACACCAGACTTTCTCCTCGCACCGTTTGACACGCACAACTCTCAGTCGTATCTCGCCAAGGACGAGGTGATGGTCAGATGCAATGTCTGCGCTTCGTTTGTTGCGGACATCAAGAAGGCTTCTTTTCCATTTTCGGCTGATGCGGATGTGGTCAATTTGATTTTCTGTTCGGCCGTCTCGGGATACCCAAGTGACCTTATGTGCTGGTCGATGAGGGGAAGAGCGATCCACCGATAACCATGTTGTTGTTGCCACAAAATTCTACCAACAGCTCTCCGTTTTCGCTCATCTGTCCTAGACCATGGCGCACCATGATGCGCTCAATGTCCGGATTGTCGGAGCCAATCTTTGCGTTGAAGTCGCCCAAATGGATTTGAATGTCACCCTTCGGAATTTTCTCTACCACGCTGTTCAGTTGACTGTAGAACTGCTCTTTCTCCTGCAAATCGGCAACGTCAGTTGGCGCATAACACTGGACCATTGTAAGGTTTCCAACCCGTGTTCTAAACTGGGCTTAACAGGAAACCAACTCCTCGTTCCCGAGTAGCATGTTCTCCTCGTATGCCAGAGTAAAGCAGGACTTGCCCGGACTGTGTCTTGTGTTCTCCAGTGTTAGGCCAACGGACTTCGCTCAGTCCCAGAATTTTAAGCTTGAGGCGGCTAGTTTCTCTAGCAAGTTGAGCCAGCTTGCCTTGTTGGGCAAGGGTTAAAACGTTCCAAGTTCCAATTCGTGTCCGTGTTTTCATGCTAAAAGTCGTCGCCAAAGTTCCAGGTCGGTCATTTTTTTCGGGTTCCGTAACAATTTTATGAATCGGGAGCAGTAGGCGTACGGCCACCTTCTCAGTCTACATGCGACCAAAGCATCCACCGGGGTTGGGTACCCGATCTCCGCTTAGGTTACTCGTATCCCAGCCGGTATCACGGGGAGGTAGAGATAGGAGTTGTGAATAAGAGGTGATATGACCACTATGGGGTCTCGTGATGCACATTATCCACCATTTACCAGTCAAAGTTTAGACACCGGTATTTCGATAGCAACTTACTTCGATTGATATCGAAAACGCTCACTGAAGAAGATAGTAAGTTGCTATCGAATAACCGGTATCTGAACTTTTCATATACCGTGGTTGAATAAAAGGGAATCTTGGGATTCAGTAGAATTATCCAAAATGATACATAATATGCAACTCGAGACTCCCATACACCCAAACTTCGGGTAGTGGTCATATCACCTCTTATTCTACATTTTCAATTCTGAACTTTCCCGTGGTGCTAGCTGGTGTGCGAGGACCCTTAGCGAAGATCGGGTTCCCAACCCCTGTAAATGCATTGGTCACATGCTAACTGAGTTAGGGGGCTCTGTACTCGTCTGTTCTTCATGCGGAGTGCAACATCGTCATGTTGGTGATCGGGACCCAGAACAGCAACATCACGACACGGTTTTTCTGCGAGTCATTGGGGATAGCTGCGGGCCTTGCGAGCCCGTAACTACAAAAAAAAACAAGCAACGAACAATGAAAAACAAATTTCGGATGAAGTCGGCAACCCCCACGCGACGAAAAGGGACGTCAACGTGCACAGTCGTCCCTCGGAAATATCGGTAATGACAATACTACACGCAGCTGTAACGTTAATACGACCGCTACCCAAAACATAATAAGGATCGTCATCGGAGATTTTAACACTCGGATCGACCAGGAGAAGGAATTCAAAACGACAAACCGACCGCACCAGCTGACCAACGAAAACGGCCTTAGACTAATCGATTTTACCGGTTCCGCGAACGACCGTACGTAGTACCTTTTTCTAGTATAGGTGTTTCTAGTACATGTATCTTGCAAACGCTATCACAGATCGACCAGTCGGCACTTTTCGGACATCAACGACGTCAGATCCTGTCAAGGCGCCAACGTCGAGTCAGACCACAATCTGATGATGGTGAAGATGCGCCTAAAACTCTCCGTAGTGAACAACATACGAAACCGATGCCCATCTCGGTTAAATATGGCACAACTGTGTAACGTTTTAAGGTTGCAAAAAAAAAGGTTCAATTCGGCTAAACAAGGCTTTAAAAACTTATTGGCTTAAGCGCCAAACCTTTTAAAGATTTGCCAACACTTCGTTAAGGATGCCCGGCGCAGTCTCGTTTGAACTACGGTACGTTGCACATCGTGTGTGTGAGCTGAATCGAAATCTAATTTATTTTTCTTCTCTCCTTCCACACGCTATTGTCGAGCGGTGCAATGACCCACAACGATACACCAAGGTCATCGAAAAATGAAGTTCGAGTGCGGAAATATCACGAAAATTATGCTGGGCCATATCTCGTTATGGCTGAAACAAATGTCGGAAATATATCTGCTGCGAAGATTGCTAAAAGTCTGGTGAAGAAATTTGGTGACGATTTTATACGTGCTATGCCGGTTTCTAAAACCAAAATGAAAATTTTGATGCGATCGAGGGATGCTGCTAATGAAATAGCAGGCATCGGTACCTCAAATGAAGTGCGTTTTTTTATCCCCCAACGGCTGGTGGAGTGCCTTGGGGTAGCCTATATTGAGCCGGATATTTGTGATGAAGAATTGAAGTTTGCTAATGCGTACGATAAACGCAAGTCGAATCAAGTTGATAACCCGGAGATAGTTCATGCTCGTCGTGTGCTTAGAAAATTAGCTGATGATAAAGAGGAAGCCCTGTTTACGGTGATTTTTACTTTCGCTGGGCAGAGTTTACCTACTCACATCGAGTTGAATAGAGTGCTTTATTATGTTAAGCAGTACATTTATCCTGTCCGCCAGTGTGGTAACTGCTGGCGCTTGGGACATGATAAAAAAGGATGCAAGAGTGCTAAACGCTGTAACCAATGCTTGGAGCAAGTGGGCGGCGAAGATCATGCATGTGAAAATAGTGAGCCCCAGTGCATTAACTGTTTGGGCTCCCATCGGGCCAATGATCACAAGCTTTGTCCGAAAATAATTCAAAAAAAGAAAACCGATAAAGAGCGGCGCGACACTTTTTCACAAGGACGTGTCGATTGGTTTTGTGGAACAACTTCAAATGAATCATCAAACTCACTAACTATCATCTCCCAACCAACAACAAAATCCACCGTGGCAGTTGCTTGCCAAACAAGTAATGTTGACAAGAATGGGTCTAATCCTTCCAGCAAACGTCGTCATAATGTCGATTCGGACGATGAGCTTCCCCAACTTGAAGTTAACATTTCTGACGGGGTTTGCGATTCGATCCGATCGACGATTGAATCTACTGAGGTCATCGATATCGTTGCAGAGGCTCTGGAAGTTCCTGAGGAAGATGTTGAAACTCGACAAAAAATTCAACAAATGGTTTTGGAGAGAATTTCGGATGTTGTAAGTGATAAAATGAAAGGATATTTTGCTAATCTCAGATTATGAAAAACACCACACCGAGCACTTTAACAGCCACCGTTCCTCTGCAATGTCTACAATGGAATTGTAGAGGGATAAATAGTAAACGCTCATCTTTAATCCAGCTCATAAATACACACAATATCAATATTTCGCTTTTGAGTGAAACACATCTCGACAATCACACAAACTTTAGTCTACCGCAGCACACCATTTTTCGTAAAGATCACAGACGAAACTCGATGGGCGTAGCCATCGCGATTCGTTCAGAACTGAATCCCGTAGCATTTCCTATTGCACTGTCAGCGGATATTCAAGCCGTTGCCTGCCAGATCAAATACATCTCCGGGTTGATCACTATTGTATCTGTGTACATACACCCGCAAGCCAACATATCGCAGACTCAGTTTGATAATTTTTTATCAACCGTTCCGAAACCGTGCATCATTGGAGGAGACTTTAACGCAAAACATCACCTATGGGGAAGCGATCATGGAAACACACGTGGAGACCGTCTTCATCAAGCCATCGAAACATCTCATCTCGTCATTCTCAACAATGGTCAGCCAACTAGGTTTGATGTAAACCGGTCGTGGGGCGCAATTGATATCACGCTGGTTTCTTCGAGCCTTAGTTTGTGCTTCGACTGGGAGGTTTTGGATTCACCAAATGGAAGCGATCATTTTCCGATAGTTTTTCATTCGAGTACTACATGCGCGATGAAATTCTACTCTGGAATCAATGTTCGGAAAATCGACTGGGAACGTTTTACCGGAAGCCTCGAGGAATCATTCGTCGAAAATGGAGAACCGGATAGCTTTGATGTCTTCTTTGAGCTGATTTGGCAAGCACTGCGCAGATCCTGTCCATCAGTAAACTCGAACCACACTCGCCGAATACCGCAACCCTATTGGGACGAAGAGCTAACAGAAGCGAAGAAAGCCACCAGAGTTGCTTTCCGCGCTTGGAAACGAGAGATGTCAACCGAAGCTTACGAAGGGTACGCTAATACAGAACGAAGGTTCAGAAATTTGGTACGCGAGAAGAAGAGGAAAAGTTGGCAACATTTTTGTGATAGTTGTGATAGTTCTACGTCCCTCACAACCTTATGGAGGATGGCTAGAAGATTCAAAGGGCGCGGAGAGCCATCAAAAAACCTTAGAATTTCGGACAATTTGGTCAACGATGTTTTGGACAAGTTGGCTCCCTCATCTGCCAAAAATCCACCCCCGGCTTTTCTACAATGTTCGTGTTGCCCTCAAACTGGTTTACCATTCTCAGTATCGGATATTCAAGCAGTTTTAAAAATCGGTAAAGATTCGGCTCCTGGTTTGGATGGTGTTCCATATTCCGTCATAAATCATCTCCCATGGGCGGCGCTTAGTCAGTTGCGAAAAATCTATTGCCAAATTTTTGCTTCAGGAAGAATTCCGGAAAGCTGGAAAACCTTTAAAATTGTACCGATTCCTAAAAGTGGTCATGATCCGATTTCTCCTTCTGCTGTTCGCCCAATCGCGTTAGCTTCATGTTTTCGCAAAGTGTATGAACTCATAATCAAAGATCGACTAGAACATTTCATCGAAAACAACAACTTATTCCCTTCAGCTATCAACGGTTTTAGGAAAGGACGAGGAACAATGGATGCGTTGTTTCCCCTGATTAATGAAGCTTCTTTAGCTTTGAAAAGAAGAGAGCATGTGGTGATATGTAGCCTCGATATCAAAGCCGCCTACGACAACGTGGAAATTAATGTTCTGGTCCGCGAATTACGCTCATTAACAGTCCCTGAATGCCTAGTAAGAAGTATCTTCCATCTTTTTGAAGAAAGGAATTTGTGCATTTCAAATGGATTAGATTCAATATCTAGGACAACGTGGAAAGGCCTTCCTCAGGGATCTCCACTAAGTCCGTTATGCTTTAATGTTGTGATCAGTGGATTGATCAACAGTGTCCCTCCTGATGTGATAACCGTAAATTACGCCGATGACACAACAATTGCTGTAAGAGGAACCTCGCTGGAGCATAGTTGCGAATCTCTCCAAAGGGCAGTGGATATAGTTGTGGAAAATATTTTCGACCTTGGGTTAGAACTTTCGCCCACGAAATGTAAGTGCCTTCTGATCTCGACACAACAATGCGATAATCCCCCAGAAATAAATATCGGCGGTTGCACTTTGGAATACGTCAGATCCCTGAGGTTACTCGGCATGTACCTCACACGAAATCTGTCGTGGTCGTGTCATATTAGAGAGGTACAAAAACGTACGGCTCCGTATCTTAACTTTCTACGAAGCATATCGGGCCAGTCATGGGGAGCACATCCAGCAGCAATGTTAGCTATTTTCAAGTCATGTGTGAGATCAATATTGGAATACGGTTCCATATTTATGACGGAGTTAACACAAAAAGAAGCCATCGTTTTGGATAGACTACAATGGGCAGGAATTCGAATCTGTTTGGGCTCCACAAAAACCACCCACACAGGTTCACTCGAAGTGATGGCTGGTATTATTCCGCTGCAACAAAGAAGAGAACTTGCTGTCATGCGTTTTGTAAATAAAAGAGCGTCACTTTCTTCTTGGCATGGTCAATACTCCAGACCGATCTTGGAAGGTGGCTTAGTGGCTACGGGAATACACCGCGCCATAAGAATGCTTAACGAATTTATTCCACTTGAACAGCCTCTAAATAATCTCCCATGCTACATGGTCAACCGTGAAGTTGTAAGAACAATAATATCCATTGATCTCACTGTTAAACGGTTATGTTCAGAACACCAGAACTCATCGGCAGCTGATTTGGTTTCAAACTATCTCTTGGAAGTGTATGCCAACGCGAAAATCTTGGCAACTGACGGGTCGAAAGATATACACGGCACAGGTTATGCTGTGGTAAATAGTTTTGGAGCGCCTGCAGAAGGGATCAAACTCGACAGTAAAGCATCAGTTTATATGGCAGAGCTTCTAGCAATCAGGCATGCTGCGAAAATGATCGTAAGCCTTCCTGTTGCTCAGTATATTATTCTAACCGATAGTTTGAGTTGTCTCACGAGCCTTCAAAAAATCAACATCAATCAAAAATATCCCGTTGCTTGGTACGATATAAAAGCTTCCATTCTTGAAGGACAAAGAATGGGGCACGAGATCCATCTGATATGGGTTCCGTCTCACAGAGGTATTCCAATGAACGAGTTGGCAGATCAAGAGGCGAAAAGTGCGTGCATCAATGGTGGTACAGCAGATTATATTTTAACATCATTCGACATCCAGTTTCCGATTCGGCGTACAACAGTGCACAAATGGCAAGCAAAGTGGAATGCAGGAACTAAAGGACGTTTCTGTCACAGCATCATCTCTAACGTTTCGCTCCAACCATGGTTTAGTAGCTTGGATCTCAACCGCAGACAAATTGTAATCCTTTCCAAATTAATATCAAATCATTCACGGCTCCCTGCTCATCTGACTAGAAATGGTATCCTATTGGACGCGACGTGCAGTTGTGGCGAATCCATCGCAGATCCTGATCACATTATCTTCGCATGCAGCAGATTTGAAAATCTTCGTAGACCTATTTGGCGAATTTTAATGAAAAAAGGAATTCCACCCGATATTCATTTGATACTAAAAAAGAAAGACATTGAATTATATAAAACGATAGCTAATTTTGTAATTGAATGTAAAATAGACATGTAAGTAGAAGAGTAATTAACACTTGGCCGGTTATGTTATAGAGGTAAAGCCAATAAAAAAAATTAAAAAAAAAAAAAAAAAAAAAAAGGATGCCCGGCGGCTAGCGGGAAGTCGTGGATCCGCAGCTTGTTAATGACACAAGTTCCGCTTGAATTTTACACCCTTTAATTTTTCACAATATTACATAAGTTTTACAATTATTGCTTATTGACCAAAAAAAAAAACAAACACTCGCGTGAGATCTCACGGTCAGCCTCAGCTTCCGTCGGCTCAACCGGATTCCAGCGTTTCGTTCCGCAAAAGTAAAAGATAACACCAAAAAAAGGGCCACTGGTTTCCTAAGGAAAGCCACGGCTAACTTAGCATTGCACTATTATTCTTTGTTGTTTCACAACTTACGTGGCCCTTTCGGGTTTCCTTGCTCCGCCTGGCGAGAGCGATCGAACGAAGATTGGACCTCTTTCATAATCCAATTTTAGGCAATGAAAATTGCCGATTCCGCGTAAAGCGGTCAATAAACGGATGACGGGTTGACACCCAGATCGCTCCCGCGCTCTCCTCCCACGCCACGTGCAGAACATCGCACCTGCGGTAGCGAACAGCTTCCAAGCGTCCAACACAACAGCAATGGCACAACAAGATTGGTCGTGGCGACAGCGAACCAGCGACTCCACAAACAGCAGCGCACAAAACTTTCGGTCGCACTCACCGACCACACGGGAGAAGGCCCAAGAACAGAATGCAATCATTGCCCTTTTATCGATTCCGATCTAGTGCAGTTTGGTGTTGATGCTGCTACAGTTTTGGTCGACGCTCAAGGTTTTTCGCTCGGGTGTTTTGCTTGTGCGTTTTCGAGTGTGTTTCGCATTGTATCAATCGGTTTCTAATAGGGTGTATAATCGAAACTGAACTTAGATATTCAAAATGTTACAACTGAAGCAAACCGAGGTCGTGGCAGACTACGTACAATCACTCGAAGCATAGCTGCCGGCAGAGGGCGAGCTTGACGAGGAACTGTTGGGATACTATCAAGACAGCCATCAACAGCGTTGCGGAGAACGTCATCGGGCATGTGGAACGAACTCGACGGAACGACTGGTTTGACGAGAAGTTTAGGAGGGTGATGGACGAAGAAAACGCCGCGCGGGCGGCAGTAGTGCCTTCGTGCCGCAAGCCGAAATGTGCCGGGATGAGGACGGGGGCATCCTGACGGACAATCGTGAGGTAATCAAAAGGTGGAAGCAGCACTTCGATGAACGCCTCAGCAAACATTTTTGTAGGTATATTTCTTTAAAAACTTTGTTATATGTTTCATATTCATATACATTATAGAATCATCGCACAAAACTTGAAAAAACACCATTTACCTACCAAAGTATACATATATACTTTAAACTTCTGGCTTAATCGATAAGATTTATACTAATTTGACGATATTCGACACCTTATTCGTACATCCTGAAAGTATGCGAGAGAGTGCAAGTTTTGCTTTGAATGCATGCCAACTTCATGTACCTGTTACAAACGGCTTCTCCGGAAAGCTGACCAGAACGTAGTGCTGTATGCGAATTTCGAATGAATTGTCAATTTCACACAAATCGCGCAGGAAACTCGACAAGGCGATGGTCTATCCTGCATAATTTTCAACGTGGCACTAGAAGGTGTTATTCAACGAGCGGTGGACGATCCAGTTAACTTATCTGCTTTCCCGACGATATTCATGATCACCTGCGGTGGGAGGGTTGATGATAAATACGTCCAAGACGAAGAATGCTGGCCTGCGGATCCGAGAACGACCGACCGCCTTGTTCAGTAATAACAAGGTCACGTTCGACGGCGCCGAGCTGAAGAAGATTTTGTCTATGCCGGCTCACCAGCCGTGATATTCAGCGGCGACTTATCAGCGGAAATCATGCCTGCTATTGGCTCTACAAGCAACTGCGGTCGAGAAGACTTAGCCCTTGCACGAAGTGTAACCTGTATATGACGCTCATTAGACCGGTTGTTCTCTACGGGCACCATCTTTGGAGGCGTGCAGGAGACGAACCCAGTATCCAGAAGGTGATGAAGGCTGGCCGGATACGCTGGGCAGGACATGTCCTGCAAAACAGGTGTTCGCTACGAATCCGGTAGGAACGACACAAACAGGGGCGCAACGAGCGAGGTAGTTAGACCAAGCGAAGCGTGATCTGGTGAATGTGGGATGTCCGAGAAATTGGAGAACGGTTGCCATGGACCGAGTGACTTTTAGGAATTATATTCGTCAAGTTATGTCGTGAGACGGAATACTATGAAAATAAAGTAAATAAAATGCTTTTGGAAATATCGTTGACACGGACTAACATATTTAATCGCTCACGGGTATCCCGGCTCTCTTTCTTGAGCAAATGTTATCCGTGTGACTCACTCACTTAGAAGGCAGAAACGTGCTTAATGTCGAATGAGCAATGATGCACCTACCGACATTGTTATTCAGGAATGAATAAACGAGTGATTGATTCTGTATGGTCTGGCCGAGCCATGTTAGCTACTGGCGCATGTTCTTTATTCCGGATTCAAATAAATGTCAAACAAGACTCCGAGAAGTCCAGATGAATTATATTAACTGTGTACGATTTTCGATAATTTATTGAGATGAATAAAGACGTACGTTCCTTAAGTGATATTCGAACTTTTGGTTGCTTGGGGTTAATCCATACAACCTCTAAAACGAGTTGGTGCTGTTAATAGAAGCATTCCATAATTATGAAATGTTTATTTAGCATCGGTGTTCAATACACCGACCGTTCTAGTATTTTTTCAACCACTTCATAGAATAATCAACTGCCACCCACCCAAAGCTCTCAATATTGAGAAGAGTAGTACAACATTTTTCTCCGTTTTGCGAGAAAATGAGAACGCTCAGGTAAACTACACCTATATTTTTGTTTTGCCCCCATGAAGCTCCGACTTGCATTTTTCTTCGAAATTTCACCACTGATGGAAAGTTCAAAAGTTTGCATTGTGTTGAATATGGAAGCCGTGCGTATATGATGGGGAAGCATGGTGGTTGTTTTTTTTTCAAATGTTCAATTTCAGATGACTTGTGATTTGAATGTAACGTCTTGTAATTGGATTCTGTGGATTTTCAAAATTACCTTTAATTTTGATTTTTAGTGTTTTAAAGATAGAAACTTCTTCAAATGCCAATGTTCATTTATTCTTGGCAGTGAATCTTAGCAAAACAAATCATAATTCTGACTCTAAGAATTCAGATTCAGGCTAAGAATTCAGAATTTAGATTCGGAATTAAGATTTGGAATTCAGATTAAGAATTCAGAATACAGTTACAGAACTTCAGAATTTGGAATTTAAAATAAGTACCCTAAATTCAGAATTCTGATTCAAAATACTTAACCAGATTCTGAATTTAGAAAGTTAGAATTTTAATTCAAAATTCTTAATTTTGAGAATTGTATTCTATTTTCTGAATCTGAAATTCTGAATCTTGAAATTCTGAATCTGTGGACTCATCATGTTAAATTCCTAACCTGAATTTCAAATTGATAAAAAATGTTGAATTGTGGTTATGATTCTTTATTCATGTACTGATTTCTAAATTTGATGGTCGATTTGTATTTTGATTCCGGATTTCAACTTTGAACATTCGATTCCAAATTCGGTATTTCATTGGTAGAGGTTATGGTTTCATTATTTCAGGAATCAACAAATGTAACCTCTAGATGTAAAAGTTGAATTTAGAATACAAAATTTGAACTTCCTCAAAACAATGATTCAAACTGCAGACTGCTCAAACTGCCGACATTTCCAGCGAAATCGTAACAGAATCAGAAAACCATCCATCAATAAACCACTGTCAACTCAACTCTTGCCCGTAATAGGCACAATGAAACTGTTGTGCCGCAAAGATGTTTTCTCTCAATTGGCTCATGCTTTTAAATATGTGTATCGGAAATACGCGGTCTTAAACGAACGATCTAACTGTACCAATTAATTGTAATTGAATTATCCAGCCTCAGAGCATCAGCATCTCTCCAGCTCTAACGGGTCGTTAACCGCCCATCGTCACCAAACTCATCACAACTGACTGGCTGACTGACGAATCTGAGGGGGAGACAATTATTATTATAGAGAGTCTCGCCCGAAGTCTTCCACGGAATATTAAGATTAATCTCGCCCGCATGGAAAACCGAACGGACTACTGGACAGTCAGTTCACTTTAAAGCAAGTGACGTCACAGCTTTGCTGTGATGTCATCTCCGAGCATCTCCTACCAAAAACCCAAAATGGGACTAGCCCTGTCAATGCAATGTAGGTAATTGACCAATTATGTTCTGGTGTTCCCCAAGCATTTCAATATCTATAACTATGCTACGTACATTTTTACAGGATGGGCTGGGCAATGGTTCAGCGCGATTAGTGAAGAGCGTGAATTATGCGTTCTACTGCCATCTCTAGGGTTACCATCGTTTACGTAAAGCACGTCTTCTGTATATTCGTAGAAAAAAGTCAAGACTATAGAAGTTCAAACTGAAATTTTCAAACGAATTTTACATTTTCATTCAAACATCATTTTTAAGGTATCATCAAGCCTATTTGATTGTCTCGTAAATAGGGGAGAAACTCTTTCTAGTCTCTCTTTGTCCTATTTCAGATTCCTATGGGTTTTTTTAGATCACGGACATCCATTTTAAGAGGCGTAGAATTTAGTTCGCAGTCAAGCCAAAATAACCGAAAGCAATGTTTTTCTCTCACTATCAAATTAACAATTCAGCACCAACACGAGAAAAGGGTCTATGTTCATTTATGACGTTTCGAGAAAAACGCGTTTGAAAATTTTTCAATCTTTTTTTAATCGCTAATTAAAATTCACGAGGAATCTTTCAAGTCTATATAGTCAAAACGATGCGTAGGATCATTCTAAATATGTTTTTATCGATACGACGGTATTATCATGGAAAAATAGCTCGCAATTGTTTATAGACCCTAGCTGGAGTATGAAATTCGTCTAATTGTTTTTTACACCCTTTACTTTGTACTGTATGTCTCATATGTGTGAGTGGGATGGAGATAAAATTTCCCCTTTTTTTTACAAAGGCTTATGGTTCTCGCTACAGGAGTGAGTGAATAGCTTTCCGCATATTTCCCCTTTTAATGTTTTGCATCTAGACCGTTTGCTTTGTTGTGGAGTAAAGGGTGTAAAAGACAATCTGTGTGAGGATAATGTCATTTTATGGCTCTAAATTTTTTAGATCCTTTGCTCAAACTGCATTATAAATCTTACGAAAACTGAAAAGCTAAAAACGGTTTTTGTGTTAAGTAGAGCTCCTATTGGGCTATTTGAATCCACTGAAAACGGGTTTTGTTTATTTTGTCTTTTATACCCTTTTCTCATGTTGGTGCTGAATTGCTCTGCTTCCAAAACTTTCTAGTGTTGTCAAGACAGTGGAGAAACTAACGGCCATGAGTTACCTAATCAAGGTTGTTGTGGGGTAGAGAGTTTCAAAACATTATCTTGAAAATTATGATCCAAGTTGTAAAAGGTGACAAAAACCAGTAATTCTCCTTCCTGAAGGAATTGTATTAGTACAAGCATATGCAGGAATGAATGCAGGGATGCGAGGGCAGGAGAGAGAGAAAGAGTATTCCTGATTTCGTCTGGTGGAGGCGATGCCCGAATAACCAACTCGCCCAATCACTAGTGATACTTGATCTATGTGGTTTATCTATAGGTGGGGGCAACCTAAAACTTTAGTATTAGTATGAACGATTGTGACGTAACGCAAAGCCATCACGGAGTCAAATACTAGGCGTCCAAATGTAGCCTTAGAAACTTATTAGTAGAAATGTTTGGGACGCAAAGAAAGTTGTTTATTATTTAGAATTCATAGCGTCTCCGTACTGGGCGTCAGGAAGAAAAATCGTAAATAAAAGGGTGCTTTGATTGTGATTTTTAAATAATATGGAACGTTGCATGTCGTCGATGAATGGTGATTTCAGCGTCGAAAAGCTTTGTGACGTAGCAATCAAAACATTGAAACTAACTGATTCTCACACTCGTGCAAGGGTAGTCATGTCTCCACCTATAGATAAACCACATAGATACTTGATGGGGTCATCGACGGAGTCCGAGAGAAGATCGAGGAGATCTGGTGTTTCCGACTTGTTGAAGCCATGGTCGAGATTAAAGAACTGATAGTACTAGTGAATAGTAAGTCGAGCATCCATAAGGAGGTTAAGGACAAGCTATAGTTAGCCTTATAGGCGTACTGTACAACCCATAGAGCAAACAAAAGCCATTCGTCCCAAGAAAATCGTCCTAAGCTGTCGTTCAGACGGTGAAGGGTGATTTTATAACCCCTAAGAACTCTGAGGCGACTCTAAGCCTGGCATCCCAATGAAACGCGACCTGCAGGATCTGGGCAAGAAAATGCCAAACCACGATCTAACCGCGTGCGGTAAAAAGGGAAGGCATGGGGAGAAACCGTCAGACTCTGAGAGGCAGCTTGGTTAGTAAGATTAAGATACCTACAGGGCTATGGTGGGAAACATCCTTGATTAGGAGGCACTGGTGCGTGTGTGACATGTGGATTTCACATGTCATTTTCATGCCTTCCAATTCTTACATCCTCAGCAGACCACACCAGTGAGAACATGCTGAGAAATTTATTACTAACCGGCATTGAACCTTCAGTTCAATGCCTGCACAAAATTCAGCATCAGCATTTACTGCGACGAACGAAAGTGTCGCATTTCAAATTTACTGAACCTCGCTGTTACCATGTGTGCAGTCATAGCTTTTCGAGGTTTCTGTCTTTGTCTCTTTCGCATGTACATCGATCACGGATTGGTGATCGTGTACATGGCTTTTACATAGAACGGTGCTTCAGGCGTCTCCAGTAGGAACCTTGTCAAGAACTTATCGAACAATAAAAAATCAATCTGAATCCAACCTTCAACGGAGTAAAATCGTATCATGGCAATACCGTGACAAGAGCCAAGTGTCAAAAAAAAAAAAACCAAGTCCAGGTGTTAGAAATTTGTGATCTAGTGTAAAGTGTGCATCAGTGTGCGAACAGCGACTAATAATGGGAACAGGTGCATCAAAACCTAGTGCATCAGTGTCGGGAGATAAAGATCTCACCATTATAAACAATCAGGAAACCCATAGCGATTTTCACGAAGATCATGCGCTCAAACTGAACATCATCTTAGTGCTAGTTACAATCCAGCTAGTGTTTGTAATTTACAAAATTTGGCACAAAAGAGTGCAGAAAAAAACGATCCTAAGTGTAAAAGCAATGGCAGATCTAGACAAAGTCTAACAAGAAAGGCAAAGTCCAGAGAAAAAAAAAGGGACAAACAAAAAAAAAAAAAAAAAAAAAAAAAAAAAACAGTGCTAAAATGAACAGTGTGGCAGTAGCTGAAATATCAAAAGAGTAAAGTGTACACGAGTGACAGAGCTAGTAACGCTCCACCAAAGGGATAACCGGCAACTAGGAGCGTCCCCACCGAAGGGTCAACCGGCAACTTGGAGCGGCCCCAACAAAGGGATAACCGGCAACTAGGAGCGTCCCCACCGAAGGGTCAACCGGCAACTCGGAGCGGCCCCAACAAAGGGATAATCGGCAACATGGAGCGTCCCCACCGACAGCCACCACAGTAACCGGAAACCTGAGTAGAGCAAAAGCGCAGTTAGTATGCCAGCGGCTAACAACAAAACCAACAACAAAACCGACAAACGTGAGGTAGGACAATGTTATAGAAAACTGTAAGTAAGAAAAAATCATAATAGTGTAACAAAAATGACAGCAGAAAACAGAATTAAATAATAATATTAATTTATGGACCAAGTAGATTCACTACTGGCAGATTCGTCGAAAATCTTAGTTAACCTTAAAAAAATCCTAATCGAAGATACAGGAGAGCAACGTTATTGAACAAACTAAACCAAAGTAGAATCTATTACAACGAAATATTAGATTTAATAGATCTCTTTGGGGGAACCAAACAGATTTTTTTTATAAAGTCGGCAAGGTTACTGTACGGCGAAATAAAAACTTTAATAGATTCAAAGCTTGATCGAAATCATCTGATTTCATTTAAGACCTTAGCAAAAGTGTCGTTATCATTTTTACAGTTACATAAAAGAAACATGGCAAACCCAAAGGTAGACGTAAAATTGGGTACGACGCTGATTCAAATGTATGATGGCGCACCACAGCATTTGGATGCTTTCATTGACTCCGTAAATTTATTCAATGACACGGTACAAAGTGATTTTGCTGCAGCCACGGCCGCACAAATACAAACAGCTCAAGTTACCGTAGTGAAGCTCATAAAATCACGGCTAACAGGCGTAGCCCGGCAAGTAATTGCAGGAGCCGATGATTTACAAGGCATCATAGACGCAGTAAAACAACACTGCGAGTCAAAAATTACTTCGGACAATGTTCTGGCCAAGCTAAAAGCAACCAGACAAAAAGATTCAATTCAAACTTTTTGTAACGAAGTTGAAACTTTAACAACACAACTTAAATCATGCTATGTAAGGGAAGAAATCCCAGCAAACAGAGCCAACACGATGGCAACCAAAAAAGGAGTCGAGGCTCTAATAAGCGGTAGCAAGAATACCGACACAAAACTTATTTTGAAGGCTGGGACCTTCAACAAAATTAATGACGCAATTCAAAAGGTGATGGAAAATAATGAAATCACCAGTAACAACAATTCACCTGCTACAAATGCTCAAATTTTAACAGGTCGAGTAAGCCACCCAAGAGGGCGTGGAACAAACCACAGAGGACGTGGTAATTATTCAAACTTTTACCAACATGATCGACACGTTAGGTACCAAAACTCGCCCCATAATCGTGGAAATTTTTCAAACCAGAGGGGTCATTGGTCTCATCGAGGTAATTTCTCGAATCAAAGAGGCAATTGGACTCAGCGTGGACGGTATCCACCGAATATGTTTTTAGCACACCAAGGCGGTGCACAATATCAGCCGCCAGCGCACCAGGCAATTCAAATGCCGTTGCATCCACACATTCAAATGCCACAGCAACAACATATTCTACAGTCAACAAATGGAAATATCCACCCTTTAGGGGTACAGCTGGGGCAGCATATACAATAAATGTGTCTGCCACCTATTACGTCCAACTGATGGTTGATATGTCCGATGTGCAATTATCATTTATTGTTGATTGCGGATCTGATATATCAGTTGTCAAATGTGGATTATTAAGAAAAACTCAGATTTATTATCCAAGCCAAAAATGTGACATAGCTGGAATTGGCCATGGAAACGTAAGTACAATGGGTACTACGCAAACAAATATCATATTAAATGATATTAAAATACCTCAGATGTTTCACATAGTAAGAAACGATTTCCCGATTCCTACTGATGGAATCTTAGGGAGAGATTTTCTAGTAAACCATAAATGCAATATAGATTATGATTCTTGGCTTCTCAAACTGACAAACAATTTTGAAACATTTACAATTCCAATAGTAAACAAGCAAGTCAACTCAAATCTTATACCAGCTAGGTGTGAGATAATCAAACAACTTGAAAACATTAACATTCAGGAAGACAGTGTAATTTTTTCAGAAGAAATATTCCCAGGAGTATTTTGCGCTAATACTCTGGTAAATAAAGGCAATTGTAATGTTAAAATTATTAATACTACAACTAAGGAAGTTTTATTACCGGCAAACTTCTATCCCAAACATGAACCCCTATCAAATTTTTACTTTTGTGCTATTTCAAACAACACAAACAAAGAAAATATTAGCGAACGAGCTCAGAAACTGAAAAATGAACTGAAACTTGAAAACAGTGATCCTCATATCAGAGATAAACTTGAAAACCTTTGCATTGAATTTAATGACATATTTTCGCTTCAAGGTGATTTGCTTACGGAAAACAATTTTTACGAACAAAGTATAGCTCTCAATGACCAAAAACCGACATATATTAAAAACTATAGATTGCCAGAATCTCAAAAAAATGAAATTAATGAACAAATACAGACCATGCTTAATGAAGGGATAATTCAAAATTCAACCTCACCTTACAACTCGCCTATTTTACTTGTTCCAAAGAAATCAAATTCAAATGGAAGTAAAAAATGGCGTCTTGTAATTGATTACCGTCAACTGAACAAAAAAATAACCCCAGATAAATTTCCACTCCCGCGGATAGATGAAATTTTGGATCAATTGGGTCGTGCAAGATACTTTTCTACACTCGACCTAATGTCTGGATTTCATCAAATCCCATTAGACAAAAATTCCAAAAAATACACAGCCTTCTCCTCTGATAAAGGCCATTTTGAATTTAATAGGCTTCCATTCGGTCTAAACATAAGCCCTAACTCCTTTCAACGCATGATGTCCATCGCGTTAAGCGGTCTACCTCCAAACTGTGCATTCCTCTACATAGATGATATTATCGTAGTAGGATGCTCAATTAATCACCATATAGCAAATTTACGCGAAGTGTTTCAGCACTTAAGAAAATTCAAACTTAAATTAAATCCATTTAAATGCCATTTCTTCAAGAATGAAGTGACTTATTTAGGACACCATATTTCGAGAGATGGCATACAACCCGACAAAAGTAAATATGATACTATTCGAAACTACCCAGTACCGAAGAATTCAGATGAAGTTCGGCGATTTGTTGCTTTTTGTAATTACTATCGTCGCTTCATCAAAAATTTTTCAGATATAGCCAACCCTCTAAACAAATTATTACGCAAGGATTCAATATTCAAATGGAACGAGGAGTGTCAGAAATCATTCGACACTCTTAAGATGAAATTATTATCACCAAATATTTTACAGTTCCCCGATTACACAAAAGATTTTATTATCACTACAGATGCGTCCAAAGTAGCTTGCGGAGCAGTACTGGCTCAACGTTTTGGAGATTTTGAATTACCAATTGCATTTGCCAGCAAGGCTTTTACAAAAGGTGAATCACACAAATCAACAATCGAACAGGAACTGACCGCCATACATTGGGCCATCGAGTATTTTAGACCATATATCTATGGCCGGAAATTCGTTATACGTACTGACCATAGACCACTAATATATTTATTTTCACTTAAAAACCCCTCATCCAAACTCACACGTATGAGATGGGATTTGGAGGAATACGATTTTAAGGTAGAATACATTAAAGGTAGTTCAAATGTGTTATCTGATGCGTTATCTAGAATTCAAATAACGTCAGACACACTAAAAAACATGTATTTAGTAACTAGATCTATGGCAAAGAAAAATGCTGCTACAACAACTACCAGCCAGACACAGAAGCCTGATCAACTTCACGTGTACGAAGCTGTCAGTAGTTTAGAAGCATTCGACTTGCCAAAATTAACATTTTCATATAATAATGATAAAACATCGATAAATATGATAATATACGATAAAAAATTCCGGAAGAGACTAACTCCAACGTTAGCTCTAGCAATAGAAAATCCCGAAAACTTTAGAATAGAATTAGAAAAAGTTTTAAAAATAATCGATGGCAGGCCTGCCGATAATTCAAATACGAAAGCAACATATCCAAGAAAGCTAGCAATACAAACAAACGACATTATATTCACACATGTTGATTTAAATTCATTTAAAAGTTTCGGTAATGCAGTTCTTAGGAACGCTACCATATTAATTTACGAGAAACCTGTTGAAATAAAAACATCGGAAGAAATTAAAAACATATTAAAACAATACCATGACTCTCCGACGGGAGGTCATCCAGGTATAAATAGATTATACAAAAAATTAAAGTCCCTATACTCTTGGCCAAATATGAAACAAACTGTTTCAGACTACGTCAAGGTATGTGAACTTTGTAAAATAAATAAACATGCGATTACAGCAAAAACGCCAGCAATCGTTACTACCACACCTAACAAAACCTTCGATGTAGTGTCCATTGACACCATCGGTCCGTTTGCTCTCACTGAAAAAGGAAACCGCTATGCAGTGACATTGCAATGCGATCTTTCCAAGTATGTAATTGCAATACCCATTCCGGACAAATCAGCTGTTACAATAGCTAAAGCAGTTGTAGAAAAATGCATCCTTATATACGGTCCCATGAGATGTATCAAAACAGATCAAGGAACCGAATACAAAGGAGTGTTTGACGAAATATGCAATTTGCTACAATTAAACCACACTTGCTCAACAGCTTACCACCCTCAAACAATCGGTGCGTTAGAACGCAACCATAAATGCTTGAACGAATACTTAAGGATATTTTCAAACCAACGCACGAATGATTGGGATGAGTGGCTTCCCTTTTATTGCTTTGTTTACAATACAACGCCTAACATACAACACGATTTCACGCCATTCGAATTAATTTTTGGAAAAACATGTAATACTTTTGAATTTTGTAACAATAACGTTGATCCCTTATATAACTTCGACTCGTATCAAAAAGAACTAAAATATAGATTACAAGTTACTCACAACAATGTCATGCAAACTCTCAACAAAGAAAAAATCAAAAGAACAAATGCAGTCAATAATAACATTAATATAACAGATATAAAAATAGGCGATACAGTGTATTTAAAAAGAGAAAATAGACACAAGTTAGACCCCGTTTACAACGGACCTTTCTTGATTACAAAAATAAATACGCCAAACGTAACAATAATAAATGCAGATAATAGAGAGCAGGAAGTACACATATCAAGACTAATCAAATAGGCAGCTAAACCGCCTCCTTTTCCATTAAGGGGGAAGGGGTGCAGGATACAGAAACATACAATTAAAATTAAACGTGATACAGAAATATAACATTATAATTAAATAATACCTATTTTGCAATCATGAACCGAAATCAACATATTATATAGAATCATTAAAAATTGTGAGAGGCACTTGAAGCAAATCCGAATAATTTACCTTTCAATTTTGGCCCGTAGGGGGATGGTGTGACATGTGGATTTCACATGTCATTTTCATGCCTTCCAATTCTTACATCCTCAGCAGACCACACCAGTGAGAACATGCTGAGAAATTTATTACTAACCGGCATTGAACCTTCAGTTCAATGCCTGCACAAAATTCAGCATCAGCATTTACTGCGACGAACGAAAGTGTCGCATTTCAAATTTACTGAACCTCGCTGTTACCATGTGTGCAGTCATAGCTTTTCGAGGTTTCTGTCTTTGTCTCTTTCGCATGTACATCGATCACGGATTGGTGATCGTGTACATGGCTTTTACATAGAACGGTGCTTCAGGCGTCTCCAGTAGGAACCTTGTCAAGAACTTATCGAACAATAAAAAATCAATCTGAATCCAACCTTCAACGGAGTAAAATCGTATCACGTGCCCTCGGCAAGATATGTCCATCTTGCGGACAAACGCCGAGCAGGCCCCGATGGTCAACACGCAACTGAGCCTCTACGTCGGGAAATGGATGGACGAAAATCAGGGTGAAGTGAACTTCTAAGTACTTCTAACGTTATCACCACAGATTCGAGCATGTGGCTTCGCCATTGGGTTCGTAAAGGAACATGCCAACAAATTAGTACAGTGGATGCGCGATGACGCCAACATTTAGCATTTGTTCAGAGACGAGTTTGCCGGATTACGGTTACCTTGCAATAAATTACATAGTGAATTTCTGGGACGTGCGTGTTCAACAAGAATATAACAATAGTATTCTTGCGAGTGAAAGTCAAGGGATCGTAGGTAAAGGGGTATTTTGCGGCAACCAAAATTTGCTCGGGGAGTTGTTCTCGACCTTAGGGCTGTCAGTTGAACCGGTTTAGCAGAACGTAGGGAGTATTTTGTAAATGGTATAAGCGGAAAATCATAGGCCCCTGTGAGACTTAAGGCCGTACCGGGTATATGTACGTGTGTGTAGATTTTCAAGATGGACAATTCACTTCAAACCAAAACAGCCGGGTGTTTCTGATGCCATTTGTAGGTTTGTCCCACTTAAACCACCTTGAGCTTCATGCCTGATTTGTCTCTTGGTTTCACCCTATGATACCTTCATATGGTCAACTTAAGTCTGATACAAAAGACCCCGAGACGTGTACCGATCAGGTAACGCCTCCAGAAGAACTCAAGTGCGCTACCTGAAAGGCACGTCGCGACACATATTATTTATAACATTCTCAGCGTTCAAAGTTGGGAGTTGTCTACGCATTGAAATGAACTGGCACCAGACAAAGATAGCATGTTCTTCCGATTCAATTTGGATTTCTTACTTTGTTTTGAAAAGGATTGGTAATTTCCATTGCTTTTTAGTTGTAACACAGACATTTTTTCGGCAACGGCGTCAGCTAGAAGTTGATCGTTCCATACTTCTGATTTAACCCGTCTAGAAGTCGCGGGATAAGCTAAGTGTGCATCTTGCGTTTACCGATGCGTCCCATTTAACCTGTCACATGAATATTGGCGCTGCTCGTTGAGCTTTACGTACTCATCTAGTGGCTCTTGCTTCGTAACTCTCATTATCCCCTACGAAAGTGATGTATGCACAGGTATCTTGCATGGCCGCTTCTCCGTATTGTAGTTTCGACAGGTCTTGAAAGAAGACGTTCCTTGCTACTCTTTGGACCATGGTAGTTCGGCAAGATGCAAGCCAATTGCAATGAGTCGATGGCTCTCGATGTACTCTCACAACAGTATTTGACATGCGCATCAGAACTTAAGGAGTTGTCAAGCATTACTCCGAGGTATTTCAGCTGATGCTTCGAAGATGTATATTCGGTACAATGCTAACTTCCTCGATTGTTTCGCCGATCATCATATTGACCGCATTATAAAGCATAGGCCTGAGTATGGAACCCTGTGGAAAACCCGCTGTTGGGCAGTAAATCGTTGCCCATGGTCGGTTCCATACGTCAAGGCTCAATTTTCGAAGAAGCTTCCTATTATCCTGCAGAGGGTAGTGGGAACACGCAAGCGCTTTGCAATAGCTTCACAGCTGGCAGCAGGCAACACCTGTCAACTTCTTTTCATGTAATGCTCGTTTTGCGTACTCTGTCGCAATTCGGATGGCGTTCTTGTTTCTTGTTTCGAAAACCAAACTGTCGGTCCGTATAGATAGTGTGTCGCCTGATGATCGCTGTACATACCCGTAATTGTCACACATTCTGCAGTTCATCAATGCTTTAAGTAAAGTGCTTGTGAAGGTAACATAGTCTGTTAAATATTATCCTTTTCTAGAAGTTTAACGAGGGTATCTACTCGACAAGTTGGTCCGTACAAGACTGGATGCCCTGGAGGTTTTTTCTAGTTTCGGTTATAGCACCAACTTCATGGGTGTGGGTACCTACCTACCTACATAAGGGTCCGACGCCGATTGACAGACGCATAGGGTTGAGATAAAAGATCTCCACTGCTGGCGATCCGCAGACAGTGTCTTCACTTGTTGCCAGCCAAGGTTCTCGTCAACTGTGCGGATTTCAGCGACTAGACTACGCCGCCACGAGCTTCTGGGCCTGCCTCTGCTTCGATGTCCATCTGGATCCCAGTTTGAGATCCAGTTGCAAGGCCACCAAGTGCGGATGATCGGGCTTTTCCGACCCGGGTTTCAATATTTTTCTTGGTACATACCGGTACCACCATCCGTAATCTGGCTATCAAGATACTGGAAGCACTTCACTTTCTCAACCTGTTGTCCAGCTACCACGACATTGGAACGATTTTCTGTATTGATTTCCATCGACTTGGCCTTTCCGACATTGACTTTGAGACCTGCTGTCTTGGGCCTTTCGGTGGGGTCGTCGAGTTTGCTCTGCATGTCTTGTTGTCTTTGGGCAAGCAAAACAAAATCGTCAGTCAGGTCAAGGTCGTTCAGTTCCTCCATTGTCGAAGGATTTCACGGCAATTCTCGGTTCGGTCTACAGTCAAGATCTCATCCATTACGATGAGAAAGAATAGCGGTGATAAGATACATCCTTGTCTCACTCCAGAAGTTACCGGTATTGGATCTGACAAGACACCGTCGTGCAAGACGTTGCACGGAAATGCCTCGTACTGTGCTTCGATGAAATGAACTAGTTTCTCTGGGACACTTCGTCAGTTTAGAGCCGCACAAATGTTTTCGTGGTTCAGTCGGTCAAATGCTTTTTCAAAATCAACGAACAACAGCAAAAGGGATACCTGGAATTCGTTAATTTGTTCCAATATTATTCGCAGCGTTGTGATGCGGTCCACACATGATCGTCTGGATCGGAATCCAGCTTGTTGCCGTCGGAGTGTAGCGTTGATTTTCTACTGGATTCTGTTCAAGATCACTTTGCAGAGTACTTTTAGAGTTGTACAGATCAAAGTTATGCCACGCCAGTTACCACACTCGGTCAGTTCTTCTTTCTTCGGGACCTGTACAAGGATACCCAACCACTGTCGGGGGATACCCACGGGTAGAGAGGCTCTCGATGCCGGACGAGCTTCTCGAGGATGTCGTCACCGTCGAGAAACATCCGAGTCGTAGCGTTCCAAGTCCCGAACGTGTGCCGTGTTAGGCGCGAGTCCAGGACAAGCTTCTCTCGATCTGGCACACAACGGGCAGGAAAATCCGCGGGCCAAAAATCCTAGGGTTGCCAGCCAAGGGGGATAAAGAAGACCGAACAACGGTCGGAGTAGACTGACCCCATCGAGACGGGGAGCTGTCGATTAGAGTGCGTCTGACTCCACGGTTTGAAGCTACAAAGATAAGGCAACACCTTCTGCGTAGCGGATGCCGTGGGTGCGCCGCGGTTGTGTGTAGGATGCTCCGCCTTGGGGGAGAGTCCGAGTAGGGCGGTTCTCAACGGCAGAAGCTGCGGGGATAAGACTTGACCTTCTTCGCAGTGGAAATCGTTGGGAAAGGGTTATTCTACTTTCGAGGAATACCCACGGGTAGAGTGGCTCTCGACGTCGGGTGAGCCATTCGAGTCGGAGTAGAATGACGTCTTCGTCGGGAATCATCCGAGTCGTTGCGTTAAGTCCCGCGCGTGTGCCGTGACAGGCGCGATTCTAGGATAAGCTGCTCTCGATCAGGCACACGATGGGCAAGGTGGCAAACCTCGAACCCTGAAGAAAAGAGGTCGGGCCTCGAGTCGTTAGAGGAGAGGTCAGGCCTCAAACCTTCAGGTGGAGAGGTTTGTGTGGTCAATCCCGAGTCTTTATGATAAGGGGTCGGGTCTAGAGTCGTAAGAGGAGGGATCAGGCCCCATTATCAACAAGAGGAGGGGTACAATTGGTCACCTCGAGTCATTACGAGGAGAGGTCGGATTTCAAGTCGTTAGAGGAGAGATCGGGCCTTGAATCGTGCAGAGGAGAGGTAGCCTCAAGTCGATGCAAGGAGGGGTCGGATCTCGAGTCGTTAGAGGAGAGATCAGGCCTCAAGTCGCGAAGAGGAGAGTTTTGTGTGGGAATCTCGAGTCATTGCGAGGAGATGTCGTTTCTCAAGTCGTTAGAGGAGAGTTCAGGCGTCGAGTCGTAAGGATGAGAGGTTTTGCTGAAAGTGGTCTCGTTAATGAGTATTGCATTAGCGCGAATAGACCTCCCACTATTGAAGCATAGTGTACTAAACTGTTCGAGGTGGGAACCAGGTCTGCGGCCCCAGGTGGAATTTAGGGAGTAGGGGGTATACACGGAGTATATCATGAGTCTGCCCATTGTACCCATGGACCCAGAGTAGCAAACTGAGGGGGCCGCCATGCCTTGGAATACAATCCGTAAACCGGGATTTACCACCTGTGGTTACAAACTAAAAAAAGGCTTTACCGAGAGTACCATGGCTCGTGATAAAGGCATTCTCAATTCTACACCACTGTTCTTTGACTGGTCCGTCTGTCGGCAGTTCCGAGGCTCGGGATTCAAGCTGTTCAACGTATGCCCTTTTTCACCTCTGGATTCTAAAATCTGCGGACGTTGTACCGACATCCGAGTTTCTCCTCTCGCCGCTGGACACGCGCGACTGGGTGTGGGTACACCACGAGTTAACTCATTGAACCCTTGGCCTCAGAGCAGCAAACCAGGGGAGCTCGCTCTGCCTTGAAAAAACAATTCGCAAAAAGAATTTTTTACCTAAGTGAACATCTAAAAATAATAATTTAGTAGTTCAAAACTAAACTCTCTTTGCTTTTCGAATTGAAGGTTATTTTGAAGGAATGCCCCAGTTTATCTCTTCTCTTTAGAACGCCAAATTGTGTAACCCGAAAAGCCAAAGTCGACAGCCCTAACAGCTGTTGTGAATTTTTCTCGAATGAAGATGCTTGGGACATCAGATGCTGATAACGAACGATTGCTGCCGCCGGGGAATCTCCCAGCATTTAGTCAGTTCATCAACTGTGTAGCTCATCTGCCCTGACCAGCGAGAAACATATCGTCATCGTTGCGAGGAACGGGTACTTCAGCATCTTTCACTCTCTGCATGCCGCCATCCGAAGGGCGAGAGAGATGAGTTTGTTTGTGTCTTCTAGCTTCTGTATTCTGCCTGCATCCATTGAAGATTCAACCGACCATACGTCCATCTGAGGGTGAGACTTCTTATCATTTCGGATTGCGAATTCGATTCGACTGGACGTGTGCTTCTTTCCGTTGGGCAGCGTGTTTCAACTTTCGGGCGCGATTCTTTAAGTATTTTTTTTGTAATTTTGAACTATCAACTATCGGAAGTCACTTTTCGGGAGTGTTTTCGGAACAAGCATGTGGCCCCAGGAGCGATGGCTCACCTGGATTACGGTAGCCATGATCGTCGGTCAAGTGAAAAGTGTAAGTCGAAGGACGTATTTCAGGAGCTACGCTGGGTGGAAACATTTTCTAGCAGATTTCTGCCGTGGCCGTTATCAGTTTCAACATTTTTGCTAGACAAACAAAGAGGAATGGGATCGTTTCGGATGAGTGAATGATACAACACGCAAAGCGAAAAGTTCAAATATTTTTCTTGCTGACACACATGTTTTCCGAAAGAATTGTCCAGTAAACATCCTTAAGGATGACGAGTCTGTTAAAAAGGGAAAACATCTTAAAATTTTAAAAGATGATTTGCTCTCAGTACACTAGATGGATCCAAACGTTGGAAGCGATCGGAAGTGTCTTATTTATTATCAGTGAACCCTCAGTGAAGTTACGTTCTAGAGGCCGTTGTTAGTAAACTTTCTTTCGTTCGTCCGTTTTTGCTTGAAGCTTAATGGCGCTGCTGTCGATGATGAGGAAAGAATCAATTGGTGCGTTCCAGTCCATTCCATTCCATCTATCCCCGCGGTATCAATTTGTAACTGTGGCAAGCGGTCAGCAGAACTCGGAAGCAGCAAGCTGATAATGGGTTACACGAATGTTGTTGTTGGTTTCGATCGCGTCCGTTATTCGTGGAACTACCTAACTAAACAAATACGCATCGACGGCGAAACATTCAAGGAAATTCTTTGATCTTTGGACCTTGAGACCACTGTTTTGAAACATAAAAGGAACAGGAAACCAAACTTTGGAATTTTGATCAAATTAATAATTTCAATTAATTTTGAGCTCACAATCAAAATTCTGAATAATATAACGGTGGAACTCATTTCCGAATTCCACTTTAAAAACTATAGATTTAGAATCCGAATCAGAGTTAAGTGAAAATTAGTAGAATATGGATTCAAAAATCAGGATATAAGCCGGAACAAAGAATCGAAATAAGAATTCTTCCGAGTTTAAAATTCAGAATGAGAAATTAAAACCTTAAAAAGTAGAGTCTGAATTGCAGTTAAAATTTCACAATCATATCAAAATTTGAACCTGCATCCATGATCGAAATAAGAGAACCAGTATTCAAAATCAAAATGATTAGTTGAATGTCAATTTTTTCATGAAGGTTCAGAAAACAAAAATCTCTCCAAAAGATCAAGTTCAATTGAGTGGGTGTTGGATTTAAAAAGGATTAGAACTCTGAAACATCATTACACTTCGAATTAAGTTTCCAAACTCAGACACATAATTCAGAACCAGCATTACGAATCAATATTCAGACTTAAGAATAAAAATTTAAAATCCAATTAAGACAGAAACATTCAATAATTCTTTAATTATTCTTCGTCGTCCCAACTTCGGAAAACGCTTTAGGAAAGGCAAATAACATTAGATAAATAATCTTATTAGAACAGCTCATTCGAGCTCTAAGATTTACAGTCAGGAGTATTCGAAAAAATGCAACACTTTGTTTTGTGAATAACTTATGAATGAATGAATGAAAATTGATACTCATCAAATCTCGAAAATAAGCTTATATACATTACCTAAGTTTCTTAGTATTGTGGATCTGTGATAATATGTGAAGATGCCTTCCACCCCACCTATACAAAACTGAAAATAACCCAGAACTTTTCAACAGTAAATTTTAAAATTAAACAAATTTTACTAAAATGCAATGTTTAAATGTGGTTTCATTCAAACTATGAATAAAGCCAAAGTCATTACATAACAAGAATCGTAATTGTGTTTATAATAATCCCAGGGTTGCTAGCGATTTTTCGTTTTGAAATTCCAAAGCTTTTCCCGGTTTTCCCCCGGTATTTTCCCGCATGTAAATGATGATTTGCCCATTTATTATACTCGGTTCTAAATATAAAAATTACGGTGAATAAAAAAATACAATGTACAAATTATATCCTAAAACTTGTTAACCGGTTAGAAATCATGACAAATACAAATCTTTTAACACGTAGGCTTTTCGTATCAAATTGACAGAGTTCATGATTTTTTTAAACGAATCTAACGAAAATGCATCTATTCGTTGTTTTGCTCCACAATTTCAACAATTTTGCAAAAATAAGTCCGGTTAAATTGATCTTGAAACTATAATGTAGTAGGTATGTACTTTTCAGCAAGTGTGAAATTTTCTTGAATTTTAATAGAGTTATAGAAAAAAATGTATAGTTTGCATAGAAATATGTTAAAAAAATACATCGAAACATATTATTAAATCAGCTTGTCAACTTGAATGAGGATTAGTCTAACAGAACTTAGAATCATCAGATTGCAGGAAAATATTTAGCTATTTTCTGAATGCAGTTTTTTTGTACAAATCCTAAGACATGTTTTAGAAAAAATTGTTTTTGTTTCCAATACAAAACAAAGAATAACTTTAGTAGTGTTCTAGTCATTTGAACTAAAGATTCGTGAAAATATAGAAAATCGTGTATAAGACAGGTCAGAAATTTAATTGTTTGAATGTAAGCTATCCTTTTGTATAAGGTTAAAGACCTTGAATCAAAGATGAACTTGGATTTCGACAGGAGCTTTTTTTGATACAATTTTTACATAAGACATAGGAAACTTTAAGCAAAAGTTTAACGTAGGAAGAATTAAACACTAACCACTTGCGATAAAATGCTTCGTTCCTCTGGCTAATTCAAACGAAATGCACAACAACAACAACATTGGAAAATCATTTTTTTCTGGTTAAAACGGTGTAACTCTGCTGGAAAACGTCTTACGCTGTCAAATTATTTGCTCTTTGCATAAATTTATTAAAACTAAACTGGTACAGTCGAACCTGGATAAAGGAGAAACCTCTATAAGTGAGAGAAAACACCAACTTCCAACGTTTTTAAAGCACAAAACCTAATCAAGTGACAGTGAAAAACCATTATAAGCTAGAGTCCTTTTCCTGACTAGACCAAGGAAATAAGATAAAATACCAGGATTGTATTGAAGTTTTGGAACCAAAAGAATATTGGGTTACCAAAGAGCAAATATCCATAGTTTCATATTGAAACTCACTCGAGAAAACTTCGAACTGATGCATCAACTGGTTTCTTATAAATCAGTGGATTTTTATCATATACACATTGAATAGTTGCATTTCTAGATCATTTTAATGCTTTTATATGTTGCTGATCCTCTATAAAAAAGAATCTGGTTTAGTTAGAAACCTCTTTAAACGAGAAAAAAAAGGTTAGTCCTTTGGACTCTCATTTATCGACTTTCGACTACAGCTAGTTTGTTGATAATAGTTTCATTATTAAATTCATAACATTTGAGTTTTGCTTGTAAGTGTAGCACACGCAGAGAATCACATATTGCTCCTTAATTAGTTAAAAATACGATTAAAACTTCGTTTCTGATTTAAATCTATATTGAGACTGTCAAGAACTTCTCTTAAATTTAGAAATTATTTTAAAAATAGTTTTGAAATTCCGTGAAACAAATTCAAGTTTGACAATTTTCCCGGTGAGGTGCCGAAATTCCCGGTTTTTTTCCCGGTTTCCCGGTGACGCGATGAAATTCCAAAGTTTTTCCCGGTTTTCCCGGTTTTCCCGGTTCGCTAGCAACCCTGTAATCCCATAGGCAAGGCGATTAATATGAACAGGCATTTAACGCCCACAAGCGGCATTTCAAAATCGTGAAAAAAATCTTGAAATTAAGAAGGAAATCAGTCGTTAATTTCTGGTTACTTTCCAGAATTAAAATATTGAAGACATATTTGTTAAAGCTGACCCCACTTAGCCCTATACTACGAACCACCTTGTTTCAAATAAGGCTATTTTTGATTACGTTTTATGCTAAGTAAAGCAGGTCTAGCTTCAAAATAAAATCAAATTTTTTTATATGGTTGACGTTATGATAAATTTTGCCGATTTTCCTCCCTCGGCAAAAAAACAGCATATTTGACTTTGTTAGATTTACTTAAGTACTATGCAGGGAAAATGATCTATAGTCAGTTTTAGAATGAAACACATCTTACCTGTCGGCCATTTATGGGATTCGAACCCAAAAATTTTCTTGCCGATACCGGGAATCGAACCCAGTAGGCCTGGCCATTGGCGCTTCTTGATGAACAATTTGTTAAAAATTGTAAAGCAATTCTACTTTTGCTTTCTACAGTGCTTCAGCTATTTCAAAACTCATCATAATGAACTTACCTATAACGTTTCAGATCCCTAATACTCTTTTTTCAAAGGTCATTTTTCAATTTAATCATATCTCCTTAGGGAGAAAATGCAAGAACTTTGACTTTTTAGATGTGTATTTTGGAAAGACAAACAACTTTGCGGAAGAATTTAAAGCCCGAAAACGCTTAACAAAAAGGTTAACTAAAAGTCTATCTTGCCATCCTTGAGCACTATTAATTCAGTTCCGCTAGATGGATGTCCTGTACTATTGTATGTTGAAAAAAAGGGGGATATCAAACCATTATAAAAACATTCCTCCTACACAAATCTAGCGTAACATTTAAAAAGGGTGAAACTAGCAGTTAGCTCGAAACGAGAAAAAACCCGTTTGAAAATTCGGAACACCTATTCAAATCCTATTTATAAAATCGACCACTTTTTGTTCAACAAAATCAAAAAATGTGCATTATATCCACTTATTGTTCAATGTTTATCAAGAACTTTAACTTTTTTCGCGTAATTTCAGAGATTTTCGAGTTTCGTCCTATTATTGTTTTCGATTTCAGTTACGCCTGCAAGTTTCGCCCAATTGATCGGCCGTTTTTGTTTTGGTTTTGAAGTTACGCCCATTCATCCTACACGCAAAAACTAATTGGGCCGTTTTGTCACACACGGTCAACTCAGTTACGCCTTTTGGCTCTACACGAATAGAAAAATTCACTCCATTTTGAATAGGCGTAACTTCACGTTCCAACGAAAATGCATCAACAGGAAGTTTCGCCCAATTGAATTTTATCAATTTTTTGAAAGTTTTAAGTAATTTTAAGATGAAACCGCGTTTGATAGGTAAAGTGCAGCCGCGTGCATCCGGAATGACCGTTAACTCGATTTGTTTACATTTGGCAGTTTCGCCCTTTTGAAATGTTACGCTAGAAATACACTCCCAAGCCAAATTTGATTCCATTTGCTCTATTATTTTTCGAGAAAAGCAAAAAAAAAATTATGAAAGGCCTCTTCCTCCCTTTCTTTTTTTTCACGGGGAAGGCAGAAATGGTACCAAGCAATTACAAAAACAATCCTCGTATCCAAACACTCTTCCATGCCAAACTTGGATTCTTTGCTTGATCAGTTCTCCAGTTAAAGCCCGGTTTACAGTTCTTGTGAACTCGAACTCGAACGTGAACGTGAACTCACCACAGTGAAAAAATATTCCGCAGTGAAATGTCAAATCGGTCAAATCTTCAAAATTAGTAAGAGGTTTGTTCAACTGCGGGTAGAAATTGGTTTCGATCGGAAAATGACAGATCATTCAACCAATGTTTTGATCGATACTTGTCGAACCAATGCTCAAATTTAAATTCAAATTTCTCAAAAAAAACATATTGCTCTTCTTCAAAACATATTCAGCTTTGAAAACGATTGATTTAATCAAATAATCCCAAAGTTCTTATCTTTGAATACAATGAATTTAAATTAAATTTTATGAATTTAAAGTTCTTCCAAAAAGTATTTATCGATCAAGGAGCAACGAGCTTTAGCGATTCGTTTCTTTTGAAAAACTTATTGAAAGGACGTTATGAATATAACTTCTACAAGATAGCCATTTTTTGTTCTTGATTAAAAATTGACAAACAAAAACTTTAAAATTACTTTTAATTAGTGAAACAATTTAAAAGGTTTTTATTTAATTAAAATGCATCAGTTCTCCTTAAAACACATTATTTTTGAATGATTTCATAAATTTTTATAATTATTTCCATACCTTTTCTGAAAAACACATTTGAAGAAAGCGGAATCTATTTTTTTTTATTTCAATGGAATCTGGCCATTCGATGATCTTCATTTACATTTATTCGTTGAGAGGCTCTTCCAACAGGTACATTTATTCGGCGAGAAACTCTTCCAACAGGTGCAATTAAATGATGCCCAAGCGGGTTTTAAAGTTAAAAAAAAATATATCGTATGCGTTTCATTTAAAACTCGTAGTATTTTAAGCCTTTTATTGCCTTCAAATGTGCTTACAAATTAAAAAATTTTTTTTTTTATGAAGCAAAAATTTTTCCGTCATCGGTGAAATTTTTTTCAGAATGCACATTGCCATTCGGACGTGAAAATGAACGCGGAATTTATATTCACCACTCTTGTTTGTTTTCCGTTTTCACGTTCACGCTCGTTTTCATTTAACCATTTTCGAATGAAAAATAACCATTTTCTGGGTTTTCCTGCAGAACTGCCAATATGGTTATTTTTCATCAATATTTTAAGGCACAATTTTAACCATATTCCTAGTTTTCGGGTATTAATCAAAAAAAGGATGAAAATTTAACCTCAATCGTAAAAGAGAAAAAAACATGGTGCATTTTCGTAATCGTTCGAGGGATCGTTCTTGAAGAGAATAATTATTTGCTGTAGAATTTCTTAACAGTTAATTCCAAGCGTAAACTGGTGCAATTATTGACGTACGGTAAGTTATCATTTTCTAACATTAATTTTATTTAATATTAGTGATTTTTTTATTTTTGCAGGGACCGGACAATCATACCAAATTTTTCTTACCCGTGGATAAACGGAAGAAGTTCCAGCTCTGTAACGAACTCCACCGCTATGGCAACCAAATAGCGAAAGCAAGAAATTTTGAACCTCCTGCTGGAATATTTCCTCGATAATTTTCACCCCATGGCTGCCCGGAAAATCAAGTGTCGGATTTGGAATCCGGCACGAATATTGGCGAGACAGCGATCTGCCGGATTGGAATCGAACGACAGACCTCAACACATAGATGTCGTTCACATATCCGCTCTCCGAACTGAACACATCCTTTATTCATGAAAATCAGTCCTAATCGAAGGAATCCTCCCCGGAACCAGAACTGATGGCCATCGAATGTCAATAGCTTAGCAGCCCCAAAAACTTGGATGATCCCAGATGGCCAAAATCTCCCCCGACTTAGCTTGGAGCACGTAGGCATCGGAGCGGGTCGTAAATCGTTGGGCAAAGATTTGCCGCTTGGCTTTAGCTCCGGATTCGATAAGAGCGGTCAAGGCAAGGACATGTTCACGTTTACAGCCTAGTCCGAGGGCTCCGAAGAATCCAGCATGGTTGAAACGAATTACCCTGCTTGATTTGGAAGATTGCCACGGGTTCAACGAGTTCGCGAAAATACTGGCCGGACTGCACGGCAAGAGTCTGTATGTTTAAATTGGCGCCGATGAGTGACGGCAACTTTCGTCCCGGGCTTCTACGCCGGAAAGTGAATTCTTCGTCTCAAGTCCTGCTCTTAACACGGGTGATTCGAAACATCGAGATAAATATAAAAATACCATTGATAAACATACTTTTGACAATAAACAAAACATTTCAAAATCTAATTTTTTTTTTCTGACTATCATAGCTGCAATTTTCATCAGAGGAAAAATGCTTCTTAAATTTCAATTAAAAAATAACCATTTTCCAACTTCTTCGCCAAATAAAATACGGTTAAAAAATAACCATATTTCAACTTCTCCCCGAAAAGTCATTTTATGAGTTCTCATGGAGAACTCATAAAATAGCATTTCCCGGGAAAAGGTCTAAAATGGTTATTTGTGAATCTTAAATGGTTCAATAGTTTCTAGCGTGTTCGCTCAGTGCGTTTACACTTCGAGCGGAATGTCAGTGAACGCGGAAAAAATATTCCGCAGTGAAAATCGGGGGGATTGAAATAAAATTAATGTTAAAGGGCTTTGAACAAAGAAATCAGTTCAAAAATAATCGTTCAACCATTCCGCATCTATTCCACCTAATTTCTCAGCCATGAAATGCAGCATAGTCGAGTTTTTGAAGAATATAAGTTTTTTCATTTTCACGTTCGAAAGAACTGTAAATGCACCTTAAGCAAAAAAATGTTTTAAAACACCCCTCTCCTCTTTCTATCTCCGCAATGGTAACAGAGAAGGATCTCAAACTAGCATAGAAACATTTTCCGTATCCAAGTAGGGTCAAGTGGGGTAATTATGAACACGGGGTAATTCCGAACAAGTGCCATACGCGCTGCTGTGGGGGATGAATGAACACCAAAAGTTCCAAAAGTGGTAGTTTAACATCCGATTGATAGCTGTAAGGTGTTTCCGATCTGTTTTCAAATCATGATGATATCATTTTAGATGTTTTAAAAAACCATTACCTCGTGAAACGGAAATCGTTTCGAACAGTGTTCAATGTTTTGAATATCAGATCATAGGAAATCCTGCTAGAATATTGTTATCAACTGTTTTACATGCAGTTTATGATGCTTTGTCTAGATTTTGAAGAAATTTTGAAAAATTTTATTCGCACTGATTCACAGATGAGTGTTCATATTTACCCCATAGCTTCCGTCCTATGGGGTAATTATGAACACACATTTAATGACATTTCTTTGGCTTTTTGATGGTCAAAAGTTTTATTCCTCAACTTATGGGGCCATTAACTAATTACCCAAGCATTTCCAGACCCTTTTCCCCCTCCTCCCCTTGTAAGAAATTTTTTAAAAAACTACTCCCCCCCCCCTTTCTATAACATCTTAACATATTAACGACCGTGAAGAAATCTTAGCCGGGAAACATCAACACCCGGCATTTATACCCCAGAATCCACTGGACCAAATTCAATAAATTTCATAATTAAATTAGGTCTACAATGTGTTAAGTTTTGAATTTTTGAGAAATTGATTTTTTTTTCCAAAATTGAGATTCGGATTTAAAAAAAAAAAACTCTACCAGTTCTTTTCAGTCTTTGCAAAAAACTTTTGAACCCCATTTTTTTTAAACTGAAAATAAAATTTCAAAAGTGGAAAAAATGTAATAAAACAGAAGTTTTGAAAACAGCCCAATCTGTAACCAAATTTAAACAAGTCTTAATTTTGTTTAAATAAATAGTGATATAAACTCGATTTTCGTTGATAAAAAAGGCAGTCAAAAGTTATACCGGTAATACCAAAACCGAAAACCTGTATCCCAGGAATAGTTCTCTAATACCGAGTACAGGTTTTACGTGCTTCCAAAACCAGGTTTTTTAGTAATTGATTAACAATAAGGTTATAATCCAGAAATGTTTAATTTAACTAAAAATTAATTCCCCTTGGTTTACAAAAGGTTTGCTGATCGAGCTTTTATTCATAACTGTGTGAAATTTAACATTATTATGAACCTTAAATCTCTGTGGAAACAGTAAAATATATGAAAAACTTGGATAAATTCAATTGTTGAATAAGTCCACAAAGCAAAGATAAATTTTCCTGAATGTTTGGACAACGTGCTGCTATTCAGAACATTAGAATTACAGCAAATAATAATTGTTTATGTGTTAAATCCGGAAAAAAATATTTTCTTGCAGTCTAATTTCCAGTCTAAAATTCTGATACCTGATAGATACTTTTTTCAATGTTAATTTGTTCGAATATTTTTTTTTAATTTGGTGCAAAATAAACATCTTTTGGATGAAGATTTTCTCTTTAAGTTTGTTGAGGAAAACTTCGGTAGTACTTCAATTTTTTTTTTATTAAAAGAATAGAACTACTTATGTGAACTTTCAGACAGGTGATAAAAAAATTTATAAGTGTAAATATTTTTCAAAACTGTCGATCATATAGAACTGACAAGAATTGTAAAGATGACTGTTAACTGATCCAAGAAGATTTTAATGAGTGTTTTTTGTGAAACAACCCTTATAAAACACAGGCGGCGGCAACGCTATTCAAACCGTATGGAACACATCTCTCAGATTTCCCCTTTTTTGACAGATTTAAGCTTTTTCCTCAGATTTAAGCTTTCGTCCCCTATGCTCTCAAGGCAAAAAAAAAGCTTAAATCTGAGGAAAAAAAAGCTTAAAAACGAGATTCACGACCACTTATTTAAAAGATGTTGGTCACACGATAAATAGACAAATCGTGTAACGTTGCCGCCATCTGATAAAACATTTCGAATTTCCTGTATATGTATAGGTTTCAATTTCATGATACCTCGCACGTACGTGAAAAGCCTATCCCACAACATTTTGGTGAAGATTTGATTTGCTGCGCAAGACAGTTTAAACGGATGTAAAAACTATCGAGTAGCCTAACTCGTCTAAAATTTCACACGTATGGAGAGGTCCTATCAAATAAAATGTTCTGTAAAGACTTAAAGAAACGGGAAAAAAGAAACCAACCAAAACGTTAAAGATGTAACAAAGAAATTAAACTCTCGAAACAATAGATAGAAAAATATCAATTAAAAAGAACACAAAATAGCTATTTTTCTATTGTTTTACATCTTAATTATGATTACATTTGTTTATTTTGCAAGGTTTATACATGAATTGGATTGAGTTTTTATAAAACAACCCATTCTCTTGTTACTGCTAATTATTTTCATTATTTGGTGTTGAGTTGAGATTTTCTGACAGCATATAACTCATATTGGACAAGTCTCGGGGTAAATATGAACATAGTTCGGGGTAATTATAAACAGAGTTTGGGGTAATTATGAACATAATTTTTTAAGTAAAAAATCACCATACACTGCTTACTATGGATAAATGTAACGTATAACTACTGTTACTTCTCAAAAATTTTATACCAAGTTCGTAATCCGTGTTCATAATTACCCCCTAGAGAGTGGGGTAAATATGAACAGACGGGGTAATTATGAACAGACGTCTCAAGGACAGAGGTTGCGACCAAAAAACAAAAGTTGTTCTACAGAATGATTACGAGCACGGAAACATTCATTGATGGTAGATTTTCAAAGTTTGTGATAAGAAATTAACATATGGTGGCTGTAAGTGTGCCAAATGAAGAAATTTTGTTCATAATTACCCCACCTAGCCCTACACTTCCATGCTAAATTTGGTTCCATTTGCTTGATCAATTCTCGAGCTATGCACAAAATTATAAGAGGGATGTACACCAAACTATTATTTAAACATGCCTTGTACCCATGCCATGCCAAATTTGGTCCCATTTGCATAATCAGTACTCGAGCAAATGCAAACATGAATGAAACCTTTCACGATCCCCATAATCCCCTCCTACTAAAATTCACGTGAATCGGTTCAGTAGTGTCCGAGTCGTAAGGGATCAGCCAGACAGGAATTCGTTTTTATACATATAGATGTTTAGGAATCGACTTGTAAAACGAATCACAACTGGCTCCAAACCACATTGTATCCATTTATATGTTTTTAAAAAAAATTAACAAATTTTAGTTCAAGAGTTTTCCACTTGTGTTTTTTAAAAAACATTATAACGAAAAAAATGGTTACTACTAAAAAAAACGAAATATACAGAGCAACAATTTGACTGAAAAAAAGACGCAAGCCTCCTACTTCCTCAACCTGCTGCCGTGACACAAGAAGGATTTTTTGGTGTTGATATCCATCGACTTAATCTATATTGTCTTTGAGCCCTTCTGCCTTGGAACTTTCAGTGAGATCGTCAAGCATTTACGGTCATAGTCTTCAGCTAAAGGGTGTCCACGATGAAATTGCCACACACAAAATTGATTCGCAAAATTCGAGTTTTCATCCGATTGCCAATTTTCAGGGATTGAAAAATAAAATTGAATTGAAATTGATTGAAATATTAAACTTCATTTTACTTTTTTACTCGTATTTTATTTACAGTCCATACGCAAATGCCCGCACCTAGGCCTTAACCCCGATCATAAGATTCTGCACAACCTGTGATTTAACCGTTTTTTTTTGCATGTAAACCCATACTTTCTTCAGTTCCTCACTGTCTTCACTACCTTTGGTCGTTTAAGAAGGTGCTGCTACATAATCGCCCAGCTCCAGACCAAAACTAAGGCTGGGCTTCGAACGTTCAAGGTACAAAAGGCCCCTAATCGCGACGATAAACAGAACAAGTCCGCCAAACCAGGAATTTCTTCGTAAATCTGGACATTTTCTGAGTGCGGACATGTTCCGGAACGCTGAACTTATCTTTGGCCGTGAAAAAGCGGTTGCCGGGAATTTGTTTGAAGTCGGCCTTCACATATGTTTCGTCGTCCATGAAGCAGCATTCAACTTTCGTCGGCATGTCGCGTTTAGGGGCCTTTTGTACCTTGAACGTTCGAAGCCCAACCTTAGTTTTGGCAATGGGCGATTATGAAGCGACCTAAGGTAGTGAAGACAGTCGAGGAACTGAAGAAAGTATGGGTTTACATGCAAAAAAAAACGGTTGATTCACAGGTTTTGCAGAATCGGAATTAAGGCCAAGGTGCGAGAATTTGCGTATGGACTGTAAATAAAATACGAGTAACAAAGTAAAATGAAGTTTAATAGTTATTTCTCAACCCCTGAAAATTTGATGGCAATCGGGTGAAAACTCGAATTTTGCGAAATTTTGTGTGTGGCTTCATCGTGGACACCATTTATATCAGGGTCTTTTAACTGCTTGATTTATTAACTACGTGGAATACAATCCACGTTTTGGTCCACAGTTAATGGATCCATTTAAAATCTCATCCGTTATGCTACAATGTAACATCCTTGTCTAACGAAATGGGCTGGCATTAGACACCACCGTACAAAACATTGCATGGAAATATCTCGCACTGTGCTTCTATTTGACGGACTGGTTTCTTAAGGATAACTCTCCATCTAAGTGAAGCCAAGATACTTTTTCAAGATCAATGAACACCAGAAGAAAAAAGAGTTCCTGGATTTCGATAATTTGTTGCAGTTTCGTAGCGTTGTGATTTGGCTAACGAACGATCGTGGGTTCACCCATCGTGAGTTTTCAAACTTTCTCAAATATCGAACAATAATTTGACCTTTTTACATACATTGGCGTAAAACACATATTCACAATAAATTTTTAATTACTTGGGAGGACTATGAATGACTACCAAAAACTATTGGAAGAAATAATATTATCAGTGTTATTTTAAGTTTTTTTTTCTCCACAGATCTACGATCCACGGGCGAACCATGGCCCCAGTGCAAACATGATGATGCCGCAGGTTCACGGAGACTACAGCAAAGTTCACACCCACAAGGCCCGTGCCTATGAGCCGAACTACGCCCGCAGTGATCACAATCTGCACTACCATGCGTCACCGTATCAACAATCGCAACAGACGCAACTGCCGCAACCAATTTATCACAGAACGGTACCGGTGAGCTCGACGGCGGCTGTACCGGTTCGGACGGACCCTCCTCTGCAAAAGTTGCGCTACGTTTCACTCCAGGAGAATTCTATTTCGGATTCGAGCAATCCTAAAACCAGTGGAGGTAAAGGAGCGTCCGAAGTGCCGGGATTCAATGGTTTGCAATGTCCACCCCTGGAGTCCGGCTCTTTCGTGTACATCATGGATTGTAGGCAATTTTTGAGCTGTTGGAAAGGTCGAGGTTATATTCAAAGCTGCGCTCCAGGGACTCTGTTTAACCCAGACACCAGGGAATGCGACCATCCTACCAAGGTCGAATGTTTGACGTCCAACACGATTCAAGAATACCATACGCTTGTGAGGCAGCGCAAACCAAGGGATCAAAGTTCGGCTTACACCCAGGAAACCGCAGCTGAGTCAAGGAAACCTCTCTGTCCACTCGATGTGGCTGGATTACGTGAACATCCTACTGACTGTAGAAAGTTTCTAAATTGCAATAATGGAGCGACTTTTATTATGGACTGCGGACCAGGAACGGCGTTTAATCCTCGAATTTCGGCCTGTGATCACATCTACAATGTGGATTGTAATCGATACGACAACTACGTTCATCCAAGACCGACACAGCCGTCCAATCCAGATGCCGAAGATATCGATGTTGAAAGTGTCAGCCTAGATATCGATGTTCGATTTGACTATGAAGACAGCACACAACCTACTGCGAGGGCCAGAACCAGTATTCCACTGCAGGTTCCGAAACCGGTAAACCTTAGGCCGGCATCCAGTGAAATACGTCCAGTTTACGTTCCTCCGCCGTCAACTACCACACCCCGCATGGGTCAGGCTACTAACAACTTCAACCCGGTGTACTACCGCCCTGGTCAAACTCCAAGTCCACGAGACGCCCAATCTGCAACGACTGAGCTTCCAATTAGCGACGCATTGAAACTACTGCTGAAACCTTTCATGAATAAAGGCGATGTTGAGCTCAATATGACCAAGGTGAACTCCATGATGAGTTCAACGACTACCGCAAAACCCAACCTCGCGGTACTAGGTTTGCGTCAGACGCCAGTTCAGAACAATTCGGCTTACCTTGCATCACCACAGTACATTAACAATCAGCTCGGTGGATATCAACCAATCTACTATGGTATGCCAACGCAAAGGCCACCGATTCCTCACAACCCTAATCCGCACCGTCTTCATCCGGCTCCGTTCCAGCCAAGCATTCCACAGACATATCCATTGTATCGACCACGAGCAACAACTGCAGCTCCGATACGTAGCCGATTCGGGGAGGGCTCTTCCCAGTGGCGACCGATGGCTACCACTAGTAAGCCACCTACAACGACCCAGGATCCTTGTCGAGGAAAGTTCCTTTGCGGTGATGGATCCTGTATAGACCCTACCAAGGTTTGCGACGGCAAGAAAAACTGTCAGAACGGTGCCGACGAACGTAACTGTAGCCACGTGGGTTACGAGATTCGGCTATCGGGCAAGCATCAGGGCCGTGTCGAGGTTAAGGCTTTTAACAAGTGGGGCTACGTTTGCGACGATAACTTCAGCCAGGAGGCGGGGAACGTTCTGTGCCGAGAGCTGGGTTACGAGGGTGGCGTGCTGGAGCTGAAACCGAGTTCCTTCTACGCACCGAACGCATCGATGATGAATAATGGGACTCCGGTGTTCATAATGGACGAAATTCGGTGCCAGGGTAACGAGAGTGCGCTGAAGGATTGCGATTTTTCCGGCTGGGGGGTGCACGACTGTAACGCCGAAGAAGTGATGGGATTGGTGTGTAAGACACCGGTCATGACCTGCCCCAATGATTACTGGCTGTGTGATACCTCGTCGGAGTGCGTCCCGGTAGGGTTCTTGTGCGACAATGTGATGGACTGTGCCGATGGATCGGACGAGAGCATTCAGCATTGCAATGTGAGTAGCATGGGTTGATTAGCAATAAGCAGAATTTAAAAAAATGGTTTTCCCTTCCGTAGGCCCCGCTAGAGATGCGGCTGGTGGATGGCGCCAACCAGTGGGAAGGCCGCGTCGAAGTCAAGTACCGAGGTATCTGGGGTACGATTTGCGACGACGATTTTGGAGTGCGGGAAGCTCGGGTGATCTGTCGTCAGATGGGCTTCAATGGGACGGCTGAGGTACGGAAGAGCCGCTTCAAGCAGGGTACCGGCCAGATCTGGTTGGATCAGGTCGTGTGCCAGGGTAACGAAACGTCTATCGATGATTGTATGCATTGGCACTGGGGCGAACACAACTGTGGCCATGGGGAAGACGTTGGAGTGCGGTGTGGAGCTCCGGAGGCTGCTAGGCAAACCCTGGCCCCGATCAGAGCTGCCGGTGGGAAAGCTTTCAAGTTCGACTTTGTGGAGAAGTCTAGCAAGATTTATCCGGACAGCTGTGGGCAACTGCAAGTGGACCCCTCGGCTGTGAAACCAACCTATGGAGCCAGGGTTATACACGGAGGAGAAACTGTTTATGGTCATCATCCATGGCAGGCAGCTCTGAGAGTGAAGAAGCAAAAATCGGCCCACTGGTGTGGAGCGGTTCTGATCTCCAAATATCACGTACTCACGGCTGCTCATTGCCTTATCGGCTACCCGAAGGGTGCCTACATGATCCGCATTGGTGACTACAATACGGAAAAACTGGAGCAGGCTGAAATCGATATTTTCATCGAGGATTACTACATCCACGAAAACTTCCGGGTGGGTCATCACATGAACAACGACATTGCGGTGGTTCTACTGAAGACGCCAATTCGATTCAACGACTACGTTCAACCGGTGTGTTTACCCCCGAAGAGTCAGCGATATCAGGACGGCATGAACTGCGTCATTTCCGGCTGGGGTTCAACGCAGTCGGGATCTTCAAGTAAGAACAATTTTGACAGTAGTCGATTATCTTGAACGAACCCTTCTTCCTTTTTAATTTCAGTTCATTCCTTGGAGTTGAGAGCTGCTAAAGTTCCTATCCTTTCGGACGAGGTTTGTAACCAACCTGAAGTTTATGGCAACAATGTAACCGAAGGAATGTTCTGTGCCGGGACCTTGGATGGCGGTGTTGATGCGTGTGAAGGAGATTCCGGGGGACCATTGGTATGCAGCATTGACCGTAAGTGCCAAAACTTAAAAAATACCAACTAAACATTTCCGATTACAAATCTAAAATCACTCTTCCAGGTGGACACACACTGTACGGTATCATTTCCTGGGGATCCCAATGTGGACATGCCAACAAACCCGGCGTCTACGTTAAGGTGGCCCACTACATCGATTGGATCGAGGAAAAGTTGAAACAATCATTGCACATGTACGGTGTGTAGAACGATCCGCAAACGTGCGGATCACATTTGTACCTTAAAAAACAGAACAAGAACCCAAGTACTCGAATAGAAAGTAGGTTTAGATTTTATAATACCAAAGAAGAGACCAAAGGACCAATCAACACAAACAGGGACATATCGGATATACCAAAGTGAAAAGCGCGAAACCAAGCCGTTACCATTTTGTAATAGGGCGAATAAAATATTTTTTTTATTATTAGTATTTTAATAACTCTCTACAACTAGCTTCAGTTTTGATTTACTTCGAACTCAGTCCCACTTTGCCTAGAATCGCGTCTATTCGGTTGGAAAAGTTTGTTCGGATATGGGAGTAGGGTCGGGCAATTTCCGATGGGACCTGAGGAACTCCGACCAGTCGTTTGAAGCGGGGAGACATCGTGAGCAGATTTTGGGCCAGCCCACAGGCGCTGGAGGTGACCCAGTACAGGCAGAGGCACTGGAATGATTGAAGGTGAAATGTTTACTGTGTTTAACAGGATGATTGATTTTTCATAAACCTTCTGAAGTATTTTTTGAGCCTTCCTCGTATACGAGGTTTCCGAGACTCAATCTCACAACACCGAGAGTGATGTGATAACCAATCCAATTCAGTAATGATAATGTAAATTCTAGAAATTAGTAGGCAAAATACCTCACTAGAAATCAACAGAACGGACAAGACGGATAAAATGCAACTTCCAGAATAAAATTAACAGTTTGTGCTAGTGCCTCTTATTTGAAATGTATTCTGAACGAATTTCATCTCGAAGATATTGGAAGTATTCGTTGTGAAGAGTTCTTCGAAGAGAAACCTTTTATGCTCTTCAAAACCTTGAGAAAACAGTTTGAAGAGCTCTTGACAAATACAAAGTTTCAAGCTTTTCAACTTCCAATGCAAAAATATTTAGATAAAAACATAATTTTCTTATACTCATCACAAAATAATATGAAAAAATAAAAGTAAAACCCCAAATATTCAGTGATTGTAAGATCAATTTGGTCAGTTTGTTATTTTGATCGCCCATTTAAAAAGAAAATGACACTCCAGAAAGGTCATATGAGTAAAAGAATTGGTTTTGCTTTTACGAAAGCAATTTTATATCACACACCAAAATTTTGTGGTTATTAAATTAATCTTTTTATTTTTCATCTAATGTTCAACTTTTTTTTAAACCTGTTATTGAAAAAAAATCATTATGAATTTTATTGTAGCATTTTGTATGAGACCTCCAATATTTTTCTTCACTGCAGTAAACAATTTTATCATCGTTTAACTCTCTTGTTTCTCAAAATTGAAAAATTCGTTATGTCGTTTTTTCTTTGCACATTTTATAAAAAAATGTAATGCAATAAAATCAATCATCATTGTGTCATTGTGTCAAAAAATGCGTGTAAACCAATTTTTCTGAAAATCACTTAAGAACCCCCCTCCCCTCCTCTTCGCTAAATTGAAAGCGTTTTCAACTATCATACAAACAATCATTGGCCCAAAACAAATCGGGTACGAAATTTCACGTCATTCTAATCACTCGTTTCATGTTAACGCATCCATTTTCACATAAACGCGCACAAGATTTGTATGAAAATCCTGGAAAAAATAGAACCCCAGTTACAAAAGTTAAAAAATGACTCATTCATTGGGACAAACCATATTTTTATGTAAAAACTTTAACCAACATTGTTTAAAAAATGTTTTCCTTTGTACGAAACCCCCTGGTTTTAAAAGAGAAATGGGTCATTTGAAATAAAATGTTATCTTGTCATGCCAAAACTTGCATGTGTACCAAATTTCATGACTAACAAATGATAATCATGAGAAACAAGCGATTTTTTTCTAAACATTTTCATACTGTGAAATAAATCATCTTGCTTTATTCAAATAAAAGTCCTTAAAAACTGTTCAGTTCAAATATAATTTTGTTTGGGCGTCTCACCACCCAAAAGCGATGTTAAAATACAAAAAATGAATATCAATCTACTGACCACTTTGTCATGAACTCTAACCATTTGTGATAAGAAATTGTATTTAAAACTTACCGAAGGGACTGTGGCAGCTACCGGAACCATCAAAACACTTACGCCTCTGAACACGTTGGTGAACATCTTTTGCAGCTTGGATGGTTCTTTAGCTCTGGCTGCATTTTGAATCTAGGATTAGAGGCAAATATTAAACAATTAGGACAACGTTTCTATTCAATAAACTTATGCACACTCACTTCAATTATGACTAAATTGATCAGTCCCATTGCAACGGGCAAGATCAATGATTGGTCCACTTCGGTTAGATTGGGAATCCAGCCGAAACCGCCCAACGTGAGTTCGGTGAAGGCGACCTGCGCTTCTATCGAGCTCGGGTCCGGCAACATATGCACCAGATTACGAATCGATACTGACATAATAACCCACAGTGGGATCTGCCCCCAGAGGACGATCATAGTTTTTGCTGGATGACAATTCTCTCGCACCACCAACTTATCCCATTGCTTCTTGAGCTGAAATGAATAGAACAGGGTTGTAAGGATTTGCAAATGATGATGAGCCAAGTGATCTTACCGAAGTATTGTACATGATTCTGGCTTCTTTCTCGGTCCAGTGGAACTTTCGCATTGCCACTGCAGTCTCTTTCTTTAGCTCCTTCACAATATCTGGCATTTCCAGGGTGATTTTCTCCAGTCGGGCCACGATTTTGTTCTGATACACCGTCAGTGGTAGTGTCACCACTGATCGGAGCAAAACTGTGGACACAATCACCGAGGCCCACCAGGGCAACCCGGAATAATCGTGTATGGCCACCAAACCCTGCTGAACGTAGGCCACTGGGGTACTTTGCGAAAGTGTTGTCCACATACCGGTGACGGTTGCCTCGTAGGAGAAATTCCTTCGACATTGCGCGAACAAAATTCCATTCGAACGGACTGATTCCAGGAATCGAGGCCTGACGATCATCTTTAGATAACTCATTTTTGCTTTGTTTATTAATCAGACTTAGTTCAGAATTCTGGTGTTTTTAGAATAATCCTTAACCTAAAGCGACGATGAACAAGGCCTAGTAGACCTAGTATTGCCCGGCCCTCAGTCGACGGGCGTAGCGTCCCAGACAGGCCAGTATTCCGATCGTACCTATGACGAGGCCAAGAATTAGTGCTACCGTATCGGCAAAGCCCATTCCGGAAGCGTCCGCTCGGTCGACGCTCAGCACCAGCAGGCACAGAGCCGTCAGCACCACAAACTGTATCATGGTTCTATCTACTGGCACTTGGCTCGAACGCACGATCTAGCTCTGTACGAGTTCCAGCAATTTCGAAAGGCAATCGAACGAGGGACAGAAAGAGGAATGACTCGAAATATTTGAATTACGGAAAAATGGAACTACTTACTGATAACGCACGAATGTTGTTTGATTATTTTCTTTTGTAATGAAACACTGAAATTAATCGTTATGAGCAAACGAGAAGTATTTTAAATGAAAAATAACAAATGTTGATATTCCGAACCAGAGTTGCCAAAAAAAACTTGATACAATTATTTAAAAAAAATGACAAAAATGCAAAAAATGACAAGAACAACTACAAAAATGATAAAAATGCGAATATTTAAAAACAACAAAAATGACAAAAATGACAAAAATGACAAAAATGACAAAAATGACAAAAATGACAAAAATGACAAAAATGACAAAAATGACAAAAATGACAAAAATGACAAAAATGACAAAAATGACAAAAATGACAAAAATGACAAAAATGACAAAAATGACAAAAATGACAAAAATGACAAAAATGACAAAAATGACAAAAATGACAAAAATGACAAAAATGACAAAAATGACAAAAATGACAAAAATGACAAAAATGACAAAAATGACAAAAATGACAAAAATGACAAAAATGACAAAAATGACAAAATTGACAAAAATGACAAAAATGACAAAAATGACAAAAATGACAAAAATGACAAAAATGACAAAAATGACAAAAATGACAAAAATGACAAAAATGACAAAAATGACAAAAATGACAAAAATGACAAAAATGACAAAAATGACAAAAATTACAAAAATTACAAAAATAACAAAAATTACAAAAATTGCAAAAATTGCAAAAAAGACAAAAATTAAAAATAACAAAAATTACAAAAATAACAAAAATGACAAAAATGACAAAAATGACAAAAATGACAAAAATGACAAAAATGACAAAAATGACAAAAATGACAAAAATGACAAAAATGACAAAAATGACAAAAATGACAAAAATGACAAAAATGACAAAAATGACAAAAATGACAAAAATGACAAAAATGACAAAAATGACAAAAATGACAAAAATGACAAAAATGACAAAAATGACAAAAATGACAAAAATGACAAAAATGACAAAAATGACAAAAATGACAAAAATGACAAAAATGACAAAAATGACAAAAATGACAAAAATGACAAAAATGACAAAAATGACAAAAATGACAAAAATGACAAAAATGACAAAAATGACAAAAATGACAAAAATGACAAAAATGACAAAAATGACAAAAATGACAAAAATGACAAAAATGACAAAAATGACAAAAATGACAAAAATGACAAAAATGACAAAAATGACAAAAATGACAAAAATGACAAAAATGACAAAAATGACAAAAATGACAAAAATGACAAAAATGACAAAAATGACAAAAATGACAAAAATGACAAAAATGACAAAAATGACAAAAATGACAAAAATGACAAAAATGACAAAAATGACAAAAATGACAAAAATGACAAAAATAACAAAAATGACAAAAATGACAAAAATGACAAAAATAACAAAAATGACAAAAATGACAAAAATGACAAAAATGACAAAAATGACAAAAATGACAAAAATGACAAAAATGACAAAAATGACAAAAATGACAAAAATGCCAAAAATGACAAAAATGACAAAAATGACAAAAATGACAAAAATGACAAAAATGACAAAAATGACAAAAATGACAAAAATGACAAAAATGACAAAAATGACAAAAATGACAAAAATGACAAAAATGACAATAATGACAAAAATGACAAAAATGACAAAAATGACAAAAATGACAAAAATGACAAAAATGACAAAAATGACAAAAATGACAAAAATGACAAAAATGACAAAAATGACAAAAATGACAAAAATGACAAAAATGACAAAAATGACAAAAATGACAAAAATGACAAAAATGACAAAAATGACAAAAATGACAAAAATGACAAAAATGACAAAAATGACAAAAATGACAAAAATGACAAAAATGACAAAAATGACAAAAATGACAAAAATGACAAAAATGACAAAAATGACAAAAATGACAAAAATGACAAAAATGACAAAAATGACAAAAATGACAAAAATGACAAAAATGACAAAAATGACAAAAATGACAAAAATGACAAAAATGACAAAAATGACAAAAATGACAAAAATGACAAAAATGACAAAAATGACAAAAATGACAAAAATGACAAAAATGACAAAAATGACAAAAATTGACAATAATGACAAAAATGACAAAAATGACAAAAATGACAAAAATGACAAAAATTACAAAATTACAAAATTACAAAAATTACAAAAATTAAAAAAAATTTCAAAAATTACAAAAATTACAAAAATTACAAAAATTACAAAAATTACAAAAATTACAAAAATGACAAAAATTACAAAAATTACAAAAATTACAAAAATTACAAAAATTACAAAAATTACAAAAATTACAAAAATTACAAAAATTACAAAAATTACAAAAATGACAAAAATTACAAAAAATACAAAAATTACAAAAATGACAAAAATGACAAAAATGACAAAAATGACAAAAATGACAAAAATGACAAAAATGACAAAAATGACAAAAATGACAAAAATGACAAAAATGACAAAAATGACAAAAATGACAAAAATGACAAAAATGACAAAAATGACAAAAATGACAAAAATGACAAAAATGACAAAAACGTCAAAAATGACAAATATGACAAAAATGACAAAAATGACAAAAATGACAAGAATGACGAAAATCACAAAAATGACAAAAAATGACAAAATGACTTGTGTGAATATTTTGAAATTTTGTAATATTTTTCATTTTATGGTATTATGATGTTTTTTTTCATATTATTGTATTTTTGCCTTTCTCGTTTTCTTTGTTATTTCTACCGTTTTTAGGATTTCTTATTTATGGTGACATTCTTGGTTTTTGTCTAAGGTATTGGCATTTTTGTTTTGAATTAAATTGATCGATTTATTCAGTTTCTTAGATTTTCAAATTTTAGTTTGAAACAGTTTGTAGTTTATCATTTGAAGTGTGATTTTAAAATGTACATTTCAATGTGGTTTACCATTTAAATTTTATCCAAAATATTTGAATATTAAAAATTTAAAATGTTTGTTTTGAAAAATATATATTTCAGCTGGTGAATTCACCCCTGGCATATTTATTGTTATTTGGAACGAGCTGAAACTGGAACGAGCGATAAAAAAAACTGCAAGCTCGCAAAAAAAATTGACAGCAATTGGAACAAAACAAATCCAATTTTCACCAGATCATCGATTCGGGCAAAACGCAATTTGGATTGATATTTTTCAAAAATTCACTAATTATATTCAACTCATCGGTGTGTCGTTTTCGCGTTTCTCCTTGACCACGATCGATATCGTCAACCTCGAATAGGAAGTGTGTAAATACATAAAGTGTGTCGCGTTTGGAATACATTCGTCAACGTTGATTGAACTTAGGATTGTTTTTTTTTCGTTAGCCCATTAGGGAAAAAGAAAGTTAATTCCCAACAAAGAGACGTAAAAGTTTTCTAATCGGAAAAGGTGACTGTTTCCGGGATCCGATCCACTTCCGGTGGAGTGTTCCGTTAGTGGGGGATAGTGTGCATTCAGAGAGTGTCAGCTCCCTTCCCTTCCGGGGGTCTTTGGGTGGAGCCTCTAGCATTGTGCAATGAGCACAGGCCCAAACTGGGGCCAACTTCCGGCCGTGGTCATTACGGATGTTTTCCGTTATTTGAACTTTCACGATCGGTTGCAGGCATCAGCCAGTTGTTGGCACTGGCGTTCGGTCCTCTTTCAGGCCAAGTAAGGATATTTTTTTTAAATATTTACCAGGAACCGATTTTAAACAAGATTCTTTTTGCAGATTCTTCAAAGCTGTCCACTTCGATGTAGGCCGGGAGAACAAACGAAAGAATACTTTCTTAATCCAATGTTTGGCAAACATAGCAAGTGAGGCGAAAATCTCATTCGATTCGTGCAATCTCTACGATGTGGAATTGGCGACCGAGATTCTTTACAAGTATGGATTTGTGCTGAAATTTTATTTTTTTAAAGAACAAAATAGCATTCCGTTTTTCCTTTTCAGGCTTAGTAAAAGTACATGTCTTCTAAGTTTGTCGTTGTGTCCCAAATATGCCACCTTAGTTACTCCCGGGCGTTTCTACTCCGAAGAAGAATGGAATTACATTTCCAGGTATGATTACATACTTCGAGGAAAATTTCGAGAATTGTACATATTACTTCCATTTTTTTTTTCAGATTGTTCGTTGAGCCAATAAAAACTTTGCTGGCTCGTCAGAATCCACCGCTTAGAGGATTGGACCTGGGCTGCTCGGAAATTTTGTCATTGCATGCAGCCGATTTTCTTAATGTAATAATTATTCTAAACTTTTGCGATTGGTCTAAGCAAAATTCATTACAAATTTTCTCACTCTTTCAGAGCTGTTCGCGTCCACAATTCTTGCGCAGACTAGAATTCGCCTCGGTCAAACAGGACCCCGGTCACTACGCGCTGACGGCCATCGAACCGAATTTGTTTGAGAAATGCAACTCGCTTCAGTGGCTGTCGCTAGATTACGACATCATGTGCGACGAGTTCTTGCAGACGCTTCAACTGTTGCCCCTGCGTCGTTTGGTCATTCATGTGCATGGGCTGGATGGGGATCATCCGGGCGTTTCGGAAGCAGCCTGGGCAAGCTTTCAGGCCGCCAATCCACTCGTCGAGCTGCACCTGACGCTGGTTTGCGCCTATGAAGCGGTTGATATTTTGCACAGTCAAATCTTGCGCCCCTCGATGCCATTGACTCACCTGAAGGTTTTGTTCTGTGAAAGGGTAATTAAGTCTCTGTCTAGTTTAATCTTACTTTTTGCTAATAAAATTAATGTTTCTTAATCTCTAGATTAATTGTGATGCTTTGGAGTACCTTTCCCGATATTATAAAGAAACTTTGAGAAGCATGATATGGGTGGATTCCATGGTAAGTTGACAGTCTCCAAAAAACCTGGAAAAAAAACTCAAATTTTCCCGACCATCATTCTAGCGCATCCAAGAGTACCGGAACATTATGGAGCTGGTGCTGCGTACAGAACAGGACCCCCTTGTTATGATGGCCTGGCGGTGCAAGAAGCTGGAGGAAATCGTCATCCATGGGTACGTGCTGGATCCGCACAATCTGGTTGGCATTTCACGGCTGCGCGGCAAGGATCTGAAGCTGCTGGAGGTATCGCGGGTCGATCTGTCGATGCCGTCGATCATGATGACGCCCTTCATTGAGGTAAGGTTTTTTTTTAAATTTTAATATGATTATGCTGTTTAGAAATGCTGAAAACATTAGCTTGGCAGAAGCAAACAGAGAAAATTTATCACGTTAATTGTTATAAACTCATATACGAATAACGAAACGCATGTTCCTTTTAATTGCAGGAAATCAGCACCCAGTTGGACCGCAAGTGGGCCCCGTTAGATCCGAAAACGTTGCCACCGGCGCTCGGCTTCTATCCCGTCTCCGACGAGGTGCGCGATCAGTACATCCTGAAGTACATCCGCAACGGCAACATCCTTGCCTGATGCGACGAGCGTCGGCTGCTGGATGCAGCTCACAGAGAAGCCGACCGCTAGGATAATTTATCTGTAGCTCAAAGCTGATGCAAGAAAGAAAGACGGCCACAAATCCCTACCACTTATAATTTTTTTCGAATTTAGGATCAAGATTCAATCTAAACCGCAAGTAGCAGCTAGAAGCATGTTGCAGAGCAAAAGTTAAAAAAAAATAGTTTTATTGCTTAATCAATTGTATTTTAGAGAAACATTTGAACAAACGATGAAGAATCACTAAAGAAACCAAGAAAAGCAATGGGTGCGCGAACATTTTCCCCCTTAAACACGCAAACAAATACCTTATAAGAAGCAAGCTTTCCCATGTTCTGAAATCGCTGAGCTAAGATTAGGAAGAAAAAAAAACAACAGTGCAATTACCAACGTCTGAAAATACCGAAAGTGCGAAAGAGATTTTTTGCCGAGCACGAAAGGAAGCTATTCTATTCTAGATGCTACAGAATGCTAGAATAATTTACGATTTCTCAAGCGAGATGTGTAAGAATCTTCAAGCAAAAAAAACCGGAAGCTGGCAAAAACCTAGACTGGCGTGCTCGGATTTGATTTGAGAAGAGTGCGAGAAACAAACGAAATGAGGAAAACAAATCGACAAAACAACATCAACGGATCTGTGATTATTAAATATTTTTCGTGGATAAAATTATTTATTGCCCCCCTATCTCTATTTCATTATATAGTACTACTACCGAATATGTGTTAATCTCCGAATTTATCTAAGTTTGTTTTTTGCTTATACAAGACACGATTTATAAGAGAAAGGAGAAGAAGAAAAAATCGAACGTGTGTGCGTGAATATGATACTAAGATACGACGGTTTGTAGTTTTTGTTTTTTTCGTTTTTTTTTGTTAACCTTTTATTGAATATATTGTGCATCCCTGTCGTATTCGGGATAAAAACGGCCAAATTTAACTAACTTTTCAAGGAAGATAAACGAAAATGGTAAGAGAGAAAGTGTGTCAAACGAAACAAAATTCACCATGAACATTTCCAATCATTTTGCCACCTTAAATCGGTTTTTTGAAAGTATGAAAAGAATATTCTAAAATCCAATAAAAATCATAGGAAATTAATTGTATTGATTAGGGCAAAATTCAGTATTCTATTTAAAATTTGAAACAAAAAAGAAAGACTCAGATTACGAAATTGAAAAACAAAATTGAAGGAACAGAAAAAAGTTTGTAGAACGAATGGCCAAAAATCGTATTAAACAATGTTTTGTTAATAGAAAAAAGAAACGGTTATCTTTTGTTTCGTTGATCACGTTCTGTTTAAAAAATGTTCCAATTTTGTTCTAGAGTAAATCAAGTAATAATCGACAGGCGGAAGATAGATTTGTCAAAAATCAGAAATTTGTCGAAGTCGTATGAGCAAATGCAATTTATAAAAAAGTAATTCTATCTATGGGAGGAATACAAAAAAAAAGTATTTACCATTCACTCGGAAAAAAAGAGAGAACTAATAAAACGAATCCAACGAAATATACTTTCCAAATTAGGCTAGATCGATCTGAACCGGAGCCATTAACCCAAAACAAGATTAAAAAAAAAACTAACCACAGGGCCAGTGGAATATCTCATCAAATTAATAGAGTTGAAAGCTAAATTGAATGTTCATTAGGGTTTAAGAGATAAGAAAAAACATTTATGTGTGTTTATTATGTACCTTTGAATAAAATAATCAAGAAACAGAAGGACAAAAAAATACTAATAATTCGTAATCAACTCTGATAGAAATTGTAGTAGAACTTATGACAAAAAAAAACTTTTTAAGTAGTAAAACGGGCAAAACTGCGAGCCTTATTTTCTCATCCCTCGGGAGAGAGCAGATTACGTTACAATGGATTTTGTTTTTCCACGAGCTATCGAACAGCAAAGACACGATAGTCTCCTGTTTTCAGTTAATATTCCTAGTCAACGGAGAGCAAAAATAACGTACGAAAAATCGGAATAGAGGAACAAGGGTTTAGTCGAAAAAAACGGATTGATGACATTTAAGTAGCAGCAAACAACAATCGAAGTAAAGAGTTTGAAAGCCGAGAAAACATTCAAACAACTAGTAGCGTTTAAGGAAACACAAAAACAAAACAACTGTGAGAGTGATACATTTAAATGAAAAAAAAGTTTAATAATAATGGTAACAACTGCAGCAACAAAACAAACAGTAACAACAAACGAATCAATAGAGAAACTCGTATAATGTAGATACTTCTTAAAGAAGGAGGCAAATCACTTTCAAACCTAAAGCAAATCAAATCAGAGCCATTCGGTGGCTGTTAAGGCAGGTATGATAACACTGAACTAAACTACTCTCAAGATGAAATCGTGCAGAAATATTTTCCATTTTTCCGCAGAACAGAAAGCAAAACAAAAACCGTCCCTTCCACAAGCAAACAAACCGAAACTAAAGAAAAGCTAAAACTCGTTTTTGATAGAATCCGTTAAGTGAAACAAAACCAAATAAATAGAAGGAAAAACAACACTCAAGCAGAAGGGAACAAAACAACAAGAACTGAATAACAACAAAACCTTAAAAAAAGATCTTGAAACAGTGTGCCTAAGCCCCCCACGCAGAAAGAACAAAACCAAACTGAAACCAGAAAACCAAATAGTCAGTTAAAAGTGTGCGAGCAATCATCTCAAGACAGACAGTCGCTGGTAAACTTTTTGTAGAGAATCGAAACAAAAACCGAAATAACCGAAGAATCCTCCCAACTGTTGTTCGAGTGAATTAAAAAAATCAAAAAAATCGTAGAGGAGAACAACTCGAAACATACCAACAGGAAAACAAAACAAACAAATCGCATAGATAAGTATCAAGCAGATGAACTGTTAAAAAAATCAACAAATAAGTGCAACAATATGTCTTTAATAAGAACCTAGTAAAAGGATGTGAAACAACAGTCAAACATCAGCAGTAACAACAAAAAGAACAAACAAAACAACAACAATTCCTTTACGCAACAAATCAGATCTGTGATAATAACGAAAAAATATGAAGATGATAAGATAAAAAATCTAATAACTTGTATCTAACCGACGAGAACGAAGAAAAAAATACAAACAAACAGGCAAACACAGAGAAACGAACGAATGAACGCGAATAAGAATAAAGAGATAAGCAGCTACTACTTCGACGAGAAGAACGCAATCAACGGACAGTAGAAGAAGGAGAAGACGTAGGAAATATCAAGCAAGTGCTAGACCCTTTGGTTTCCCTTTAGCGAAGAAAAGTGACGAAGATACGCAGTCACTCACTCAGAATAAAACTAACGAACGGAAAGTCTTAAGAGAAGAGAATCAGAAAGCAAACCAGGAATCCAAACCGTCGCATACCGAAAAGAAAAGAAAAAACCTGAACCGAAAGAACTGTGTATGAAGAACGTTACGTTTCCGTTCAGATTCAAATCAAAGTTTATTATTAACAGCTCATTAATTTGTAAGACAATTCGTAAAAAAAACAACACAAAAAAAACCACACAAGAGAACGATTGTGTGCGGAAGAAAGCGGTTCATCTTTTCTACTCTATTTTAGATCGAAGGGGAGAAAAGGATGAGAGTAACCGAATCCGAATTCGAATCGCCACTAAATCATTTTGTTAGGTAAGTAACTTTTCTATTTTGTTAATTTTTTGGTTATGGATTATCCAATTTAAAAAAAAAGTGTTTTTAAATGCACACGTGTAGTAGCTATTATATAAAAACTAGTGGGTAGTCAATGTCAATGTATTACAAACAAGAATGTAATCAAAATACTAAACTAAATTTAAACGAAAAGAAGAAAAAAAAACAAATATTCACACCCCTCCTGTCGGCATAAAATGCTAAAAGGAATCCAATCTCTTACTGAAATAGATGTTAATGCAAATAACGTTTCTAGAAAGCTAAAAAGTCAGCAAAAATGAAACAAGCAAACGAGAAAAAATCATCAAAAAAAAAGTATATGAATATATCCCCCCAACCCTTAGATGTTGCGTGATACTTTTCTAATGTTTGAAATTATTAAAAAACAAAAAAAACCAACCGAAAAGAAGAACTACAAAAAAAAATGTATGCCATCGCTAACCATATTTTACCTCTCCGATTGAACACATGCTTTTGCAGTTTGCACCCCGGTTAAAAACGTGCCGTCATTTTTGTTTGTTTAAGAAACAACGGAGATCAAACATTCATATCGTTCTCAGAAAAAAATAACAGAAAAATTCCGATGTTAGAAGTTATCATTTCCGTGCTTCAGGAAAAACAAAAGCGCACCGAACTTTCAATGAAACAAAAGCTGACAATTAAGTGTTATAAGCGAAAAAAGAAAAGAAACTAGAACAATTGTGTGGAAAAATGGTAGTCAATCAGTGTTGCAACAGGAAGAAGAGAAAAAACAAAAGAACGACAACAAGTGTAACCTGGCTAGGAAAAACGAGATGAAACTAAATGATAGATTAAGGATTAAGTTTTCGGGAGTAGATTTTTTTAGATTATTCTAGACGAGTCCATCATGCGTTGAAAGGTGTCAGAGGCAATGTAGTCGAATGAATTCATGGTGGACTTTGAAAAACCTTCCGACCGCATTCCTTTCATTTGTAATGTGCATGAAAACATTTCAGTCAATTTCCCATCAGTTTCAGTCAGATTGGACCAATAGAAAGATGTCTTGCAACCGGCCGAAAGTTTTTATAGGTTTTTGGGACATTTTCTGCAGAAGGGATATGGACTAATAGCTTTCCAGATAGAACTCTTCCAGTGGAATTCTCAGGACAGAACTAAATGTTTCGAAAAAAATTGGGACAAATTTTAATTGACAATGAGATTTTTACAGATTTGATATTTCGATTCCTATATTCCGCTTAACGGTGGCTCCAGAAAGTAGATACCATGACTTGCCCTATTTCTGCGCAGTCTCAAACTCTGGCCATTCTTATATTTAAACAAAAATATTGTAGGATTTGAAAATAGTGTTCGAGGTGGAATAGCTCAAACGCAAGTGGAAAAACGCGTCTAGTAACGCTTGAATTTATTCTTCAAACTTGTAAATCGAGTTTCAAGCACTGTTGCCATATGGGCTAACAGAATTGTTCGTCGAGACCAGGGGTTTCAACACTCCTCCTCAACGCTGAATGATCCCACTCCGATAGCATCCCGAAGACGTTGTATTCTGACGCTGACAAAGGTTTAGTTAGTAGATCGGCCTCCATGAGTTCAGTCGGGCAGTACTGCAGCTCGATAATGCCAACTCTTTCAGGTAGCAATACTTGGTGTCAATATGTTTCGACCTTTCCTCCGTACGATCACCTAGGATCAAAGCAATGCAGCTTTGGTTATCTTCTTGAACCAGAATGGGTAGCTGCAACGGCTCGCCAACATCCGCCAAGAGTTTGCGAAGCCACTGGATTTCCTGGGCGCACTCTGTCAAAGCAATATATTCGGCCCAACATAATACCCCAACCGATCGTTCCATGACCAAAATTGAAGATATAATCGTTGTGCGATTTTCGATCGCGGACATCTCCAGCCCGGTCTGCGTCGACGAAGCAGTCGACCTTTCAATCCTAATGGCCCAATTGCAGTTCCATGCAAGCCGTACCTTTGAGATATCTCAGTGTTCGCTTGGCTTCGTTCAAATCACCGATAGACGGTTGTTTGACTCGACTTCCCAGTACGGAAGTCGCAATTGCAGTATCGAGCCTGGTGGTGACGGCGACATACAACAAAGATCCCACTATACTTTGGTATTGCTCGATAGTATCAAACTTCGATGATCTCTCCTCTTTTTGTTGAAAGTAACCGGAATCCATAGGAATCTTGGAGACTTTTGCACCCTTCATGACAAAACGATCCACAATTCCAGAAAGTAGTGCAAATTTTCCTTATCCGTCACTTTAAAGTTGCTTAAGCCCGTATAAACTTCGTCCCAATCTGCAAACCTTCTGTCGATCATCGCACTCCTAGCCTACACGCAGAAAAATGAAAGTGCCGCAAAAACAAAGGATTTTTTCCTTTGATTTTGGGACAAATAAACATTCCTTTGATTCAAATGCATTTTCTTTTATTTCAAAGAAATGCTTTCCTTTGAATCAAAACTTTTTCTTTGTTTCAAAAAACAAAATGCTTTTGATTCAAAAACCTTTTCGTTAGATTTTATATAATATTCCTTTAATTCAACGGTATTTGGATTTCAATTTTAAAGCATTTGTTCTTCAATTTTATTTTTTATTCCTAAAAAATCTAGTACTACATATTAATTTTCGTCCTATTGGAAATGGACCAGATCGGAACCGATTGCAACCGCTTAAAGCCGGAGGATTGGAACAGTCAGTACAGTTACCTCTTCAAAGTGGTTGGATGAATGGTTGCCCTAGAAAATTTTGTTATGTTGACAGTTTACTTAAAATTAAATTGATTTTAAAAGACCTACCTTGGAGTCCACTATCGTTTGCCCTCTCATAGCTGTCGGAATTTTCCGACGCCGGATCTCTTGAATCCGATGCTGTCTGGGGTTGCACGGCAGAAGATTCCGCTGATATAAATAAGTCTGACTGGTTATCGAAAAAGCTTTTCCCCGACCCGTTAACCAAACAGAAGCTAATGAAGATGTGTCGACTATTTGACGAAAAAATACTTTGATTCAAAAAAAAAACATTCATCTAAATCAATAATTTTTACATTGATTCTGCGTCAAAAAATAAATTCTTTAAATTCAAATTCAATACTTTGATTTAAAAACTTGAAACATTGGTTTTAAGGAAAAATAGTTCGGTTCAATATAAAATTTACTTAAATCAAGGAAATAGGATTTTGTTTCAATGTACACAAGGTGTTTGAATCAAAGATGTACTTTTATATATTAATGGGACTACTTTTCGCTGCGTGTAGGGGCTGTCGCATGTAGATCTCCTCCTGAAGCTGTCCATACAGGAAGGCGGTCTCGATAACGACGTGCTTCGCCAACATTCCTCGTTCGGTTGCGGTCGACAGTAAAGTCCTGAAGGTGATTTGCTTCACCACAGGATCGAACACGAGAACATAATTGGTGCCGTACTTCTGGCTAAATCCTTGCGCGACCAGCCGCGCCTTGAATCACACTGTTTCACCGTTCTCGTCCTGTTTGCACTTGTACACCCACTAATACCCGATTAGTGCGACCGAGTGTTAGTGAAGTGAGTTCTCACATTTTCCTAGTGCGAACGCATTTCCTCATCCATGGCAGACGTCCACTGGCTTCTCGGAACGTTTTCGGTTCGACAAAACTCACTCGATCCGAACGTGCTTCTTCGTACCTAACCGGTGGCACACCGGCTTTACCTCGCACCGAGCGTCGGTGCTTGACTGGGATTTATTTTTCAGCTACCTCTTCGTTTCCGGTTGACCGAGGGTCGCAACCTTCGAACTCGTCTTCGTAAGTCCAGCCGAGAAATTCTTCAACAACATCGTTGTCAGAATCGATGGTCTCTATTTTTTGTATCTCCCATTCGATTTCACGGGTATTTTTCACCGGTTGAAGTTCCGGCACCTGCTCGTCACCATGTTTGTTACCAGCGAAGCTGTGGGTTTGGTTCTTCTTAAGCTGCTCATCAAATTCCAAAAAAACGCACATCACGACTAATTTTGATTTCGCCAGTCGTAGTTTTCAGCATCCGGTACGCTTTGTGTTCTGCCGAATAGCCGATGAAGGATATTTTGATCGCTTTCGAGTCGAGCTTCTTCCTCTTCACAGCCGGAACCATAACGAACGCGCTGCACCCAAACAGTTTCAGTCGACGAAAATCTGGTGGCATCCTACAGCACTTGACGGCAGGCGATTTTGCAAGTAGCAAACTGTGTTGATCACCTCCGCCAAATATTTCTTATGCATAGGTGGTACCAATAGCATGTAACGAGCCATTTCACATAAGCCGCTGTGTACTCCGCTCTAATTACTTCACTTGCACAAAACTGCCGAAGAGATTTGCTCGAGTATTCGCATCGCAGCTCTGACAAGATCAAATAGCGCACGGCTTGCGCTCAAATTGATTTTCGACCAATCTCACGTACTCACGAATGCACTTTTCCAATTCTGACATCGGCTTGAGGAAATAGGCCACCGTATAACGACTGTGGTCATCGATCAAAGTCAAGAAATAGCGGCACCCCTCTGAGGTGTTCTGCTCTATCGGGCCGCACTTTCTGCTGCAGCTTGGATCTCTCCGTTTTCTTTTCTCTGCTCTGATTATGTACTACCATGCCGCTCAGCCGATTCTTTTTACACTGCTATTTCTTATGGCCGGGCTTGTTGCAGCGGTAGCAAGTGATAACTTGCTTTGGTGCACTGCTAGCATTCAGCACCATAAAGCTATTCACTTTTGTCGATTAATTTAGCTCTCACCAGCTCCATCGTCTAATCTTGATCGGAGCACGTTTCCCATGCCTTTGTAGTATCGAAAGCTTTCGACAAACTTCGTAGACAAACATGGCTACCTGTATGTATTCGGAAAGCCTCTCCCCAGAATTCTCTAGCCGAGAATAAAGCTCTTCCATTCCGAACAAAAATTCCGCCATATTGTCGCCCTCGTGGCAATTGGAATTGCAAATTTCCTTCAATAAAACAACCTTTTTCCTGTTAAGGTCGCTTTCTGTTGATGCGCTCGAAGCTCTTCCCAGGTTAATCTTGCAGTCGTCTTGTCCATGATGAGACTGTGCTGGTTATGCTCAACACCTAAATTGTCGCTCTTGCCTTCGAATCCCCGTCCATCCAGTCTACGAAACCAAGTGCTGGAGGCACGCCCGGATTGACGTAGCACCACAATCCTTCCCGTCTCATAAGCCTCTCCATTCAAATACCCATAACCGATAATTACGGTTGTTCAGTCGGAAAATGGCTACTTTTAGTTTTTCGAAGTTTGCCAAGTACATTTGATGCCCTCACTACGACCCTTGAAAATCGGACGAAACTTACTTTGGCACTCGTGAAGGATAAAATTGGTCAACGAAGTTCAGAAGCTGTAACTTTGAAAAGGCTACTGCCCAGCACTTTTAGGACTCCCCCAATTCTTGCCTCAGGGTCGGCTTTCCGAGTGAAAATTCTACAAAGGAATGCTGGCTGACTAAATTTCAAGCTACGCTCGCCTTACTTCATTCCCCTCAAAGGGTCAGAAATGGCTAGGCACTTGTCGACTAAATAACTGCCCCTGAAATATAAAATGTCTCCTACCTCACACGACTACTTTTCGGGTCCCTCGTCCTTGGTACAATCCGCCCTCTGGCGGCCCCGGCATCCAACTGCTCACCGTACATTGTAGATGTACTTGCACTGCGTGGGTGGGTTCGGTTGCGTGGTTCGTAGTACGGTACGGTTTCCCTGTGGATGTGTGGATCTGCGGAGCTCGCCTTGAGCTGTTGGCACGGTATGCTGAACTCGGGTCCTCGGCGTACCTGCTGACCTCGTTTGTGCTGGATGCACGATGTAAACACGTGGCTGCTGCGGATCGGCGGAATGCCTACTCCGGTATTTTGGTCGAATCGGGTATTCAGGGGATTGAAAATACGGAAATTCGGACATACATGAATCTTCCGTCTTCAGGGATTCTCACCGGCAGTTCATAACCAAATCTCGGGGTCCTGGTGACAATAGAGCGAACAAAATGGCGATATGGTATCTAGTCGGGTACTCGGCCTTGATTTAGGGTGTTTTGTTACCTGGTAGTTTTCTATACACACACTTGGTTGTTTGAGACTTGATGGAGTACATCAAAGCAATCTTTTAAATAAACAACACACGTCAGTTGGCGGGTATAAAAAGGGGAGAAATTAAGAAAATAAATCATTCTAGTTTGTACCATTCAACAGAACAGTTGTTCTTTATTCTACAAGCACCTCTAACAGGTTATGGGCCTGCGCTTTGGAAGAAGTTGAAATGGAAAGAAACGGAATAGCGAAGCTCACTAACGAGAACTACGACTCCTGGAAGTTGGAGGTCGAATTCCTGCTGGTGAGGGAAGGTCTCTGGAGGTACATTTCGCCAGGGGTGAAACCGGAAGCTGCTGCCGACAATCGAAACGTTGCTGAACTGGCTGCCTGGGATGAAGGAGACCAAAGAGCACGGGCGACGATTGGGTTGCTGCTGAGTCGCAGCCAACACGGGCACATCCGGAATACTACCACGGCGAAGGATGTATGGGAGAATCTCAAGCGGCAACACGAAACTAAGACCCTTAGTTCCAAGGTCCACATCTTGAAGAAGATTTGCGACCTGAAATACGAAGAAGGTGACGACGTCGAGGAGCACTTACTCGAGTTCGAGGGCCTTTTTGAGAAGCTGGCGAATGCTGGAACCGTTCTGGCTGACGACCTGCAGGTGATTTTGGTTTTCCGTAGCCTACCGAGTGCCTTCGATGCCCTGACAACGACGTTGGAAAATCGGTCAGCTGAAGAGTTGACACTGGCTTTGGTGAAGGACAGGATTATCAACGAGGTCCAAAAACGTCGTGAAGCTGTTACGGTTGGTCCATCGGTCCTGAAGGTTCAGACCAAAAGTCGTGGCAATCAAGACATCGTTTGCTACTTCTGCGGTGAATCTGGTCATCGAAAACGAGATTGTGCGGCGTGGCTCAAAACCAAGAAGGACGGCACGCACAAAAATCGAGCAAAGTTGGTTTCCAAGGCAACTGAGAAGGCAAAATATATTTCGATTGGCAACGAAGATTTTGCGTTTTCCGTACGGGGTGTCCGGAATTGGATCGTCGATTCGGGTGCAAGCTCACACATGTGTGCCGATAAGAATCTGTTCCATGAGATGGAGTCGAACCAAAGCATTCCGAGGACGGTGACGGTTGCTGATGGCAAGCAAGCAGTGGTCGAAGGAGTTGGCTCATGCAAAATCCTTTGCTATGGTAGCCAAGGTACCGAAAATACTTTGACATTGGGCGAGGTCCTCTACGTTCCTGATCTCCATATGAACCTGGTTTCGGTTGGCAAGCTTGTGCAGAAAGGAGCCGAGGTATTGTTCAATCAAGATGGTTGCTCCATTTCGAGAAATAGTCGCATCGCAACCACGGCTCAACACAGAAACGGGTTGTACCACATCCAGTTGGTGGAACGGGTGAATGCAGTCTCGGGCCAGTGCAGCAAGAAAAATTGCGTGCACGAATGGCATCGCAAGTTGGGTCATCGAAACATTGACGACATCAAGCGGTTGGCAAATCTGGTTTCTGGCATGGAAGTATACGATTGTGGCAATCAAATTACTTGCGAGGTTTGTTTCGGCGGCAAAATGGCGAGGCTACCTTTTCCCAAGAAGACGCAGAGGTCATCGAAACAAATTCTGGATCTGGTTCACAGCGACTTGTGTGGGCCAATGAACACGGCGACGCCTGCAGGGCGACGGTACTTCCTTACTCTTATCGACGATTACAGCCGCTACACTATGCTGTATTTTCTGAGTAAGAAGTCTGGAACGTTGGAAGCTGTCCAAGATTTTGTCCGTGAGATGAAGACGCAATTCGGCCGGCCGCCGAAGGTGATCAGGTCCGATCAAGGTGGCGAGTACCGAGGGCATGCGATGGCTAAGTTCCTCAGAAGCGAAGGAATCCTGCAGCAGTTTACAACGGCATACACTCCTCAACAGAACGGTGTCGCTGAGCGAAAGAACCGTTCGCTGGTCGAGATGGCAAGGTGTATGCTCCTGGAAGCTGGCATGGAGTACCGTTACTGGGGTGAGGCCATCAACATGGCCAATTATCTCCAGAACAGGTTACCAACAAAATCGATCCGTGAGACGCCATACGAACTGTGGCATGGAAGCAAGCCTGATGTGGAGCATCTGCAAGTTTTTGGTACAGATGCGCTTGTGCTGATCCCGAAAGAAACCAGATCGAAATTGGAGCCCAAGGCGAAGAAGTTGACATTCGTTGGCTATTCTCAGCAACACAAAGCGTGGCGTTTCATCGACAGGAAAACTAAAAAGGTGGTCTTCAGCAGAGATGTCCGGTTCCTTACGACACAAGTTGGTTCTTCGAAGAGGCTGGAATCTGAGAAAACCGAGGTCCAAGAGCTGCCACCGATGGTCCTCAATCCGATTGGCACCGAAGAACAACGCATCGATGAAGACAACGATTTCCGAGGTTTTGGTGATACCAATGGCGATGGTGATGGTCCGCTTGCAGACGAGAATGGCCAAATTCAGGAGGAGCAACTGGACGTTCAGGTGGAGCCACTCGATCTTGAGGAGGAGCAACCGAAATCCACTGAAAAGGTTGTGAACAGCAGAAAGCGGCGTTCCGAACGTTCAACAAAAGGTATCCTACCGAAGCGGTTTCGAGTGGTGGTCGCTCAAGAGTCGTCGACTGATCCCAAGAATTATCAGGAAGCCTTGGGTGGTCCGAACCGAGAACTCTGGAAAGCAGCCATATCCGACGAACTCAAATCACTACATCAGAACGGCGTCTGGGAACTTGCTGCGTTACCTCCCGGGAAAAAGGTCATTGGTTGTCGATGGATCTTCAAGAGGAAGGAAGACGAGTTCGGAAGGACGATCCGGTACAAGGCTCGTTTGGTGGCACAAGGTTTCAATCAACGCCAAGGTTTGGATTACGACGAGGTTTTTGCTCCGGTAGTTAAGCAAGCTACGTTACGCTTACTACTGACAATTGCTGCTCGTCGTGGAATGCTGGTGAAACACGTGGACGTGAAGACGGCCTATCTAAACGGTGATTTAGATGAAACCATCTACATGAAGCCCCCGCCTGGTGTCTCTGCTGCAAAGGGACAAGTGTGCCATCTGCTTAAAAGTCTTTACGGTCTAAAGCAGTCGGCACGAATGTGGAATCTCAAGCTGGATGATGTTATGCGGAAAGCTGGATTTAAACCGTCGGAAGCGGATCCATGCCTCTATGTTCGGAATCAAAACGGGAAGCTGGCCTACATCATCGTATATGTGGACGATATGTTGGTCGCAACATCCAGTGAAGCTGAGTATCAACAGGTCTTCAGATATTTGGAGATGAATTTCCAGATAACGTCCCGATAACGATGTGAAGCAGTTCCTTGGTATCCAGGTGGTCCGATCAAGGAAAGGTTTCGATCTGGGTCTAAAGGCATACATCGAGAAGCTGCTGGAAAGGTTCAACATGAGCGATGCGAAAGGGTCAAGAATTCCGATGGATCCCGGCTACATACAACAAAAGGAGGAGACTGAGGATCTTCCCAATTCCGACCAATATCAGAGCCTCGTTGGAAGTTTGCTGTATCTAGCGGTGAACACGCGGCCAGACCTCGGGATTTGCGCATCGATTCTTGGGAGGAAGGTGTCAAAACCAACCAAGGCGGACTGGACGGAGGCAAAGCGAGCCCTGCGGTACCTCAAGGAAACTGTGGAACTCAAGCTTCATCTGGGAGGTGGCTCAGGTGAATTAGAAGGATATGCCGACGCAGACTGGGCAAGCACGGTACAAGACCGGAAATCCAACTCAGGTTACCTGTTCCGACTCGGTGGCGGTACCATTCTGTGGGGAGCCAAGAAACAAACATGCGTGGCTCTTTCTTCAACCGAAGCGGAATACATATCCCTTGCTCAAGGCTGCCAGGAACTACTGTGGTTGCGGAAGCTGCTTCTAGATTTCGGGGAATCGGTAAAAGGTCCAACTCGAATGAAGGAAGACAATCAGAGTTGCATCAAATTGGTAACCGGAAGTAGCGGAAAAAGGTCCAAGCACGTGGAAACCAAGTACCACTTCATAAAGAACTTGGCGGAACGAAAGGTGATCTCTCTTGAGTATTGCCCAACAGAACTGATGCTGGCGGACATCTTGACGAAACCGTTGAACCGTGTCCGTTTGGAACAACTACGAGCGAAGATGGGACTCCAACCAACATGTGCTGAGGAGGAGTGATGGAGTACATCAAAGCAATCTTTTAAATAAACAACACACGTCAGTTGGCGGGTATAAAAAGGGGAGAAATTAAGAAAATAAATCATTCTAGTTTGTACCATTCAACAGAACAGTTGTTCTTTATTCTACAAGCACCTCTAACAAGACGCAATTCACCGTAATATCACGGGTTCTACGTACGGAATACTACTCAGGATTAAAGAATACGGATGTTAGCCCAATTGCGCGGCGACTTTGTGGCTACGTATAGTACTCGCTTGACGACTAAACATCCAATGGCCGTTTTTTTTACAATTTCTCAATTCTCGTACCCGGCCATTGACCTTTCCTCCCCCTGTATCTCTTTCGTCTTCTTTCCCTTCAGCAACCCAGTTTTCTCAGGCATTCGCTGTGTACAACCCTGACTTCAAGGATCATGTCAGGTGCTGCCATCTGTTGTTTTCTGCCAACATTCATCCTAACTTATGTTGACTGGCTGCGTCCGGGTTGTTTCCTTTACTTTGGAGTTTAAAGGTCGGTCCGTTTCACTCTCCACTAAACCAACAGCAATCCTTCGACATTTAATCTGACGCGACGAATCCTAAAAATGTTGACTAGTAAACTTCACATGGTTACAAAGCACATTTTTGCGGTAATGCTGGTCACAAAAAGCGTTACTGTGAAAAATGGCGGGAGGACAAGGAAGAAAATTTTCTAAGGCAACCAAAGACAAGTTCGAGGTCGGTTGCTAGGCATCAAACGAAAGTGAGATCTGCTTGTTTTCGGTACGTGAGAAGAATCCAAAGTAAACTGGATTCAGGCATTCAGGAGCCAGTTCCCACATGGACATGTGTGCTGATCGGAAGAATTTCATATCACAGTTGAACAACCCGAGATTTATGATCGCGAACCAGCAACGGCAGATTGCAGATCTCCAACGAACAAACACCAATCTGACTGGCAGTGAGCGAATCATCGAGTCCCTTGCAACTGGTATCGACGAGTTTCGGTACGATCCTGAAGTTTTCAAGGAAGACGGCAAGCAGTTGGACGACAACCCAAAGGCGAGGTTGCTTATTCGTAAGATTGACACGCAATTCCACGAACGTTCCATTCCGCCAAAGTACCCCCAAGATTTCCGTCTCGAAGAAACCGTCACGAAATTGAAGAAACTTTTCGGAAGGCAAACATCGCTCTTCAACGCTTGTTATCAGTACGTGAAGAACGATCCTGATGATTATTCCACCTACGCGGCCTCCATCAACAAACACTGTGAAGCGTCCCAGTTGACGAAGCTCTCCAACGATCAATTCCAGTCACCATGCGATGCAGACATCCGGACACGGTTGATTGGTAAGCTTGAAGCAGAAGAATCTGCACCCACCGGTTATGGAACGCTGGCCGCAGACGCTTGAAAACCTGGTTGAGGAGTGCGATCGGATCATCAACGTCAAACGAGACACAAAAATGATCGAGAAGCGGGGAAACGTGGGGAAACGATAAGTATGTCCATCATTCGAAGCCTGCTAGCAAGAAGGTCCCAAAAACACCCTGCTGGTTGTGTGGAGACCAACATTACGCCAAGGATAGCCCTTATCAACATCGTTATTGCAGTAAGTGCAAGAAGAGGAGACACAAAGATGGTTATTGTTCCTCTGCTGAGCCATTCAAGCCGGCCGACCAACCAAAGCCCAAGGACACCGTCAAATCCAATGGCACTTTGGAACTTCCTAGTCCAGTTACAACTAGACTGTGTGTCGGATATTACAATCATCTTCGAAGAGGTCTGGGAAACAATTGGTCAACCAGCAATTTAAGACTCGAAAGTTGTAGCTGTCAGCGCATCAGGAGACGAGATTGGTATCATTGGTGGATTCCTTGCAAACATCACCGCCCATGCTACCACCAAGCAAGGCCGAGTTTTCTTTTCAATCAACCCGGATCTCAACGTCTTCGGCATCGAGAAGATCGATCAGTTCAATCTCTGATCGGTCCCATTCAACACAATGATCCAGTTCGTGCAGCAGAAATCCAATATTCGACGTTGCAGTTTCTGCGCCACAAAATCCCCGAGGAAAACTAATCTAGAGTCATGGCCGCTTCCAATGAAGCCCTGGGAGCGCATCCATGTCGACTACTCTGGTCCTGTGAGTGGCTACCACTACTGTTGAGGCATATGCCAAGTGGCCCGAAGTTTTCCGTACCCGCAGTGCGACAAGCACCGCAACACTGGAGATCCTTATATCCACGTACCCTGGTATCAGGCAACAGTTCCCAGTTCGTGAGCTCAACGTTCAAGCAGTTCTTTCGAATCAAACGGAGTCTGTCAAACGGACAAGCTGATAGGTTCGTTGACGCACTGAAAAGTGATCTCAATAAGCTCGTCAAGGGGGAAAGCAGAGAAACTTTCCAGCATCTTCAAATTTTGTTGTCCACGTAGCGTTCAACACCGAATCAAAACGCTCCAGAAAGACATCTGCTGAACTTTTCCTTAAAATACAGCTTCGAACCACTCTGGATCTTGCCAATCCGCGGATTCCGAGCCCAACTGAAGTGAGCACGAAGCAACGCCATGATGATAGTTTCACCCAGCCTCCTGCCACTATCCATTTCCAGTCTCCTGATCATCCAGTACAAAATCGTAGGCTTCCCAATCGGATTACAATGCACTATACGTTTTATTTTAAAGAGGGAGATATCAAGAAATAGTATAGTTAGCCATGACTTGCTGCCATGGCTATGCAGTAACAAACATGGAAATTATATTTTTCGTATTCTGACCACGCAAGAAACAAGACGTAATAAATATCTCAGTCTTTATTTTTCTTGTTTTAGAGCAAACGCACCAATAAGTGAGTATACGCGGCCCGGTTTTGCTCATTTCAGCGGACCGGTTTTGGGATACTCACTCTTTTGCGCACCGGGCGGTAGCATAATTATTTTTAAATTTGGCATTGCACTGAGAAAACTTTTGAAGAAAATCTTAATCTTAAATTAATACGTACCGAGTAAATTTTCGGAGTCGTCAGTTTTTTGCTGAAATTTTAATGAATGTTGGTCTTAAAAGGGCCTGGGGGTGTTGGCAGTTATTTGACGGGATAGCTGCTATCCGTATCGTGACGTCAAAGTCTACATCCTGGTTGAACATGCCGTACAGCAGCAGCAAGGCCAAGCAACTTTGAACACCAGTAATCGGGTCCGATGACGGATGCAGCAAGAACTTCCGAGCAGGATGTTTGCTTCGCTTGGCCTCGTCATCATATCTATACACAGAAAAAAAATCTGAATCCTTAAAAGCACTGAAATTGAAAACCCTTAATATTACATGACATAGAACGCGATTTCATACTGTAATTTCCGTCACATATGATGCTTCTTTTTATTTACATCATATGTGATGTAATTCTACAGATTGTTTGGTAGTGCGAAATATTACATGTCACAGAAAATTACATGTCACAGAAAATTGCAAAAACTGAATCCTTAACAACTCTGAAGATTGAAGAATTGAATCTTACATGACACGGAACACGATTTTCTATTGTAATTTAGAAATGATTGAATCCTTGACAGCACTGAAAATGAAAAAAAAAACAAACACGAAAGCAAGTCGTAAGTTTTTTGACCTGTCGGATGTTTGCGCTGCCGTGTTGTTTGATTGTGCGTTCATTGTGGAATGGTAAGTTTTTAGAATAAGTGGTTAGATAAAGCTAAATATGCTTCAAACAATTTGTTTTCATACTAACAGATTCGCAAAGTCCGTTCCGGGAAAGACTCCGCCAGATGGAAATGGTGACGATCGTAGCCATGGTTGGCAAAAGTGGCAGATAAAAAAAAGTGGCAAAAGTGGCAGGCAATTTCAAATGTCGGGCCAGGTATTGTGGAGGTTAAACAAATTTCTAAGGGTTAAAAACGTTGGGACCAGCAATAAACTTTTACCAAAGAGAAGTTTGTTGAAAGAAACACTATTTGTACTGAGTTGTGATGTGAAAAAATAGTAAAAAAATAGGTTTAAAATAAATGTAATCTGGTGTGTACAAAAAGATTGTTTTTTTTATTGAGAGATCTTCTTTGAATCATATTACTAGAAAGTAAACAAAAAAAAATCCAATTGGAACGTTCTTTTAATTCAGTGGTGTAAACATTACATCACTTTTAATTTACACGTCTGCAAATTTTACAGGCGTGTAATATCCAACTTGCACTGAAAATTCCGTCATATATGATGCTTCTTTTTATTTACATCATATGTGATGTAATTTTACAGATTTCTTTGGTAGTGTGTAGGACACCGCTTTCAACCGGTGGTGGTTGTTTTCGGCGACCGATTCAACATTGATCCTTTCGGTAAAGCGTTGAGTTTCCCTTACGGTGTTTCCAATTCCGTGTCACCCGTTTGCTGGATTGTGATTAAAAACTTATTGCATTGTAGGACGACTTGATTGAATAAAATAAATTCAGATAAGAATAAGTTCAGATAAGAATATATTTTCGAATTAAGCTCGATTTTGCTTTCAAAACGCCGGGCACTTTTATTTCTTAACACCCCCGAAACACACCCTAACACCCGAAAAACAAAATTCAACAAACTAAACAATTCAACTTTATTTGTTTATTATATTTATATTAAAATCATACTTCTCTAAAAAATCTTCAACTTCTTTTTCTATCCAACGTGCTGATTGAAATAGTTGCTGCTCCGAAAAACTGGGTCCCATTAGTTGCAAACTTATTGAGAGACCTCGTTTCGAAAGCCGAATCGGTAGGGACAGTACTGGAATGCCACCCATATTGGCCGGTTGGATACAAAAATCCTGCACAGCGCACTGGTCTCGATTATTATTACTCCGAGAAACTCCGAGTGACCATTTTTGGTCACAAATTACGATGCTTCAAGTTTGTTTATCTGAAATTGAGTGAGAAAGGAAAAAATGTTATCAAAATTCATAGATAGAAAAAATTCCAAAACAGTATAAAATACAAAATAAATAACTCACCATCAGAACCAGCATGTACACTTTCTCGTTCAATTCTTGGAAAAACCCGAAAAAATGTAACGAAATTGCAAATTTAACTGGTAATTCCAAAAAAAACCATCCACAATTTTAATCTGATACAGTTTTTTCTTAAAATAAATATCAACAAACATCTACACGCTGCGACATCGTTTGTTTAATTCTGCTCAAAACGGTAGAATTTTTTTCAGTGCATGTTTGCTCTCGCCCCTTTCTAGTGAGCAAATTTGGTGATTTCGTCGGTCCCGACGGCATCGGCCCTATTTTGCTCACCTTCATACTAACCCCCGGTGCGGTATGGAAGTGATTAAACTCGTGAGCATTTTCACTTTGCTCGCGATTGCTGCGGATGCCCTTAATTATCGAAGAATACAACAATAAGGCTCAATTTAAAGATATTGGAAGTTGCCGGGTCTCGTGCTATGGCAAAAATGTGACACCGAAGACATTCGTTTTGAATAATGTCCCCAATATTCCGGATTTAAACTTCAACTTCGTGTCAGTCGGGAAGCTGGCTTAAAAAGGTGCAACGGTGCAACATTTAACTCAAAAGGGTGTTACGTCATGAGCGGAAATCGGATTGCTGCGGTAGCCTCTTGGAAGAAAGGCCTTTAAGCTGACTGTCGTGAAAAGGATTGCATTCATGTTTGGCACCTTTGAACTGGAACATCGAGATTTGCAAGCCGTCCGAGAGATTGAGTCGAAAAAGTTGGCAACTGGAATCAAGATTCGGAATTGCAAAGCAGAGATCTCGTGCGAAACGTTTCTACAAGGGAAATTTGCACGGCTACCGATTCCCAAGGATTCTCAAAGGAATTGGGCAGCGGTGTTAAATTTGGTTCACAGCGTTCTCTGTGGGCCGATGCGAACAGTGACTCCGGGTGGTCGTCTGAACTAGAAAATGTAGTGTGTCACATACAGAACGAAAACGTCTTAAAACTAAGAAAAATAATTTCCAGCACATCAAGTGGCTCCGGAGAGTAGAGTGTTTTATAGTTACCGGAGTTCGAGATAAATTTTTCAATGGTAAGGTCCAGAGCAAAATGTTGGCTTTCGCGCCAAATTCCGTGAGGAATTTGCCAACAATACTTTCCTTACCCAGCTCCTAGCGGGAAGTTGTGGGTCTGCAGCATGTTCTTGATGGACACTTGCTCAAAACAAAACTTCTTACGAAAAACTTTGGGAAATTTCAAAATATAACAACGGTGTATTGAAAAAAAAAAAACTAACACTTGCTGGCCAAAATTGTTCTAACACATTCTGTAAGTTTTATCGGCCTTCCCGCAACAACATCATCTAGCTGGTCGTTCTAAAACATTCTGATGGCGGTAATAACATCCGATCCTGATGCACGGTCGCATCCGGAATATCCAGCAATCACGATCACTATCGATGATGATCCCGCAGATTGTGGTGGACCTCCACTTCGAAATTAAAAGCTCGGCTACGGTGCGCGCCAACATCATTCGTAGTAAAAATCAATGCTGGAAGCTATTTTAATAATCCCTTTTGCTTTTTTCAACTCCACTTGTGGCTGCAGTTTATCCACAAGAATGCCAGGAGGACGGTAGATTTTTACACAGTACTGATTTCCTGGTGCCACTTTTCAGGACTTCACTAGAGGAAAAAAAATCCCGATTCAAAGTTTAAAGTCTGCTTCATTTAACATGGGAACAAATTCTTTTGCTCATTGTGGCGCTCCTAGTGGACGGATTTGGAAACTTTTTTCACCCACGTGTCGGGAAATTCATTACCTTTCACCATGTAAAGCTTAGTTCTTTTAGAAATGGGACAGTTACGAATGCGTGTATCTCAAAAACCTTTCGTTATATTTAAATACTTTCTATGAAGGAAATGAAGGTAATCTTATGATAATTCATGAAAAAATTTGAAAAAACTTATCTATCATTTTTTGTAAGAATAAATTCTACTTTATTATGGGTACCTCCCTTCGGTCAGCGCACACTTTTTTCAGTCATGATAATGATCAGTTTTTCAAACTAATACTTCGTCTAATCTGTATTTTAGGTGGCTACATCCCCCTCCTTCAATTTCTGATACTTTTCGGACCAATACTTTTCTTTTAAAAGAAACTGAGGCCACTTGAGCGGATACAGCTGTTTCGAGATTAACAAATTTGATTATTTTTGAGCCACTTTTCGAGCGTTTTTAATGGAATTTCTGCTGGCAAAATCTGGCAATAACGAAGTAAAACCATGAGGAGATTAAAATTAAAGTATAATCGTTTAGTATAGATCGTAGGTTGCGAAGGGTACATAAAAGATTACTCTTTTTAGGCCTTTGAAAAGAGTGAAAATCATAGTTTTCGTTTTGAAAATAGTTGTTTTTTTTCCACAGGAGCCTAATTTTGGCAAATCATTATATTATATACAAAATAACCAGCAAATACATACTTTAATATACTCGGGACCTTGCCACGAGCAGACGTGGTATAGGATTCAAACGCTGGAATTTGTTTAAAATAGGGTATTTCATAAGTTTTGTCGTTCATCAGAAATCATCTGTCTCATAGCCTCGGAACCAGATATACAGCTTACGAGCTGTGGATCTAGCAAAAATTTTTTTTTTTAGGTTAGCTTTGAATGACTCATTAAGAGGCAACACTTTCAGCTTATCGGAGTTAAATTTTTTTCGAAATTTTAGCGATCTACCCATAATTTTTCGCTTACTGAAAATTTAAAATGCTCGTATGAGACTTGACTTCCCTGATGACCCTTAGCCGAAGTTGCCGATCATATGCTTCACTCTAATGGTTGATTTGAACTTTGTGGACATTTTTGATAGTATTTCCATACTTTTCCACCACTCACACACAGTAGTTCTTTGAATAATCAACGGTTTTGTCGGCCATCAATTTGATAATGATGGATTTTGAATGAAACTGTGCAAAATTATTTTTTCCTTTTTCTCTTGCATCGTAAATATCTCAAAAACGCGTAAATTTTTTATTTTGAAAAAAATAGGTCGGCTAGTACTTTTTACAGGCAACAAAATGCTGTCAAAATTTCGATTGTACGATTACTAGTAAACGAGCTATTAGCAAAAGAAAGTGTCCCATTTCTAAAAGAACTAAGCTTTATTTATGTCATAACACCAAACGATAGCATTTTGTAAACAGGGGGGCTTGTGATATAGCTCAGTTGGCAAGTCTGTTGTCTCCTGAGCCGATGTCCGCGAGTTCGAGCCCAAGAGTAAACATCGAACACAGTTGTACCGGATAGTTTCTCAATAACGATCCGCCAACTGTAACGTTGATAAAGTCGCGAATGCCATAAAGATGGTAAAACGACTATAATCGAAACAAAAAAAAAAAAAAATTTGTAAACAACCGCCATGGAAGCCGAACGGAGAGATCAAATTGTGCACAGTTTTCTTGAAAATCCATTGTTGTCGGCATCGAAGCTAGCTAAACAGCTTAAAATGCCCAGAAATACCGTATGGCGTGTTATCAAGCAGTACAAGGAAACATTGACGACGGCTCGGAAGCCGCATTCGAAGCGTCGGAGTGGAACTGTCGACCGGAAACTGCGTGGGAAAGTCATCAAGGCCGTCAAGAGGAATCCCAATCTTTCAGACCGCGATTTGGCCAATAAGTTCCAGGCCGCTCACAGCACAGTGGTCCAAAAGGGCCTGAAATGGAACTTTTTTCCTGGTAACTTTGTCTTTCATTTAAGCTATTAGATGTCTTCAGAACATTTACTAGTAAGATTGTTTCCCATAACGTGAAAGTATCAAAAATTAGTCACAGCCTACTACGATAAAAATAAAAACACTAACTTTTTTGTTTGAAGAGATAGACACCAAATTTGTTCTACAAAGTTGTAGATATCATTAAAATATGAAACTTTGCTGAAGTAACAAAAGCTTTATCTCTATTCAGTGCAGAGTTATAAAGCATTTCGTTTAAAACATACTTAAAATTTGTTTTTTGTACTTAACTATTGTAAATTTTGAACTTACACAAATATGATGTTCACAACATTTATTGCGATACTCAATACGCACATTTTGCACTAGATCTTAAGTCTCTACGACCTTATCTTCCGAAGTTATCGCAATTTCAAGTCTTATTTTTGCTTAAATTCAGGAATTTCTAGGGTAAAATGGGGCAAGTGGATCCAAAAACTAAATACCACATCTTGAAGTATAATTCAAGTACTACAAACTTAGCTAAAAATTACTTGTCTCCACGCGCCCGTTTTTGAGTACGGTCGGCATAAATTTGTTGAATTCTTAGATTTTAACGAGAAAATAGAGATTGATTGTTAATAATTCTGTCATATCTTCTCAAGGAATGAACTATCTGTTTTGATGTCTTCAAATGAAAGTTGCAACAACAAACGAGCTATTGAATGGTAATTTTTAGAGAATTTTTGATGATACCGTTTGTACCTTTAAACAAATTTTAAAGCGTTTTTACGGTTTTAACTGTAAATGCTTTTTGTTAATTTTTTTTTAAATATTAAATTTGAAAAGGTGATAAAATTTCAATGCGTTTTGATGTGCTATTTGATGATTTCAGTTGAAAACTGATAAAGTTATGTGCATTTTAAACATGTTTTTATTCCAACGATGACAATAAAACTCTATTTTCTCGTTAAAATCTAAGAATTCAACAAATTTATGCCGACCGTACTCAAAAACGGGCGCGTGGAGACAAGTAATTTTTAGCTAAGTTTGTAGTACTTGAATTATACTTCAAGATGTGGTATTTAGTTTTTGGAACCACTTGCCCCATTTTACCCTAGAAATTCCTGAAATTAAGCAAAAATAAGACTTGAAATTGCAATAACTTCGGAAGACAAAGTCGTAGAGACTTAAGATCTAGTGCAAAATGTGCGTATTGAGTATCGCAATAAATGTTGTGAACATCATATTTATGTAAGTTCAAAATTTACAATAGTTAAGTACAAAAAACAAATTTGAAGTATGTTTTAAACTAAAAGCTTTATAACTCTGCATTGAATAGAGATAAAGCTTTTGTTACTTCAGCAAAGTTTCATATTTTAATGATATCTACAACTTTGTAGAACAAATTTGGTCTCTATCTCTTCGAACAAAAAAGTTAGTGTTTTTATTTTTATCGTAGTAGGCTGTGACTAATTTTTGATACTTTCACGTTATGGGTAACAATCTTACTAGTAAATGTTCTAAAGACATCTAATAGCTAAAATGAAAGACAAAGTCACCAGGAAAAAAGTTCCATTTCAGGCCCTTTTGGACCACTGTGCACAGTACGGTGCGACGAATTCGTCTCCGGGAAGGAATAAGGTCATTCCGAGCCAGCAAACAGCCAAATCGGACGCTGAAGCAGAACAATGTGGCCAGAATCCGTGCTCGAAAGCTGTACGACCAAGTGCTGACCAAGTTCGACGGATGTAAAGTCTGCTTCATTTAATATTGGAACACAAACAATTGCGTGTAGTTCAGTCATTTATTAACGAATTCATAATTTGTTTTTCATACAAATGTAGCATTTTCTTTACTCTTTCATAAAAAAAATTAAAAAAAATATTCATTGCTGTTTCGAAGAAATTCTCGTACTCGTACTCGTAAGAAAACTGTGCACAATTTGATCTCTCCGTTCGGCTTCCATGGCGGTTGTTTATAAAATGCTATCGTTTGGTGTTATGACATAAATACATGGTGAAAGGTAATGAATTTCCCGACACGTGGGTGAAAAAAGTTTCCAAATCCGTCCGCTAGGAGCGCCACAATGAGCAAAAGAATTTGTTCCAATATTAAATGAAGCAGACTTTAAAAATTTAGCTAGGAACCTGTTAGGCATTTCATTCATTGTGTAATAGGTTGTTGTTGAAGTATAAATATTTTAAACTATAATAATAAATAGTGGCTCCATGAAGAAACATTTAGTTGGCAAATCCATTGAGGACTTTTACTTTACATCGACTCATATTTAGAGAAAGGTTTTCAAATGCTCTTCAAACAAATTTCAAAACGGTTTATCCATGGTGGACAGTTTTATTGTCATTTGAAATGCAATTCCTTTTCTTTAAGTTTAATTGTGGCTCCAGAGATTTGTACTTTTGAAGCCCCATCTTTGAGTTTCAACAATATTTTGGAAATTTTTGTGGCTAAGCCAAGATTTCGAGATAAAATCGAACTAAAGGTTACAAAATTTAAAAATTTATTTGAATTCACATAAATTTCTTGGTAACTTTTAGCTTGGCAGCCAGAATAGGCTCTAGAGAGTATATCTCTTAAATGATAAATTTATCAAATTTTCACGTTTGTCTTTTTTGATGTTATCTGTATCCACCCAAAAACAATCTGAGAAAATCTGCTCCCGCAAACAACGGAAAACGAAACCTAAAGGTGCTGAAATAACGGAGAAAAACTAATAATGGAAAATCAAAAAGATCATCTTAATGCAACAAAAAAGGAAAACTTTGCCAGTCATAAAATTGAAATGTCTTATAAAATCTGAACACAGTGGCAGAATAAAAAATGAAACAACAAAAGACAAACGTAACAACAACTAGAACAACAAACAAATAAAAAACAACAACAAATTGTGCAAATTGGAACATCTGTGATATGCAACATTAAGAACAAATCTAATATTCAAAACACCCCACGAAACGAATAAAAACACTTAAGTCAAGTAAAGAAAAAAACCTACATACAAACCAACAAATGTTGTATAACAAACGTTTAAGCTAATAAGTGGTGAAGGCAGTCAACACTTAGAATGAGAAGAATTAAGAAAAATCACTCCCTGACGAAGGAGACATTTATAACTGAAGAGAGAAGAGAACTAAAACCTTAAACTAATATAAAAAAAACAATACAAGAGATCAATTAATAGGTGGATGTTGACAAACAGCCAGAGCAACACCGAATAACATTTGTTAGATGAAAACAAGAAAAACAAACAAATATATCGCAGCGAAACGCAAAAATTCCATCGTTAAAGACTAAAAGAAAAAAGCGAAAACCGAAGAATGTGAGATTGTGAGAGTATTAAGATCAACAACTAGTAATAGATTAAAGAGAAACAACCAGCAGAACAACACAAATCAGTTAAATGTAGTTAAACGCGGAGATGAATGTGTGAAAGTGTTAGTAACAACAACAACAACAACAACAACAAAGCAACACGAAATGGTGACGAAATCACGAAAACACCTAAACAAAAAAAAAACTACCAAACCAACAAAAGAAGGACTGTTGAAAGGAGTAGATTAAAAAAAAAAAACAAGTTTAAAAGATCCTTTAAGAAAAGTACGTTTTTTAAGCGCAACATGAAAAATCTTCTAGAAAGATAAGTAAGGGTGTTGCCCAATCTATTTAAATCAGTTAAATTATTTCCCAACGCATTGTGATTAAATTTTTTTTTCAACTGAAAGCCCTTAAAGATATATTCATTTGAAAACAAAATCAATCTGAAGATCCACCATTGAAATTGTAACGTTAAATTTAGAAGAGAAACTTTAAAAATCTGACAGAAAAAAAAACCACATTTCTCTTCAGCAAAAGCGCAAAAACAACAATGTAAAACCGGAAAATTGGTCAAGTCCCTTTCTCATATTGGCACACACAGTAAAAACAAGTAGATTACAGATGAAAAATTATAATATGTATCAGAAAAATTTAAATAAACTCTCGCTACCAAAACAGTTTGCAAGCGAAAGAAGAAACAAAACCAAAAACAAAAAAAAAGGATCTTCGGATTTGTTGTTTGTTTATTTTTTTTCTGAAAGAAAGAACTCGCCTTACTTTTTTGTTATTTTTTTATTACTGCTTCAATTAATCTCGCTTCTTATTTTTGGTTATATTCTCCCCCGTTTTGCGTTTTTTTAAGTGTATATAAATTAAAATAAATACATTCTTTTTTTTGTTCATATATATTAACACATTGAATAAACTTTCTTTTTCTTTAATTTTTGGGTTTCCCTCCTCTTTTTTCTGCTGGTTCGTCTTAGTGCTTGTTTTTTATTTTGTTTATTTTGGTATCAATCATATTTTTGTTTTCTTTCTTTCATGTCTATCGTTTTAGTTTTATTTTATGTATTTCTTTATATGTAGTTTGCTTTTTTTGTCTGTTTGCACTTCATCACTTGCATACAACAGTTTGTGGTATGGTCGCTTATTTAAGGATAATCATTTTCGGTAGCTTTCCTTTTTTGTCTATTAATTTGCTCTTCCCCTCGAAATAGTTAGTCAACAAACAAAAACATTGCCGCATGCCTCTAATTTTAAGAAAACGTTCTCCGAATCGATGCCTTTCTATTTTGTTCCTCCGTCGTAGGTGTGATTTTTTTTATATTTTATTAAATTTAGTTTTGTTTTAAGTTTCCTATTTAATTTTTTCGGCTTTCTACTTTCTTTCAATTACTTTTTTCCCTTTTCGGTATTTGACTGTTATTGAAGTTTTGTTTTTGATCGGAAGTGTTTGTAGATATGAATTATTGCAAAATTATTCTTGAATATTTTCAGATCAAAATACGATGAGAATTGACAAATAGAAAACACTGCAGTTCCCAAACATAGCCATCACAGCCAAGTTTTGTCCCGAACGTCGACCGGAGCCTTTTTTGGAAAGAGATGAATTATTTAAACCCGAGATGGCAGGACCTGGACGGGACGTCAGTTTCATGAGCCTCGGGTATGCCAAAGTTAAAATTTCCACAAACTTTTAAAAGCAAGTTCACTCATGTTGGGAAAAAGTAGTAGAAATTTTGACACTTGTAGCACATTTTGAAATTTTTACCATGCAAAAGTGTTTTCAAGATCTTTGGCCGTCAAATTTGTTTTTACAACACTGTTTCTATTTTTGTGATATGTGATAGAAATCAAACTTTTTTTTGCATCACAGCATGCGAATATAGAACAAGTCTTGTAAAAAAAAAATACTTGACAGCTGCTATTATTGAAATCTTTTCGCATGGTAAAATTTTCAAAATGTACTACAAGTGTAAAAATTTCTACCATTTTTTTCCAACACGAGTGAACTTGCTCTAAGTGAGATCGTTAAGTTTATGGATTCGTCATTAAGAGATTTTTAGTGTAAACAATTCACTTTTGAACCAGAAGTAGGCGTATGCCAAACTGACATCAAGCGTTTGTGTCGGCTCCGTAAATTTTATACAAATTTCATGGCAAAGAACGCATTTTCAACAACCAAATTCAATTAAACTGTTTGAGAGTTCTCCCAAGAAACCGTTTATGTGAAAGTTACGAGAATTGGAATTGCAGAATAAACTTCTGAAGAATTTCGTGAGACAGTGAAAGTCAAGAAAAAAAAATGGAATTGAGAAAACCTGGAAAAGAAATTATGTGAAGGAAATTGTGGATTGGATTCGCTAGACAAATTAAATCACCTTAAAGAAACTATAGTCAACAAAATTCTGAAGTTTGCTGAAGTCCACAAGAAATGACATCTTAGCTGGAAAAAATGCCATCAATCAAACAACATTTGTATCTGCCTGCGTCAAGCTTCGGTAGTTTTTGGTGAGATCAATCCAGTAGTTTTGGTTCTTTTTATATATAGTAGTTTTGGTTCTTTTTATTTATATTCTTCATAAATATATTAACAAATCCTATGAACGTTTGGCAGGGAACTCAACGTTGATGCTGTATCTTTTGCGGTTTTCATCACATGGTTGGTCTGGCCGTAGAGTTATCTGTAATGCATTCAATATGTAACAGATTCAACGTTGTAATGAAAAGTGACAGACGCAAGTCATTCATTTTCCAGGATGCTTACAAGTTTTGGTCATGTTGAAATTAGAAGTAACAGAAGAAGAAGAAGTAAACAATTCACTTTTGAACCATCAACGGATGGTCGATTTCTTTGAAATGTCGATCCCTTGTTTAGCCCTTCCCTTGCATGTTTTGTTTTTGAGTGTTTTGAGGCTATAACACGGAAAATTCCCTTTTCTTGCTTAAAATGAAAAGACGTCGCTTTTGCCAGATAGTCAAAACATGTGATATAAGGACTTTGCTTGCTGCTAATCTTCTGTATTTATTCTAAGAATAAATTTTCCTGACAACTTTATAAGTGGGTGGCCTAAGCGCCCCTTCCGGATAGCCTCTCAGATTTCAATTTGAGTATGATTACGTATTTTTAACTCAGCGGTGGCTCCAGAGAGTAGGAATTTTGTAACCCAATATACAAGACGCTAGCTCATTCGGAAATTTTCTTGACTAAAAGAAGGTCATTTCATAACAGAGTTGGAACGAAGGCTTCAAAATTTAGGATTTCTTTCCAACCTCAATTTACTCCTTTGGCTTCCCACATCTATCAAACGTTGAAAAGATTCCGGTGTTTTGTTCACTCCGGCATGATGAGTTTTTCGTAATGTTTATGGAAAAATCTAGGATAAACTCTCCAAACCAAAAGATTCTAACCGTTCATCACTCCTTCATACCAATTTGGGTGACGGGCGACGAGGTATTCGTTCTAAGAGACCCGTCACCCAAATATGGTTGGCACTTTTTGTTGTGAGTTCAATGCGGTTCGCCGAACTCCTCAACGACGGAAGATCATAGGTAATATCATAACGAAAACTTCGTACGAATGGTTGACAACCATATAGAGGAAAATCCGCCACTCAAGGTCACGACTTTTATCTGTGATTGCTTATTACTTCCACACCCGAATCCTTTTTTGAATTCGCAATGTTCGAAGACGCCAGTTTTGGAGGTCCAGGGATATAAATTTTGAAATAGAAGTATTAGTCATTCCGCGCCACGCGTGAGGGGACGATAGTCGAGTCAGCCGAGTCACTCGACTCCAGGAGTCGCTTTAGGTAGTGAACGTAACTTCGGATGAACTTTGGGAATCAACCTGTCACTTCACTTACACCGACTATCGTAATATGGTGACTAGAGTCCCGTGACGGTAAGGTGACTCGACTATCGTCAACTCACGTGCGGCGCAGCATAAGGGCCTAGGTGTATATTCACCTAAGCCACTCTAGGGTGACTGCCATGAGCCGATAGTTTCACCTCCTCTTGGTCCAGGGCGGAAACGTGTCTGTAAGTCCCGGCGATTGCAGATGTACGACTTAGAAAACTACCACTAAACCCACTAGAGGCCGTCGACAGATCCTTGCCAAATTTGCGCGGAAGAAGTGGTGCATTTGGGTACCAAGTAATAGTATCCAGGTGTCAGACGTAGGGGTAGTTTCACCTCCCCGTGGTGCAGAGTGGAAACGTGTCTGCAGATTTGTCACCTGCAGGTGTACGACCAAGAGAACTACACGTTACATTTGGTACTGTCTAGCTTCGATGACAGCCTGCGTACCGAGTGTGGCGCAAACGTGATGCGACTGGGTGCCTTGATACCAGTGCTCAGTTGCAAGTGGACGGGTCGTCGAGCTAGTGTTAATCGGTCTGCTTTTTGGGGGAGTTCCTGGCCCCGATTAGCGGATATGATTGGCACACGGCGGGTAGAGAAGAGGACCTTGTGCCGGAAACATGTGGTGCCCAGACCTCAAGTCTTACGAGCAGAAGTCGGGCCTCAGATTAAGTCTCGAAGAGTTGACACGGAGGACACGTTAAGTGAGGTGTGTGTGGAGCGCCTCACCAAAGTCTCAAATTGTGACAAGAGGCCGAATGTGGGTTTCGAGTCACGAGTAGCGGCGAACGATTGTCCCGCCGTGAGTCGCGAATCGTAGACAGTAGAGGGGGAGAGCTTGGCTGGAGTAGTACGCTTTGCGCGAGTATGGTCGCCTATCACGGGTTAAGCCTTCGTTGCAGGTCCGGATGGGAAGTATGGCCAGAAGCCCCAGGTGGACTTTATGGTGTAGGGGTACATAGTATCATGAGTCACCAATTACACCCATGGACCCAGAGTAGCAAACTGGGGAGACGCGGTGGCTTGTCGTGCCTCGAAATGCAATCCGTAAAAAGGGTTTACCATCTGGTGATCAACTAATGAAAAAAAAGGTGACTGCCCTGGTCGGTAGTTTAACTCCATCGTGGTCCAGGATGGAAACGTGTCTGTAAGTTCCGGCGATTGCAGATGTACGGTTAAGAAAACTACCACTAAACCCACTAGAGGCCGTCAAACGATCCTTGCCAAATCTGCACGGAAGAAGTGGTGCCAAGTACCAGCATCCAGGGGTCAGACGTGAGGGGTTTGACTCGCGTTTAGGGGGATATGTCACTGAACTGCGGATGCAATCGGAGGGAGAGCGTTATGCGTTTCGGGACTTCCGAGACTCAACTCAATAAAAGAGTAGTTGCGCAAAGTAGTGTGGACTATTTATAAGTAAACACTTGTAGAGATGTCAGGCATAAGAGGTGTCAGAAGATGCACAGTGTAGATCTCGAGGTGTTAGGTCAGATTAAGTGCGGTCGACAGCTTGATTTGCGCTTCGGGATGTTGATCCCCCGGTACGCAAATCGAGTAGTTCCGCAAAGTGGGGACTTGAGTCAACACTAGAGGTGTCGAAGGAATCTTGGTTCACACGTGGTTTGGGGGTCCCCTCGCCTGATATACGTGTGCGACCAGAGAAAGTGTCGTAGACAACTTGTTTTGTGTCTCTGGACTTCCTGGATCAAATTCTTGAAGTTATTTGAAGCATTGTATCAAGTGTCGTCCAATTGCACCCATGGACCCAGAGTAACAAACTGGAAGGACGCGGTGGCCAGCCGTGCCTTGGAATTCAATCCGTAAACTAGATTTACCACCTGGGTTATCAACTAATAGAAAACACTTAGAAGAGGACCTGCGGTGGCTTTGCCTCCCCTACATAGTCAGTCAGTGAGTCTAGCAAAAGTTTATCCGATCAGTTCCGAGCTTTCTTTATAAATTGTCCTTAGCTTACACCTTCACCACCTTTACCTTCTCCTACGAAGCACGCTAGCTATCCAGCTATATATTTCAAATTTCTAAAAAAAAATTCTATCTTAGAATTCAGCAATGCCATTAAAATATTATAATCATTTATTTATAAATGGAACGATAAGTTAGTTGAATAAAGTATTCCAAGTTATACCCTCAGGTAGACCAAGTTTCTCCTTTCCGCTGCCCAAAATGCTGCTAAAACATATACGTTGTAAGATACTTTCCGTTTTCAAATGTGGATGTGGCAATAGCTAGATTGGATGTCAGTGTCTCGAACAACCTTCCAAAGGACCCGGACTCAAACTGTGTAGTCAGAGCTATCTGAAAAACCACCTTCACCTTCTAAAAAAAAACAAAGGTTTATCTGCTGGGTTTGGCGTTAAACAAGTACGGAAAAAGGTCATCGAGGAGTGGTTTGTCGCATCTGAGTGGGGATATAAAATGGATTATTCACCGGAAACCATCCTAATGGTACATTCTTGATGTATGTATGTAGCCAACCGCGAATCGAGATGAGGTTGGATGTAAAACAAAACGTCAAACACAACAGTTCAGCCACACCCATGTAACTTATCGAAAATCCTTTCTATACGCTCAGTGCTGCTCCCTTCTGAGTGGGGGTATCATAACAGGCGGCGAAAATAGCTTGTACACCCTCTTTACTGTGTGTACTCAGCACACCCCTGGGAAGATGATGTCGTGTCATGCAGCAACCCTACAGTATAAGTATGTCATGACAGCCGACAAGCATGAGCTCCGAGGTGATTCAGCCTCTTTCGCATTCTAGACGCCGGACAGACCAGACGTGTATCCTTTGCGGTAAGTAAGGATGCAGCAGACTAAGGTCCGATCCGCACATTTACTACCTAATAGTTCGAGTCTTTGATAACGTAAACTTCAAAAAAGGTTAAAAAAAAATCAAAGTAGCCGTTGTTTGAATTCGTTTTGGTAGCATAAATTTCAAGAAGTCATTCAACCAAAATGGGCCGCAAAAACTGTGCAGTTGTTGGATGTTTTGCTTCCAAATCCGGAATAGCAAAGAAAACATACTTCCGTGCATCTGGTAAAAGCAGGTAAGTGTTCTATTTTCAAAATTGATAAGATTCGGTTAAATTGAATGATCTCGAACATTTCAGATCATTTGAGTGCTGGAAAAAGTTTAGCGGCAATCCAGACATGAAGCCTCACCACTTAATCTGCGAGAATCATTTCTCAGAGGATGATTTTATTAATAAATCCAACCATTCCCAAGGGTAGGTAGTTTTTTTGTACGAAGAAACAACCGGACAATCATTTTGATTTTTTGATTTTTAGCCTTATTCAAAATGCGAAACCAACACTTAAATGCCCGAAGATTTTTGAAAACGTATTCGAAACCAAAGATTTTCCACCAGTTTTACCGGATGCTAGTGATATTCCTCGCGAAGTCGAAAGCTACCATGGTAAGATATTTTCGAAAATTTTAACGTTATGAATGTATCCTTATTGCCTTGAAAACCACTTACTTAGAACGATACACAGTGTGTACCTGAATGTTTTTCCCTGATATAAATGTTTTTTAAAAAAGTTTGAAGTTTGAATTTTGAGAGCCCCAGAAGGCCCACTAAGGTAAATTATTAATGTTCTGTTCAAAGCAACGCAAAAACAAATTTAGGCTTTCTAATTACTACAAGAATAACAGGAAAAACTTTAATCAACGGGTAGGAGGGAGTTAAGAGACAACATTTCTTTTTTAATTTATTACTCTTTTTTGTTAATTCAATGCAGACTGCTCCTTAAAAAAGAACTAAAATTGGATGTTACAAAAAATCTATTTTCTTTACTTTCATCAAAACCAAGATTATATCGTAAATTTTTGTGTCGGTAGCAAGGTTCAAAATCCAATCTACTTCATATTTTTGTCTTTTAATTTTTTGTTTTTTTAAGTCGTTTTGAAATCATTTTTCATTCGCATTCAATAAAAAAAATCATATTTTTTTCGAGTTATTTAAAAAGTTGTATCTTCTTTTTGGTTAAAGAAAAAAACTCAAAAATTTTTAAGTCAACTCACAATTGAATTAAATTCAATTGTATAATCGAATCGTCGTATTGGCTGGATTTTAAACTCATGTCTCAATAAAATTTGTTGAGTTTAAAATCAAATTCATGAACAAGCAATTCAGACATAGCTCACGTATGTCATTTTTCAGGACTAAATCGACAGATAGGCCCGCTTGGTGTGAAATCTGAACTCAAGGACATAATTGAACACATGGCATTAGAGAAAAATATCTCCAATTCTATTTTGGAAATTCTTTGTTATGATTGTGTGTCATTATTAGTAGATAAATATTTAAACTATCAACTTACAATAGATAAAAAAAGAAAAAAACAAAATAACTGAGAAGTCAAGTCAAGTTTAAGTATTGTTTATTTATTAGGTAAATTAGTTTTAACATTATTTGAATAAATAATTTGTAAATTTTGACAAAAACCAAAAAATGTTTGTTTTATTTGATTCTGCATATTAAATACTTTTCTTCTTCTACAAACCACGATAGTTTCGAAAAAGTTGTGATGATAGTTTTTAATCCAGACAATCTTATTTCAATTTAATTGATTAACAGATTTCCAATTAACTCAACAAAATAATCAAAAATATTCTTCAGCTTGTAAACCATGTAGATGTCGCTATTGTACTGATTGCCAACCATAATAACTTTGAATGCGATTTGTTTTCCTAAGACACACTTTGGTATCCTTAGTAACATGGGTGAGTTTTGTTGCCCCAACTCTTTAGATGGCGTTGCGAACATCGAATATCCATATAGAAGAATGTATGTTCGCGGCAAAGCCCACTTCTTTATCTTGAAGTGACGGTATCTTTGGTTCAGCTCTATTCAAAGTTGTTGGTCGTAGTAATCGAGAAATAATAAAAATAGATTTCACTAACTCTGTTCATTTTCTAAGATTATGAGCCCAGAAGCGAGTGTCATAGCAACGGCATAACAAGTTTAAAAAAAATTCACACGTAGTGAAAATTTTCGGCTTTTGGAAAGAGGATGACTGGACAAAACAAGCGTGAAGCGGGGCATGTTCGAGGACACCGATGTCAGTGTTTCTCAGGAAACAGTCAAGCGGGAAGCGGAACGATTGCAAGGGCGCAGATTGCAGGTGGCAGCAGCCTACCTTTGTCGCAGCGATTGCATGGCCAAGAATATTACAGCTCTTGGTCATTTTCGATGAAAATGGTGCTCATCCGAGAAGGGAAATGGGCAGCGATTACGACCCATCCCAGCAATTGTCGGAACGGGCTCTGGCAACCATCTGTCTCAGTATCGAGCCAATCAATTACATCTTGGTACAGAACGCGCAGACAGCTAAAGAAGCGTGGAACGGCCAGAGAGCAGCGTTTGAAGAAACCGAATATCTTCGGGAATCTCGCCTTCTCCGGCAGATGACCGGGATACGGCTAGTGGATTGTGAATCAGTCGAGGCATATGCCAATTCGCTGATGACCACGAGGCACAAGCTAGCTGAGATCGGGTTCGAAATCATCGGCCGGTGGATGTCGAACATTCTTCTGATGTGACTTCCGAAGCAGTATGAACCAATAGTGATGGGTTTCGAGGCGTCAGGAATCAACATGACGGCGGACACTATACGAGCAAAGGTTTGGCAGGACGTCGAGTGGCCGGATGATGATGCGACAAGTTGCGAGGGGGCGTTTTATGATAATCATCGAAGTAAAATCAGCTATCATGTGCTATAGCCTATAGGAGCAACCAGAAGGGACATTACGCTATCGAGTGTCCACAGAAACCGGACAGGCAGCTCTTCCAGTGAACGAATCTATTGTCGTAGATACGACGACGATAGATTCATCGTCGTAAACGAAAAGTTCGGTTGTGGCTAAGGGAAACACAACACTCCGAGCAGATGTCTTAGGTGAGTGTAGCACTTTAAACATAAAAGAAGAACAGAAAGATGAGACACTTGAATAGACCCACAGTGAAGCGTCGCGTCCGCGGACGTGGGAAGCTAAGCCAGTAGCAGGAATTTTCGAAGGCCATCAACGGTCGACGGTGCTGCAACGTTGTTTTTAAAGGATGTCAATTTCGCACGCTAGGCGACAATGAAGTTTTCCAATCCCACGAGGCAGATTCGAATATTGAAAAAGGGTCCGAAATGAGGAGGGCAGACAAAGTGGTAAAGCAAGATTCAAGGGTCGTTAATCCGGGTAGTCCGTTATCCGGAGAGGTCTGTTTGTTTATTTGTCTGGGATTTTAAAACCAATCCGGAGAGGTCAACAAAGCAGTTTCAAGTAACACGTCCGAGTTTGACGTTCTTATTGGTAGCAGCTCAAGAAGAATACCATCGAACTACACCAAGTCGAGTCAACTAATAGAATGTCAGAAGCTCTCGACCAAGGCTATTCCGGTACAGAAACTACAGGAAGTCAGGTCCTTCCTTGGAATTCAAGAATTCTCGATTAAGAGGTTGATCGAGAAATAATAAAAATAGATCATAGCAGTCCTTTTAGAATTTGAATAAGATCACTCTTGTTAAGTATCTCGTTCAAACCAGGATAGCTAGATTCCTTAGGTATGCTACTCCGCTGCTTGAATATGTATTAGTAGGCCAACCAAAAAATAGTTATAGAAATTCCACAGAAATGTATGAAATTTTTTCAAAATATTAGTTTTCTAGAAAAACTACTGATTTTAAAATTCTGCAAAAAATATAAAAATGTTCACCAAAGTATTTACAATGCATTAGGCTCTTGAGTGTATGTAAAACGTATTTTTAACGTAGCTTTTTTATTGAGTTGAAAAATTGCTTATTGCTTAATTCCTCATAAATGATTTTTTTTTTTAATTTTGTAGTATCTAAAATAAAGAAGCATTCTTTACAAGTAGTAACAAGTCATTTTTTAGCATATTTTTACTACTACATTTGAAAAAAATGCTTTCCGAAATTCGAATATTTTGCTGAAACACTTCTGAATCGCCAAAGAAAAACTAACTCGCAGTCAGAATATTGAAAGCTTTTAAGCATAAATTTTGTTAATTGGTACACAAGTTATTTCAAAGAATGTGACTGATTACTTATTTGAACAATAAGACCCCTCAATTATCCATAAATTGTAATTTTGTTTCAAATCCCATACATATCGTTCGAAATTTCATAACTATTTTTGACCCTGCGTTTACACGGTTCTGTCGATTGAGGTTAAGCGCAATGTTATACCTATTGATCTACCTATCTTGCGTTCAAACCACTCGTGTTTTCACTTACTCTATTAATTTTCCATAAAAAGTACTGACCCAAAAATCAAGTAAAATTCTTACTTCAAGTAAGATTCTTACTTTGATTTGGATTAGACTATCTGAAGACAGTATTCGTTCATTACCGCTCGACTTTTCAATTTTCACCTCAAATGATTAATTTTATTCAATTAAAACGTTATCTTGAGTTCAGGAAGAGGATTTTTTTCTCAAGAGTGACATAGATGCATGAGTGGGATCGGATTTGGTTTATGTGAAAAATCGTATCCAAGCGATGGCTTTTACAGATAAAAAATATGAAGTTTTGCGTTCGAGTTCTACGACATCGCACAGTGGGAAAATTTGACCCCAAAACCCAAAAAAATTCGAAGCCGCATATTGAGGAACCTGAAATAATGCTTTTTTTTTTAATTTTTTATTGGAATTCTACCCATTAAGGCCATTCTTCCTCAAAATAATGTTTTTCTTACGTGAAATTTTCTCAGAAATTATGAAATATTTTATTTTTATCTCACTTGGATGTTGATCGTTTTTAACAAAATGCACACCAAACTTTAATAAACTTTAAGAATGCATTCAACAATGCCCAGAATTTGAGACCGATCAAAAAATCTATGCAAAAGACATTCAATTTGTGGCGAAGAATTTACAATTCCTGTCTTTGTAACTTCTGTAACACTTAATAAATTTTCATGAAACTTTCACATAACGTTAGGATGTTTCCTAAAAACTAATTCATTTTCACAAAGTTATGATTGATTTTTTCTGGGTAATAAACGGAAAATAACATTTCAGTTGGGGGGTTCAGGTCCAAATTTTCCCACTTTGCATCGATTTGACTATGACAAGACAGCTAGTATTGTGAGAATCAGAGTAAAAAATCCAGTTTAAATAGGTTACCGAAAAAGAATATAATACAGTAGCAGCTTCTATGATTTGGTTGATGTGTAAGTACGGTTCTACTCTATTAGTAGAAAATTGGGAAGAAGTACGTTCTAGTTTTCTGTTTTGGGATTTCTCTTTTCGAGTTTCTTTCGAGTTGGCCACAGTACAGTAGTTTTGAATTGGTTTTAAACACTTTTCCATGTTTTTTTTATTATGCTTTTTCCTCCGCTTGGTTTTTAGTTGTTTTTGTTTTGTTTTTATTTCGGGGTAATATATACTATAAGTATATGAATGGTACTTTATCATTAAGTTTTGCTTGTGTGTTCTTTTTTTAAACTTCGATTTTACATCATAGTTTTATAGGTTGTTTGAGTTGTTTCATGAATAAATAATCAATAGTTCTACCTTTTTTGTATGGTTTTTTTTATTAGTTATCTGCCCTTAAGATTTGTTAATGCTTGATTTTATAAATAAACTTTGTCATATAAATCTGTTATGTTGGTAACACCGGTATAATAAATCGAGGATTTTGGTATTCATTTTCACTAGTGGATCATACTTGTTTGTTTTTTTTTTCTTTTTGGTTTCTCTGACTATGTAAGCTCCGATTTTTTTTACTTCGACTTCCTATATGGCTTAGATATACCCTTTCGAGAGTAACAGTTAGTTCTAGAGAGGTGACATTTTTTTCCTCGATTGGATGTAAACTAGGATGTTTCTATTTTCGCTACTGCTGATGGTTGGATTTCTCTTAAATGGTTTGGTTTTTGTTCTCCTTTTTTTGTGGGCGGCAGTTTGTTCGGATTCATTTCCTATATTTTATTCCTTCCTTATCCACCTATCAACAATTACATCTTCAACTAGTTTGGTCTACTAGCCGCAATGTCTTTCCCCCTTTTCCCTTTTCCGTTGATTTGTTTTTTGTTTGTTGATCACTGTTTCACTGTTAGTGTAGGTTGTGCGGCGAGCTTTGCTTTTCTTTTTCTCGTTTCGGCCCATGCTCTCATACGATAACGCATGCTCTTCAACTTTAACATATCCCGCGTTTAAAAATTAGTTAATTACTTAAAGTAATATGCTAGCATAGAGCTTTGCTTGAATCACTGGGAGAGCGATTATTTTCTAGACAACTTGCTTGTCTTTTAGCAACCAAAGGTTGCTAATCAAAGATAATTCTCAACAAGTGGTTCATTGTTTTCTTCAGTTTACTATTGTTTTAAACATGGTAATCTGTCTTATCGTGGGTCCATGGTAGATTTGGTATAAGTTTAGTAGTTTCGTTTTGCTGGGCTATGATTTTTCTTTTAGTTTTATCAATTTAAAATGAATGGCAATTATGCACGGGTAATCAATTCGATCGTATCGACCTTTACTGTTTTTTATAATGTAGGACTCTTGTTCAATGCGATAATATACGTGGTATAATTCTACACCTTTCGCGCGTAGCTGCTGTTTACACAATATAGGTAGGTATAAGCAGTTTTCTACTACTGAGAGACTGAACATATGAAGAATGGGTAGGTACGCTTAAAAGTACGAGTTTCAGTTGTTTTTAAAACATATTCTACACATGGCTTTTCATATGGTTGTTTCAGTTGCTTAAATCGTTTTTCTTCTTTAGCTTGCTTTCAGCATTGTTGGTTTTAGATGTAAGAAATTTTTCATTTTGTCGGGGTGTGATTCTAATCACCTAGCGATTAGCGTTGTTAAATAGTGCGTTTCATTGTTTTTTTTTTCAACTTGTTTCAATATCACACTTCCGTTTGGACACTTGCTTTTAGTAAGTGTGTCTGTTTTTTTTTTTGGTTTCTTGTTTTTATCAGTGAAGCGTTAGTTTTTTTTTGCTAGCGTTTGGAAATTTTCCTTACGTGGCCCCTAAGGGGCTATACAAGCAGCGAATATCTTTTGACTGTTGATATCATTAGTTTATCTCGGCGCCTTGGTACCCTTGTAGCTGTTGCTGTGCTGTGGACGTGGCGTGAACTGACGTGTTGCTGGAATAGAATAGAAGAAAGAAAATTAAAAGCTTTATTAACCCCACACCGAATTTAGTTAAATAAGGAATAACTGGCAGCATAACCTGGAGCGTGTTTGTAGAAGACAAACGCGCACTTCAGAACTAGCTAGATTAAACTGAGGGCAACCTTTGGGAGATGTTCAACAAGCCAAGCAATGTTTTGGTCGAAACTACTCAGGTCGTTGTTCAATGGAGCACGTTGAAATTAGTCGAAACCTATCCAGCTCGGCAGCAGGATTCGTTTCGACCTGGTAGAAATCGGTCGAAGTCAATTGGAAAGAGACAGGTGATAAACTGTCAATCCATTTCTACTTGTTTCGACCAGACTTCATTGAACAGACTTAAAGGCAATTGTTTTCGTTCCAATTCTATCTGAAGCAAGCTTCACACAGATTTCCATAAGAATGACAGCTAATCGGAGTGAAATTGTAGCGAAGACTATTGCTTTCTCTGTTCAACACACGATAAATCGTATTCTGGGATTGCGAGCGCGCCCATCGCCCATCGTTGTAGCTCACTATCGTTGTTATGTATCGCTAATATAACAGACCTCTTCTGTTCCTACACTTCGATAAGGTGATCATAATTCACTTTTTGGGATGAATAAACTCATTGGGCTTAAAATCCCGGAAAAAAATTCACTTTGACTTTATGTAGTTTTCATAAATCTTATTCAGGTTCTTTACGAAAAATCACTCCTTAAAAGCTATCGGGCTCACAAGCTAAACCAAACGGCATCTTCATAAACTCATAGTTCCACTTACCAGGCATCACCATGTTCATGGTCGGGTAGACCCCAGCAATTGGACGTATATCGTTCGGGGGTGACCGTCGGCTCGGTGGCAGCGCCAGAGATGGCTGTAAGGAAGACGAACAGAACAAAATTAATGAATCGATCAAGAATTTACGGCAATTCAAGGTACTAGCGACTCTTACATGGGTGAAATACGTCTGGCCTATTTTGACGTACGACATGCCGGCAGCATTCAGCGGTATCAACTGCGAATGGTACGGTTCGATGGCGGCGGCACAGGCCGCAGCAGCCACCGCCGTTTGGATGGTATTCGACGTGGGCATAGTGTGGGCGGCAGCGGCAGCAATGGCAGCTCCAGCACCGGCTGCGGCGGCACCACCGGCGACAGCGGCAGCCGCAGCCCCGCTATTACTTCCGACGCTACCACCCCGGTGGTGATGGTGTTGGTGGTGGTAGTAAGGAGGGGGGCCACCCGCCGTTGCTTGTTGCTGCTGTTGAGCAGCGTAAAAGGAGCCATGTGCCGGGTGATGGTGGTGCCCCTGCTGCTGCTGCGATGGATGGTGCGAATGATGCGAATGTTCGTGCACCGATGACGATGTAATACTGTTTGGTGAATTGTTGCTCTCCGTCGAGTTTGTGCTCGGTGTGTTTCTACTGTTGTTGTTGTTGTTGACGTTAAAATTGCTAAAGTTCCGCTTTAGGTCTAGATTGGGTGGTTTGGATGAACGGTTGATGCGTGACGACGACTTATCGCTAGGGTTGGTATTACTGCTATTAGTGCTATTGTTACTGTTTGGTAATGTTGGTATCAGTGGCGGTTTGGTCATGTTCGGTTGACTTTCGGCCCGGGGCTGACCGGTTTTCGGGGGTTGACCTCCTAGCATCAGCGTTCCGCCGGCATTGTTGTTAGCGTTGTGATTGTTCCCTGTATTGTTGGTTGTGTTGGCGAAGCCGCCGGAGTTCTTGGGACCAGAAGTTCCTTGGTAGCTGCCACTTCCGCCGCTGCTGTTGGGAGTCATCTGTCGGCTGTTGTTGTTGTTACTGTAGTTGAAGTAGTTGCCACCGGATTGGTTTGACCGTTTGCCTTGGTAGCCTCCGCTGGAACCACTGCTTTTGCGGTCTTCATAGCTATTGTTGTTTCCGCCACCATTGTTGGAATGATAGTGGTGATGACCAGCATTACCACTCGAAGAGGGCCCGCCGCCCATCTGTTGTGGGGTGTACCCGTTGGAAAGGATCGGGGGAGTGGCGAATAGAGGCGGATTTTTGGCATGAGGTGGCAGCGACAGGGGCAACGAAAGTGGCGTACCGGGGGTTGACTGAGGAGTTGGGGCGTTGTTGTTGTGGGTATGGTTGCTATTGGAGTAGATATTATGGGACGATCCGTTGCTCGAGTTCAGTGAATCCGGGTTGCCCGACTGATTGGACTGTGCAGAGTGCGGATGAGTGTGGTATCCGGTGCTGGCAGCTGCAGTGGCAGTGGGAAGTACTGGGTTCATTATTGTTCCACCGCCAGCCGGATGGTGGTGAGGATGATGATGGGGTGTCATAGGACCAGCAGCAGCAAATGGAAGCATATTGGAGTAGATAGGTTGAGGGATAGCGTAGAGAGGACCTCCACCGCTAGGGTCTGCCATCGGGACCGGTATGTTGGTCGCAAAGGGTGATATTGGGACCGGTGTAACCGATGCACTTTGACTTTGGTTCTGCGAATGGGAACCATGGCCGGGTGGCGTGGAATTCCGTTTTCCCGAAAGCGAGTTTGGGGCCGCACCTATCATACCACTGTTGGTAGGAGTCTGCGGTACTGGCGGGGGCATTATCAGTGGTGTACTTCCAGCCGAAGGGACTGGCGTTTGAGGAACATAATACGTGATTGGCTGGTTCCAGTAGTTTTGGTAGGCTGTGTCTAATACAATAAAAATAGTTAAAGGACGTGGTTAAAGAACAATTTTTAAAGAGGAAACTTACTGTTGAATGGATACCCAATGCCGATAGGGTAACCGATGGGGTACTGTTGCAGTGATCCAGCTGCAGCAGCGGCTGCTGCTGCGGCTGCCGCCGAGGATGCACCCGGTGCGCCACCGCTGAACTGGTCCGACGAGTACATGACCGCCGTGGTCGGGTTCTGGTAGATCGGTGCACCACTGTAGGCTGCCGCGGTAGCCGGAGTGTACGCTATGGGTAATACTGTCGTCGATGTAGCACCGGCTGCCGAGGGATGGTAAAATGGGGCTCCGGTCGCAGTACACAGACTCGTTTCACCCCGCTGCTGATCGTAGACAGGAACGAAGTAGCCGGACATTTCCTGGTCCATCGTCGAAGGATATGTGTAGACTAGTGGTGAAGGTACCGCGTAGATTGTGCCGTCGGGCTATTTTGGGGAAGAAGTAAAGTTATTACAACAACCGTTCTTCACAGATGATTGATCATTCCAACTTACCCCAGTCTGATATGTAGTTGACATTCCCGGTGTTCCGGAGGTGTAGACTGCCGTCGTTCCGGAGACGCCGGGCGTACCGCTGCCATTGTCGAAATTTACCGTGTAGCCACTGTTGGGCGTCACCGAGTTCGAGTAGCTCATCATAGGAACTGTTGGCACCACGCTGATCTTACCACCGGAAATAGTAACATCGTCTTTTTTGCCGCCATTGTCCAAGGTATCCTGGGAATGTTCACTGGCCCCGTCGTTGCCGCCTTCGTCCAGCGGCATTTGTTGAACGTGATGTTGCGGTGGGTGATGTGAGTCGGTTTTAAGACCTAGATCCGAGGAGCTAGGAACCGCCACCATTAGCGTTGCAACCGAATCAGAGTCGGTCATTCCTGTGGGCGTTATGGCTTCGAGAGAACCACGATCCTCGTGGTTGGCATTGAGTTGAATCTGTTGAGGAGAAGACAGGTCAACAATACCTGGCGTTTTCTATGAAACAGTTCAACACTTACCTCACTTAGCTCTAAAGGCTGTAATTCGCTGGCCTGCAGCATGGGACTAGTTGCTTGGTGCTTTTGAAGCTTAAACGTACTGAGTTCATTGGTTGTCTGGGAGATTTCCTCGCAGAGACTAGAGTTTTCTGTAAAGTGAAGGCAAATTTTCTTGAACACATTCTAGCTTGATACTTCAAACGTTAAACTCACCGTCCATTTCGTGATTATCTTTGGTACTTATCTTAACGGTGCCGGTTGTCATGTCATAGCAGAGTTCACTGCCGACCTCTTCGGCAATTGTGGTGGTTGTGCTGCCGCCGGTTTGCTGGCCGCAATCGTTCTTGTTCAGCGGTATATCGATTGAGCTCTCCAGCGAGCTACTGCTATTCATGGGGTTCCGATTGCTGAAGGACTTTTGTTTTTCGAATTTTTTCCTTTGATTCCGGGCATTGGTACCCGGCAGGTTGGCCGTCGCTGGCAGATTCGATGGATCGTAGTGATAGATTGATCTGTTTAAGAAAAAACCAAGTGTCAATAACTCCTTTTTGTATTTAAACTCACAACGCAACATACCCATCTTGATTCACGATCGGCTGCAGAGTTTGGGGATCGATGAGTACGCTGCCCTTCGGTACGCTGGCCATATCCGTGACAGCCCACACCACACCGCAGGTAGACGAGGGCGATTGGATGCACGGTTCCGGCGTGTGATCACCGCTGCCGTATCCGGTCGGCGACGGGGTAACCGAATCCGATCGGATCGATTGTGTCTTGTAGCTGTGGAAGGTGAAGTAAGATCTACTGAGTGCGGTCATGACATGGTCCACCGGTAGGAGGACCCGATTCGGAACGGTTCGAACTTACCCGCTACTGGACGGGGATAATCGCCACGGGGTGTTGGTGCTGGCGTTCGAGTCCTGCTTGGAGAAAAGCCGGGCGCCGGCGCTTTTGGTCGACGTGATCGAGTCACCTCGCAGCAGTGATGCGTTCTGCGAGGATCCACCATAGCCTCCGAAGCTGTGCGATTTGGACACGCACGGTCGCTCGTCGGATCGACCTTCGATTGACTGTTGGGATGGTTTGAAATAAATGTTATTGGATGGAATAGAAGGATTATATTCGTTGGTTTAAAGCATTTCATGGATCTCAGAAATCGAAGAATCGACTCTTTGTTGTATCTTCATAATAAATGAGGGTCGAAAAAAGATGTGGTCAGACGATCTCCAGGTCAGTTCCATGAGCAGTTCATATAGGTTTCCCGAGGATCTTTTTGGAGCATTTTTTTCGGAATCGATACAAATGAAGCTTATCGGAGTCTGCTGGTTCAGTAGGGCTTCCCGCAAATAAGTGGAAGAATTGGATTCGAGAATTCATTGTAAAGGGAAAGGACTTAAACCAAATTATGCGCGTATAGTCTGTCACATAAGGGCGTAGACACAATAACTTGCGATCGGTGAAGTATAATGATGTGATTTTTTTTTCTCACAAAGAGGGCAGCATTGCCCTAGATGCTTCGCGAAAATGAATCTGCTGACTACTGTTTTCAATACGTTTTCAGCATTTTTCCAAAATGAGCTTCGCACTTTGAAGCAGTTTTTTTATGTTCGCACCTCAAAGGACATTATTTGGATTGGCCGTCTCAGTTACCTGATGCCAATACAATTGAAAACGTTTGGGCTCAAATGAAAATGAAGCTCGAGTAAAATCGATCCTTGAAATTTACAGCAGCTTGCCCGCCGGATTCACAAAATTTGGAGGTCGTCTTCAGAGAAATACTCGCAAAATATTGTGCAAAGTATACCGCGAAGATGTCAAGCTATTATGAATGATGAGCCGCTGTCAATGTATTTACATTAAAGTTTTTGATCAAATAAATCAATAGTTAAAAAATTTCCATAATGGGTATTTTAATTTTCTCGCAACAGTGACTACGCTCTGATGTAACAGATTGTATGACGCTTCTTTAAGACGACAGCTATACAAAAATGTCCCTTTCAATAATTTCTATTTCAATGTCGAAAATATTTTTTTACAGAATTTCAAGCATATTTTCGTCACAGAATCTGTATCGCAGATAACCGTATTTTCAATCTTTTTATAGATTTCCCAGATTTTTTAATTTTTTTTACACATTTTAAAAAGTAAAAACTATGATATGAGACATGGCCGTAGGAAAGGGGGGGGGGGGTGGGGGGGGGTTTGGGTGTTAAACCCCCCCCCCCCTCATGAGAGTCCACCAAGAGCAAGCGAGGTATTCTACTCTACACTCAAAATTTGTTATTCCTAATATAATTTTGATTATGGGGTAACGTTATTCGATAGTAACAATCTTGACTCAGAACTGATGTCAAAATCTAAAAACAGATCCCAGGATCAGAATTCAGCTACAGGTTTTAAAAATTTTCTCACTTATTGGTATTTATTCTATTCTGAATACTCAATTTTAAATAAGATTTGATTCATTTCAGAAATTGTATTTGTGTTTTCATATTTTGGACTATGTATCCAGTAAAGGATTCTCGATTTTCAATTCGAATCATCATCAAAAGTTTAAATGGAAAGCTGTGTTTGAAATCGTCGTTTAAGTTTGGTTTTACATTTGCTTTAAAATTTGATTCATGATATTCGGAACTCATATGCATTTTATACATTCAGTTAATATTTTTCCGAACATGAAAAAAAAACTTAGAAACCTTCTGAGTTTTTGTTTCAAATTCAGGTTCAAAGTTCATGAACTTTACTTAAACAACACAAAACTTCAAAATGGCGATATAGGTTCATCATTCAAAAATTTAGATTAGCAAGCCGAATTAGAAGTACATAATTTAAATAAAGAATAATCATTGAAATCTGAAATATCCGAATTATAATTATGGATTCATGTATGAGGACTTTGAAACTGGTTTTGGTTCTTGGCTCATATGTTTAAATTCAGAAACCGTTTTCATTTTCGTTTCAGAAAACGTATTGAAATCCCGAAACAGATTGAAAATTAATATTTTGAATACAGGTTCAAAATTAAGATTCAGATTCGCGGGAATTGATTTTTGATGAAAAGTAATTCATGATAAAGAAAGATGAACCTTCTCTACAAAATTGCAGGGAATTCCATATGGTTTGGTTTATTGTTCAACATTATTAATATTTAAGTTTTTTTCATGGAGCAAATTTTAAGCTAAATTCTTTAACTAGGATCGAGTTTTACTTTTAAAAGTTGGATTCATTTTTTGAGTTTTTTTTTAATATTGAAGCCTTTCTTTTAAGAAATATTGTAAGTTCAAATCAAATAAGCAAAATTAGGCTGGCCAGGTTACCGGGTTTTACCCGTACTTGCCCGAATGTTGAATAAAAATACAATGGGAAAGGTTTGGCCCTGGCCTTTTTTTTTGGAAAATCAATCAATTCAAATTGCATCATTTTAATTTTTGATTTTGTCACCCAAAAATGAAATTTTTTAATTAAAATAAACAAAAACGATTTTATGGGAGCCTGTAATACGATTCAAAATCTGATTATATATTTCGATTGATTTTTTCTTCTTCATTTTTGTTGAATAGTTTGTGGATTTTAGTCAAATTTTTCCGGAGATTGTCCGAGTTTTGGTTTGAAAATTTGGAAATAGAATGCCCGAGTTTCGACAGGTTTTAAATAAAATAACCCGGATTTGCCCGGCCCGGATACGTGCGGAAGATCTTTTGACAATCTAAAGCTAAGTTCACCAGATTTTTATGCAAATTTTGAGATTTCATCCATCGATGAAAGTAAGTTTCCTAATTTTTTCCTCGAGGATTCTCTATATTCTTTATCATCATTTGAAAGTTTCTATTTAACACGACAAACTATTTATGTAAAAAAAACTTAGAAATGAATATTTTTAAATTTTTTTTTTATTCATGCATTGTTTGAGCAAAAATGTCTTATGAAAAAATAGGTCACCAAACCCCCCCCCCCCCCCCCAATGAGTCCGTTCTTCCTACGGCCCTGATATGAGATATGACTATGGAATTTGAAAAAAAATACACTAAGCTTTCTTTTAAACGGGTATACGCAGCGTGTTAAAAAAATTGTGATAGATCTTGAAAAATTGTGTAGATAAAACCTCACCAGGAAACATGACCTGAGACATGAAACATTACACCTGAGATCTGAGATCTAACATCTGGCCCTGAGACGTGAAATCTGCCGCATTAGAACTCAGACATGAGACATTAAACCTGAGACCGGAGACATGAGACCTAAAAAACATAGGACTGACACCAGAGGAATGAGTCGTGAAAAATGTGATGTCATGATGAGTCATGATAAAAGAGACGTGAGAAGTAGAAATGGTAGGTGAAACGTAAAACGTGAAGAATGAGACGTGAGTTGAAGAGAAGTGAGTCTAAACCTTAGATGGGAGACGTAAGAACTGAGAAATGAGACGTAAGAAGTTAGACCTAAGAAGTATGAACTTCGGCGTGAGACGTTAAACGTAAAACATGAAAAGTGAGACATGGGACGGGAGATGCGAAAAGTGGGCCATGAGACTTGTCTCATTACACTTCTCATGTTTCACATCTCATCTCACGTCAAACATCTTAGGTTTCACGTCTTAGGTTTTATGTCTCAGGTTACACGTCTTTCATTTCATGTCTTAATTCTCATGTCTCAGGTTTCGTGTCTCATGTCTCTCGCCACATATCCCAAGTCTCCCGTCTCTTGTCTCTAGGTCTCAAATCTCAGGTCTTAGTTCTCACCTTTCAAGCTTCTGAGCTAAACTTCTCCAAACTCTAATAATGTCAAATGGAAAGGACTTTTATCTCTCAGATACCCTGTTAATTGCAAAAGCTGTGTAAAAACTTGGCTTGGAAGAAATTTGGGGTTATATTTCAGAATTACACACGGAAAATAATAAAAACAACAAAGTAACAAAAGAAGAAATTGGTATTTGTTGCAGCCTAAATTAATGTGTTTTTTTAGTTGAAAAAACATAAATTTGAAATCAAATGCTTCGATTTTGCCAGGTTTTAAGTTCAACAAGCCTTAATTTTTCCGGACTTATTCCAAGGCACTATATCTCTGAAATTCGAGAATCTAGGCAAAGTCTGGATCCTTCATGAAAAATAGATTGATTTAAATGAATTGTGAAGATTTGTTTAGCTCAACTCAGGTTAATTTCACCTCGCTGCGAGGTAAGTTTTAGTGGTTTTACCTCGCAGTGGTAGAAAGTATCTTTTTTGAATCTAACTTTTTTCGGTAAATTCTACTTTTTTTGTCAGTTCAATTCCGGTAAACTTTACCTCGTTGTGAGGGGAGTTTCACTTCGACGAGGTAAAAGCTACCATTTAGACTTTCACGAGCATTCACTTATTTATCTTGGTAAATTTTAAATTTTTATAATTTTCCGTGTGTTAGACCAGGCCCACCAATGGTTGCTAAACCTCGAATCGAGTACATTCAGAAACATATCTATCAACTCATCATCGCACCAACAGTCGCTTACTTAATTCGAGAAATAGTATTCGAGCAGTAGGTTGTTACAGGATTCGTTTATGTAGCAACCCGAAATGTAGCCGTTAATGTAGCGAAGCCGGTCGTCGCTATAAAAAAATAAACAAACACAAATACCAACCTGGAAGGCAACAATGGGTGCGAAAATCTGTAAGAGCAAGTTCACTGGTGTTGGGAAAAAGTGGTAGAAATTTTGACACTTACGGCACATTTTGAAAATTTTTCCATTCAAAAACATTTTCAAGATCTGTGGCCTTCTAGTTTTTTTACAACACGTGTTGTATTTTCGCATGCTGTGATGCAAAAATAGCAATATTTCTATCACATACGGCTGAAATAGAAACAGTGTTGTAAAAAAATACAACGCCCCAAGATCTTGAAAACATTTTTGCATGGTAAAATTTTCAAAATGTCAAAATTTCTACCACTTTTTCCCAACACCAGTGAACTTGCTCTAAGTAGATAAAACGCAACCAATCAAAACGTCTAAAGTACCGCCTGAAATAGCAACGCCCCGTGGGTTTGGTCTTAATAAGGCATCTTGAAAATCGGGGTGGTTCATTTATTTTTCCCTAGAGTGGTTCTTAAAGTATAAATTAAAAAAAAAATGCAAAATGACATTTTTTTTTGACAAATACCACTGAAAATAACATTTTATATTTTTTTTTTCAGGTTTGAAATTTTGTCGTTTCTGGTAATTTGTTATGATGTTAAGAAATTTTCCATTTTTGATATTTTTCTTTTTTTTTCATTTGTGTTACTTTTTTATTTTTGATAGTTTTTGGGACCACTCTTCTGAAAAATAAATATGTAATAGGTAGTCACAGCTTAAGATGCTTTATGAAAATTTAAATGGATGATATAACGGTGTCTCTGGGAGAAAACTTTATTTTTCGAAAATTAGCATCGCTTTTCAAAAATTAATACAAATTTCCAATAAATTGGAAAATTACAAAAGCTGACATGCAACAAACTTGTATACAATCTACATAGGACAAAATCTAAAAATTAAGATAATTTAGTTCATTAATCATTAACAACAGGTAGTATAACTACCATCTTTTGCAAATTGGCTTTCGCTTTTTCCACTGTTTGAATTTCCGAAGAATTTATCAAATTTTTTTGTCAAATACCTTGAAATACCTAATTTTTCTCCCCTTCGAGATATTTGGAAAATTCGGAGTGACAAAAAAATAATTTGATATTTGTTTCGAAATAATGAAACCTAACAAATTTATGTAAAAGATTGATTTTTTAATGTAAATAAACCATCCTGAACATTTTTTTACACTCTACAATCAAGAGCTGAGTTGGTAATAGGTCAGGCAAATAGAAATTTGCTGCAGCATTTTTTTTACTTTTCGACAGAAAAATGAGCACTTTTTAAAAATATTTGTAATCGTTCATGTTGAAAATTCGTGTTGAAACCAAATAAACTCAACAAAGCTATTGTTTCATAGATGAGGCATGCTCAGTTTGGTGAAACTTGTAAACTTATCCAATGCAAAACTCTCTCAAAGACTTAAAAAAATTTTAAGAATGATCATTCTGATGAAATAAAATTTGATACCTGCTCTATATCAGATGAATTTGACATTTGAGCGCATTTTTTTGTTTTTTCTTCTGTTGTCCACTCTTGGAGTTGGTAGAATACTATTTCTGGTCTTGGTACAATCAGTGATTAAAAGTTTTATTAGGTTTTTCAAATGGAATAATAACACTAGTTTACAGCATATTTGAACTAAGTAAACTGATGATCACTTTTAATGTGAAATCGGGTGCAGCTGCAGAATCTGAAAATGAAATTCAAAAATTTCTCAGTAGAACAGTTTTTAAGTTATGCTCCTATGAAATTTTGGAAAAATTCAAAAAGTACATGTACTCAGATTCCAATATCTCGCCATGCATAACATTAATTTGAAATCTCTGTTTTGCATATTAAAGATGAATAAATTAGCTATCAATCACCTGAACTTTGATTTTGCGAATGAAAATTTTGTTTTAGCGTGACTTTTAGACTCGCAGGTAACATTAAAAATAATATGATTTACTATTGGCTTTAAATATCAATTCAGAACAAAGATTTCAAGTGGTATCAAAAATGGTTTTTCTTCGCAAGCTAATAATTAATTTTGACTTGGAACGAGTGAGATTTACCATGTTTAATACTTTCTATACTATGATAAGTACATCGCGGTTCTTTAAATTATTGAAAAGTGCAAAAATTAATCTTATGGTAAAGTAACCATAACTATTTCAACTTTCAACCAATTTTGATAAATAACCACTTGAAATCTTTGTTCTTTATTTTTATTTTTTTAAGCCAATAGAAAATCAGATTTTTCTAAATGTTATCTTCGAGTTTAGAATTTTTATTCAAAAAAAAAATTCTCTAAAAAATGCGTTTTATATAATTTTTTCTAACATTAAGTCACTAATATCAACAAACTGTTGATCATACGTAAAAAAAAGGCGATCGATAGAAAATTTATTTTCCTCTAGTAAGCAAAAAAGAGATTTAAAATTAATGTTATGGATTCCGAGATATTTGAATCTGAGTACATGCACTTTTTTTTAATTTTTCCTAAATTTCATATTTGGAACTTGAAAACTGTTCTACTGACACTTTTTAAATTTCAATTTCAGATTCAGCGCCAGAATTCACATAAAAAATATAGATCAGTCAATAAAGTTCACATTTTTTTTTGAATTTTGTAAACTAATGTAAAGGTAAGACAAGTGTTTTTACAGTGATTAATACGATTTTGTCTTTAAAAAACCATTATGAAGGTAACAAATCTTCAAAAATAACTAAAAAATTGTTCTAGAAGGATTATTTAAAATTGGGCTCAAATGAAAGGGGAAAGTTCCAGCTTTCGAATGGTGCAAAAACTAGAGATGCTAATTTTTGATGAATGAAATGGTTCCATCAGAGACACCGCGGATATGTGTCTTGAGCCTTAGAGGGCTTAAATTGGGATTGGTTGCTTTTTTTCAAGCAGAAAAATGAAAAAAATGTTTTTAGATTTGAAGTATTTTTTTAAACGAGTCGTCCATGCAAAGGAAATATTGTTTTAGTGATATTGACGTTACCATACATAGGTTTACGATAAACATTTACATATGGAAATTCTGAGGGCCGTCTTGCAATTGATTTTCAGAATCAAATTTTTAATCCAGGGGCCAGTAGTATTTAATGTTGATTGTTCAGTTAGATGTTAAAATTGCACTCCTCCTTCAATTTCTGCTTTTTTCGGTCTATTACTACTCTTTTGAAAGAAACTGAGGGTAATTTCGTGGATACAGCTGTTTCGAAATTATTAAAACTTGATTAGCCACTTAAAAACGTTTTCAATGGAATTTCTGCTGGCAAAATCTAACAATAACGAAGTATAACCATCATGAGATTAAACTTAAAGTATAATTGGTTAGTATAGATCTCAGGTTGCGAAGAGTATATACAAGATTTCTCTTTTTAGGCTTTTAAATTAAAAAACAGCGAAATCAAAGTTTTTGTTTTGAAAATTGTTGCTTTTCTTCCACAGGAGCAGAATCTTGGCAAATCATTATAATTTTTTCAAAAAAAAAAACACCAAATACATACTTTGATATGCTAAGGACTTTGCCACGAGCAGAAATGTTATAGGATTCAAACGCTGAAATTGGTTTGAAATAGGGGTTATCATGTCCATCAGAAATCATCTGTCTCATAGCCTCGATACCGACTATACAGGTTACGAGCTCTGGAACTAGCAAAAATTTGTTGTTCGAGGTTAGGTTTGAATGACTTATAACGGCGTGTTCGTAAACTGATTTGTTTGTAGGGATGAATCATCCCAGAGGATGAAAATCCCGTATAAAAAAAAACTGATTTGTTTGGTTGATGCATCGATTTTTTTGATAGATGTCAAATCACCTTCCAATGCTTTCGCATACATTTTGTTTAATTTACGAACGCCAGCATCGATAGAGAAAATCACTTCGATAGAAAAAATCAATTTACGAACACGCCGTAACTAGGCAACACTTTCAGCTTGTCAGAGTAAAAAATGATGAACATTTCAGCGATCTAAACTTAGTTTTTCGTTTACTCAAAATTAAAAATGCTGGTATGAGACTTGACTTCCTTGACGATCCTTAACCGTTGTTGCCGATCATGTGCTTCACTCCAATGCTTGATTTGAACTTTGTGGACATTTTTGACAGTGTTTGCATACTTTTCCAGCACTCACACACGCAGTAATTCTTCAAATAACCAACGGTTTTGTCAGCTATCAATTTGAAAATTAAACTGTGCAAAATTATGTTTTTTTTCTCTTACATAGTAAATATCTCAAAAACTCGTGAATTTTCAATTTTGAAAAAAATGGGTCGGATAGTACTTTTTACAGGCAGCATAATACAAAATTTTGAATGTCCGATTACTAGTAAATGAACTACCAGCAAAAGAAAGTGTCCCATTTCTAAAAGAACTAAGCTTTATATGATTCTTTGCGATATTTTCAGGAAAAGAAGTCGACTGGTCATAAAAATTTGCAAACGGGTGTAAAATAGAATTTATGTCAATGATTCGTAAGTCAGTTGTCAGAAAAGAGGTCGTTCATCGATTCAATGATATTGAAAAATTGACTTCACGTTTTTACAACCAGTCACAACAATCGAAGATACATTATAAAGTGACTTACCACTGATTGTACCTTCAGGAGCCGATTGTTCTGCAGCTTGGGTCGTCCGTTCATCGGTTCGGCATTTTCTGCCGAAAGCCACTGCCACTGCTCTTCGGAACCGCCGTCCTGCAATTGAATAGAATATTTAGTAAACAAGGAAGTTTCAAATATTCGATTCTCTAGATCTCACCTCGCGGTTCTTGAAAATCCTTCGCTTCGCCTTCTCGTACTCCTCCTCCCGTTCCTCGAAACTTTTGGCCTTCCGGTCCAGCACGCCCCGGTCCGGACAGTGCAGCAAACCGTATCGGTACTCGTCAAAACTATGGGTATCTCGTTTTAGAATCGATTTTCTCGGCTCGTCCGAGAAGCTTTCGTTGATCAGCGTCTTGAACCGGATGTCCGGTATTCGGGTGGCCGGCGTCACCTCGGCGATCACGCTCTGTTGCGTCGCGTCCACGTTGTGCTCCATGCCGAAGTAGGCCGCCACCCGGTGGATCAGCATCCGGTTGTAGGAAGACATTGGCGGGAACTTGATCTGACTCCGGCTCCGGTCCATGGCCAGGGCTAGCAATTCCTTTTCGATTTTCATGAGCATGTTGCGATCTTTAAAGTTTTTGTTCAGAGTTTCCTTGAAAAACTGAATCAGATTGACGCCGCTCTGATCGGTGAACTGTTCGCAGGAGTTGTCCCGGGAGAGGAATTCCGCCGATGGTCCTCCGCCACCCCCGGGACATCCATCGACACTAGACGAGGAACCGCCGCTCAGATGTTTGAGCCGGGGTTTGTTACCCTTGCCGGTGAGATTTCCTCCTCCTCCGCCGCCGGGCATTCCTCCTACCATTCCACCACCTCCTCCAGCATTTCCTCCACCCATTCGGTGTTTCTTATTGTTATGAGCACTACTGTTAATATTACTATTAGAACTACTATTATTTCTTATAAGGCTATCAGTAGGACTTTCACATTGTATATATCGATTTTCCTCATGTGAAAATTGTATATTAATCTGATTGTTAGAATCATTACTATTAGCACTACAATTAACCTCACGCAGATTACGATTCTCGTTATCACAATAGTTATTATTTGATGATACTGGCGACGATGACGATGTGTTGTTCTGGTTGCTACTTTTGTTGTTTCCGTTTCCGGATTTGAACGGTAGTTCAGTTGCACCAGTGGGGTCCAGCAACATTGTCGTCGGGGACTTGCCGGAGGACTCTTTCAGATCATGACCAGAAGCTGATGCTGGATCGCAACCTTTCTTGCCACTTTCTTGGTGATCACCTTTGCCGTTACGGCCACCATTTTTGCCACCGCCATTGTTCGTCTGCTGATGTTGGAAGGTCGACTTTGGGGGTGTGAGCTTGGGAAAGTCCAGATCCAGCTGACTTTTGCCACCACCCCGCTCGTCACTTCCGGAACCATAGAAGACGATTGAACCGGTTGAACTGCTGTTGTTGTTGTTGTTAGTGCTACTGTTGTAGTCATTACTACTGTTGTTAAACGATCGGGATTCGTTCGAGACAGGCGAGTGGATGCTGCTGTTTCCGTTGTTGGGGGAGGGGGAGGAACCTGGTTCGCCGCAGCCACCGGATATGCTGAGCGAATTGTTGTTATTCGTCTGTTGATTCGTTTGTTGCGGATCAATTGGGGACCGCGGCGTGGGCGTTCGGGGAGGGGAAGTTGATTCCCGCATGGCGTGACTGCGGGTTAAATGCTTGCCTTTGCCGCCGAGACTCTGGAAGGAGAAGAAAAAAACGGTGGATACATTAGTAAGACAATTCTCGTTGAATAATTTGTTTGAGTGAACTTGAAATTGAAATGAAAAATGAATTTTTCTCCAGAAAAGGTGGCTCCAGAGACCTGAAACTGAATTCAATGAAGAGTTTTTTACTTAAAAAATAGTGGCTCCAGAGATAAAACCAGACGTTTTGCAACGATCCATAAAACAAAAACTATCTCGATTCATCGGTCGATGGATGGGAAAACTAAAATAAAAGCGCGACATTAAAAATAAACAGCTTGAACTGTACGTAAAATCCATCATTTCAACTTGCAAAGTTTCTTTTCATGGCCACTGGTTTGACATATATTTGTTCTCATAAAAACAAAGGCTAGCAGGAAAGTTTCTTATGACTTGAAACACGCTTCTACGATGCTGTGTGATATTTCAGTAAGATGAGCCAATTGTAGCCTAGCACGTTTGAGGAACGCTATTCTTTCAAATGACAACTAGTTGCATCAGAAAAATGAGAAAATGATTATGTTTGTTGAAAATGCAACGATAAATCTCGTGCCGTAACACTTTACGAACTGAACTGGTTCATAAATATTTAAGAACAACGGAAAAATGGAAAATATAAAACAAATTTTTTAACCAACTTTTGTTATTGAAGATATATTTTAAACATATTCTAGAACAAACCTAGATCCTAATTTTTTTCCAACTAGGTTCAGAGAAAACCCAAACGAACTTCCAGTTTCAAAATCACGAGAATGATCAATATCTTCCGGCAATCTGTTGAGTTCTTTGTTCTCCAAGTCAGGAGCGGCTCAAACAGCACCTGTCGCACAACGAGCGGCTGAATTTATATGAAATGCGTCTCCCGCTAGCTAAGTCCAACATGGCAGTCCCGTCGCGAGATAGGGACCTTCTTAGACTAACAACCTACTGCTCACGATTTATTGAGTTGTTACGAAATTCGAAAGAAATGACCTAAGTCGCGAATGACATAAAGATGTTAAAACGACTATAATCGAAACAAAAAAAAAAGAAGAAAGAAATGATCGACCTGGAACTTTGGCGACGACTTTTAGCATGAAAACACGGACACTAACGAGCCTATAAAGTCTGCTTCATTTAATATTGGAACAAATTCTTTTGCTCATTGTGGCGCTCCTAGTGGACGGATTTGGAAACTTTTTTCACCCACGTGTCGGGAAATTCATTACCTTTCACCATGTATTTATGTCATAACACCAAACGATAGCATTTTGTAAACAACCGCCATGGAAGCCGAACGGAGAGATCAAATTGTGCACAGTTTTCTTGAAAATCCATTGTTGTCGGCATCGAAGCTAGCTAAACAGCTTAAAATGCCCAGAAATACCGTATGGCGTGTTATCAAGCAGTACAAGGAAACATTGACGACGGCTCGGAAGCCGCATTCGAAGCGTCGGAGTGGAACTGTCGACCGGAAACTGCGTGGGAAAGTCATCAAGGCCGTCAAGAGGAATCTCAATCTTTCAGACCGCGATTTGGCCAATAAGTTCCAGGCCGCTCACAGTACGGTGCGACGAATTCGTCTCCGGGAAGGAATAAGGTCATTCCGAGCCAGCAAACAGCCAAATCGGACGCTGAAGCAGAACAATGTGGCCAGAATCCGTGCTCGAAAGCTGTACGACCAAGTGCCGACCAAGTTCGACGGATGTATTCTGATGGACGATGAGACCTACGTGAAGGCGGACTTTGGGCAAATCCCAGGTCAAAAATTTTATTTGGCGATGGCTCGGGGGGATGTACCTGCAAAATTTAAGTTCGTGTTTGCGGATAAATTCGCCTGCAAGTACATGATTTGGCAGGGGATATGCAGTTGTGGACAGAAAACCAAAGTCTTTCTCACTGACACGACAATGACATCAGAAGTCTACAAAAAAGAGTGCCTACAGAAACGGGTTCTGCCGTTTATTCGTGCCCACGACCGTCCAGTAATGTTTTGGCCGGACTTCGCAAGCTGCCATTACAGCAAAACGGTTATGGAATGGTACGCAACGGATGGGGTCAGCGTAATACCGAAGGACCTCAACCCCCCAAACTGCCCCCAGTTCCGGCCGATAGAGAAATACTGGGCAATCACGAAGCGGAGGCTTAAGGCAAAGGGAAAACTTGTTAGGAACATGACTCAAATGAAGAACTGGTGGAATCAAATCGCCAAAACGGTGGGGGGGGGGTGCGCCGCCTAATGTGCCGTATTACGGGAAAAGTACGAGAATTTCTTCGAAACAGCAATGAATAATTTTTTTTATTTTTTTTTTATGAAAGAGTAAAGAAAATGCTACATTTGTATGAAAAACAAATTATGAATTCGTTAATAAATGACTGAACTACACGCAATTGTTTGTGTTCCAATATTAAATGAAGCAGACTTTAGTAAACAAAGAGACGAAATGTCACGATTGGAATTTTCGATTTTCTGTCAGTGTCATTCCAATCGAGCAAAACCAAGCAGTCTTAAGGGCAGCCCTACAGCAGGGTTGCAAGCTTATTATTTCAAAAGGGATCAGACTGCGCCTCTTTGTATCCAGTCTCTTTAACGGACACGAATTGGAACATGGAATAAAAAATCAACTACTAATTGTACTACTTCTCATAACTTCAATGTCTTCTGGAGCTATGTACTAAGCTTGCCAGATTGCCCAGATATTTAATACAAAATTTGGGAAATGTTCTCTCCGACCCGGTTGCTCGGATTTCATTTAATAAAGCCCGGATTGTGCCCATATTTATTCACAGTATTTTCCAAATCAAACAAATAAAAACAAATTTTGTTGTGATTATTTTTTTTTTTGTTTCGATTATAGTCGTTTTATTGAAAAAACTTATCCGGTACAACTGTGATCGATGTTTACTCTTGGGCTCGAACTCACGGACATCCGCTCAGGAAGTCTAAATTATGATTTAGTTTTGAAGGAATTTTTTTTATTTTGAGTTTTGTTGGGTTATTCCTGGATTTCGACGAAATTTACCCAGATATTGCCCGGATTTTGGTCGACAATTTTGGAATCAAATACACAGATTTTGCCAGGTTTTTAAACAAAAAAAGCCGAGATTTGCTCGGCCCGGATACGTGATGAAGAAATTCTGGTAACCTTAAGCTAAACCACATTCACAGTGATAATTTGTTGGTAGAAAAAAAATTTTTTTTTTTGGAATTAATTTTCTTTTGCGTTTGGCGAATCTTTATCGAAATTTATTAACATAACATTCTTTTTTTTCGGAAGTATTTTTTCCATAGTTTTTTCCATAGTTTAACTGTTCCTCGTACTGTACTCTGTACTCTGAAATCTCTGTTTGTTTATTCGGCATTCCTTATAACATTAAGCGTTGAGCAAAGTTGGCGAAAACTTTCAGAAGAATTCACAGTTTTTTGAGAAATTTGGTCCAAATTACAGTTTTCAAACTTGATTTCTTGTATCTAAAGTAAACTTCTCTGCCATTTTCCATTATAAAAACCGCCATCAGTAACCGGTGGCTGACTAAATAACGATAAGTTCAGGTATCAGAATTCACAGATTTTTCAATAAATTTCGTCAAAAATTACAATATATATTCTTGATTCTAGATAAATTGCACAGATTCGATACCACTGGGATAGGATTTCTAAAGCTAATCAAATTTAGACAAAGTTGATTGCTAATTTAAAGTAAAATGATAAAATTTATCGATATTTGGCATGATTTCTCTATGAAATTTCTGAAAATCGTCCCACACTTTTTCAATCAAATCACAGATATTGTTTTTGCCAAGAACTCAGAATTCAGTCGATTAGTATGATTCTGAGTTATGTCGATAAGAATCCTCAATGTAAAGAACAAAAATAGCTCTCCTTGCTAGAGGTTTTATTTTATCCAGCATCTGAACAACGGACTTATAAATGACTGTGATTATCTGAAAACCTTGGCTGGCAGCAAGTGAAGACGCTGGCTCCAGATCGCCTGCCTGAATTTAACTGAAGTAGCTCAGAGGCAATAGGAGCCAAGCGGAGATGAGTATATAAGGACACGTTTGGACAATGTGGGCAGGTCAGGCTGTTGAAGTTCTTTTGCTTCACTCCCGGCTAGCAATGGGGGAGGAAACACGAATCTCTAAAACATACATAAAAATACGCCACAAAACAAAACCAAAACAAATTTGTTGCTTATCATCTATTTCAATCTAATTCCGCTTGTTTTCCAGACCGCATAATATCTCGTTCCTTTTCTTCTTCTACTCCCGATCCTCGTCATTCTCTTCTTCTTCTTCCATTCCGCCTCTGCTCTTCTTCTTCCATTCCGCTTCTACTCTTCTTCTTCTTCCATTCTGCTCTTATTCTTCTTGCTTCTTAACTGCCTGTTTCTTCTTTTTCTTCTTACTTTACTGCAGCATCTTCTTTTCTAATTCACTTTTCTTCTGACTAGCGCTAGTACTTACATGTTCTTTTTATTCTTCACCTCTTCCTTACATGCAGCGACCCTTATGTCATCAGATGACCAGCAACCGTTGAGCACCACTGGCGGCAGGCGTGACATCCAACCTCAGCTTCCGGAAGAAGTCGGCACCAGTTCTCGGGCGATACAATTTTCAGCTCCGGAAAAAGACCCTTTAATAAAACACTGATCATATACCTTTGCCTTTTTTCATTCTCGCTGCATTACTCACCCTATTGGGGTCTGAGCGCGCTTGATATTATGCTCATCCGGCTGCTTTGTATCACCTCCCAACCACTATTTGCACTGTGGCTATCTGAACGGTTTGGCTTGAGGCAACAAACCGTTTTCCACTGGATGTCGGCTCTCTAGAAAAAGGGCTTGCATGAGTAATGATGTTGCTTGGCTTATCAGTTGATAATTACCCGATCCAAAAACGTTCGGCAGATCTAATCGACGGATGTTGCTCACTTGCTTCCTCCGGGCTTAGTGCTGATTCTTCCGACGGGTTTTCCGGATGAACTACAACGGCACTATTTGGGAACAGAAACAATGTTGGGCTGTTAGTTGATCAACAACATTCTTCCGTGCAGCGTGTGTTTATGCTACTAACCTTCGTACAGAACGGTTACCGATGGCTTTTTGTCCCGCCCTGGGAAACACGGTTCAATTTTCCAGCCCAGGAAACAGCAGCACACTCGAGGCAACGGCAACAAACACGACGGCAATGATGTAGCAGTTTTCCTTTTTCTCTTTTCACACTTCTTCGGATTGTTTACTTTCAATTTTACAGTTGTAAACAGAGCCGGACGATGATGACTGGTACACGCAACGAATATTTTAGCCATCAATTGCATAAATTACTCAAATGATGATGATGACAGGTACACGCAAATAATAAGTTAGCCACAAATACGTAAAACTACACTCAAATGCTACAAGGCGAAGCATTTGGAATAATTTGTCAAAATCCTAAGAACAGCATCTTGAATAGTTTGTCAGGATCAGAGCAGTAGAATGCGTAGCTGGGATATCAGGAGTAACTGTCCCAAGATAAATAAGAAAATTCGGAAACGTGACAGTAAATTGAGCTTATTTAGTTAAATATGGTCATACCGGAAACCATACTTATGATCCCTGCAATGATTTCCCTGATTTTCGTACCAAATTTACTACAATAATACCTCGATATAAAGCAACCTCTTTTTAAAGCAACCTCGATATAACGCAACCCAATATAAAGCAACTTTTGCCTCTATATTACGTAACTTTTAAAAATGTTTCTAATTTGAATAAATATGTTTAATTCCAATACTTTTTTGTCATAAAAATATAGTAATGTTGTTTATGAGCCATGCGGTAAATTCTGAGAGGCATAAAGAGCGAATGAGCGCAAGCGTTGAAAATGTAACTCCATTACTTTCAGTATTGTGATAATTGCTTTTGTGCTTTCGAAAATCCAGCCTAGAGCATGTATCTCCATTTCAAAACTTAATGACTATATTTGCACCTACAGATAAGTTGCTTAAGCTGAAGTGAGGTTAGGGCATGTAGTCTTTTATTAAAATAAGTTTTTATGATTTCTGACAGTTGATCAATCACTGTACAGACTTCTGTACCATCGCGAATGCACGGATTTTATCACTTGCTATGAAAATAACAAAGAAACATTCCTGGTGTTTCTGAGCCGTTTTGAAAAAACAATACACCCTCTTTGGGATTTTTGTTCGGTTTTAATCGCCTATCATATCAGGATGTCATTATTTGGTGACATATCACAATTATTAAACGTCAAGAAATGTATTGAATTAATAGCTAAAAAAACAAAACTGTCTGCAGATGGCGCTTTTGGGCATAGTAGGAGCGATTAAAACATGATTAAGTCACGGTACAGAAATCTAATGATGCGTGAAATTCAAGGTCGAGGTGGAGAGTTAAAAAATAAACATTAAGGATGCAATTTATTGGGTTGCACAATCATGGGATTCAGTTCCACCGTACCTACTTGGAGAGCAAAAAAACACGTTTTCCTGGACGCGCTGCTTGTGGTTCTAGAAACTCAGGAATTACGTTACGTTTTAATTTTCATATTTTTGTGAAATCTCACAGCGTGAATTGTTGCACCTCACTAGAATGTAGATTAAATGTGCTTTCCAATGAATATACTTTTGATTGGTCCAAACAAAGAAAAAATCCGGGTACGACCTGACGGTGGACCACAAAAACAGATGAAATTTCAATTTGTAAAAAAATCGCGCAAAGTGGTGAACTTTGAAAAATTCCAGTAAATTCAATTTTTGTTGCATGGAAAATCTAAAGATAGCTAAATGTTAGAATTTTAATATATTTTGTAGTCATATTTTTTCAAAAACTGTACTATTGCTCGAACAGTATTTACAAGCAATGGAATAAAAAGTAGGTTTTTCTGACCACTTTTTTTAACTTTTTGCGACCAATTCATTAAAAAAAAATTTAAAAAATATTTCTTGGCTTCATAATGTAGACATTAACTTCAACTTTCATATGCATAAGACAAATATTTTTTTTGGACATTTAATATATGAACTACAGCAATTTTCCTGAGGCACGTTTTTCGGATTTTTTTTCTTTCATGCTGAATAACGAGAAAACTAGAAGGTTTAGCTATATATAATGTTATAAACATATTTCACTGACATTACAAGGTTTCTATTGATATAAGTTTTGTTTAGATCGGTTGAACACGCCAAAAGTTATAACGATTTTAGCTTGTAGTGTCAAATTGACACTCCTAGTGCTGATTAGTGTAATGAAATCTGATGCGGATGAGGGTTAAACGGTTTTGATGTGGCTATCAAATACGCAGAGGAGAACGGTTGGCCGCTTAATATGTAATTTTCATTGCGGCAGATGCGGTCAAAAGTTATGGACAAAATAGTAGAAGAACAGATTTAACTTAATTGTAAAATTGTGAAAAATATGTATGTATGTTGGAATCTTCACTTTAATTGTTTCTGAAAATGTTTATTGAAATTAAATAAACAAAATTGTTGAGTTTATGATAAAGTATATATATTCTGTTCGCACGGATTTAAGAAACGTTTTTTTTAAACGGTTCTTAAATCCGTCCGATTTTAGAATCAACTTTTTCACATTTCCGATCACTATCGATGCTCCAAAGGACCATTTTAAGTAGTGTTTCGATATAACGTAACTTCGATATAAAGCAACGAAAAAAAAAATTCGTTGCTTTATATCGAGGTATTACTGTATTTAAGCTTTTATTTCACTGCCATTTTTTTTTCTATTTTTTTCCAAAATTGACTAAGTAAATCATTTGGGACCTTCAAGTGCAACTATCCACTTTTAGGTTGTTGGGCTTAAAGTGACTAGTGGGTTCCTGTACTGAGGTGGCGATTTACATCAAAAGTATTCAACAGTGGGTAGTTTTTGGTAGTCATACAAGCAGATAAAACTAGGCTTCAAAACATAACTGGTTTTAATTCAAAATATTCATTTTGTTTCTCAATCAAACTCCGGTTTTATTTGAATCAAAGAATTTTGCTTTTTATTCAAAAAAAATAATTTGTGAAAGAAAGCAGCTATTCTTTGAATTAAATATTTTTTACTTTGATATTAAACAAACTCTTTGATTCTGAATAAATATTAGGCGATGGAAGCGGAGCCAAATTTGGGTGATGGTTTTCAACTAGTGCAAGTGGGATGCAGCTAAAATTTCACTCAACTTTTGACAGATCTTACGGGGTTTCCTGAAGGAGAGAAAGAATAACTTTTCGCTTCCATCGCCTCATGGTTGTTTCTTTTGGAACAAAGCAAACTTTTTTTTTACCAAAGAAAAATGTTTTTAACTCAAAGAAATTATTTCTTTAAATAAAAACTTCAGCCTTTGATTCAAAAAAATTTTTTTATTTGACTTACTAGAAGAATAGAAAAATAACAAATCGAATCAAGTTTGGTCAGTCGTGTGAAAATGTGGATCAGATTACGCGAAATAAGGAGAATTCAGGATCAAGTATGGTAAGTGTATGTTAATTAAAGAGTGAACATTGATGATTTTTTTAAAGTGCTTGCGTTTTTTGCAGCATCACGGCCGACATATGGTTTATCATGTCCCTGAATGTCTCAACTGAGGTGAAAGCTGCGCAAGACGACACCTCTACAAACTCAGCGGTCAGGTCGACAAAAATTAGGACCGGATGATTGGATTATAGCGAACTAGTTTGTGAAATTTATAATCGGAATTTCGAAACAATAGAAAAAATTTCTTCCAATATGAAATGAATGGAAAAAGGTTCAATGAATAAATGCTTTTAAATCTAAGTCTAAATTACATTGTGGCAAAAGAAAATAACTTTAAACTGAAAGATATTTGGAAAGAAAAATTAGCAAAAGAAATGCATTTGAACCAGGTAAATTTTAATATAGGGAAGTGTGAAGCATCATGGGCCACTTTTTTTTTACTTCATTCCTCTTTATTATAAGAGATAAAAAGAAAAAAAAAATGAATGAAAAGGTTTTCTATATTTTTAAGGTTTCATTTGGCCTTTTTTTTTAATAAATTAATTTCCCCGACCCGAGTTCTGTCTGTTTAAAGAAAACGTAGGTTCTAAGTCTTTTATTATGTTAATTTCATCGGGATTATAAAAAAAATCTTTTAAACAATTACCCGATTTTGTCACTATCTTTAATTTGTCACCCTAAAATGCATCATGAGGGTGACATAATCGGGGATTCACTGTACAACATGAAATTTGAAAACAAATCTGAATTCACAAATAAATTTCAGATCAGGTTAAAAATTAACCATGATTAAAAATTATTCGAAAAATGATAATGATTGTTATTATTAATCATTTAATTTTACATTTCTTTTCTTCATTTTCAATTGAAGGAGTGATTAAAATATGTAACATCTTAAATTAAAAAAAAAATCACGATTTGAATTGATTTCTTGGTTAGGAAAACAGTTAATTTTGAAGTTAGAAAGAATTTATTCTATAGCTGATAATAGAATTTTATTTGATAATAAGAAAAAATATTTAATTATATTTCAAGAGTGCAAGTGATCAAAGTCACAGATAAAATTGAAATTGAGCTTGTGATATAGCTCAGTTGGCAAGTCAGAAGCTTCCTGAGCCGATGTCCGTGAGTTCGAATCCAAGAGTAAATACAAAATTTTCAATTACACTGGAAACTAACAGATTGGGAAGTGATCAATAAGAAACTGATAAGATAAAAAATAAAAATAATAAAAATCCAAGTTTTGTTGTAAAAATGGAAAGCACCCCGATCAGGAGAGCATATCAAAATAATAACTCAAGCGTATCTCACCAAGATATTTACATCTGTTTCAGTTATAATTAAGTACTGAAAAATTTAGATTTTAAGTTTCTCCAATCTGAATTATATCTTATTCTGATTGACATACTTGAATAGAGTTGAGATAATTTTCAATGATGAAGAATTTTTTCGGGTTGTCCCAAAATAAAATGATTATATCTTATTTTGATATATGTACAACTTTTTCTGAAACACGGACATCTAAGTCAACGGCCCAAACCGTACTTTAATTAGTTTCGCTCAACAGATTCTTAAAATTGGATCCAATTTTTGGGAAACCAAAAAGCGAACATGGTTTTAGCAAATAATATGGTTTATTGACATTCCACTAGTAATTTTACTCGAAGCACTCATATCTTGATAAGTTATAATTTTGATAGGTTTTATTCTGCCCAATATCAAGCTATGCTTTCTGAACGAGATATAATCTTGAAAGGAGCATATCTAAAATTTATATAATTTAGCTATGATCGTATGGATTTTTTGATATAATTTGAGATATTTTAACATCCTACGAGTACTGAATTATAACTCATTTAGATAGAAAAAAATTAGTATCAAAATATCTCATCTTGATATAATTTTGTTTTTCCCTCCTGATCGGGAACGGCCCAAACCGTACGTTCATGAGTTTCGCTCAACAGATTCATAAAATTGAATCCAAGTTTTGGGAAACCCAAAATGGGACATGGTTTGGATTCATCTTTCGTGCGAGACGGACGTGCTCTAAGTTTCGGCGTGCTTTATCGATTCGGTGTGAGCGAAATAAAAAAGTTGTTAGTGGCGGAGTCTATAAGCGGAAAGTGGCTAGCAGAAGTTAATTGTCGACGGAGTGATCAGAGTTTCGAAGCCTTTGGAAGTTTTGGGAAGGCAACGAAGAATTGGTGGAAGTTTTAAAAGTGAAAATTGATCGGGTTTTGAAGAAAGCGGGCCGGAGAAGCAAGCACTCGGGAAGTGAAACGGGAAAGGGCAAACGAGTGTCTCGGGCAGTGCAATTTGCGAAGAAATTGGGGAGTGGAATAGGAAAAGAGGAGAAATAAAAAAGTGCAAAAGTTATTTAGTGGTGCGTCATTAGATTTTGGTATTTTGTACCATTTTGCGAGGTTATTGGTGAAGTGTTTGGGGAGAATTATTGAAGCTGAAGGAGCGAAAGAGAGCGAGAAATTCTCTCGCGCCAAAATCAGAGCTGAAGCGTTTGCATTTTCAGCAACGGGGGTTGACAACTGTCAAAAAGTGCACGAAGATTTCGAGCAGTGGTAGAAGGGTTCAAAAGTGCTCGAAAAGTTTTTAATTTAAATTAATTATCTCTTCTTTTTTTTTCGTATTATTTTCTCTAGGTTTTCTGATTCATTCATCTAGGTGAACTGGCGGATTCATTCCTTCTGCATTTTGGTAAGTCATTCACTCTTCATTCTCCAATTGTCCGCGGTATTTGATTTTCACTATCCGAGATGGAACAAATTGTCACCGAACAGATGTACCAAAGAAGGGTGGGTTGCCAAAATGGATTTATTTTGACGGTGGAGCAATTCGATAACACGAAAAGCTTTTCCAGCATGGTTCTTCATCAAATTTCTAGGAAAATTGGGGGCACGGCTAGAAGTGAGGATGGGAAGGAATTGAATGAAATTTTGACTGAATTTATGAAAGAAACGTCATTTAAAAATTTGGGGGAGAAGGGCCAGTGGTATTTGGAACAATGGGAATATTCCTTTGAGTTCAACAACTTTGGGAGAAATGTTTTGGAAGCTTTGGCTAGCATTTTTGAGTGCCAAGTAACAATTTTTTCTGAAATTGGGGGTGAAACAATATTTCTAAAGAAGAAGAGAAATCCAAAATTTGGATTCCAATTGAATTTTTTCATTAATGAGCAGGGCAACATTGAAAATGTCACAAATGTGGAATCGAGTTACGGAAACAAGAACAAATGTAACGTGTGGGAAAGTCGGGAAGATGAAATGAATTCGGGTGAAATTTTAATGATAGGAGCTAATACAAGAGCAAATTCGGGAGGTAAAGAATCAGGGTTTCGTTCTTTTTCCACACAGAATGAACTAATTAAACTGGAATGCCCGTTCTTGGAAAATGATAAGTTAAAAGACTGCTTGAGTAATGGGTTGGGCAAATGTAAGTTGAATAAAATGATGATTGATAAAATTAGCGATATTATAAGTGAAAAGCAATTAAATGAACAAAACATGACAACCTTAAACATTCACTTAATTACAGATAAAATCGTTACATACTTGGAAGAAATAGTGGAAGGAATTAAGACAATTATAAATATTGAAATAGTATTGTTCATATTTGGGAAGGGAGAGATAGTTGTAGGCAGAAGGTCAATTAAGACTGAGAAACTATCGTTGATGGTGTACATTGAGCAGCAAGGCAGTAAGATAATATATGATTGCGTAACGAACATTGAAATTCATCAGCGGGAGAATTGGAACGGGGAATGCTTCACATTTGCTTTAGAATATTATCAAACTGAAAAACTGTTTTATGAGTTTAACCTAGGAATAAGCGGTAATGAAAAACTGAAAATAAAAAAAATTGAACCAGATGGAAATTGCCTCCTACGATCAATATTGGACCAATTAGGAATGTTCCAAGATTGTTCACTTACTTCTGATTACAATACTTATAAAATAAGACAAACAATAGCTTCTTATATACAGTTACACAGAGAAAGGTTCGAAATATATCTCATCGAATATATGGATCAAGTTAATAGTTTTGACAGAATAATAGCAAGGTTTAGAGAAAATGGATTCTGGCTCGGGCATGAGGCGATAGTTACATGTTCAGAACTTTTCAAATTGGGTATCCAAGTACTTAGTCAAAATCACTCACAGATACTGATGGGGGAAACATTCGAAAGGAATGGTGTACTGAGCATATTCTACTGTGGTGCTGGTGTTCTTAACCATTACGACAGTGTTGTTAGCTTTTCAGAACACCCGAATACCTCAGAAATACAGAGTACAACACACTTAACTACTAATGAAGGAGTGGAGAAACAGTATAATCGCCAGAACACCATATTGAAAAATAGCTCAGGTTCCAGGGATAAGGTAAAAGATAAGAGAAAAAAAGAAATCAAAATTGCTTCTTGGAATGTTAAAGGGTGTAGAAGTGTAGACGTACTGCAATCGACGAAATATTGAACCAATTCAAAATTGATATAGCTTTATTACAGGAAGTAAATGCTCTAGGACAAGAAATAAGTACTGCTAATTTTGATTGGTTTATAATAAGACAAAATGACAACAAATCACGAGGACTAGCTATAGCGGTTAGGAGGCAATTAGACATTCAAGTAATCCAAACTAAATGCGAATATAAAGGAATATTATGGTGCAAAGTAAGAGTAGGAGGAGATTTGTTGATTTTGGTTAATGTTCACGGGCCGAATAAAAAACAAAACAACTTTCTGACAAATTTGTACGAAACGACAAAAAAAGACAGAAGAAAATTGATCATTGCAGGAGATTTCAATGCACAATTGGGTAGGGAAGACTTATCCAAAATAGACGAAGAGATCATAGGTAAAGTGCTGGGACATGATTATTGTAATGAGAACGGTGAATTATTTAAAATGTTTCTTCATAACGCATCTCTTAAAAATATTTCATCAATAATAGGTAAACGAACTGAGACAACTTGGAAAGCTGCGGGAAAAGAAAGCCAGATAGACCATGTTCTTAAGCCAAAATTTACAGACTATTATATAAGATACATAAAAGGATTTTGGACATCAACAAAAACGGACCATAAACTTATCACAATAGGATTAGTTATACGAGAAGGAATACAAAGAAATATAACAGGAAAACTTAATAGAAAGCTTAATCTAGAATTATTGAAAATACCGAAAATTAGAGAAAAATATCACAAAAAATTGGAAATTGGGTTAAGTTCAATAATATCGGGAAATAACATTAATGAAAGATATAATGACTTTGCAAATTGCATTAAAAAAGCAGCATATGAATCATGTACAGATGCTAAAATTCCTCTCACTCCAATAAGAAAGAAGGCATTCTCACGACTCAAGAAAGCTCTAGAACTCACAAAGAAATATCCGGACATGCAGAATTTCAAATACAAATTGTCGAATAGGAAATTGGAATACAATCAAACAGTCAAAAAACACAAGGAGAAAGAAATAACGCTATTCTTTAAAAACCTAAATGACTTTGATGCAGGAATTCGAACTAGAAAAACATATAATTATCTCAAAGATTTTGTGAAACAAAAAAAACGAAAAATTGCTAATATTAGTTCTAAAACTTGGGAAAATATACTGGCATTATGCAAAGGGGCAGAAATTGAACTCTGTAAAGTTCATGATTATACTCCTCTTCCGAATCCTCCTACTTTTGAAGAAATAAATACCATTATTAAAAATTGTTGCAATGGTAAATCACCAGGAGCGGACAAAGTACACACGGAGTTTATAAAATATGCGAACGAAGATACTATAAAATTGTTGACAGAAATTATCAGGGACGCTTATACCACGAATGAACTCCCCGAAGAATGGAACAAATCAATTCAAGTACCGATTCCCAAAAAAGCTGGAGCAAGAGAAGCAGATGACTTTAGAAGGATATCGTTGTGTAATGTTGTTTATAAAATATATGCTAGATGGTTAGACGGTAAAATTAGATCTTTTGCGAATGAAGTAGGATTACACCAAGCAGCATTCACAAACAACCGTTCTACAGAGGATCATATTTTTGTAGCCAGACGTGTAATGGAGGAATGTTGGAATGCAGGTCAGGATCTTTTTGTTTTGACATTAGATATAAGAAAAGCTTTTGATAATATCAATCTACACTGTCTAGATAACGTTCTCCTCAACTTAAATGTGCCATCTCGATTGATTGACAGAGTTTTAGAAGCCATTAGAAATGAAATGACACGAATTAGATGGGAGAATCAGCTATCTGAGGAAGTGAAAAGAGGAAAAGGTATCAAACAGGGGTGCCCATTATCACCACAGCTGTTCAACCTTATAATGCAGGATGTGCTGCAGAAAGTTCAACAAAAGATTTCGCAACTTAAACTTATGGGATTAGAGGTGCTGGAGTTACCCTTGCTTCTTGCCTTTGCCGATGATTTGCTCTTGATTACGATGAATAAGACAGATCTTGAAATAGCAACGAAAGTTATTGAGGAAGAGCTAGCGAGGGTAGGACTAGACATAAATAATAAAAAAAGCCAAGTTTTGATAAGATACCCAGACAATTCCAAACTTCCAGCAGAGATAATTTTAAATGGGAAAAAATTTAAGGTCAGTTCCAAACTGAAATATTTGGGTGTTTGTTTAACTGCCACATTAAATAGGAAGATGTCAAATAGAGATAGGTGCAGAAATGCTTTGCAGGTATCAAAATTAGTTATAGAGTTTTGTAAGAAATTTAAACCTAAGTGGGAGTTGGGTAAACTTATCTATAAGACTGTCATTGCCCCATCTCTTTTATATGGAACTAAAGTATCAGTTCTCGTAAAGAAAAGTAGGATTTCTCTGGCCAACTACGAAAAATTCATCCTTCAGCAGATCTTCATGAACTGCGTGAAGCCGACGGGACTTAAATTCAATGCTATGAAGCTTTTAGAGGGAAAAACGATAAACCGAAGAGTAAGAGTAGGAAGGATTTGTTATTATGGTCATATTGAGAGAAGGGAACCAGGACATCCTTTGAAATTAGCTTATAATATGAAGGCAAATAAAAATAAAGAAGGAAGACCAAGTTTGACATGGACGAAAATGCTTGAGGCGGATTTTCAAAAGTTGGAATTTGAACCTGAAAAAGAATGGCAGGATATTGTGAATGATAGAGAAAAGGTGAAAAAAAAAGCAGAGGAACTTTATAGGAGTATCGAAAGTGAAATCTCGGATGGTAGGTCTTCGGATGACGAAAGTAAACATTGGAAAAACAAAAAAATCTAGTGGAGAATGAAGCTTGAATGATTTATCCTTGCCCATTCAGTATTAAACATAATGATTCGCTATTCCTAACTTTAAAGCTCCTCACCTTACACATTTAATAAGTTCTAACCCATATTTTTTTTTACAGAACAAAAAAAGGTTTGTTATAAATATTTATTTCTATATCCATATATTCATATTTTCATAATTAAATGACGGGGAGGGGAAGGGCCATCCGGACACCCGATCGAAACGATGTGGGAAGGTAGAGTGCACTGGGCAGTTACCTTCGCATCACATCGCCGAGAGAGGGCGGGTTCGTCTACACATCCTATGGAACATTCCACATCATAATAGCTAAACTTCCTGATTATTGGCAATAGATTGTTCTTTCGGCGGAGACAAACCATCCTTACCCTAACTGAACCGTACTAGTTACTCTACTAGTACCTTCACTCCCTTGGAACAGTCCGCTCAAAGGCAGTTCAGAGTTAGTAAACATGAGATTTGGATCAAGTTATGATGCGAGATAGTTCGCTGCAAACGGGCTGTGCCATGCTACATAGGATGGAAGATTACATCATACATCATACATACCCAAAATGGGACATGGTTTTAGCAAATTGTGTGGTTTATTGACATTCCACTAGAAAATTTTCTCGAAGCACTCATATCTTGATAAGTTATAATTGTGATAGGTTTTGTTCTGCCCAATATCAAACTATGCTATCTGAACGAGATATAATCTTGTAAGGAGCATATCTAAAATTGATATAATTTAGCTATGATCGCATAGATTTTTTGATATAATTTGAGATATTTTAACATCCTACGAGTACTGAATAACAACTCATTTAGATAGGAAAAATATTTAGCATCAAAATATCTCATTTTGATATAATTTAGTTTTTCCCTCCTGATCGGGACGAAGATTTACTTTTATGTTTCTACTTTTATGTTGCTACTTGAACTATCTATAGATGAAGTAAAAATCATGATCGATTACATGATTTTATATGATGAAAATTGATAATACATTTATAAATTTACAATCGAAGGTTTTAATGTTAAAAATTTCAAGCTCTGAATATTTGTCGCTTTCAAAAGAATTACTAGGTTCTGGAAAGTATAGAAGCTGAAAATTGTGTTCAAAATTTAGCTTCATAGACTTCCAAGAAGATTATGTTTTAAGAACACAAAAATTCAGAATAAAAAAAACTTAATAACACATTTCATAAAATTTAAAAAGTTTGACTACATACATTTATTTAGCTGATTTTACCCGGCCTTGCTCGGGTTCACATAAAATATAAATCAAAATGAATCAGTTGACTTTTCTAAATTTTGACATTTTATATTCCTCGTTATAAGAAATTTGGCCCAAGTTTGGCCATGTTAGTTTTGATAGTCTTTTTAAAGTTTTTTATTGAGAATATTCACTGTTCATCGTTTTCGTATTATCGAAAAAATTTATAGTTTTAAGATTTTAATTAATGGAAATTAAAAAAAAAATCCTGTTATGCTAATTAATCTTTTCATGAAAAACATTTTTTACAACCACCATTTCTTAGGAAGATTGAATAGTTTTGGCCTAACAGTTTTATCTTCAAAAGATGAAACTGCTTTTTTATCTTTCTCTATCTAATGAAAATATCTGTTGAAGATTATCCCACTTTTCAATATGGATGATCTCCCTGTAAAATGGTATTTTTAGGTTTCATTTACTCAGAAATTTCTTAAAAAAACCTCCGAACTTTGTTGAAGCATGTTGAAAACTCACTTTGCATGTTTTCAATTGCATGTGTGAATTTTTTCGGTTTACAATTTCGCACTGTTTTATTATTAGTTTACCTTAAATGTTGAAAATTCTACGAATAGCTTATTGTAGTTATCGAAAACAAATAATCTCGAAAATACCATTTTTTTATTATAAAAAAGGTTTTTTTTGAGTTCTGTTGTTTTTTTCATGGGCACAAACATCCCATTAATGGATGGTAGAATCGACCACATTGGTCATCAATGATAACTCAAAAGTTAGAAATTGGTCAGTGAAATCGAATTGTATAAAACTCAAAACCTCAAATTTTATTATCTAATCATTTTTCTAATCCCCTATTAAAATCCCAATTGAAGCGTTAAAATCGCAGCCTTGAGCTTATAACTGTGAATCTAAAAAAAATTCTTTCTCTATGAGGAATTCCAAATATATAATAATGGTTAAACCTCAAAGCCTCCCAGCGGCGGTAAAGAGCACTTTGAAAGCCACTACTATTCTAGTCAATATATTCCTAACAGGCTAGTTGTATTTTTCAATCAAAATGTAGGCTTATAATTGTATTCAAATATCTCGTACCGGTAGCACGTGCTTTGAACAGTAGAAGGGACAAAAACACCCGCCTAAATTTTCACTTCCAAATTTTTAATGCTCAGCAAGCTTTGCTATCCAGTACATGTGAGCTCTGGATGGTCGTTGTTTCTAATACCCAGCCCATGGTGATGGTGAAAATAATCCCACCAACGAAACGAACGGAAACGAAAATCGGTTCGCAAAATGGGTGCCATTACTTTTGGTTCGTGGGAATAAAACCGTTGTTGTATGGACGACCCCCTTCAGAAGGGGTCATTCGAAAATCTAAAAACATTTTTCATCATTCCTGGTCCTAATAAGCTCCCATGTCAAATTTCAGCTCTCTAGCTCTTAATGCGGCTTAGCCTATTGAAGACAAACATACAAACGAACAAACGGAAATTACTTTTTATATATATAGATGATCTAAGAATGTTAAATTCTACAGTTTTTTTGAAATTTAAAAAGAACATCATTACTAGCATTTCTGATGTTACTGAATAAAGTTAAAAAAAAATGTATTCATCAACAAAATTGGTTCAATCTTGCCAAACGATTCTATTTTTGCTTTTAAAATAGCTAAAATTGAATTTGGTTTAGAATGCCATTGAAAAAGGGGAAAAGAAAACAAATAGAAAACCACTATAACTTTTTTCGCAGAACTCAAAGTTACATGAAGTCTTGGGGAAAGTTGAAAATTGATTTAGTAGGGGAGATAAGGACATAACGGGCACCCAGGGCATAATAAGCACTCCTTTTTTCTACAAAAGTACGTATTTTCTTAAACAAATTTTCATGAGGATTTGTTTCGTACTACCTTTAGTATTAATTTTTACCAAAAAAAGAAATATTCTTTCCATCTTTACAGAAATATTAAAAATAACTAGCTAGGTTCTCAAGTGACGAAAATATTATAATTTTTGAGCACCACCAAATAAGCTTTTATGACCTTTAAATCATCTTGATCTAAAATGTACGCACTGCAACATGATGTACACATTGTTTCTCAATTTTCACCATCATAAAAGGTAAGTAAGTAAGCTATAGTTATTCAATTTGCCGATTCTACCATTATACATAATGTTGTTATTTTGAAGCTCGGAATAGACAGGGTAAATATAAAAAGGTAGATATAATTGACTGAAACTCCTATGAAATCCTGCATACATTTGTATCAGCTTTGTACCTTTTCCTTAAAAAAAACATCTCAGATCACCTTAATTATTAAAACGCCATTGAGGTATACGCAGAAAAAAAATAATGCGGACATGATGGGCAGATTATTTTGCGTTTTGCTTCATTATTCGACATCAATGCGTCTGTCAATCATTTCTGCTGAGAAAGGAACGGGGAGGCCTTAAAGAAAAAATCTTTCCCAGGATTTAATGAAAAGCCCCCAAAAACTACCCCCAACGAATTAGAAGCGAAAGACCTGACCTGACGACGACGGAGCAAAACTCTCGGCCGGACCAGCATGAGCTGGCAAATTGAGTTCGATCCCCCACTTTTAACCGAAAGGGGCTTATGCTAGAAGCTTTCCGTGGGAAAAATGAGCTGAATCGCACTACAAGATTGAAACCTTAATATTTAGAAATTGAAATTTGAATTTGTGTATTTTCAGAATTTTAAGTGGTACTGAACTGTTGGTAAAACTGATTTTTTTTGTATATCTTAATATTTTTTTAAAAAATAAATCAGCAGTGCATTAACCCAAAGTCCCCCCAAGTGAAAGTGTTCGGGCAGCTTTTATTTCTTTCAATGATTTTGTTGCCGCAGATTACGGGAAAGGTAGCTGCCCGATAAAATAAAATGAAAGACGCATTTGTTTTATATCTATAAGAGCTTCTCTCGGGGGAAAAAGGTAGGGCCGAAATGTTGTTCTACCCTTTGGGAGCAAACAAGCAAAAGAAAAAAAAAACATTTCACTTTGCTGCAAATGGACTCACCTCCTCAAAAATTCCATTAGAGAATGACGATTATGATGCTGTGTTTAGTGGATACTTAAAATTTTCAACAGCGAGTTCAATCTTTGAATAAAAAACTTATTTCTAGGTTGTCGTCACTCACTAAATTAAAATTTAGTTTGAAAATGTGAGTCGACATTCAAAATCAGAGCATAAAATAAAATAGAATAAAAACATAAACACCTTACAAAAATAAGCTGCTTTAGAAGAATGTCAAAATAGTAGTAAAAATTCGCTAAGAAACATGTCATAAGCCATTATGATATAATGCAAAAGTTTGAAAACGGTGCCAAAAAACATGTTTCGCTGACTTTAGCCATATTTGTCCCGGAAAAGTTTGTATGGCCCCGTCAAAAAGTTGCATCTCATCCAAATCCCTTCCAAGCTTTTACGACTGACTGGTTGAACAAAACATCTTCTCGACACGCCATCAAACTGTGGGACTGGGATTGGGTTTTTCCGTTCCATTTAATTCGGAGCCAATTCCGAGGAACTTTCCCAAAGAGGAGACGCACCACACGTGAAGTATGATGATGTCCCCCCCATAAAAACGAACGCGAACTGCAGAGCGAAAAATCACTTACATTTCTGGGCTTGCACTCATACAGAGACAGCCAAAAGTTGGGGCACCAAAAGTTTTAGTCCCATAAAATTGAAACATGGCCTCCCCACCAACTGATTCAAAGTCGCGTTTAGGGGGATCTTTTCAAGTTCTCAAGGAGGGCTTCCGAGGGTTTGAGGGAGCTGTAGATGGCTCATTTCCGCCTGGGCGCCAAACATTTCCCAGGGCAGTCAGGAACCCCCCAGGGCTTTGAAAACAGTAAATTGGAATGGAGAAGGCAGGAGAAGCCGAGAAAAATCCGCAGCACAAACAAGTATAAAATATTGTAGCATCGTCGCCATTTATCTGCACGCAGAAGGGCCCAGTGACATTGACATTTGAATTTTCCCACCCTCTGCCAGGGGGTTTAGTTTTTCGGTGTATAGTTTTGTTATTTACTACATCGCTTACGAAAACAAAACACAATCCTATAGCTATGGATACAAAATTACATTAGAATTCATTACTCGTTTAGAATGAAGTATTTTCTGCTATAAATCGCCATGTTTCTGCTCTCGATAACGGTGAAATATTAAAAAGAGCCAACGAATGTCTGAGTCGAAGTAGAAAATGAATATGATGACCTTTTTCCCTTAGTCTTAAGCAAAAGAAAAAAGATTAAAAAAAAATGATAAAGTCTGACAAAACAAAAAAATACACAAGATCCAAAAACAAAAACACAAGTTCATTTACGTCTAAGGCATGTAACGCTTAAAAATTCGTACTTTACCTTTCAATGAATTGAACAGTTAACTCTGTTTTGGAATCTTTATTCAGCCAATTTGGAACTTTTAAGTTCCATTGTCCAGTTCCAGTTTAAGTATTGAAAATAGAGTCCGTTTTTATTGAATCTAGTATAGTGTGGTAAATGTGACTATAAAAAACAGGTTATTCACATGAAATATGATTTTTTATTTTTCAAACTTTGGATGTTTGAAAAAAAAATTATTTCCTCACGTATCCTGGCATTTTTATTCAAAAGCCTGGCAATATCCTGGCATCGGATTCCAAAATTTTCAACTCAAAAACCGGGCAATATCCAAGCGAATCCAGCCTAAATTCAGGTTTTCTTTATAATAATGCTAGAGAAAACATGAAAGATTAGTTCTAAAAAAAGTTTTAAGATTTTGTCATTTGCCGCAAAAATCATAAATTTTATTAGGGGAGAGTATGGTAACGTGGGCCATGGGGAAACGTGGCCACTCTGAATATCCCAGATGTGTATTGTATCTAAAAATCTCAATCCAACTGTCATCGCCATCGCTTTGCATAAGCATATTTTTCCATATGTTGTTGACTTAAATACGCATAAAATGCTTCTATAAGCTTAAAAAAAAATTACTTACATAATTAAACAAGCACCCGCTAATTGCATCGATGGAGAACCTAAAGTTTATAACAAAAATATGCTCATACGCTTATGATCTAAGTTTTCTCATGTTCTTTCACGTCGAAAAGAAATTTTTGATGAAACATCAATAAGTCACACAAACGCAACCTTTTTGCAAATCAAAACTTGTAGAGAATCGTTGGCACATTTTGTGGGGTATGTTGGGCCACCTATATTTTCGCGATGGCAACCCTGCACTGCCGAGTGAAGTTTATTTTCTATGATCGGTGCGGTCAAATTGTCAAAATTCGAGTGAAAAAACAAGTGTTCCGTTGCATAATCTAGTGATTTATTCGCGCAGCGTTTGGTTCTCTTTGGGTGAAGTGAAGTTCTTAGCAAAGTTAGTGCCAAAGGGGTTTTTTCGTGCAAATAGGTAATTTTTAGTGCGTAAAATTTTCCAAGATGGTGACGCTACGAACGTGTTATTTCAATAAGAGGAAGAAATTGCATCAAGTGATTGAATACAACATTGGGAGGCTTGTGTGCAATATGGTATTTGATGACAGTGACCTCTCTCGATCGGATTCCGAAGTTGGTTATCAACAACTGACACCAAGATGTCTCTGTTAACACTAAGCTAAGTATATTTCCTTTTAATAAACATAACTTTATCTCTTAAGAAGTTAAGTTAACCATTCATCTATTTAAATACTTTCGAACAGTAATTAAAATTATAACTAAAAATTTTAACGCAATTCAACCTTCGAGGAAAAACACGCGGAATCTATTTGTGAAATATTTTATCGTCTTACTTCAATTTTAACTTGTGTACAAATTGGGATTAATTTTTTTTTTATTTTAGCTATCAACACTCTATTCTAAACTCAGGAAGTTGTTTTTCTTCTCCCAATATTTTGATCAAATCATGAAATTAATTGATTGATATTGTAAGAAAATTTGTTTGAATGGTTAGAAAATATTGAGTCTAATTGGAAATTAAATTTTTTTTGTTTTAGAATTTCTAGAATTTAAAATTTAAATTAAATTAAATTAAAAAACTTCAATTTGAAAATAATTAGAATTGAATAAATGGAACCTTTAGCAAGGATGGGGGGAATCAGAAATATAAAATATTGGGAAAAATCACTAAAAATTGAAAGTTAGGAAAAAAAAAGATGAACGTTGGGAATAAAATGAAAATTTTGTATTTATTGAAACTTAGTGAAATTTGTAAAGTTGGATGACGAAAACTGAAAATTTTCCTTCAAAAGTTTCATATTTTCAGGATTAAGTGAATATTTTTTGGAAACATCGAATTTCAAAATTAATCTTTTTAAACTCATCAAATAAGTTTTTGTTTTGCAAAATACAGAAAATTTATAACACAAAAAAGTAAAACAATGAAAATATTAAAAATATTTTGATATTTCAAAATAGATAGAATTTATTTATTTTTAATTTAGGACACCTTTGTGATATAAGCAATCGTTTATTATGATTATATGTTCTAATAATTTTAATTTTCAGGTTCGTATCCTTTTATCAATGAACAATATTTTTTTCTTTATTTTATATGACTATAAATATATATCCAATATTTTAGTAATTTTCCTTACTGCCATGTATTATTTTATAACGTTATATATTTTTAGAAGGAATGCATCTGGGGATAACCTGAAGAAATAATTGCAAGCGGCACGGGTAGCCGGCCATTGTAAGTTTCTGAGGGTTGGATGCCTTCCTTCGACGAACCATCGGACCGTGGAAGCCCTAGAAGAAATTCGAAGGCCAAGCCACACAGACATAGGCAGGACCTTGCTACCGATGGGGGAATCATACATACATATGTTGGGCCACCTATATTTTTATGTTTTTATACACATTCAGAACTTAAAATACGTTTTTCTTATCTGTGAAGTTTTCTTATACCAAATGAAGAGTTATGAGAAAAATTTGTCCATCCTATACAAGGATTTTTGCCGAAATGTTCGCGAGCCAGGTTTTAGAAACTATGTATACGATCATACACAACTCATATTTTATTTCCTCATATGAAACTGTCAACTCATAAACTTTGCACGTCATCTAATCAATTTTAATTTGGTGGCTCCGAATTCTCCACAATTTTTTAAAATCCAAAAAAAACTTTTTTTTTTAAAACAAACAGAACTTGGGGAAATTAATTTATTTAAAAATTGAAAAACACCTTAAAAATGTAGAAAACCTTTTGATTTTTTTTTTCTTTTATATTAAAGAAGTTATGAAGCAAAGAAAAAAAGGGGCCCACTCTCCCACTTTATTTGAAATTTTGGTTTGGATTTTGCAGTTGGAAGCAACCATAACATAATTGATTGGGAGGACGTGGAAAATTTTTAGCTGGTGTAAAAAAAAATGTTTGAATTTTCGTTTTTGGTATGAAATTAAATATTAAGTGGTATTGTAAGTGAAAGCTGTCTTGAAGTTGAATGTCCGAGGCCAGGAACCTGTTGTCTTCAATATGGCCGATTTGCAAAAATATATTTAAAAATAAAACAAAATACTAAAAGAGCATCAGTTTTGTCCATTGTGAATATGCTGTCAAGACACCATTATATGAAACATGAAAATATTGTTATAGAAAATGTAATATTGCTTAAAACACTGATAAGCGCATTTGAGCCCCCACGGTTTAAGTTCTAACTCAACAGTTACTTTTAATTAACAATCGAGTTCAAACTTGAGACTGATTAATGAAACTGACAAAAAATTACGAATGAAATATCATAATGGTTCAAAACTACTTTCTTGAGGTTAACATGATTTAAAAACATTTTTTATTCATTCAAACATGTAGATAAGCATATTAACACATTAAAGACCACAAAGAAAACTATGAAAAAATTCGCTAAAACTCGCCATTCTATACATCACAACTTGCTGGACCAAATATTACTAATTTAGTATTTTTGAGTAACCGAAAGTATTGTATTCAATTTTGAATTTCGCAAAAATAATGCAAATGTAGTAGATAAGCAGAAAGAAGGTAAATTATTATCTATTTTCGTAATATTTCTGTCATATTGTTGGGGTGCGGTCCAAATTCTGCTTGGACCTCGCAGTGGACTGTATGGGGGAAATATTCTTGGGGCAAACCTTGGGCTCCTAGTTGGGTTGGGTATTCCGTGGGGGTGTTGGGTTGTCCCTTGTGATGACAGCAGTCTCTGCACCAGCGGCGGCGGTAAGAAAAAATCCTCTTTTTTAATAAGGCACACAATTTATTCACGACAAGAAGTACATATTTATTTTGGCAAAAACACACTAAAGCTTAGTTCTTTTAGAAATGGGACACTTTCATTTGCTAATAGCTCGTTAACTGGTTATTGGATATTTAAAATTTTGACAGCATTTTGTTGCCTGTAAAAAGTACTATTCGACCTATTTTTTTCAAAATTTAAAATTTACGCGTTTTTGAGATATGTATGATGCAAGAGAAAAAGAAAAAAATAATTTTGCACAGTTTCCTTTAAAATTCGTCATTATCAAATTGATAGCTGACAAAACCATTGATTTTTCAAAGAATTACTGAGTTTTTGTGGTGGATAAGTATGCAAACACTGTTAATAATGTCCACAAAGTTCAAATCAAGCATTGGAGTGAAGCACATGATCGGCAACAACGGTTAAGGATCATCAAGGAAGTCAAGTCTCATACCAGCATTTTTAATTTTCAATAAACGAAAAACTAAGGGTAGATCGCTGAAATGTCCAAAACCATTTTCTCCGATAAGCTGAAAGTGTTGCCTAGTGATGACTCATTGAAATCCAACCTCAAACATCCATTTTTTGATAGTTCCAAAGCTCTTAAGCTGTAAAACCGGTACCGAAAAAAAAACGTTCAAAAATGTGGTCAAAAATAATCAAATTTGTTAATTTCGAAACAACTGTATCCACTAAAATGCTTCCAGTTTCCAGTTTCCAGAGAAGTATTGGACCAAAAAGTATCAGAAATTGAAGAACCAGGGTGTTGCCACCTAAATTATAGATTTTACGAAGTATAAGTTGGAGAAACTGATCAATACCATGACGGAAAAAAGTGTGCGCCGGCCAATGGGAGATACCAAGAATAAAGTAGAAATTTCTTTAACAAAAAACGGTAAATATTTTTTTTCAAATTTTTTCATGAACGATAATAATATTACCTTCTTTTTCTTCATAGAAAGTATTTCGCTCAAACGAATGGTTTTTGAGATACAGGCATTCGTAACTGTCCCATTTCTAAAAGAACTAAGCTTTACTTTGAAACGAATTTATTGAGCTACGAAACTACATTTAACATATATTCAAGGGCAATAATTTAAACTAAACTGGGTCTTACTTGACCTGTGCCAAATCGCTCTTAAGGCTTCTCTCGATATAATATTAGAAAATGGTAAAGATTGTTCGTGATTTTTCTTTATTTTTGTTGTTCTTCAAAAAGTTTCGCGGTGAAGATCAGCTGTTTCGCTCATCATCAAAGGTCTTCTCTAATCCTTTTGCTGCGTGGGGTTCCGACTATCGACCATCGCAGCATCGTGTTTAGGGTCCAACACATATTATGTTAAGTGGACCTTATTGATGTCCTGGGTAAGGAGAGATGATGGCCTATTCCAATTCGAAATCTACAGAAAGCCTGCAAATACCATGAGGGTAATACCGAGCACCTCAAACCACTCGTTCCAGCATAAGATGGCAGCGTTCCACTACATGATTCATCGGATGAACTCCATTCCCCTATCAACTGAAGGAAGAGAAAAGGAACTTCAATATATTTTCCAAACGGCTAATAAAAATGGATACCAAAGTAGATCCATTCAAGCCATCATAAGGAAAACAGAAAGATTGCTTCAACGGAAATCTTTCACTACTTTAACTTCTATTCAGAAGGAGTTTCAACGAAGGTCCATGGAGTTCAACAGTGTCAACGCAGTTGAATTGCGACACAAGTTGACAAAGTTTGATATTGAAATAGTGTTCACTAGCTCTAATAATCAACTGAAATCCATCTTAGGATCGACTAAAGATCCAGTGGAGCTCCTTCATAGATCTGGTGTTTACAAAATCAGTTGTTCCGACTGTGATAAGGTGTACATTGGACAAACCAAAAGGAAATTGATTGATAGATTCGAGGAACACATGGCTATAACTAGATCTCACTCAAAGAAGAAAATCCTTCCTTCACAGAATCCTAGATCTGCAGTAGCTTTACATATGTGTGAATCTGGTCACTCTATTGATCGAGGAAATTTTCGGTCGCTGATTCGGTCTTTGAATAGTTCGCTTAAATTGGATGTTGCTGAAAGCATTGAAATCTTTAATGAAAAATCAGTTCATCTCTTAAACGGAGACACCGGACCAGGGCACACTTGGTTGTTCAAATTCTTAGGTAAAAAGAAATAAAATAATTTACCAGATAATGCCCAAAACCGGGTAGAAAATAATTTAGCACTACCAGAAAACACCCAGAATAGGGTAGGTAGACCCAAAAAAACAGACAACGGCACAACTGCGGGCATTCGGAGTTTTTTGCTACCTACCAGTAGCTTACCTAATTCGGATAATATAAGGGAGGGAAACGATACACATTCATCAATCGAAAACGCTCACTGAACTTTTCATTTACCGTGGTTGAATTAAAAGGAATCTTTCGATTGCTTTGATTCGGCTATTTTGTCTTAAAACCCTACAATATTCGGGCATTTAATTTCAAAATTTTCAATCCAAAATCCGGGCCATACCAAGCAAATTTGGCTAAATTCAGGAACAACTCAACAAAAATAAAAAAGAAAAAAACACTCGAATCTTATATTCAAAGGTATGAAAAACCTCTTATCTGAATGAGACTATGATTTCAAAGTAGTCGATGATTCCTTTGAATTCAGCCACCAGTATTTGAAAGACCCAAATACTAGTGTTTCACTAGCTACTTGCTAGCATGTAGCTAGTGAAATACTAGTATTTGGGTCTTTCAAATACTGTGGCTGAATTCAAAGGAATCATCGACAACTTTGAAATCATAGCACTCGAATCATTTTTTTTCATCGAAACACATCTGCAGATTTTGAATCGTATTTTAAGCATCCAGCAACCGTTCATGATTATTATGCTAAAACTCGCTCAAAAATTTCGTTTTAATATGCCGAATTTTTAAGAAAATTGACTGAATAACAGATAATTGTTTGATTTCGTAAATAAAGTGAATAAATCCGGAAAAAACCGGGCTGTTCTATCAAAATTCCGACAACTGGGCCCTTGATTTTTTTTATCAAATAGGTATCCGAGCAAGTCCGGGCAAGCTTTGGGTAAATCTGCTTAAAAATGTTAAAGTTGCCTTGATTCTTGCCGTAGTGTTCAGCTCAGCGCAAAAACGAACACAAAAAAATGCATGTAGATAAACCGGATAAACTCCATTTTTATATACATATAAGATTTAAAACATTTGAGTTATGCATTAAAGAGTTCCACTTTAGCGGCAAGTGAAAAAACAAGAATTCTCGTATTTGGTCCGCATTGTGTTAAGGAATAATCAATCGATGTCACAACTACACTTTCCAAGCGAGATCTAATTCGGGAGCGGCGCCTCAGAGATGGAAGCCTTCAGAAAATCGACACTTGGGTGAGAGGATCCACAGGTCTTTGCAACATTCGCCCATGACAAATAGTCGGGGATCGAATCGGACTTCAGAGAGGCCAAAGATCCTTCGGACGAAACTTCATATTCTCCTCCAGTCAGGTTTGGGCCCATTTCGAGGTACCGCATGGTCCCCCTCTTGTTAGAAAACAACATTCTCGTAATCCACGGAAGCACCTGATTCCTCAAAATCTCCATGTAGACTTCAGTATTATCTTTTACTCGAGCTTTTTTGAAGTCAGGAGCCATTTTCAATCCATTTCAAGTCAATCCATTTGTCCATGTCTCTAGCGGGATGCAACTATTACCTTTGTGTACATCTTGCCGATATAGCGAATACTGCATTGTTTACCGATTGATGAAGGTTAGAGCTAATACACCCACAAAACAAAACCTCAGTTCAAAAATTTTCGTATTTTTTATGGGTCATACTGTAGCTTTGAGTTCGTCAATATTTCTCGATTTTGCTGATTTAATTTTGTCGAATGCTCCAATCTAAACGTTATAAATCCAAAACGAGAGGCTAACTTACGGTTGTCTACTATTCCATTCCCTGTTCACACTAACACATTCGATTTCGAAATTGATTTCCAAACTAACTTACTTCGAGAGATTGACTGCACCATCGAAGGTCATACCGTCCATTAATAAATATTTCCGTTGCTGCTGCAAGGCAATCATATCTATTCTACATCCATCAATCGCGGTGTCAATTTCCCGTGTGCCAAAAGCTAAAGATAGCCAACGACGATTGGGGAAAGCGAAGACGCTTAGCTCATGCTGATGATGCGCTCAAAAATCGCAAACGCAACTGCTCGGTCCCGGGTGCTCCTCCAAATTTGACATTGAAAGTATGAATGGACTGTGACATGGAAGATTGCTGTTTTCCGGAGCACGAATGTAACTATGCGCAGGTTGGAAAAACGTCGTCCGTAAGAATCGTTCGCTCCTCAAGGTGTTGGGTTTTTCCCTTTTGTTGAGTGAACCAATCCTCGCAGCGTCGTGTCAGTGATGGCGTCATCAAACAGTTGTTCACTCCTGCTTGGGTTTTATTTTCGTTTGTTTTTTTTCTCTGCTTTTAACCGGTGAATGTTTACTGCCAGCCAGGCAGCAAAAAGTCGACGCTTTTCCCCTTTCTGACGCCATCCATTTTAGCAGCAGATCCGGTGTGTTGCTATTCTTGGCGGGCGTCCGGTCATCGTGTAAAGCTAGCCCTTCCCCCTTCTAGAGAATGTGAGGGTGGTGGTTTGCTTGCAGGGCCAGGATTCAACACTCTTCTAAGTTTTCCTTCCATAGCGTATGTGGGTGTCAGTCAGTCGACCCATGTGGACTGTAAACATTGACCTGACTCGACTCGAGAGTTATACGATTATGGGGTTTTTTTTTGTCAGTTTTTGTTCCGAACATCATCAGAAATAAGACCGTCATCTCGATTTCCCCTGTTGATGGTGATGGGCAAGCAAGATCATCGCTACTTTTGTACGTTCTGTACGCTGGTGATGGGGGTTTCATTCAGTATTCTGAGAGTGCGGTGTTATCACGCTTGTGCTCCTCCATATCGTCTTGCACCGGATTCGGTAAGACGATGAATATAAGGATAGCGTACACAGTCCTGAAAACATGTGCTTTTTTGCTGGGTTCGTCCTTCTTCGTGCCTTTCATGGTGGCAACTGCCTTTTACTAACGCTTTATGCTCACCTCACCTTCACTCCTCCAAATAATCTCAACGGGAGCAACATTGGACTTTGTTTCGTAAATATTTTAGAAGCTATTTTCATTCAAGTTTCCCCCGGATAGTCACACCACACTAGCTTATGGAAGGTCGTCTTCGGATGTGGGATTGAATTCTAAATCAGGGATTCGCCGATTCTTATCTACCAAAAAGTGTGTTGAATTAAATCTAGTCTGTAAAATCCTACGATAGACGTAAATGACCGCAACTCTTTCGGAAGTATTATTACGATCCTTTTTTCGTATGCCCGTCATGTTTGGTGAAGTGAAGCCATAAATGTAATCTCGAGAGATTGTTTTTTTTTTTTTAACCTTTGTAAATAAATTGTGTGAATTTCACAATTTCTAAACTTTCTTTTTTCAACAAAAGCAGGTTTGTTAATACCCTTCATATTATCATGCAGGATGGAAAGCTTCTTGAAGAAGATGTCTTTTCTAGTGAACCCATTTTGTGTCACGAAATTCTTTGAAGATGACAATCTCCCGGGTCAGCTTGACCTGGAGCATGAGCATGACTCTGAATGTTCTTTTTTTTTTAGGAAAATTACTTCCATTAATATTCATAAAATGAAGAAAAAACGTTTAGAGCCATGCTCATGCTCAAGTTGACCTGCTAGATTGGCAACTTTAAACAATTAAAGCACACAAAATGAGTTCACTAGCAAAGACATCTTTTTCGAGGAACTTTCCATCCTGCGTGATAATATGCAGAGTAGCGCTAAGCCTGCTATCTATATATGTCTGAAATTTGACATGGATGCTCATTAGGACCAGGAATGGTGAAAATGTTTCCAGATTTTCGGATACCCCCTTCTGAAGGAGGTCGTCCATACAAGACAAATATTGTTTTCGCGATATTGACGTTACTTTTCGTCGGATTGTGTTGAAAATTTGCACAAGAATGTTTTGAATGACGAGCAATTGATTTCAGGTGTCAAATTTAGTGTAAGGGGTTAGCCAAAAAGGTCGTCCAAATTAATTGTTCGCTGTTTTTGTAAGACTTACGTTATTAGACATCGTATTCATATGAAAATTGGTACACGATAGTTTTGAGTGACGTGAAATCAATTTGAGGTATCAAATTCAGTGTAAGGAACCGGCAAAAGGGGTCGTCCTTATGAAATTTTCAATATCTTAGTGATAATGACGTTTTTATACATCGTATTGGGATGAAAATTTGCACATAAGATCTATAAGGAACAAACAATTGATTTTACTTATCCAAATTACAAACAGGGGTCGCACAGTGGTTCAAAACCCAGAAAAACTGGCAGAAAGTCGATTTTTGAAGCACTCATAATTGTCTATCCAAATATTTCATCGTGTTCGGGCATTTTCGAGCTAAATGAAACCATGAAAATTATAGTCTTAAGTTTACCCGTTTCGGAGTTCTCAAAGAAATGCTAAGAAAAGATTGAATGTTTTTAGACAAATTCGCAAAGATTTACTTTCATGGGAAAACGAATAGATATTCAAATCGCGAATATATATTGCTTTGCAATTATTTTTATATTTTTGTTAGGCGTATTTTACACTTTATATAATAAAAATTTGTGATTTGGAATAAAGTTGAAATTTTTTATATGGAATTTAGTTGCAAAAAACGATAAATATTTTGAGAGTTCCGAGTAGGCCTTGCTCGGATGCGGACGTGTTTTATTTCTGTTACGGGTTGCGGTTGTGCTACATTTTTTGGGTTTTTTTTCTTTCTCGATGAAATACTAGGTAGTGGTTCGAAATTATAGAAGGTGAAATTTGCAAGGAACTAAAGAATAGTTTAATCCTGTTGAGAAGAGCTGATGTTTGAAGTAAAAAATCCTAGAAGTTATTCAAATGGGATTTGCTGAAAGCAATCGAAGCCGAACCACGAGTCGCGAAATAGGTCCGAACATGTCCCCCGGGTTGATTTGCTGAAAAAAAAAGAACTCACACGTGCGCCAAGCGGTTGGCGACAGTCGTGTTGCCTTTATTACTCGTGGGTAAATCGCGGTTTGCGGAAGACAGAATTTTGGAGTGACAATTATTCTAGTAGATAAGTTTTCTTTAATAATCAATTTAGTGATGATGAAAAGCTCATTCTGCTTGAATGATTAGAAAGAGGTATCGTGCGTGATGAAACGTGTCTGTGAAATAGCCGCCTACCTTGATTGGTAAAATTATGCGGCTACACGATTTGTGGTCGTTGCTATGGTAACGTGCCCCGCTATAACGGTTCAAAGCAGCATGGATTGCTGAGTGCGTAAATTAGAACGCTTAATCCGTTGCTTCGGCGGGAAACAAGAAGATAGGGAATGAGGAGAAAAAAAATGATATACAGTGATGTGAAAACGTTTTCGTTTCTAGTGAGCTTGCAAATTAAATGTTATACGAATTCCGTATGTGACGAGTTCATATAGTATGAAAGAATTCTCTCCAAAACGTGACATTAGAATCATAATTCTGAATTTTAAGTCCTTAAGGCTGATTCTTAATTCCGTACCAGATTGAAAAAGATGCTCTGTTCAGATGTTAGATTTTGATTAAAGATAAAACGGTGCATCGTATAGGGTAGTGGCAGCCAGATTATGTTCAAAGAGATGAATGCAAACTGGGAAATGTGGTAGGGGTAGCTTCAAGAGAAAGAGAAGAAGTGAAAAAATAGTGAAAAAATAAAGAAATGGTTCGGGGAGAAGAGGGAAGCTCAGAGAAAAGGCAAAAAGTGGCTTTCTACAAGGTGAATTAAGGAAAATTGAAATGGAAGCAAAGAAATTCGTCGTTTGTATTATGGAAATAATTTAACATTTAACTAAAAAGCTTGTAGAGTGCATTGGTAAGATTTGTGTAATGGTAAAATTTGGATTAAATGGTAAGATTTGAGATTCAACTAAAGGTAAGATAAGATTATTATAAACCATATGTTTCATTCAATATATAAATATAAGAACGACCAATCAGTTGCCAATTGGACAGGTATCTAAACGTATGCGTAATACCTCTCGTAGATTAATAACACTAAAAATGTTATTAAATTTAAAACGGTTGCGTAAATGATTGACTCATTCATCCAAAAAACACATACACCTACACGCCAAGCACTCAATACATAACAGTTCACACCAAACCATGGTGTCGGGTATGTGGTTAGTTGCATTGCAGATTTGCCGTACTTATAATCTAAAGAATGCAATTAAGCGCATACGTTGGCGAAACTGCGGTGAATCCGTGCACCCATGGTGGCTTATCTACATACATACATACATACAAAAAACGATAAATATTTTGAATTTTATAACTTCAACTAGAGATTAAAAAAAAACTCCACATAACTCCACTCTAATTTCACGTTGGATAGATTTCAACATTTCTGGGTTACAAAATATGGCAAATTGGGCTGCCTTTTTTTGCCATTTTTGGAGAACGGCGTGTTGAGTTGAGTGTTGAACCAATAACCTCCCGTATCACGAACTAAATTGATATTTAATTTGATCTCTAGGTTGATTTTTCTCAAAATCCATTCATAAAACATCCTTTTCATATTTTGAAGCACTATCAGTATGAATTTCTTTGTTATTTTTACTATTAGGAAAACTCCCAAAACATAATTAAATAACGGTTTCTTAAATATTCTTCTGATTAATGTTCAAATCATAGAACCGTTTTTGCTGTTCAATATTCATGAGAACCAATTGAAACTTTAAAAATTGTTAGAAACTTTGATGGTATTATTTTAAAAATTTGAAATATGAAATAAATTTAAAAATAAATATTAAAAGGTCAATTAAAAAATTTAGATAATATGAAGCAAAAAGTTTGTACTTCTCGTTTAAAATGTAAATAAAGTGTTTTGTGTTAAAACAACCATTGATATGTTAAATCATCATTTAAGAAAAAAAGCCTACAAACCTTATTTCAAAATTTTGATTAGTAGTGGCGAAATTGTTGAACAATTCTCATCTATCATAAAATTTCTATATTGACTCGTTAATCAATGAAAAATTAAAAAAGTGATCGGTACTAAGCGTTGTCAGGTCAATCTGCATTGATTTAATTTCATATGTATTGTAATTTTGAGATAATTTTAGATTCAATTTACCTTTCTAGGATGTGATAGATTTTGCAGCAATCTGTTGGAAAATTTAAATACAAGAATTTACTTACTGAGATATTCAAATAAATTAAATTTTTCAAATTCTAACAATAAAAAAAAAAAAAATATGAATATAATTTGTTATTTTTTGTGAAATTATGATTATTGAACAATTTTGAAAGGTTTCATAGCAAAAATTGTTGAAAACAGACTTTTTGCCAGCTTTTTTGAGAATTGGACCACTGTGGGTCGGTCAAAGAGGTGTCACTGTTAATGCGATATAGCCATTATTATACATCGGATTCAGATAAAAATCTGTACACGAGAGCTTTGAGAGACAAGCAATGGATTTCAGGTATTAAACTCATTGCAAGGGGCCGGAAACCTAAACCTATAAACCTTTCAATATTTTCGCAATATCGTCGTTATTTGACATCGGATTGGGATGAAAATTTGCACACGGTAGTTTTCGGAGACGGGTAATCGATTTCAGACGTCAAAAGCTTTGCCAGGGGTCGACGAAAGGGATCATCCATATTAATTCATTTTACACTGTTTTTAGCAATATTAAGCAATATTGCAATGGATTGCTTTGAAAATTTGCACACGGGAGTTTAGAGGGAAGGGCAATCGATTTGAGATAACAAAGATTTTATAAGAGGCCACCGAAAGGAGTTTGGTTATGACTACGTTGCTATGCAACGATCGAGTCGAAATTTATACACGAGGGTTTTTTGGCACGGTCAATTAATTGTTGATATCAAATTTACATAGTAGCAGACGACAGAAAAAAATGATCGTCCAATATTTTTGCCATTTTTATATAACAATGAATTCGAAAGTGCATCTGGAAAATGCTTGGCAATTGGCTTTCATGCAAACTGTTCGTGACATATTCCAAGTTGGATGCGAAACGGAGTTCGTATGGGATCAGCTAGTTATTGTATACAAAATCTTGTATATCTTTCAAGTTAAAGTCAAAACGTTTAACAGTCTTCAACAAAGTTGTTAAAAAGATTAAAATTAACTAAACAAAGTTTCCTTTTTTTGATTTCAGAAATATTTTCAATAATGTCTGTTTAATTTTCTAAAAATTGAAAAATGGATTTTTCTTAAAAAGTTGTATCTCTGAAACGAGATTCTCTAGGTGAAAACGGTACCGTTTTTTTCCGGAAATTTGCCACGGCCACAAATGGAGGATAGTAAATAGATTTAAAATAATTTTTTATTGTCATGTTGGTAAGTTATTTCATCAGTTATCAATGATTGATTTTATTTCAGGCTGATTGATTCTAAAACTTCTAAGCGCGATATCCCTTGAACTAGAGGTTGTAGACAAAGACTGACAAAAAAAAAATTAAGGGGCGCAAAGTTTTTCATAATCAGTTTTAAAAACATTGGCACCAAAAATGTACCTATGTTTTCAACTTTGGTTGTTCAAATCGCAATTGATTAAGACTTTCCATTAAAGAACAGTATAAACTAACCCTTAAATTCATTTTAAAAATTATACAGAAAAAAATGGAAATAATGTGTACATAAAGAGAAAAATGCGCTTTTTCTCTTTTTTTCATAAATCATTTGTTACAAATTTGTAACTCTTTTCTTCGTTTCCGTTCAAATAGAATTAAAAATCTAGAATATGAGTTTGAAATTCAACAGAAAATTAATGAAAATAAAGATCCAAAAGTTTCACACCTCAGAATCAGATCTTAAAAATTTTGTTTTATAATTAAAATTACATTTAGAAATTGAAGAACCGAAACTAGAATTAATATTAATAATAAGATATTTTAGAATTTCATCATACAGCAAAAAGCTTCTCAAAATAATATTATATCATAATTTTACAATCAATTTTGAATTCATAGCTATTTTTACCAGAAAATTTACTTAAATGTTTTGTTTTTCAAATGTGTAGTTGCATAATAAGAAGCATTAATATTTTTGTGTGAATCTATCGCTGGTATGGAGAAGCTCAGGAAAAATATTGTGGATAACTTCAAATTTTTTTTCCACATTTTCTTCTCCAAACGTGTATATTATTTTCATTTGTAAAATGACATTTATAACGAGAAATTCATTCAATCACCACATAATATATTATATTATACGAATTACAAAAATTATTTTACTATCAAAAATTTTTCACTGTGATTATAATAATCAGATACGCAGATTGTATCATCAAAAGATGTATTGTTGGTATTAATGAATATCGAAATAAGTAAATTGAGAAATATTGTTAAACCTACTATTCTTCACTAATTTTATATATTTCAGAAATAACAACTCAGATTTTGGAATGCATGAAATTCAAGGAGAGGAGGGAGAGCAGAGTACGGCAAATATTGAAGACTCAGTTGCAAAAGCACCCCTCCACCCCTCCATTCGCTTCCTCAGAATGAACTTTTTTTCATCAGATATTTACGTTCCTTTTTATTGACTGAATTTTTGGAAAAAAGCGTTTTAAAGGGTTTTAACGAGACTTTTTCAAACTGCCTAGTTCCTTCATTAACAAGACGTGAAATGATAAAACATAAGATTCTGGGTTAAATTTTAATCCAAGAAAACAGGCAAATCCAAGAAAGTTAACAAATCCGGGCAAAATCTGGGCATTTTTCGTCAAATCCGGCGATTGGGCCGGACCAGACTTTTCCCAAATTTTGTATTAAATATCCGGACAAGTCCGGGCAATCTCCCAAACCTAATATAGATTTAAATTTTAGTTATGTATTAAAAACAATCACTGAGTATGTGTTTGTAACTTATTTATTGCAACTTATTGTATATACTTTTGAAAATGTTCAACTTTAATTTTTCCAGTGTTTTCGATGAAGATTTCTTCATTTTTTTCGGATTTTCTTTTCCAATTGACAAAAATGTACACGAGCTCTGTAAAAACTCGAACACTTTTTGTTAGGTTCACCAATTTACTCTCAAATCAAACAAAACAAGTATTCACTAACGATTTTTTACAATATCATCAAAACTTTCAGTACTGGGGATTGAAACTGTTAAGCTCGAGCAATTGTATTTGGCAATTAGAAACACCTCGAAATGACCCCTATTAATTCCTATCATCATTCAACCATTAAGTACGAATGAAAAGAATAATCTCTGTAATTCTGTTGACAATTTCCAGCATTCGCTCCAGTGCACACATAAATCATGCCTATCGTTCGGCGTCTTCAAGCGCAGCCCCCTCCAAAAATTACAACGGACAATTAATTAGTTCAAAACATGACCTTCACTTTCCCAGTTTGGATCCCCCTCAAAGTTAAGCCCGGTCGCCGAAAATCTGCTAGGCTCCAAGGATTTGCTGCCACGAAAAGGGTCCCACCTATTACGTTTAAGTTTGGGGGGTGTCCGTCTCCAAAACACAAAACATTCGAGTGGCGCCCAAGATCTCAGGGTGAAGGTCACGTGGCGTTGTTTTAATTTTTTGTTTTTTGGCGGGCTCACAGAAACAGACGCCTCGAATGAAGGTTTCCGCCCGATGAAAGTTAATGTTTTTATCGCGTTGTTCTTCGCCCCGGAAAGGAACCCTCTACAGCTGAAGTCCTTCCTTCCGTTCTTCGCATCAGCGGATCTTGAAGTTTGGACCGGAAGGCGGCCTCTTCTCCCAACTCTCCATCAGCATAAATTCTAATTGAATATTAGCGTGTATATGGAAAATAAAGGGATTTGAATTTCAAATGAAGCAACGCAGCCGGGATCGGAGACGGGTCGAATCGTAGTTTGGGGCTTTTGGGAGCCGGAAAAAAAGTCGAGGAGGCGGAAAAATACGATTTGACCTTCCCACAGAGTATGTTAAGTATTGGTTTTTCTTTTACAAACTATCGGCATCAGAGAATCTGGTCGTTGCGTTGTTTTTGTTTCAAATAATTATATTTACTTGAATACCCAAATAATCTACCACTTATTTATTCGAATAATATTTTTTTTTAAATTGATTAAATGCCGTCTTATGCTTTTTTTAAACCTTTATAAGATGTGCTTTCTTGGTAATCCCTATAAGATTTCAGTTATCGTCAATACCACAATATATCCTTTATATAACATTTTTTCCAAGAGAGTTCACATACATTCCGGATTCATTGAAAAAGCAAAAAAGGTCCTTGTATTTATAAAAATATTTGAGACCCCTCCTTCCTTCCAGTGGAGAGATATTTATGAAGGAGAAAGGGGCTCCCATACAATAACTGGGAAACGAATTAAGCAAATGGATCGAAATTTGGCATTGGAAGGTATTTGGATAAAAGAAATGTTTCTATGATTATAACAGAATCCTCCCTTCTTCTAATGGGAGGATAGAAATGGGGGAGGGGTGCTTTAATAAAATATTTTTAGCATGACTCGAGAACTAATGGAGCAAATGAAAGCAAATATGGCATGAGAAGATATTCGAGAATTTTTTTGATGGCTTAAGACCTCTTTCCTTCCATTAGGTAGATATGAAGGGGAGGAGGGAAGGGTCAACCATACAATTTTAAATAACTTGAGAACTTATCGAGAAAACGGAACCAGATGTGGCATATGTAAATGTTTCTCTGATGGTTTAGGACCGTCCCTTTTTTTCCTTTAGGGAGGTATAAAAGGAAGGGCGTAGATTTCCGTACAATTTTTAAAATACCGCAAGAACTAATGAAGAAAACGTAGCATGGGAGTGTAGAATAAATGGTTTTATACCCTTCTAGTAGGAAGATAGGAAAGGTAAGGGTATGTTACCCATTCGATTTTTTTTTGTAATATCCTGAAAAATTTCGAGAAAATGGAACCATAATTGGCATGGTAGGGGGTTTTGGAGCCAAATATGGCATGTGACGATACTTTGTCACGCAAAAATGTTTCTTTGTTTGCTTCAGACCCTCTGATAAGTTAGAAAAGGAAGAGGAAGGATTTAGTTTAAAAAAATAAAAATAAAACAGAAGTGTGTTTTAGCTAATGAATTTTTGAAGTAAGTTAAGTTTGGGATTAAAAAAATATTTAAAAAATTTTAATTTTTCATGTCATTTTAGTCGTTTTTCTCACTTTTGTCTTATTTGTTCATCTGTCCATTTTTTCCATTTTTATCTTTTTGGTCAATTTTGTTATTTTGCCATTTCGCCATCTGGATACGTTGTCATTGTTGTATTTTGGGAAAGATTATGTATAAAAAGTAGAAAATCATGAAAAAAAATCTTTGAAGCTGAGAACATTATTTTCTATTAAGAACCATTAAAAAAATTTTTTGGCATATCAGTCATTTTGAAATTTCCATAAGTAGGGTTTTTGTCAATTTGGTAGCCGATTATATTAAAACTACAATTTTTGTTATTTCGAAGAACAAACAATCGCGGTGATAAACTCAGAACTCGATATTTAAAATATGATTATGAATAAATAATTTTGGATTAATCCTGATTAACCCGTTCGAGACCGATTGCACACCGTGTGTGCAATGGAATTTTTGTGCCTTTGTCAAAACAATCATTCATTGTGAGTTTACTATTGCTCAGAAAAATAATATTCTTATACCAATGGAATCCGCAAATGTTAGGCAAAATGTGTTGGGAAATAATTTTGATGAAAATCAAACGACGTAAAAGTTATCTAAGAGTAAAGTACTATGAGTTCGAATGTCGTGAAAACGCCTCCGTCTCGAATGGGTTAATAACTGATCTATAAATCAAAACTTAAATTAAAATAAACAATCATAATTCGAATTTGAATTTAATTGTTAACTTCAGATTTTAGCTAGAGATTCATGTTAGATGGAATTCAGTTTTGTGTTGGATAACCTTAATTTTTTTTTCAATAATGCGTATCTCGAGTGGATTTGCAGTATCAATCAAAACTTTAAGAATTTTCAGATCAGCCCCAAAAACAGATTGATATATAAATAAAAACTTTAAATTTGAAATATTAATCCAAATTTTGCAAAACCTTTTTGTAACGGATTCCAAATTAATATGATTACAAAACTCAAACACATATTAGGTTTACGTATTTTTTTCACATTTCTTTCCTTATGAAGAAAGCAAACCAAAAAAATTGAGTTTTTTTTTTTATTTTTAATGCATAGTGTTGTTTTTAAACAACACTAATCACGCGTGGATATTTTGAGTGTTGTATTCACCAAAAATATTCCAGAGATTAAAAGAAATTGGCCCATGGTATTTTTAATACGATATTTTAATCTATGTGTGAGATTTCTAACTGTGTATGCGGAAAATGCAAAAATCAAATTTATTTATTTTTTTGAAAAAAGTAGTTTTTGAAAAATTGCTGTTGTTTCTTCAGATTTGTAAATTCTAACAAGTTTTCAACTCTCAATCAATCACAAGCACCTTCCTGCACCCATTTCACAAGATTTGGAAAAAATGGCAAAATCGAATTGAAATGAATTAAGAATTTCAAAAATTATTTTTCAACTTTGGCGGCCATAACTTTTATAATACTCTAAATAACGACTTTAAACCTAATGTGTTGTGTTATTTGAATTAAAGTGATATTATTTCACTGAATCAATAACTGCTATTCTCATTTTCAAAGAAAAGTCATGCATTAAAGGGGTAAACATATTATTATTGAAGTATGGTTAAGATAAAAACGTATACGTTTACTTTTGTATTCCCAATTTAAAATAGCCGGAAAACTAGTCAATTTCATTTCATCCTTATTCCTCTAACATATAAATTCTGTTTTTGTAGGACTCTTCAAAATTGTTTTACCTTGTTAAAAGACGAAATTAAAACTTTTTCAAATTATTTTCTACATAAACTTTTTTCGATATCCATTTTCCATGCGATTTTTTTCGATAAAATGATGATTTTAGATTTTGGTACATCAGGGAGTTAAAATAATAGCGACTTATGAGTTCATTGAAAAATCTCTCGTTATAAATGTTATTAATTTATGAAATGAAAATAGCACACTTGTTGTTGAATAGCAAAAAAATTAAGGACATTTTTCAAATATTTTAATTTTTAGCCTCTTTTTATATCAGCGGGTTACCACAGAGAAATTTTATGGATTCATTTTGCGTTTGAAAAAGCTAATATTTGAGCGAAATTTTTTACTTAAAAATAGCTATAATTTTAAAACTGATTTTCAAATCTTTAAAAAAAATTATTATTCTGTTATATTTTTCTGAATAGTGGTTCAGAAATATCGTGTTGTTTTCATCAATTCTGCAATTTATTTATTTTGCAATTCTAGTGTCATTTATTAACTCTTGAAATTAAAGCTCTAAATCTAGATTTATTACTTGATTTTTTATTTGAAACGAATTAAATGAAATTTAAATTTTTCGTAACGAAAAATAAAAAAAATGCAAAAAAGAATGTATGAATATTTGATTTTCTTTTATTCCTTAAAAGGCACATTATTCCCAATTTTTTCAAAACCATTCTTAAAAAAATAACAGAGAAAAACAGCATTTTTGTGCCTAAGCTCCAAAAATTGATTTAGGGAGATTTGGTCTTTCTGCGTTCAGAACATTTGTCAGATTTTGCATATCAACACTAGTTTAAAAAATATGGGGTGTGGAAATTTAAAATTAATGAGTTTCGAGTAAAATCGAAAACTGATAAACTAATAAATCTATACGCAAACTGATAGCTTATTATAAATCGATTCAATCAGCATTCAGATCTTGTCAATTTGATTCTTTTTCAGAAATACATCGCCTTAAAAATAAATTCTACAATTGTACGAAATTTGAATAGATAAAGTTACAGTTTTTTGGAAATCACATAAGAAAGCCTATACCTAGTATTTGATATAAATTATTTAAATTCATTCAATTGCTTGTTTGAAGACTGCGAAATTTCTAGACTATCAAGGAGTCAATTGAGTTTAAATATTTTAAAATATTCCGTCAAAATTCCCGTTATTAAAAGATTTGGTTAAAATTAACTACTTACAAAAAACATCAATCACTTTTTCTCAGAAGAAAATTTAACGCAATTATCGGAAAAGTTGATTCTTGGTCCGAAAACTTTATTTTCAAAATATTTGTGATATTCTACAGTTTTGCTCACAAATTTGTTCAATAAATTAATGCATACGTTTTTAAAAAAAAAATATCAAAGAATCGAGAGCTAATAGAAAAAAGAAATATTTGGAATCAGCGACCAAAACATATTCAAATATAGTGAAATTAAAAAATCGTGAAATGACGAATTGATTTCTGAAACTCCAAGGCAAAAAAATTACATTTTTTCGACGTGCATAAAATTTAACAGCTGATTTGGGAATGCATTTAATTTCATTATTTCAGCTCGCTTTACTAAGATTCAAGACTGATGCTTGAAAATGGTATATAATCATTTTATAAATTTTATAAATTAAATTATAAAAACATCTGTAAAATGTTACACAACAATTTTCATTATTTTAATAAGGAAAAAGTTTATTAAATAAGATTTTTTTTCCTAAATATTAGAAAATCTAGGAATTCAAAGAAATTCCAAAGTAATGTCAAACCGAAATTATGATTGCAGTCTTCAATTAAGGTGTTAAATAAATCGAATATTTATTTTTAATTTTTGTTGTTTCAAATTGTTTCAAAAGATGTTGTGTTAAGATTCCGTAATGATGACATAGGCGTGACATTTAGCTAAGATAAGCTTAAAAAACCAACAATAACGAGAAAATGGTTCATTTTACCAAAATTTGTCATTTTTGAAGTCTCAGAAGTCTCTCCTCCCCCCATAGGACCGCGCATGTCTACATTTCTGCTTATTTTGAGTTTTGATTCAGCACAGCCTGTTTCTGAAGAAGTTTTGAGCATAAAAAGTTCTAGGCCAGGCCAAATTTCAACTCAAGTTTTGAAATAAGAATGAGAATCCCCATGAGAATCCAAAACTGCAAACTATGTATCCTACATTACACTAAAAAATTTAAATTCAGAACCAAATTATCATAATATAGTCAGGTTAATCAAAAGTAACCTTCTAGACTAAAAACTTGTGCTATACCTTAAAAATTCATCCCAAGTCCGGAATTCTGTTACACTTTTTCAAAATTTTCTCACTCTTTCATCTAGATTCAGGTCTGAATATTAAATTTTGAATAAAATTAAACCCATTTTTGAGGTTCTGATTCCATAATTCTCATAACCAAAATTGCATTGCTATTTTCGTATTTTGGATCCTGTATTCAGCTCATGATTATCGATTTTCAGTTCGAATAATCTTAGAAAATTAGAAATAAAAAGCTGCTTTGAAATCCTGGTTCAAATTTGGTTTTGCATATCATAACATATTTAACCCTCATCCGCATTAGATTTCATTACCCTAATCAGCACTTGTGGTGTCAATTTGACACCACAAGCTCAAATCGTTATAACTTTTGGCGTGTTAGACCGATTTAAACAAAACTTACATCAAAAGAAACCTTGTAATGTCAGTAAAATATGTTTAGAACATTATATACAGCTAAAGTTACAAGTTTTCTCGTTATTCAGCATGAAAGAAAAAAAATCCGAAAAAACATGCCTAAGGAAAACTGCTGTAGTTCATATATTACACGTCCAAAAAAATATTTGCCTTATGCATATGAAAGCTGAAGTTAATGCCTACATCATGGAGACAAGAAATTTTTTTTTTAAATTTTTTTTAATGAAATGGTCACAAAAAGTTCGAAAAAGTGGTCTAAAAACCTACTTTTCATTCGATTGCTAGTAAATACTGTTTGAGCGATGGTAGAGTTTTAGAAAAAATATGACAACAAACTTTATTAAAATTCTAACATTTTGCTGTCTTTAGATTTTTGATGCAACAAAAATTGAAATAACTGAAATTTTTCAAAGTTCACTACTTTGCGCAATTTTTTTACAAATTGAAATTTCATCTGTTTTTGTGGTCCACCGTCAGGTTGTACCCGGATTTTCAGTGCTTTTACTTTGTTTGGACCAATCAAAAGTATATTCATTGGAAAGCTAATTTAATCTACATTCTAGTGAGGTACAACAAATCACGCTGTGAGATTTCACAAAAATATGAAAATTATAAACGTAAAATCATTCCTGAATTTCTAGAACTACTAGCAGCGGTCCAGCGAAACGTGTTTGTTTGCTCTCCGAGTAGGTACAGTGGGTGGTGATTTGGTCAGAGAGCGAAGCCGACAGACGAAATAATGATGCGTGTCGTACGTTTCTTGGTTGGAAATTTTCTATTGATAGTAGTTCACGTTTGCTTGTCACGACACGCATCGTTATTTCGTCCGTCGGCTTCGCTCTCTGCCCGAATCACCACCCACCGTACCTACTCGGAGAGCAAACAAACACGTTTTGCTGGACGCGGTGCTTGTAGTTCTAGAAATTCAGGAATGATTTTACGTTTATAATTTTCATATTTTTGTGAAATCTTACAGCGTGATTTGTTGCACCTCACTAGAATGTAGATTAAATTAGCTTTCCAATGAATATACTTTTGATTGGTCCACACAAAGTAAAAGCACTGAAAATCCGGGTACAACCTGACGGTGGACCACAAAAACAGATAAAATTTCAATTTGTAAAAAAATTGCGCAAAGTAGTGAACTTTGAAAAATTCCAGTTATTTCAATTTTTGTTGCAGTAAAAATCTAAAGACAGCAAAATGTTAGAATTTTAATAAAGTTTGTTGTCATATTTTTTCTAAAACTCTAGCATCGGTCAAACAGTATTAACTAGCAATCGAATGAAAAGTAGGTTTTTTAGACCACTTTTTTAACTTTTTGTGACCATTTCATTAAAAAAATTTAAAAAAATATTTCTTGTCTTCATGATGTAGACATTAACTTCAGCTTTCATATGCATAAGGCAAATATTTTTTTGGACGTGTAACGTATGAACTACAGCAGTTTTCGTGAGGCATGTTTTTTCAGATTTTTTTTCTTTCATGCTGAATAACGAGAAAACTTTTAACTTTAGCTGTATATAATGTTCTAAACATATTTTACTGACATTACAAGGTTTCTATTGATATAAGTTTTATATGAAGTTCATAATAATTCAAACGACTTAAATAGATTTTACTTTTGTGGTGTCAAAATGACACCAAAAGTCGGAAAAGGGAGTTTTTTTGTCCAGGCTTCCAGGGTTCGTCCATAAAAAAAAGTAAAGATGCAATATTGAAGAACTTTTGAATTCATTTAGGGTCCCCGAAGAAATTTTTGTATTTTGAAGCTTCTGAAAAAAGTTACAAGCCTTCAAACTTGCAATGGTGTCAAAATGACACCCTAATGCGGATGAGGGTTAAATCATAGTTTTCCGAATACGAAAAAAGAGAAATTTTGTCTAATATTCAAACTTGAAGCTCTTAAACTTAATTACTACACAAAATTCAAAAATTTACAGCTTCGAAATGGCAATCGAAAATTGAAAAGTCAGATTAAGATCCTTGTTAATTCATATTTTAATTCTGATTCACAGTACAGATTAAAAATTAATAATTTAAATAGTGAACTTAGATTAAACCTGAACTACAGAATAAAAATAAAAGGTTCATGAATGAGGGCTCTAAAACGTGGCTCATAAAATCTGATTTGGAATAAAATTCAGGTTCAGAATCCAGACTCAGATTGCTGATTCAAAATGAAGAAAATGGTTTAACACTTAAATAAATTTTACAATCAACATAAATTGTTGAGGAATTCAAGAGTTCATGAACTTAAAACATTGCGAACCAAATACGATATATCTCGTTTTTTCGAATGCAGACAATGTGCTACACTTCGAAGTATAACTCCAATGGACTGAATTTGAGTGTTAAACTTTATTTGACAAAATTGAATACAACATTTGCCGGAACTTAGAAATGCTAAATTTGTAAATTTAGTCCTTCTGAAATATAGAATGTCGAATATCGGTGTTTCTTGTCATAGATTTCCTCGCGGTCTTTAATGTGTTAAGATTGCTTTTCAATTCAATTTCCAGATTTCAAATTTTTAGACAAAATCTGTTTGTAAACCCAATTTAATTGAAAATCACAGGTAAAATTTGGAATCTATGTTCTATCCGAAAACCCCAAATTTTATTTTTTTAAATCATTCACAGGATTTTCATTATGGAATTGATATTTGCTTTTAACAACATCACTTAACAACACAACTTCAAAAATCCTGCACAAAACTTTATATTTATGCAATTTATTGTTTAACATTATTAAGGACACCAAAACTCGGCATTTTATGTTTCAGAAATCAATAAACAAAATTCTGCTAATTTAATATAGGAATTTGAGTAACGGGAAGTGTTGTGTTAAATTTTGTAGAATGAGGTTTCATTATAAGATTCATAACGTTTGAATTATACTTTTTAATGGAGCATACTACTTATCAGTGATACTAGCGTTAAGCGAAAAAACGAGATATCTAAAATTTTGTTTGCAATGCGCAATAAATATTGCAGTTTTTTTAAAAGACACATTTCATACTAAAATCATTAATTTGCTTCAAGTTTATACCAAGAACAATTAATCCGAAAACCTGATGATTTTTATCTCTTCTTTTATAATTTGATTATTTTCATAAAAAGTTAAAATCTTTGAGTTTGCAAAGTTTGGAAAATTCGGCTTGTTTGATTTGAGTATAGAATAAGTTTTTTATTTAAAGGAAAGCTCTCTTAAAATGAGCTTATTTTATGCCCAAATCAACTAAGGATAATCTACTTGACCTTAATAAAAATCAAAGATTTAAACCATCGATTAAAGCGTATCTTTCTCACCGATTAGGTTTAGGATCAATTTTCTGAAATTACAATTTAATACGAAAACTTTTAATGTCAAAGTACTTAAAAATGAATAATCATATAGCTACATACATAATTTGTTTTAAATTCCTTTTGTATTCGTAAGTTGTTGAGCAAAACATCATAGATAAAAATCAGTCACCAAACCGATTTACTCGGTTGGCTGGCCACCGTGCAATATGCACTGAGCAGCTGAGATAAAAAAAAAATCTATTTTTTGGAGAATTCCTGAGTATTTCCCGCATTTTTTGAAATAAAATTTAAAATTTGCAATATTCAGAGAATTCCGCCTAATTGAAATATTTAACAATAAAAATATATAATGAATCGTAAAACTTGGTAAACTAAATTCTAACCTATAAATACGGGAGTAAAAAGTTTGTTTTCAATCGAATTTGACAATCAAATTAAAAATCTTTTATTTTTTTTGCTGAATTTAAGAAAACATAAACCAAAATGTAACATACCCGTTGTTTGCCGCCGAGACTATTATGTCTACTGAGTGGATCAGAAGCAGTCGTTGTCGTTACCGATGCCGATTCCAGTGCTCCGGAATCTTTCGGCTGTTGCGAAGTCACAGCAGCCGTCACATTGGACGTTTGATTATTGCCGCTGGCAACACTGTTGTTGGCACTACAGCTGCTGTTGTTGTTGTTACCACTGTTGCCACTATTGTTATTATTATTGTTGGCAATCAGCATACCGGTCGAGGCAGCAGCTGCTGGAGACGATATCGTTGTTGACGATTGTTGTGCTGCTGATGAAGCGGAGGTCGTGGAGGAGGTGTCGCAGCTCACGGGTATACTAGCACCGATTGCCGTGGCCACTGACGCCGCCGCCGCCGCCGAAATTGCGCTAGTCGCCATTTTGGAAGTGCCGATGAGTGCCGAAGCTAGTGCTGATGGCGATGACGATGATGATGATGATAGTGGTGGTTGTTGCGATTGTGATGATTGCGTTATGACGGTGCACGAGGTGCTGTTGTGACCGGGAGAGCAGCTGTTATTGTTGTTGCTGTTGTTGTTATTACTATTGCTGTTACTACTATTGGATGATGAGGATGGCAACACTGTGACTTGCGCGGGACCAGTACTCATGGTCTGCGAACGTTTGTTTGCTTTCTTGCTTTTCTTTTGCCTGCCTGCTTGCTTGACAGTAGTACAACAAGCTTTCTTATTGGTTAATGAAAGGAAAATATCTGCAACCGAGAAAGAAAGAAGAGAAAAAAGAAAGAATAACAGATAGAGATGGGCACATTTATAATCGCAAACGAGTTGAATGATATGAGTGTATTTGTTGTTGTCGTTTTCGAGTGTTATTTCGTTCAATGCAAGGCACAATCACATTTTTGTGGGTGATTTTTGCTTGCTTCTTGTGTATTGTTCTGTGTTTTGTTTTCCTACATTAAATAGTTTCTATCAAGCGGTGCGAATCGCAAAAGTTAGTGTGTAAAAAGCAATAGAAATATTAGATTATCGTTAGTAAAGCCACTTTTAAAAATAATTCTCCTGAAAGCAAATGGTTTTTCAGATCCTTTTTCGGCAGAAAAACATTTGTTCAAATAATCAATTCCCAACTCCGGTCACGAAAACCAGTTGGAAGTTCGTGCAACAATCAACCATCGATCCTGCACGACAACGACGGCACGCGGATGACCTAGATTCAGAAAATTCTACATCTCACACTCCTTCCCACCAACAATTAGAGCTCACGATCCGAAATCTCCCGACGAAACAACAATCGTTGGAAAAATGTACACAAAGACAGATAAACGAACGCAGCTTCCGCCGCACCACATCATCGATTTGAACAGATGCGAGTCGGCCGGGAGAAAGCTCTCTATCTCCCGGAAGTGGATTTTCACTCACTCGTTTTTCCGCTCCGATCCGATGAACCGGTTGTCGTCGGTCTGTGTTGTGTGCAGATCAGTGATGTCAACCTTCCAGATTTTGTCTGGATCTTCCAGACTTTTTGGACTTTTGCCAGACATTTTTTAAGGTTTCCAGACTTCCAGACTTTTGGCATTTCTTCCAGACAATTCCAGACTTTTGTGTTTGGACATAAATTGTTCTAAGATTTTATGAAAATTCAATTTTGTCATGGTGTAATACACGCAGAAAAAAGATTTTTTATTTCAAAGGAAAGTGCCGCAAAAACAAAGGATTTTTTCCTTTGATTTTGGGATAAATAAAAATTCCATTGGTTCAAGGACATTTTCCTTTGTTTCAAAGAATTTTTCTTTTGAAAAATCTTTGAGTCAAAATCTTAATGCTTTGAAACAAAAAACAGTTTCATTTGATGCAAATTTGTTTTCGTTTGCTACAATGTAATTTAGATTTAGATTTAAAAGGATTGGTTCATTGAAATATTTTCCTTTTATTCCAACTGGAAAAAATATTTTCTGTTGTTCAGAAGTTCCAATTAGGAATTTTGAACAATAAAAAGAAACAATTTACATCTTAAATTCATTTTTATTACAAACTTAACACAAACACTGGTTCACTATAATGGAATTAACCAGTCCTAAATTTTGGCCTGAGGGCATTCTTCTTGGACCGCTCAATAAACTTCCGGAAGCAACTCCGGTCATCCAACTGGTGATTGCCGCTGAAGATCGGCCCGAAGATAATCAGACCGCTGGATTTTGGGCGGAATCAGCCGTGGTCCTGTAACAATGCAAAAGTTTATATAAAATCTTAAATATTCACTTTTTGACTAATGGATTAACACGCACTTACCATGGTATGCATTCCTCATCCTGAATCCTCCTAAATAGCTATCTCTGATTCACTAGTTTTGATTTTTAACACGACCGGCGAAACTTAATTCGAAATTCGGTACTTGCTCAATCCAAATTATCTTCTAAGTTTGAAGTTTTAACTTAAAGAAATTATTCCTTTCTGTTGAAAACATTTTTCTTTGGTTGAAAGAAAATTTACTTTGTTTTAAAAGACATATGCAATTGAAAAAATGTCTTTTGAATCAAAGAATTTGTTTAAAATCAAATTCCAAAATTATTCGGTTCAAAAAATTAATTCTTTCTTTCAAAAATTATTCATTTGAATCAGAACGATAATTCATTGATTCAAAGAAAACAGGAGTTTGATTAAAAAAACTGAGTGTTTTGAATCAAAGTCAGTTTTGTTTTGTTTCAAAATCCAAGTTTTCTCTGCGTGTATGGCAGGAAACAGGGTGGCCACCCATTCGGGAAATGCGGGAAAAAGACAGGATTTGGAATCCACCGGGAAAAATGCAGAAAAAAGCCGGGAATTTCTCCCGAAAAGTCGGGAATTTTTGGCTCGGTGAAAGTCTGTTCAATGAAGTTTGAACGAAAAAGGCGAAACAATTGTTAAGTACTTAAGTAAAAATTGATTCACAGTTGATCATCAATCTCTTTCTGATTGGCTTCGACCGATTTCTACCAGGTCGAAATGGATCCTCTTACCGTGTTGGATCGGTTTTGACTAGTTTTAACTTGCTTCATTGAACAACGGGAATAACCGTAACGAAATCGTTAATCCAGTATGCATCGTTAATCCAGTATGCATTAACACAAAAAAAAAGGAAAACAATCTGTTATAGAAACTATTGCAAATCGGAAGCGAGAGGCGGCCGAGGAGGCGAAACAATTGAAGCTTCTATCCGACGCTCATAGAGAGGAAGCATGATGGACGACTCGGTCAACGGCCAAATACCGAATATTGACCTTTTAAACTATTCGGCCAAACGAATATTCGGTCGAATACTCCAGAGAGTTTTTAATTATAAAACCAAGAGCGATTATTTCATTTTCCTTATATTTGTTCCATTGTAATACCCCTCATGTTTTGAATCGATCATTTCCAATCAGATGATATTACCATATGATGTATTACGAGGTCTTTTTCAGGTAGGGGATTCTCTGATATTCAAAATGTCTCAAAGAATTGAAAGGACATCAGATGACTTGTCGCTGCTAGGGCGTTCGTTACCAAAGATATTTGGATCCTGTGAAACCTAGAACAAAACATGTCAAAGCAGGTGCTAAGCAATTTGAAATTGCTTATTTGATATTGAATTATATGAAGGTCGAATTTGAGCAAAATATCTTCAAAATAGTAGTTTCAAAGAACGATGATTTTTAACTTAAAAATACCATACTTTCCATCACACGTTTCTACATGGTCGGGCAATTCAGGACGATTTTTGAAAAAAATATAAAAACAAAGGCAAATCGCAGAAATCTAGGTCTAGGTAGGTGGTTTCAAAAATAAATATTCGGATTTTTGTTTTGTTTCCTGTTTTACAAAATCGGGAATTTCATGTTAACATGCGGGAAAAAGTCGAGAAAAATGCGGTAAAAACCAAAATGGATTTCGAGTGGCCACCCTGAGGAAATGATTAGTAGAACCTATGAACTATGAATTCAATAAGGGTTCGAAACCTTGGCAAATCCTTTGAGGATGTATGTTAAATTGAAACTCAGACAGAGCACGTGACTGATATAGTGATAGAAAAATACTAGTGTAAGATTGAGATCTGGGGACCAAAAAAAAGGTTGCTACCTTCAAAACTTAGGTGTCCAGACATTTGCAGAAATTTCCAGACATTTTTTAAAAATCTTCCAGACTTTTCTGAAAAATAGTTGGCAACCTTGGTGCAGATTGTGAGTGTGCGATTGTTGTGTTTGTTGCTGGCTGATGTGTGTTTTCTGTTTTTACGTTTGCAGTGTTCAGTCGGGGGTCTGAATGTTTTCCACGAAATCAGCATGAATTTTATGTTATTGTTTGCGTGCTCCGGGAAACAGGGAATAGGAACGTGATGCGTGTTTGCCGTTTCATATAAAAATTTAAGAGCGTTGGAGCTACGTTGAAAAATTTCATTATGAATTTTTCAAATTACAAAACTGAATCTACGATTAACTTTTTTGCCTCGACAGAAGGGCAATACGTGCAAACGGTACGTGTCCGGCCAGAATACATCATTTTTAGAAGGTCTTTAGAAAGATGTTAGAAAGTTTATTAGTGTAAGACTTTAAATCTATTTATAGTGGAAACGACTTATTATCGGATTTTGAGAAACAACAGTGTGCCCAGTGGGACACAACAATTTTGAATATTCAAACATGGGATTATAATAATTTTTGGTTGTTTTTAACGACAAAGTGCAAGCTTTTGAATGACAAATGAATTTTGCTTTACACCCGACGTTTCGATGTCGTATATCACCATTTTCAGGGATCAAAAAGAGGTTGTGTCTTTTTTTGTAATAGCGTAGAGGGAAACAGCTATAATATGTGAGTTACATCATTGTTCCGTGTTCAGACACTTAAAAAGTCTGCTTCCTGTAACTCTAAAAAGTGGTAAAAAACGTTTAAAAATGCATTTTAGCTGAAAATCAGTCACTGAAGGGGCATAGTAAGAACCTCCATTGGGGCAGTGTAAGCACAATCAATCGGAGCACGATCAAGGTTGCCGAAAGCACAGAAAAATCTGTAATTTCACAGAATTTTTTGCATATTTTCATCACAGAATCTGTGTCACAGAACACAAGATTTTGAGATTTTCACAGATTTCACAGAATTTTTAATTTTGAATAGATTTCCCGAAATTATCATTTTTTTTGTACGGTATAAAATTTAGATTTCTTACTTTGAATTAGAAATGTATGATAAGATTGGTAATGGTAATTGATTTTGCCCAACTAAAATGTGAAAAAGACCCAAGTTATCATGAATTTTCTATGAAATTCAAGGAAATAGCATCACAGAAATCTATCACAGAATTTTAGGGTAAAATCACAGAAAGTCAGATTCTCAAAAACACAGAATCTTTTTCGGCAACTTTGGGCACGATGAGCTTTTTCTGTCGTTGAATTGTAGCATATTCATTTCGATAAAGCCAACTGAATTATACACAGTAAGCGAAAATTACCGAGTTCGGTAATTTTTTAACCGAAATCCTAACATGTGTAAATCGTTAAACTGTTCGGTATTTTTTCGGTAAAAAATAAACGAACATCGGTAAATCGATTCTTCATTTACCGATGTTCGTTTATTTTTTACCGAAAAAATTACCGAACAGTTTAACGATTTACACATGTTAGGATTTCGGTAAACAAATTACCGAACTCGGTAATTTTCTTTTACTGTGTAAAGCTATAGCTTGACACGTTTCATATAACGATTTGGCCTATTGGTAAGGTGTCGGAGAGATAATCAGGTAACTTGAGTCCGATTCCTGGTCGAGGCGATTTTTTTTATTTATCTAATAATTTAATAAATGAATCCATGAATATAAGCAAACGAACTCAGTCAAACTCTTTATGTTATAACTACTTGAAAATGGGCATTTTTAAGTATAGAATTAAAGTTTTTTCTTAATGCTTGTATGTAACTTTCAAATTTTTCAACCGATCTCAATGATGTCTTGAACAAGGTTTCATACAACTACACGATCTACAACTTAATGTCTAAACTAAATATTCTCCATATCTCCATATCCGATTTTGACGTTTGGGGTCCACGGTTTGAAATTACATCCTACACAGTAAACGAAAATTACCGAGTTCGGTAATTTTTTTACCGAAATCCTAACATGTGTAAATCGTTAAACTGTTCGGTAATTTTTTCGGTAAAAATTAAACGAACATCAGTAAATAAAGAATCGATTTACCGATGTTCGTTTGTTTATTACCGAAAAAATTACCGAACAGATTAACGATTTACACATGTTAGAATTTCGGTAAAAAATTTACCGAACTCGGTAATTTTCGTTTACTGTGTATGATGATTATTTTCACACATGTTTGGGTAACATTAGGTGTGATAGTTGTTTCTTTTAGGATATTATTTGAATCCCGCTTTAACCAACCTATACGTTACATAAATTAAGAAAAGATGTTAATAAAAACCATATCAAGTATAAACATGTTTTTCAATCATTCCTGATTTCGTATATTTTAATAAATAGCTTTTGGACTCACCGAATTAGTGAGCCCAATCAGCGTTCTCTCAACGGAGCTGAGACTATCCGAATAAATGAAGAAGTGACCAGTCATGTTGGCGCATTCGCCGTATTCAAAATTCGATACCGAAATCTTTTCGAAAATTCGCCCATATCCCATGAGGCCCATTGCAAGGCCGTGCGAACGGGAGGTGGGGGGGGGGGGGGGGGGGGGGTTGGGAGAGGGGTTTAGAGGTTTAACCCCTCTTCATGAAGATTTTTTCCAAGTAAAATTTTCGAAGAAGTAAAAAGAAATCACTGCATCTTAAAAGGTGTTAAGTAAGTGTTAACAAAAAGTCAGAAATTTTTCTCGCCTCCGGCGGAAATAAGGCTTGAAACATTTTATTTTACGACATTAAATACATATATGCCGTTCACGAATTGAAACTAGTTTCCAACAATAAATTTCGATTTGCATTTCAATCAACATTTAGCATGGAAATTCTAAACTTGACATACAAAAACCCCACCTCGTCTCTACAATGGGTTTTTATTCCAGAAGTGTAACCAAACAAATTTAGAATTTGAAACATTTTAACTTCAAAATTAATTCACCGAATACTAATTTTATGCAATAACAAGTTGGGAGCTCAGGATCATGACTCAGGATGGTCATCAGAATTAGAAAATTCAAATCTTCAACCTAGTATTCTTAACTTTTTTACTTAAAATTTTGATTTACAAAAAAATGTGCTGATATGAAATATACTTTAACAACTCAATTTTATTTTGTGTTTTTTGCTCTTCTTAGTGCTCAACATCACATTCAAACACGTTTTGATAAATTACACAAGGCCCCGAAATAAACATCCTTCGAGGTGCAAAGAATTTAAAAGCTTATTTTCGACCAATTTAGGTGCCCTGGATCTAAAGAAGCAGTTTTACTATCAGCTTTTGTTTTTTGAATAACTTTTGCAAGTATTTAAAAATCATTTTAAAAATTTCTGCATTTTGACAAAACTTTAAAACAAAAACACGAGATCTAAAAATCAAGGTTTAAATCAATTTTCAACTTTCGTCAAGACTTCAAGTAATTTTGAATTCTGCGATAAAGTAATATAGGTTTTCAATTTGTGTACCTTTCCTCATTTTTATTGAAGTTTTAAGCCAAATTGAATTTTAAATATTTTCAAAGCAAAGATTTTACTCTCCTATAAATAACTTTTTAGAATTTAACTTTTTTAGATTATGTATCACCATCTTTGAAACATTATACCTTAATTAATTAAATGGGTATAGTAAACAAATTCAGAATCAGATTTTTTTCTGTAGCCGTAGATGTGTTACTTCATCAGTTATCAATTATTGATTTCGCTTAAAAGTGATGCATGTCGAAGCTTATAAACTCCATATCACCAACACGCAAGGTGATAGAAAAAAATTGAAAAAATATTCGAGTTCAGGACGCCTAAATCTACCAAATCAATCATTCAATCATAGGCATCAAAATGCTGTTCCTTGAAGTTGTCAATTTAATTCTTTTTAAAGTTATTGGACGAGTTTTATAAAAAAAAAATCCTTCTAAAATTTTAAGAAAATAGCCCTTTTTTTTCTTCATATTTTGATTTAATTTTCAAATTAATTTAACGAATTCTAAAGAAAAACTATTTAAATTTTACGAAATATTTTTCATAAGTTTCTCATTGTTTTTCAAATCTGAATTTTTGTGTTCTAAAACATAATTTAGTTTCAAAAGCAGTAGTTTGAAACTAAATTTTTGATAAGAAAAACATAGTTTCTATCTCCTGTCCTTTTCAGGACGCAATATTGCAATTGATTGCGACAAAATATTCAGATCTTCAAATTTTAAACTTCGATTGAAATTTTTTAAAAGGTAATCTAATTTTAATTATAATAAATAATGTTTTTTAATCGATCATGAATTTTAATTTATCTTATCTATAATTGATTTGATTCGAAGTACCAACTTTAAAGTAAAATTTTAATGCGCAATTTTAACTTAATTTGTATTATCTTTGTGGTTTGAATATTTACAAAAAAAAACTTGAAATTCATTATTTTTATTTTATCAGTTTCTTATTGATCATTTCCCAATCTGTTATTTGTTAGTATAACTGAACATGTTGTATTCTAAATATATGTAAAAAGTTATTATTTGAACTTCAGAACTTTTTTCTGCCTTTTGTTTGAATTACTAAATGAATTTAATATAGAAAAGGGATATATCTTTGGCTTTGATCAAAATTAAATATTTTATTCTTTTCATCTTCAATGCAATTATCTACTATTGAAGTTCAAAATGTTTTTTCCTAATCAAGAATGCACTTTGCTAATCGGGATAATTTTTGAGTTTTGAAACCGACACCCCCCGTCCCCCCCATGGACGAGTCCTTCGCACGGGCCTGCCCATTAGGGTCCTCTCTCCATCCCATACGCATCTTTTGAAGTAGGAGGGACAATTTATCCTTTGGATATTTGTTTATACATTACTTTGTCGATTTCTGTACTACTTGGTCGCCTTTCAAATCCCGCGTATGTCCATCACTGTACAGATGATATGTCTGATAACGCATCAGATTTCCATCACATTATGAAGATCCCATTTAGGATTCTTGCATATGCTGAAAGGTAGTTTTCACATATAGTTTCCATTCTTTCGAAGATCTTTATATTCGAGTTATCTTTGATGTTTTGCGCCAGGCTGTTATACATCTTCAAGCCGTTGTAGAATATAGAATCGTTTTGTCATTTCTTTCTTAGCAATTGGAAGTCTAAAATCACATGCCCTTCTCATGTTGTAACAGTGAATGACGTTTCAAAATTGTAGAATTCGTGCCAAATATGAAGGTGACATTCCGTTTTTGATATTATGGGCAAACATCAGGCTATTATAAGCAATTCGTTGTTTCACAGATAGCCTTTTAAGCATGTCGAGCATAAGAGCACTAGGTGTGTAACGGTTGCAACGTGTAACAACTCCCATTATTTTATTTTGGATTCGCTACAATCGCTGTATTTGTGTATCTGAAGCTTGAAGTAGAATTGTAGAACAGTAATCAAAATGTGGCATAATAAATGACTTCACATAAGTGATTTTTGACCAGAAACTTTCTGGCAGAAAGTCATATACCTATTTATCCGACAAAGTACACTATATTTTTTCGCGATTTTTTTTATTGTATAATCCACATGTTCAATGAAGTTTATCCTTGTACTCCTAGATACTTTAATTGACGTACTCTTTCGATCACACATTCGCCAATTAGCAGACTTGGAGAATCCACATTTTTGCGGTTGCCTATTATCATCCAGTTGGTTTTATCGAGATTCAGACATAATTTTCTCTGTTTTAGAAACTCAGTCATGTTTACCAGTTCAGCCTTTGGGTCAAGCATTATGAGTTCTAAATTTTTACCAGTCCAATCATCAGCAAACAGTTTGAGTTGACCAAGTTCTTGGCACATTTTCAAGTCATTGATATATAAGATAAATAGAATTGGTCCCAGGACACTTCCTAAAGGGACACCCAAATTATTTTGTTTATATTGAGAGTATGACGAGTCAAACTTTGTCCGTTGCATTCTTTTTTCCAGGTAACTTTGAAACCAGTTTGATATCATGCCACTTAGACCGATTCTTGTTAATGCGTTCAACAATTTCAGTCGATCAGTTGTCTCAAAGGCTCTCTTGGAATCAAGGAAAACGGCGACTGTATAATAACTATTTTCAACTATTTTTTTCCTGATTCCAGATTGTCCTTAATCAAAATATTTTCCGATCAATGAACTGTAGAAATTATCGTTTTACTGCCAATTCTAGCACCTTTTCTTGTAGCTCTAACATGTTGATAGGTCTGAATAAAGTTGACTCTCGTGTGTTGGACTGTATTTGAACAGGAACGGCAATTGAAAATTTCTATGTATGTATCTAGCATTCTACCTGATTGTAGACTCGTGTTCATAATTTTTTATAATGGATTTGCAAGTACTGTTAATGAATCCTTTAAAATAGCTGAAATTGCTGACTTTTTGCCAAATAGTAAAACAACGATACAAAAACGATCCAACGAATTTCAGTCTTCCTCCCATGGCTGCTGTCGACATTACAAAAGACTGATAATCATGAAAATTTGAATTGAAAATACGTTAATTAGCAAGTTTACCAATAGAGTGCACAATAGAGTTCCCCAAATGACCCGACATTTGAAAAAGTTATGCGCTGCAGGCTTAAATAACTAGGCCTAGTACAAGGTCTCATGCCAAATTTGGGCCAGATCGGATCACGGGAAGGGGTCGCTCAACGAGCCTAAAGTTTGTATGGGATTTTGAGACATTTTGTTCGGGAGGAACATGAAATTCCAGTATTTCATGAATAACTATGGTCCCATCCGGTCGATTTCTTTTGAAAACGGGTTTTTTTGAAGCATAAACTATGAAAAATATTTCATCCGAAGACTGCATTTCGATTCGAGTTAAGATAAAAAAGTTATTAGGCTTAAAAAAATAGCTATTCTGAAGGGTGATATTCATCACTATTAATGAGAGACACTGCTTCGAGCATTTTGACGTAGCATTAGTAGTGATGAATAACACCCTGAATAAAGGTTACCCCATTTTCGAAATCTAATAACTTTTTTAGCATAAGTCGAATTGAAATGCAGTCTTCGGATGAAATATTTGTCATAGTTTAGGCTTTATGAAAAACCGTTTTAAAAAGAAATCGGCCGGAGGGGACCATAGTTATTCATGAAAAACTGGATACAAACTTTAGGCTCGTTGAGCGACCCCTTCCCGTGATCCGATCTGGTCCAAATTTGGCATGAGACCTTGTACTAGACCCAGGATCAATTTATGCCTGCAGCGCATAACATTCCAAAAGCTTGAAATTTTCCATACAAAATTGAGGCAGTCTAGTGCACAAACTTGTTTAATGAATTTTTACCAATTTTCAAAAGGAGTCTCCAAACGAGAATTGGTAGAAAAATTAAAATGACGGTTCTTTCAGAAAGAATATTCGTAAAGTGAATTTTTAAAACGTTAGATTGTATGAAACTCAAAAGTTATACAGTTTTTTCTAATGAAATGGGTTTTTTCTTCTCAATTATTGAGTGTCTGCAATAAAAGTGTATCCGTTTTAAATTTGCTATCACACTGGTGGGGAGTGCGTAATTTAGCAGGTTCCGAAATTTAAAATAATGCTAAAACAGGTATACCTAAAATCCATACTCACGCCTGTACCGTTGCAGTCGCTCTAAGGCTGGTCCCAACGGTGTATGCAAAACACGGTTTTGCACCACGCTAAAACAGGCCATCTGGCACCGGGTGGTCTATATTGCTGTTTTAGCACAGTTATCGATTTCAAAATTTCCACCCGTTACACGCCTTTGTTCAAAATTCATGGAAATTTTAAACAGGATTTAAAAAAATACAACGGACCGATTTTGACGTTTGGGGTTCACGGTGTGAAAATTTTAGCCAATGATGATTATTTTCACACATGTTTGGGTAACATTGGGTGTGATAGCTGTTTCTTTTTGAGATAAATTAATCTTATTTAAATGTTTTTCCAGTCTCAACCAACCTATACTGTCGTTTCAAGAGAAATTGTTCAATGTGAAAAAAGTACAAACGAAAAAAATGCGATTGAAATTTCAGCTATGTATCCAATTTTTCTCTCAAACTTAAAAAAAATCATTGACAGTTTTTTCGTAGTGACCAGTTAAAGGTAATCATTTTACAATGTATTCTGCCAAAAAAAATCACATTTTCTACAATATTTAAACGGAACATTAGAGCCAAATATGCTTCGTGTGACACTTTTGCGTAGAATCTAAACGCACACCGATGCTAGTTCTACGAAAAACTATTACACGGCTACATTTTACAACCTTGTTTAGTTTCTATTCTTCCCAAAAAAATCAAGTTGAACCGTAGTTTGAGAAATACATACCTCTATGTTTATAAAAATGTATAGTTGAGTATCGATCCTATAAGTAGTGTTTGTGAAAATTTCTCTAAGTAAATCACTCAAGGCTCCTAGCTTCTTTCCACACTCCTATTTAATGTTATTTTCCGTGAATAACATTAACTCAACTTAAGAGAATTTTTTGAATTTTTTTTAAATTTTTCGTAGAGTTTTCTGTAGTGTGACATTCTTGCGTAGAAATATCAACATACAGAAAACCAGCTTGATGAAAATTTCGTATAAGTTCAGAACAAAGTTTGTTGTTTGTGTTTTTATTCGAAAGTTAACACTAAGAGAGATCGTTTCCAGCTAAAAAGTGAAAATGACCCGGAAGTCACATGGGATAGTTTTGCTTGGAACGGCAGTATACAAATATAAACGTCATATTCGAACTTTAAACAAAACATTCCGTTGGAGCTGTCAACTTTCGAGCTTTCTGAATAAACAATCGAAAAAGCTTCTGATCAAAACCCTGTATCAATAAAGAAAGGACTTGGGCACTTGGGACTCATAAAAAATAACAAACTACACAACAAATGAATGTCGATTTGCATTCAGCCCGAAAAAAAAACCCTCCGAGAAGTGGCCGAAATTGAGGGTGTCGTCGAAAATTATTCCAGAAAATTGAAGCGACAAGAGGAAAAAACGATACACAAAGCGAAACGTGGTAACGAATGTTGCAAAATAAATCGTACGGAAAAGTGGTGAGCAACCCAAAGTGTTGTTGTTCCACAAGCCCTCCTGGAAGGATTCGATGGATCATCACACACATCACACATTCACTATAGCAAAAACGAAGGTGCCGAAAAAAATCCATAACGATAACCCCCGACTAAGAATGAATGAACCAACGAAGGAAAAAAGGTGTGTGCGCTACATTCCATTAGGTAAATGGGCCGGAAGATGACACCAATGAAAGAGACTATCTGTCGGGGGCATTTTTTTCGGGTAAAACCCTCGAGAGCTCCAATTGTCAGAAGGTTTCGAATCTTGAAAGCAGCCATTTTTATCGAGAGCACCCTCTACTTTTGAACGGTGAATTTTGGGCCAAGAATAATAAGCCTTTTTGATGTTGTCGAAATCGAATACGTTTATCAGGAAGATAAAGGAAAATGGAAACGATGCAACGACACGGGTCATGTTCGGTTGTTTTTGGTAGTGGCTCCAGAGAGTGGTTAAATGTTAAAAATGGCTTCAAGAAATTGTTCAACTCTGAAATATTATGGTTTCTTGGTGAAATATTGCGGGTTCGAGTCGTTCGCTAGATTACGTTTAATGTTATAGCAAATTACAGTTTCTAAACTTGACAAGGTCTCACCAATTTTTTTGGAAATTCTTGAATCACACATTTGATATCATTAATTGATTTGATGTTTTGGTTCCACGATTTTTCCAATTGAACATATAATGAATACCTATTTTCCAAATAACATCAGATCCAAAGCCGATTTAATGCTTAATGACCAGATTAAAAGTCAGCACCCCTTTCCGTTTTCATATAAGTACATACCATAAATAACTGGGCGATGTGAAAAGGCCAAATCGTACAAAGTACCTTTTCTAGCGTCAATTTTCCTCACTTTGATAGCGAGTTGATAATGGCTCACCTATCGTTGACCTTTTCATTGAAGCGGGAAGGAAAATGGGAAGGGAAGGTTTGGCATCTGGTTTTGCTGCTTATGGAATAAACCATAAAGTTGTCGAATTTATAGCCCTAATTAAAAAAGGATTACCTCCGATTTCTGAAAAGGAATTGCGTATATGCGATTGAATGCTGATGTTAATAATGGTTCAATTGTAGAGCAAGTTTTTATCGTGTGCCCTATCCTAGTAAAAACTTGGTCTCCAGAGACCTTTGGCTTGTTTTCTTTAGAAGAATAAAAAAGAAAAATTCGATCAAACCAACAGAAAAAAAACTTTCAAAAGATAAACTGATAAATGGTCTACAGAGTTGCAAGGAATAATTCACTTTAACTCTAAGGTAATGTTTTATTAAATCCATTTTTTTTAACGAAAATGGTGTTTTTGAAATATTTTTTTAAAATAAATTAAGAACGAACAAATTCAAAAAAAATCTAAGGATAATCTTTTTATCTATCGGAAAAAGTTCCTCCTTTGAAGAAAAAAATGCGATTTCAAAAGTCTAACAATTTTGTTTCATTTTCCAATATTTTTTTATCTGAAGCAATATTGTTTACAAATCTCAAGATCAACACAAGGATCTCGACTAAGGTGAAAAAAAAACTCGTTATGATTTCCTGACAAATGGTAATAAAATTTAAAAAATTTAAAAAATTTAATAAGGTACTTCTTTTTACAATTAATAGTTCGGAATTTCTAACCCAAATGGAACAACAATGGAATTCTTAGTTTTACTACTATCGGAAAAAATATTGAAGAAAATGATTAATAACATGGATTTTTGATTTTTTATTCAGATGTAAAGACGCAAGCTTCAATTTTAAAATGTTTAAAATAGTGAAAGCTATTTTCTTCTCGGCTTGCAGCTTTTGCAATTTTCCACACCTTTTCTTTAAGTTTTAAGAAATTTCAACTGCATGTTGCAGACATACAGTTGAAATTTCTTTTTTGTGAAAATTAATCCACATACGCTGAACAACGAATATCATAAAATCATCTTTCCTGCTAGTCTCGAGACGTCACTTGCCAAATTTGGCCTTGTAGTGGTGTTTTTATTAGAACAATTTTAAGAAAAAAAAATCGGTATACCTGAAAATTTGCCACATAATAGAGGAGACTCTCTCCTACGCACTATTCAGGAAAAATCGATCGGGGGTCTGGAACCACTTTTTTTTTAAGATTTCAAAATATAATACACGAGCAATAGTTTCAAGTTTGCGCTTATAATTTTTCCCGAGAACTTCAAATTTTACATTTTTGAGCTATGATGTGTTAAGATGTCTTTAAAAATAATAAAAAAAAAAATCAAAAATTCTGTTAAAAATGATTTTGAATCGAAAATTCACATTTAAAATGATCTATAGTAAGGCTTAACTGGCATTTGAATTGTACATTTTTCGTTCAATCAAAAACTACATTTTTTGTCAAGTGAAATGATCATAGAGAATACACCTTTAGAACCGCGCTCTTGTTTATTTGCTAGAGTGTTGCCAGTTAATTTCAAGACATATTCTAGTTAATTTCAATTTTTTTTAGAAATTTAACATTTTTGCCAAAAATTTTAATTAGTTAAAAAACATTTTTTTAAAAATTTTCATAGTTATTATTTCTTTATGAAGGAATCTTATAATTTTAGATAATTTATAAAAATATTCAAAAGTATTGTTGAAAAATCTTACGGTTTCAGTAAAACATCTTGGGTGTATTCGTGTTTCTTTTACATCGTGCTCCTATTATACTTTTTCCAGATTATCTTGATATATCCAAACTTGCCCACAAATCCAATAAAGAATTCGAGCTAAGTCAAACCTGGCCGATATTGTTGAACATTTTCAGGATTTTACCCGGGTATTTCAAGTTATCTTCTTATACTTTCCTCTTGTACACTCAGAAATGAAAAAAATATAAAAATTATTATGTTTCAATAACTCCGATATTTCTCTGACATTAATATTCAGAAATAATAAAAAAAAACTATTTCAAATGTTTAAATTTATTCAGCCGAATAATTTCTTGGCATGTAATGATCTAATGCATAAAATTTAATAACCGAGTTATTATTGCGGAAATTGCACCTATTTAGACTCCTGTGCAAATAATTTCCACGCAGAAATATTTTCGCACTGACGCACACAAAGACAACCCGTGTCAGTTTTTCAAATCAACCGTTGCTCGCTTCTGATTTTCGAATCACATTTCCAAACGGCATAATCGTTATTGTTTTGGCGAAAATTATTATGAAATACGAACCAAGGACGAAAATTGACCGATCAACAAATAAAAAGAAACGAACAGAAAACAGAATGCATTCGGGTACAAGAATGTAAGTGGAACAAAAAAATCATGCATTATTCGGGCGTTTTTCGAGTAACTGAAAAATTAGCCAAAAAATTATGGATTCACTGACAATTTTTACTAACACACCAGTCGCAATTGTTTTTAATTCAATTTTATCCAAAGATGTAAAGAATATCGATATGTGTCATTGTCTATGTATAGGTCTGTGAGTAGATTTTACTGCGCGCAAATTATTTGCACGGGGGTCTAAATAGGTGCAATCTGCGCAATTTGTTAAAGACGGCAACGGTGCGTATGAAAGTTGATTTTTTTGGTAGAAATAATTTGAAGTAACTGAACTCTGATGTTGGTTCTTTTTTCATACAGTCCTTTTTCAACTTTTAGCACATGATAGTTTATATAAAGAATGTGATGGTGTTAGTGAGTGCGGAATTGTTATCTGTCGAATCAGATTCTCTCAATAGTCTCAAAATTCATGCAATTGACAATATTTTGTTGAAAAATAAACGCTTTGTGCGTTTGAGTCTCAGCTTAACGGGTATGAGCACGTGCTAGATTCTTCAGTAGCAGAACGCCTCTAAAATTGACTGTATGTAGGACCCCATTCTCCCATTATATTTTAAAAGGATGGACTCAATTGCAGCAAGTAATATAACCAGGGAAATGCGCATGTTTTTAATGGTCAATGATGCACGCATTGGCCATAGAACTTTAAACAGGGTTGCTAGCGTTTTTTCATTTTGAAATTCCAAAGTTTTTCCCGGTTTTTTCCAGGTTTTTTCCCGGTTGAAAAAGATGATTTTCCCGGTATTTATTATACTCGTTTTTTAATATAAAATTATAGTGAAAAAAAAACAATTTTTAAAAATTGTTTCCCAAAACTTGTTAATCGGCAAGAAATCATGACATTTACTTCGATGTCTTTTAATTCGTGGTCTTTTCGTGTAAATTGACAGGTTTTATAAATTTTTGGAACGAATCCAACAAAATGGGTTACAATTTCAACAATTTTGGAAAAACAAGTCCGGTTAACTTGATCTTGAAATTGTAATGTTGTTCTTTTGAATTTGTATAGAGTTGTAAAAAATAATAATATAAAATCAGCTGATCAACTTGAATAGGGATTTTCTTACAAAACTTGAAATCACCAGTTAGCAGAAAAAAAATGGTTATTTTAAAAGTGCAGTTATATCTTTTTGGAAAAATCTAAACACATGTTTAAGAAAAATTGTTTTTATTGTACAAAACATGAATAACTTTAGTAGTGCCCTAGTCATTTGAACTAAAGATTCGTGAAAATATAGAAAATCGTGAATAAGACAGGGCTAAATTTTAATCGTTCAAATGTTAAGGTTAAGGTACATCCTAAGTGAAAATGGTAATGTAAAATCTTATTTTATGAACAACTTAAAAAAATCGACACATACTGGCTTTGTAACATGATGGAATCAATGGGGAATAGTTGAAACCTAAATATTGAACCACTCAGAGTTTGAAACTTATTAGAAATGTTCTAATTTCGATTCCCACAATATGAGGAAATTTCCGCGGTGAAAACCGGGGATTTGAAATTAAAACATTTTGAAGAGGTTTTGAACACTGAAACCAGCCCTAAATTCATCTTTTAACTATTCCCCATCGATTCCACCATGTTACAGTCATCTTATGTCGATTTTTTGAGTAATTGTCGAAATAAGATTTTTCTTTTTCATTTTCACCTGAGGTGTACCGTATCCTTAAGATATTATTTTGTTTCAGGGTAAAGACCTTAAATTTTGATGGGAGCTTGTTTCCGACACAATTTTTAAATAAGACGTACATATATTCCAGCGTAGGAAACTTTGAGCAGAAGTTTAACGTGGGAAAATGAAAAACAAAACCCTTGCGATATAAGGCTTCGTTTCTCAGGCCAATTCTAACGAAACACACAAAAACAACAACATTAAAAACAATATATATTTTTCTCATGATAATAAGTGTATAAAACATGTATATAGCGTCGGAAACTAAAACTGGTAGTCGGAAACTAGATAACATAAATAAAAGGTTATAAAGTAGGTAGATAACACATTAAAGACCGCGAAAAAATCAGTGACGAGAAATACAGAAATTCGACACTTTATATATCTTACAGAAACCAAGCAAAATTGTACAAAATTGGTATCATTGCATTAGTAAAGTTGTTTGGTTTTGGCGATTATAGTTTCATTATCAAATTTGTAACATTTGAGTTATGCTTGTAAGTGTAGCACACTTGCGGAGAGCGAAAAAAACATATATCTCATATTTGCACCGCAATTAGTTAAAAAAAGCGATTTAAACTCAGTTTGTTTACTCACACACTAAAACAAGCGTTTATGAGGTAAATCAATGTCGAGACTGTCAAAAAATAATCCTACATTTCGAAATAAATTTAAAAATAATTTTGAAAATCCATGAAAAATTTTCGAACATCACCATTTTCCCGGTGAGATGCTGAAATTCCCGGTTTTTCCCGGTTTCCCGGTGACGCATTGAAATTCCAAAGTTTTTCCCGGTATTCCCGGTTTTCCCGGTTCGCTAGCCACCCTGCATGAAGCTGCGCATCCACTTCCAACTTTGACAAGCTGCCATTTCTCTCTTGGTTTATATTTTTTCATGAAAATTTCACACAATCTAGTTCAACTATCCAACTAAAACTCCACAAAATTTGAAGTCTTTATAATACCGAGAAACAAAGATACAGCTTTTCGCGTAAAAAAGGGAAATTTGGAATTGCTTCACTAAATTTGCTGTATCTCTGACAATTTTCATTGAAAATCTTGAAATTTGGTCCAAAGATGTAAAAATGTTTGATCTAATACCAGGCCAAGTTTCGTTAAAATCGATAAACGTGATAAAAAATGGTGCCGGGTTGAAGATGAGGTTCATTATCACCTAGCAGACGATTTCATTCTTTTTTGGACGGATGTTTGCATGAAAAACATCGTTATCAATGTACCTTGGTTTTTTCTTCCACAAAACCAACATTTCTTACAAAGAATGTTGTAAATAGATAGGATCTTCATCCTAGCATTGTTTTGAAATAGAAATTGTTCCAACAGAGCTGGTATTGAAAAAAAAGAGCGAATAGAATATTCGCGTAAATTATGGATCAAATTTGTTTATTTATCGGTATAATTAGCAGGTCTTTTCTGAAACTCTGTTTTTCTTATTTTGAACCCTCTTGAAATATTTTCTCATTCGAAACGAAGTACAAATGAAGTTTTTAGCAATTTACAAAATTCTTTGTGATAACTTTTGGTTTTGTGAACGAAAAAACCAGGAATACATGGATTACGATGTTTTCCATACAAACATCCGTCCAAAAAAGAATGAAATCGTCTGCTAAGCGATAATGAACCTCATTTTCAACTCGGCACCATTTTCGATCACGTTCATCGATTTTGACGAAACTTGGCCTGGTATTAGATCAAACATTTTTACATCTTTGGACCAAATTTCAAGATTTTCCAATGAAAATTGTCAGAGATACAGCAAATTTAGTGAAGCAATTCCAAATTTCCCTTTTTTACGCGAAAAGCTGTATCTTTGTTTCTCGGTATTATAAAGACTTCAAATTTTGTGGAGTTTTAGTTGGATAGTTGAACTAGATTGTGTGAAATTTTCATGAAAAAATATAAACCAAGAGAGAAATGGCAGCTTGTCAAAGTTGGAAGTGGATGCGCAGCTTCATGCGATTTCATTCTTTTTTGAACGCAACTGTAAGTAGTAAAGTGATTTGACCCCAAAACGGACAAATGCAATGAGAGAATCCTCAATTAACAAAAATAAGCCGGAAATAATATGTTATTTTAATTTTTTGCTAGTAAGTCTATTCATTTATTGTGACTATTGTAAAATACAGAGCACTTCATTACAATTTCTGTATCCCACTCAAATTAATTTTTTTTGTTTTTATTATCAAATCTGTTTTTAAACAACATTAAAAATTGCGAACTATAATGCGAACTCATGTCAAATTTAGTAAAAGTTTAATCGTCCTTCAGAAGTTAATAAACATAAAATAACATTTTAATCTTTTATGTATAAATCTTTTTTGCAATACTTCTTTAAAGGGCGTAATGTTTTATTTATTATTCTAGCTCGATTTGGCATTATTAAAAAAAAAATTCTGCACTGCTGATGATTATGAGCAAATTTTAAGGTGATTTCTTCGAAAAAAAAAACTTGCTCCGATCGGAGCTGACATTTTGAAACCTCTTCTTTGGTTAAGCCTAATCCGCGCTTGAGTGTCAATGTAACACTATTGGAAGTTGTAACTTGTAACTGGTTTGAAACTTTATTCGGGTGCATCCAAACAAAAAAAGTTTCTTCGGGGACCCTCAATGAATTCTTGATAGCTATAATTTCGCATCATTACTTTTTTTTTTATGGACGCATAGTTTTGGAAACCGTAATGTAACTCAAATATGTTTCTCAGACATTATTCGCCTACAACACTTCAGTTTTCCGTAATTCAAAATCTAAGAAAAAAATCCGAAAAAACATGCTTCGAAAAATAGACTGTAGATCAGCTACGGAATGCTAAAAAAATTCACCTCAATAGTGTCCAAGAAAGCTGGAGTTATAAGCTTACATAGCGTTGCACATAAGGATACATATTTTTTAGAATTTTTTCAAGATCAAGATGGAAATTGTGGAAACTTCGGATTTGTAGGAGATGGAGAAAGGTATTCCAATTATTTGTCGATCCCAACATCATAAACAAAAAAAAATTCAGGGTACCGATTGGATGACGCCGGTTTAGGCACAGCAGATACACCAACAACATTCATTAGGACGAGGACTCACTCACCGGTCCATCGTTACCAGCCACAGCTAATGGAAGTACAAAGGGAATTGTGTTTCCCACCATCCGGAAGGAGCTGGAAAGGGCTGGGATGTATGAAAAACATCACCAGCGAGTCAAAGATTATTCGCCAGATCCGCCTCCTCCACCCTCAACGCGTTAAGGACAGCAGACTAGTGATTATTGTATTGGCCATTCCGCAAGAGCTCGTTTCCATCCATCCATCCCGGTAGCGCTCGTGGGGGAATTTTACTTTTGCTTCTAGGTGATTCGGCTGCTATTTATAAGTTTTATTATCATTATGTATAAGAAATAAAATTATTATCCTGAAGACTTTTGTTTTTCTAAATTCCTTCGACAATTGTAATCAATTTTACAAATCGCACAAAACAGCTCTTACGGTTCAAAAGTAACCATTTTTCAAATTCTACGGTAATCTTCCTTACGGTTGAAGACTAACCATATTTCTATTTCTCCCCGAAAAGTCATTCTATGGGTTCTCATGGAGAAACTCATAAAATGACATTTCCCGGAAAAAATGGTTATTATTGAAACATATATGGTTTAAAAGTTTCTAACGTGAGGAGCAGTGTTGAACAGTCACGGTGCTGCGGTTGTCGCTGCTTTTAAATGCTTCGTTCCTTCCTGATTTTATTACGATTCATCGCGATAATCGTTTGAATTCAAATAGGTATTTACGTGAAAAGATAGTCATATTGAAAATAGAAGTGAATTTCGCGGATGAGGGGAAATTTTTTTACTCTTCTCATACTTCACATCTCTTAAAGTTTCGCCTGCTGTGACTTTTTTTTTATTAATTTTACGATGCATGGTCGACGGAGCCTTTGTCTTATGTTAATTTTGTATTACCTATGTCAATTAGAAAATTAAAGATTTGCATTTAATTGGATACATGATGTTCGATATAATTTGTTATTAAATTATAGGAGATTTTGCGCTCCAATAAAAATTCATTCACTATGTACTTTATTATAGTAACAACGGATAAATTTCTTAATTTCTCATTTTAGTTGGTGTCTTTAAAACGGTTTGAAGCGTTGTTTTCTGTGTTTCTATATTCTGAAAAAACCATATTGTTATATTTCTGGAAATAATCAGAACAATATAAATAAATTATTCATTATCTTCGATCCATGTTAAGTTACGATGGTGATATCGTTCGTAGAGTTTAATTGTTTTTATCACCAAAATATTGTAATTTTATCTACAGCTTGTGGGTTTGTGATACAACTCTACTAAAATTTGAATGAAAATAGACCATTAGAGCAATGTTTTACATATAACTTTTAACATCTTTAAATATTCCTTATATGAGTTTAAATAATTATGGCCTTATTTTTCCATAAATTGATTCAACAAACTTGTGCTTCAAAAGAAAGAAAAGTAAACAGTATGCATTTCAACATTATGAGGCTTTTCACAGCGCTAGTATGGAAACTTGTTTGTCAAACATTTGTCATAATTGCAGATTGTTGATTTAACGTCTTTTTAAATATTTAGCTCAATTTTTTATTATTTTTAAAAAAGTTAATAAACCAAATTGATAATTTTTCTGGACTACTATGGAGTAAACTTTAGAACGGTCTCCGCTAAACATATGTGCTGCACTTCCTTTCCCTCTACCGACTACACGGACTTGGCCAGCGTCGTTATTGGTTCATACTAAAGATTGAGATTCTCAAATTGTACATTGAGATTGTGTTGCTTGCTCCCAGCACCTTTCATTTGGTTCATTGTACAATGATGATTATCATGCATATGGCGAAGTCATACAAATTTATTTTTTTTTTTAGGTTTTATTTTTGACACTTTACCAAAAGTCATACAAATGATGAGTAAGATTTGTTCAGCAAGAATTCCGTTAATAATTATTTTCATTCATCCAGGTCAATTTAAAAAAAATTGATGACTCAAGCAGCACTTGAGATCGTTCACTTTGAATTTCAGGAACCATAGTACAAACGTTATCAAAAAATAATCTTTAAATAAATCTGAAAAAGCATACAGCAATAACAATCTTTATTGATACGTTGAATGACTTTCCATTATTCTTGTACACGTTATGTGAAATCATTCCGTCTAATGTGCAAAATTTTTAAATACGTTTTGAATACAGATACTCTAAGCTACAGATCAACAATCATACATTAATTTTTATGAATTTTATCCTACAATTGGAGAAAAGGACACTTGATGATAAGAACATTGATTACCTCCAAAATAATCAGCCAACGCAGCCAGCATGCAGCAACTCCAAGAAGAAGGAAAATTTCGTTGGTTGCCACCACCTTTTGCTTCCGTTCAAGTTTCAAGAGGTTCGTTCCTCACCGAAAAAAAAATCCCAACAGACAGCACACAACACACTAGCGCAAGAAATTAGAAAAAAAACCCCCAACCGTGTGTAGGAAAAAACACCACAGCAACAAATCATCCGTCGTACCACCACATCCCCTTTTCTTGATCTTCTAATAACAATACGTTGTTGTTATTGATGTTGTTGGTAGTTTTCGTTTCGGGACCAATAATACTTCTCATTATTAATTTTACCACTAGAGAGGAAATTCGAGGGATTTAAGAAAAACTCTTTCGACGAACTTAATCACTTTCCTTGTTTAGAATCGATGGATTCCTCGGTTATTATCACTCACTCACTTTGCTCACTATGCTCTATTTTGGTTAGATCGTCGTTGAATCGTTGCGGGTCTCCAACAATTATTTTTATGGAGGAGCAGCTACCGAGAAAATCTCGGCTGAAGGTGTTCGTTACGTAACTAATGCGCGCACTGGCAAATTGTTGAAGTTTGCTTGCTGTTCGTACACAAGGAGAGGAAAATTTGTTTTGGCGAACCGATTTCCGTACGATTCCGATTGGCTTTTTCACTTTTCACCTAGACTAAATTGTTGAGGACACCGAAATCGGTTATCGATTCGGGATGTCTGGAGCTGGTGCCTAATTCTTCGCTGCACTACTTCCGTTCGCTTGATGATGTTTTGGACGGGCACCTTGCAATATTTGCATTTACTATCTTCTTCGCAGTGTTGTTGATATTACTGCTGCGTTGCTGCTCGATTAGAGTGATTTGGGAAAAACTCTCACACATTTACAACAACGAAGCGGGATTAATCTCTTCTGCTCTTCTTCTTATTCCGGTTGCCCTATTTTCCTCGACCCCACACAACACGACAACACAGTTGAACATTCTTGTGATTGCTCATCATTTGCAAAGAAGAACCGAGAGAAATCTCTAGGCCTGCTCTGTATCGGTGTTGTATACAGAAAGATCCCTAACGTACACTCCTAAACACTCCTCTGGTCTTTCTTCGACGTCGTTCACCGATTTGCTCGACTAGCCTCTACGTCGGGAGACTATTTTTAAAACCATGTTTGCCATATTCCCTTTCGCGGTTACTATTTTTATTTGTTTCTTCTAACGTGACTTCTGGCTGTTGATGCTGTTAAAAAAATCGCAACTACATTATAAATAAAACCACATTCATCCGCACGGAAAAATGCTTCCTCAATGATGCTGTTTCCCCACAATAACAGAGAAATGCCACAAGTCGACGATTCTTTCATAAGAAAAACCACCAAATGGTCTATCAATTATGCACGGTTAACTTTTTTCGGGATTGTTCGGATTTTTTCGAAGCACAAAAACTGAGTCGCACATTATAGGTACGATGCAATCGGATCCCAAAATCGAATGCAGTTGATCATGATATTGTGCAACTCCTCTTTGGGTAACTTCACACACATATACACCCCCAAAAACACCATCACAAAAACCTTCACACTAGGCTAGAGAAACAATCGCACGAGTGAAAATTTTTCACTATTCCCCCTTTGAACGTCTTCTTTCGTAGAACCTAAAAAAGCCCACTTCACTAATTCATATTATTGCTACATATTTTCATCTTTCTTCTTTGTTTCACACCGAATAACCCTCAGAGGAAAATTCACATTTTCCCCAACCAGTTAGCCAGTTAGCCTGGCCACGGTCAGTGGCTGTGATTTGGTTTGGGGCCAACGCACACGTTTTTTTTCCGGAGACGAGTTCTTCCACTAGTAGACCTTCAAGCTGCTCTGCAATCTAGAACCGACTGTTTCGCGAATTGTACTCTTGGTAGATTCCTTGTGCTGCTCTGCTCCTTGATTGGGATCTGACTGGGTGGCTGCTCCTTGGTCACTCGCAGTGAGCGATTTGCTCCCCATTTCTATCAACGAGCGGCTCAACTTTTCCAATGAGTTCACCAATACTCGAATCGCGGGCACTCGTTGTGCGGGAGAATTCAGCGTTGCCAGCTTTGAGTGTTTGGGGACTGATAAAAACGAGTTATCATTTGCTAGGTATAGAACCTTTATGCTTTATACGAAAACCTAACCAGTCGGGATAAATAAGCCTTGATGCTTAAAATCCTTTGAGAAAAAAAAACAAAACCTCTCCAAAAGGTTCTGATGAACTAAAAGTTTCAAACTGACTAATAAATGTTTTCGGAAAGATTATTGGAATTTATTATTTAAAATAGGTACCGCTCTAGCAGAAAGGTATAGGCATCAGTACGGACAGAAGCGAGGCCATAGATCATTTTAAAAATACCCACACACCTTTTGACTCACTGAGCCAAACGGGTATATGCCAAACGATTTGTCATATTCAAAACTATGTACTATGTTGTTTTAGATTTTTAGAATTCTACGTTCGAAAGAAAAAATATCTATTTCTGAGAAATTTGACTTGTAGTTTATTGCCATTTCCGTGGCCTCAAAAGTTGACCGATTTTTATCATATTAGATTCATTGTGTACAGTGAGGGGCAAAATAAAGTGTCCAAATTATTATTTTTCAATTTCTTTTATTTTTCTGGTTAAAATTCAACGAAAACACTTCGTAATCTTTTTCAAAATATTGTTTATTATGTTCTTTTCGATTCTTGTTAATGTTGCGCTAATAAAAAAGAAAGTATTTGTGGTAGAAAAAAAAAACAGTTAATATTCCAAAAAAAGGGCAAAATGGACCCTTCAAAAATCAATATAATTTCGATAAATTTCCATCGCGAGGCCCTTCTAATTTGTTTGTTTTGTGTATTTTGACGTTTCATGGAGTATTCAAACAAGTTGTAAAATATGGTGAACGCATAAATTTCTGGTTCCATTCCGTTGTCCATCCGGAAACTGGTTGTTCGTGATGTGAATAACGGTCAAACGCACCGGGAAGTGGCCAAGCACTACGAAATCAGCAAGACAGCGGTATCGAAATCATGAAAAAGAAGAAAACGTTCGGATCGGTGGTGGATCGCCCGGGAAGAGGAATGAAGCCCATGACAGATGCCAGAACGGACAAGAAAATCATTCTTGAAGTGAAGAAAAACGCCATAATGACTATCCGCAGATACAGGAAGAGCTCCAATTTTCGGTATTGCGTCGTACTGTCCGTCGCCGCATCCATGCAAAGGAGTACCATAGCAAGATCGCAGTGAGAAGGCCTTTCATCAGCCAGATGAACAAAGCTAAGCGGCTCAAGTTCGTCAAGGAACACGCCGATAAACGGCTCGAGTACTGGAAAACATTGTTGTGGGCCGACGAATCTAAATTCGAGCTATTCAACCTGAAGAAGCGGGATCATATGTGGCGCAATTCGGATGAGGAGCTCCAAGACCGCCATATCCAAGGAACAGTCAAGCACGGGGGAGGTAATGTGATGGTGTGGGGGTGCTTTTCTTGGGGTGGGGTGGGCAATTTGGTAAAAATTGACGGAATCATGACAGCTGAGTCATATTCCAATATCCTGCGGGAAACCCTCTAGGTATCCCTCATCAAGACGGACCTCGAAGAGCGCTTCGTTTTACAGCAGGATAACGATCCGAAGCATACGGCCAATCTGACGAAGCCATTTTTCCGTTCCTGCCGCATCAAACCTTTCGAATGCCCCCCACAAAGTCCTGATCTGAACCCCATCGAAAATCCGTAGGCCATCCTCGATGATAAGATTGATAAGACCGGTGTGATACTTATTTTGATGCCCTGGAGCATGCGTGGGAAGAACTCGACCCAAAACACTTGCACAACCTTGTTGAAAGTATGCTGAAGCGCTTGCAGGAGGTGTTGAAGGCTGAAGGAGGCCATACCCATTATTAAATCGTTCTTGTTTGCCTTCAGTTTGAATTATTTGAAACTGTACTGATCTGGACACTTTATTTTGCCCCTGTTTTTTTTTTGGAATATTAACTTTTTTTTTCTATCACAAAAACTTTCTTTTTTTTACCAGCGCAACATTAACAAAAATTTAAAAGACCATAATAAAAATGATTTTAACCAGAAAAATAAAAGAAATTGAAAAAAAATATTTTGGACACTTTATTTTGCCCCTCACTGTAAGTAGGTAATTTATTCTAGTTTCTCACCATTTCAAAATTAACTAAATTTGTGTTATCACGTTGTCTGTAGTTGAATTCAAATGAAAAAAAAAAATCCCAAAAAAACAATTTTATTTTTAAGTTGCTTATAATTTCTGACAGCTTTGCAATATTTAAGAGTTTTTTTTTTATTTTTGGAGTTGTCAAGAATACATTTATTCGACGATGTATAAAGATGTAGGGATTCGATGAACATTTTGATCTGTATCTCGGATTTTTCGATAGAAAAAAATCGTACTTAAAACAAAGACATTCAATTTTGTCTATGCTTCGCTGTATCTCATTTCTTATTGAACCGATTTTTTAAACTCCAATTTTAATTTTTCTCGTTAACTTCAAAATCATTGTCATACTCGGTCTCTAAAAAATTTCAGTTCTTCAGCATATTGGATTAATGATTAAGATGCTTTGAATATGCGCTTCGACATATTGACCCGAACAGCTTTGGCTCCAAGCAGGGCCGTAGGAAGAACCGACTCATGGGGGGGGGAGGGGGGGGGGGGTATTGGTGACTGATTTTTATCTATGATTTTTTGCCCAACAATTCACGAAAACAAACAAAATTTAAAAAAAATTATGTTTGTAACTATATGGTTATTCATTTTTAAGTACTTAAAAGTTTTCATTTTAAATTGTGACTTTAGAAAATTGTTCCTCGACCTAATAGGTGAGCTGAATTCCCTTTCATCGATGCTAAAATCATTGAATTTGTTAAAGAGTCTGGTAGATCAAATTTAGTTGATTTCGGCATAAACTAAGCTTTTTAGGAGAGTTTTTCATTTCTAAAAAAAACATACTATGCTCAAATCAAACAAGCCCAATCTTCCAAACTACTTTTCAAATTCAAAGATTTTAACCTTTGATGAAAATAATTTAAATTTTCAAAAAAAAAAAAACGACAAAAATTATCAGATTTTCGGAACTAATTTTCTTGATGCAAATTTGAACGAAATCAATGATTTTAGTATGAAATTTGGCTTAAAAAAACCAAATATGAGATTTCTCGTTTTTTCGCTTGCCGCTAGTATGCTAACATAATTCAAATTTTATGAATCTAATCTAAATCTACAAAATGTAACACAACACAATATTTTGTTCATTGGTTTCTGAAACATAAAATGACAAATTTTGGTGTCTTTAATATGTTAATAATGTTGAACAATACACTGGAAAAATATAGAATATTTGCAGATTTTTTAGGTGAATATTTTTCTTTAATAGTAAATATTTTTCATAAAGAATCAATTCCATAATAAAAATCATGTAGATGATTTTTTTTAATTTGGGTTCTGATAAAATAGAAAACTCAAATTCTACCTTTTATTTGTGATTTTCAGCTGAATTGTGTTTACAAACTAATTTTGTATAAAAAAAAGAAATCTGGAAATTTAATTGACAAGCAATCTAAACACATTAAGGACCGCAAAGAAATCTTTGACGAGAAACACCGATATTCGGCATTCAGTATCCCAAAAACCCCTGAACTAAGTTTTACAAATTAAGCAATTTTAAGTAACGGCAAACGTTGTGTTCAATTTTGTCAAACAAAGTTTAACACTTGAATTCAGTCAATTCGAGTTATACTTCGAAGTGTGGCAAGTTAAAAAACGATACTTTTCATTTGGTCCGCAATATGTCATGTTCATGATCTCTTGCATTGCTCAACAATTTATGTAGATTGGAAAATTCATTTACAAGCTAAAACTTTTTCTGTATTTTGAATCTGCATTCTGAATCTGAATTCGGAACCTGAATTAAAAAATTTGCGCTTTGAATTTGAATTTCCATACGATTTCTGAAATGTACAAAAAATACGATTATCGAATCTTATTCCAGATGAGCATTTTATGAGCCAAGTTATAGAGCCTAAATTCACTATTTAAATTATTTATTTTTAAACTGCATTGTTAATCAGAATTAGAATTTTGGGTAACTAATAAACTAAATAATATCTGAATCGACGAGAAAATTTTCATACATTCTTAGTTCCCGCAAAAAAATAAAGAATTTTGTCGGTTGAAATTTCGGCATTTTTGCAATTCGGATCATGATCTGATGAGTTTTTAATTGCTCCCGAAAGAAAGGAGACGATTCCAAGCATTATCAGATGTAAGAAGTGATAATTTGTAGGGAATTTTGAAAGCTCCATGGCGCGCCAGTATGACATACCAAGCAATGCGTTGCATTGCTTTTTTATTGGAATTTATAACGCAAAGCGATGCTTGTCGCCTCCAGCTTGACATCATCCTAATGGCGCGTTCGTAAATCGATTTTTTTGGATGATGCATCAGTCGTTTAGTTTTTTTGGTAGATGTCAAATCACTTTCCAATGCTTTTGCATACGTTTGTTTATAATTTACGAACGATGAAAAAAATCACTTCTTACTTACTTACTTACTTAATGATCCCGCGCCGATCCTCCGGTGCATAGGGCCGTGGTAAAAGACCTCCACTGTTGACGATCCGGAGCCAGCGTCTTCACCTGGTCCCAGTCAAGATTCTCGTCGACAGTTCGGATTTCAGCGGCTAGGCTTCGCCGCCACGAATTTCTGGGTCTGCCTCTTCTTCGATGACCTTCTGGATTCCAATCTAGCGCCTCTCTGCAAATCTCGTTTTCATCTCTTCGCAGCGTGTGCCCAATCCATCTCCACTTACGTTCCCGAATCTCGATTTCTAGCGCCTTTTGATGACACCGGCGATGTAGTTCCTCATTCGAGATCCAGTTGCCAGGCCACCAAGCGCGGATGATATTCCGCAGGCAGCGATTTACAAATACTTGCAGTTTTCGCGTCGTTACCGCATATGTGCACCAAGTTTCGCACCCGTACAGCAATACGGATTTGACGTTTGAGTTGAAGATTCGGATTTTTGTTCGTAGAGAGATCTGGCGTGACCGCCAGATGTTTCGGAGACTCGCAAACGCAAATCGGGCCTTTCTGATCCGTGTTTCGATGTCTTTTCTGGTACCACCATCAGGCGTAATCTGGCTACCAAGATACTGGAAGCACTCCACTTTCTCAATATGTTGCCCAGCTACCATGAAACTGGAGGGATTTCCTGTGTTGATCTCCATCGACTTGGTCTTTCCGACATTGACTTTGAGACCTGCTGCCTTGGAACTTTCGGTGAGGTCGTCGAGTTTGCTCTGCATATCTGGTTGTGTTCGGGCGAGCAAAACAATATCGTCAGCCAGGTCAAGGTCGTTCAGTTGCTCCATTGTTGAAGGATTCCACGGCAATCCTCGGTTCGGTTCACAGTCAATCGATCCAATCAGAATCTCATCCATTACGATTAGAAAAAGTAGCGGTGATAGAATACATCCTTGTCTCACTCCAGCAGTTACCGGGATTGGTTCGGACAAGACACCGTCGTGCAAGACCTTGCACGAAAATGCCTCGTACTGTGCTTCGATGAGATGGACTAGTTTCTCTGGGACCCCTCGTCGCCTTAGAGCCGCCCAGATGTTTTCATGGTTAAGTCGGTCGAATGCTTTTTCGAAATCAACGAACACCAGCAGAAGAGAGTCCTGGAATTCGTTGATTTGTTCCAGTATGATTCGTAGCGTTGTGATGTGGTCCACACATGATCGTCCGGATCGGAATCCAGCTTGTTGCCGTCGGAGTGTAGCGTCTATTTTCTCCTGGATCCTGTTCAGAATCACTTTGCAGAGTACTTTGAGGGTTGTACAGATCAACGTTATGCCTCGCCAGTTACCGCACTCTGTCAGGTCTCCTTTCTTCGGGACCTTTACGAGGATACCCTGCATCCAGTCGGCCGGGAATGTTGCAGTATCCCAGATGTCAGCGAAAAGACGGTGCAACATTTGTGCTGACAGGGCAGGGTCGGCTTTCAGCATTTCAGCAGGGATGCAATCGATCCCAGGTGCTTTGTTGGATTTCATGTTTTTGATTGCCGCTTCTATTTCAGCCAGCGAAGGCGCTTCCGAGTTGACGCCATTTATGCGACTTACTGTTGGCGCTTCGAGCTGCAGATTCTGTTGGCCATCGCTATTCGTGACTCGGAAGAGTTGTTCGAAGTGCTCAGTCCATCGTTTGAGCTGATCTGTTCGATCGGTCAATAACTGACCTGCTCGGTCTTTTAGCGGCATTCTTGCATTAGTCCTTGCACCACTGAGGCGGCGAGAAATGTCATAAAGTAATCGGATATCTCCATTGGCGGCGGCTCTTTCTCCCTCTTCGGCTAGGGAGTTTGTCCAGGCTCTCTTGTCTCGTCTACAAGCTCGTTTAACTGCCTTTTCCAGCTCCGCATATCGTAAGCGGGCGGCTGCTTTGGCTGACCCGGTACATGCCTGCTCAATTCCGACTTTCGCCTTTCTCCGATCATCGACCATCCTCCAAGTTTCATCCGACATCCATTCACTTCCTTCTTAATTCTGTTGAAACTAGAAAATTATAATATTATAAATATGAAAGGTTTCGATATAAAGATAAACTGAAATTAATTTCAAAAGAATGCTGATCGAACCGATAAAAAGTAAAAGTATCTATTATTTTTTTTTGGGTTTTCTATCCTTTTTTTTTTTGATTTGGAACAAAAATCATCAACAGGCGAAAACTGGCGCAGATATTTCAAATAAAAATCTTATTTTCGACAGCCTACAAACAGTGTATATAATTTTATTTTATTGAAACTTTTTATATGGTCGCCTACAAGTAGAAAAGCAATTCCAAAAGCCAAACATTTTTATTTATTTCTTAATAAGGAGTGAAAATGTGCTTTTCAAAAACGAAACTTCTGGTATTAAAACCTAAAACTGAATGTCGAAAACTAGGTCACCGAATAGGTGAAATGTCGAGAATAAAAGAAAACGCAATCATTCAAGCACAAAAATACTAGTGAATGAATTTATTGAAACGTTACCTATATTTTCAAAATCGAGTTTCCATAAAATAACCATCAAGCATCCGCATTAAACTATTAAACAAATAAGTGCCTTTTAGTATGCAATATTAAACCTAACACATAGACATTTTTAAACAATTATCTTAATGTACTCTTTTTGCATGCAGGATATGGTAACCCTATTCTATATCAATGATGATCTGAACTGAAAATCAAGAACCATAAATAATCCTAAATTATCCTAAAACCTTACAAAATTCGATGCATATTGTTCATAAAAATTTCCCCAAAATCCGGCTAATATCCAGGCAAACATCGATATTATTCCATTCAAATTAAGGAAAAAAAATATGTAAACTGTTTTTGTTCTATCGGAACTAATAAGCCGATTTACGGCGTGTCCGTTAATTGATTTTTTCTATCGAAGTGATTTTTTTCGTGTCTTGCACGACGGTGTCTTGTCCGAACCAATCCCGGTAACTGCTGGAGTGAGACAAGGATGTATTCTATCACCGCTACTTTTTCTAATCGTAATGGATGAGATTCTGATTGGATCGATTGACTGTGAACCGAACCGAGGATTGCCGTGGAATCCTTCAACAATGGAGCAACTGAACGACCTTGACCTGGCTGACGATATTGTTTTGCTCGCCCGAACACAACCAGATATGCAGAGCAAACTCGACGACCTCACCGAAAGTTCCAAGGCAGCAGGTCTCAAAGTCAATGTCGGAAAGACCAAGTCGATGGAGATCAACACAGGAAATCCCTCCAGTTTCATGGTAGCTGGGCAACAAGTTGAGAAAGTGGAGTGCTTCCAGTATCTTGGTAGCCAGATAACGCCTGATGGTGGTACCAGGAAAGACATCGAAACCCGGATCAGAAAGGCCCGATTTGCGTTTGCGAGTCTCCGAAACATCTGGCGGTCACGCCAGATCTCTCTACGAACAAAAATCCGAATCTTCAACTCAAACGTCAAATCCGTATTGCTGTACGGGTGCGAAACTTGGTGCACATATGCGGTGACGACGCGAAAACTGCAAGTATTTGTAAACCGCTGCCTGCGGAACATCATCCGCGCTTGGTGGCCTGGCAACTGGATCTCGAATGAGGAACTACATCGCCGGTGTCATCAAAGGGCGCTAGGAATCGAGATTCGGGAACGTAAGTGGAGATGGATTGGGCACACGCTGCGAAGAGATGAAAACGAGATTTGCAGAGAGGCGCTAGATTGGAATCCAGAAGGTCATCGAAGAAGAGGCAGACCCAGAAATTCGTGGCGGCGAAGCCTAGCCGCTGAAATCCGAACTGTCGACGAGAATCTTGACTGGGACCAGGTGAAGACGCTGGCTCCGGATCGTCAACAGTGGAGGTCTTTTACCACGGCCCTATGCACCGGAGGATCGGCGCGGGATCATTAAGTAAGTAAGTAAGTAACAGAATTAAGAGATTAGTTTTATTCATAGATGCATTGATAGCAGAATGGAAATTAAAAAAAAAAATTGTGTTATAAAACAACACAACTGTCTAACACACAAGTTTTGGCAAAAACTAACTATTGCCAAGAACAATTTTTATTGGTAGATGGGTATCAAAAATCATAGAGCACGGCCAATTTTAATTGCTAATGTTCGAGATCCCGTCCTTTGAAATATTCGTCAAAGGCGCTTAAATAAATTATAATTACAAAAAGGGTTGGTTTTCTTTCAAACTTTTTATAAATCTTTTTTGAATTGAAAAAAAATAGTCTGTTAACTGAGCAAATGTCTTTCAACAAAAAAAGAGTATATTTTGTAGAATTTTACAAAAAGAAGAGTACACCCATTTCTCGATCGAAAAAGAGTACATGTACTCTTAAAAGAGTACGTATGGTATCCCTGGATAGATTCCCTTCGAATCTTAGTATTACATTTCAAGCTATAATAAGATGAATTTTCCGTGTTCAAAACTCATCATTTCGTAATATGCAAAGAAAATATTTAAAATTCAAACCTTTTTTTAAGAATTGGATTTGAAATTTTTTATTTTGAATTTATATGCAGAGTTGAAACATAAGAAAGTGTCATATATCCAGAGTTGAAAAATTTTAAATAATTTCATCATTCACTATTTTATTCGAATTCATAAATTCAATTTCGAATATCTATGTTATTGCAAGAAAAAAACATATTAAAAAAAATCATATTGAAATATTGAATATTCAGAATCAAATAGGAGATTTCATTTCTGGTTAAGGGTTCTGATACAAATTTTTCTTTTTGGTTTCAAATTCATGAGAATACTTGTCTGGCTTTTAGATTCATGTTTTGAATTTAGGTTGAAGGAAATCGCAATTTCATAACTTTGATTCTTAATTCAAAATTATAATTTAAAATTCCACTAGAGTCAGTTTAGAATGACAAATCTGGTGATAATCACAAATATAAAATAAGATAATTTCAAATAACTTTTTTTTGAATTTCACCATCAGATGAAAAATTCAGCTTGGTGTATACATTGTTCAAGCAAAAATGTTAAAGGAAAAAAAAAACATTGTCTACTCCAATAATGAACTTACTTGGAAGTGGAAGTATCGGTATAAGATTATATGCCGGACTAACTTTAAAAAGCTTTCTAATAACTTGCTATAAGATGAGCTATTAGTAAAATGTTTCTGGTTTCAGAAGCCACAAATTATTTCTCAATATTATAGCTCGTATAAACATTGTGATCTTTAAATATAGGAATAATTTTTGCAATATTTGTTTGAAAGGAATATTTTTTTTTATTATTCCAGCTCGATTTAGGGTACTTATTAAGTACTGCTTAATCACTTGGCACACTTGGCAATCAGCATAAAAAACTGTGTTGTGATGGCGTATAATTTCTTAGAAAAAAAAACTCTCTTCTTTCATCCAGATTTCGATGGATCTTCAAGAAAACAAATGTCTGCAATCATGTCAATTATCACATCCTTTGACATTTTAACCCATTTATGTAAAATAAACTTTTTCGCACATCATTTGTGCAGAATAGATTCGTCCAACGATGGGTCTACCTTTGCCAGCTTTAACCCTTTCCTTCCCATGGTAGCACAGGTGATCCACAACTTTGCACAGCTCGCATTTGAACTGGGCGCTTTGGATCAGCACCATTTTTTCACCGAATGTGTAGATATGAATGAAGAAACATTGCACGAAATTTGAAGAAAATTGGTTCACTAGGTTTTGCTTGACAGATCAAAAGCTGCAAAAAAGTCGTTTATTTTCGAATTTAAATCAAGTCATCATTTGTTGTTCAAGAACTTGACCAGTTTTTATAATTTCCTTCAAATAAAATTACTGACGTGCAGAAGGTTGCTTATGCAAGCAGAATCAAATGATGGTTTACGTAGATTTCAACTAAAACATATAAATTTTTGAGTAAGTAAAGTGGATCACTGGTGATACACTGGGAACAAAACGTACTTTTCTTCTTGTGAAGCTTCTTATCAATACTCAAGAAAATCATTTCGTCAAAAAAAAAAATTCGCCTAAGGATAGTTATTTCATCTGCTTAAATGACCACATGTCTCGAAATATTTGTGAAAATTCGTGATTTTCTCAAAAAATGGCATGTTTGGTTTTCCTTGCACAAAGTGTCATGGCGGCCATTGTTCAAGACAAAAATGAAAATTTCAAATATTTCAAAAAATATACTTTCGAGGGACGCGTATACCAAAGAAGTTTTTTATCAAATAGGATCGTTTAAGTTTGTGATCAATAAAGTGATGAAATTCCATGTTTTTTTTGCAATTATTTCCTGTTTTTAATTTGCACCCTATGTGTTGTCATCTTTCCAATGGAGCACATATGATCCACCTCAAAACCCAAATTTATTAAATGGATGATTAAAGTAGGCTTAAATTATGCATCTTTTGTTCTAGAACTTTAGCTGTAAATCAATATTTCTATTTTCAAAACGTGAAAAAGCTCGTGGGAAGGAAAGGGTTAATCCAACTTTTCAACATTTTTTTTACATGTCTCGCGTGAACTTTCATTACGTCGTATGGAACAAAATGTAAACAAACAGTTTTATTACGAAAAAATACAAAACTTACATAAACTAGTCGCAATTACTCTCCATTTAGAATAGATGTAGCCTAGACAACGTATTCTATAAGTGAAATATAAATTTTAAATGGTTTTGATAACTTTTGCAGCTCAGTTTTCTGTGAATTCTTTGAAGATGAAAGCTCACACGAGATGTATTGCTTAAAGCCGAGTTTAAGAATCAATTCAACATCAGAGATGTTAAAATCGCGAGTCTACATACTCGCACTTTGCCCTTCTTTGCAGAACGATTTTATTTCGTTAAACTCAATCTGCAATGATGCTATCTAAAGTTCAACTCGGAAAGCATCAGGAAGTAAGCTTCGGGTAAACTCGGCAGGAGTAAACAGCAATCGGGGGAAACATCAGCGAAGCAAACGAACAGTTCTGCGAATTAAAAAACAAATCGTTTTCGTTCGGCAGCCGAACACATCAATCGGACAACGCATGGGGGCGTGGCTAAAATTGATAGATACAAGGGAACGAGAAACGAGCGAGAGAAGGGTGCGAGGAATGTTAACTCGGTCCGTCGGGCAACGATCGCTCGTGAGCATTCGTGTACGGTAAGCATCGTTCTGTTGTTTCGTTGGTGGGATTTTATTCCTGCGAGGCATGGAAAACATCAATTCGGAACTGTTTTCTTCGTTTTGTGTGCAATCGCGTCATGATTGGAACGAAGATAAAATCAATCTGCACATAACAAGTTAAACTCGGAAAAAATCAGCCGAATGATTCTTTCCGAAGCGAGTCTACACACCACTGTTCAACATCATTTTCACAATACTAGCTGGTATATGTACTTACTTAACAACATTGAATAATCCGTGTCCACTTTATTTCGTGAACAGTCTTTATGTGCAAATTTTCATGACAAAATATTCAATGGGTTATTTTCTACAGCATTTTTCCATGGTGCAATTTGAGCCGTGACAGGCCCTGAAAAAAAATTTGTCTGATTGACTCACCACGAGTAAATTTTGTTTAATTGGGTGTTGTATTGTGTCACATTTCAGCTGGTCCGAAAGAATATTAATTGGATGTATTAAGCTCTGAGAAACATCCTTAAAACGATCGATAGGTATTATGAAAAACAATGTTAATTTCATAAAGTGATATTGTTACTTGAACGACATTCTTCAAGACATTCTTTGACACATCGGCTTCACAATACAATGGCTTTTTCGGTTGCATGTTAGATTTATCGGAGGTCGAGTCCTTTTTTAAATAAACGAAAAGAGGTGCAGAAACGAATTTTTAATTTTTTGGTTCAGTTAATTGGGCAATCTTTAACCCAATACTCGAAGAACTGCCTTTTGGGAACAGTTCCAAATAGGAGTATGAGTGTTTTATTCGCTATTTTTTACAAGAATTAAAAGCTGTTCTCTCGGTTTTCCTCGAATCTTTACTGAACAGCTTTGTTTTACTTTGAATTAGCTGAGTTTTTTCCGTACCCTTTTAGATTTAACAAACATTTCACTTGAACCAAATTTATGATTTTAGTTTGAAATTTTTATTTTATTTTATTTTTTTTTAGGTTTGGTTTAAAAAAGATTGCAATATCAATAATGTTAAACAATACATCGTGAAAATATAAAATGTTGTGCAGATTTTTTAGGTTTTGCAGATTAGGTTTCTTAAACGGCAAATATTTTTCATGAAGAATCAACTCCATCTTGAAAATTTTGTATTTTCTTTAAATAAAATTTGGTTTTTTTTGCATGAAACAAAATTTCAGAAATTGATTCACTAGTAGAAATTCAGTAGAACTTTATATTTGTGGGTTTCAACTGAATTGTGTATATAAACAATTTTTTATTAAAAATTAGACATCTGGAAATTGAATTGACAGGCAAATTTTTAAGTTCCTGTTCTCTTGAGTTTCTAAAAAATTTCATATTGCTTGAAAAACTCATTTCAAGCTAATTTTTTTTTTGAATTTTGAATCTGCATTCTAAATCTGAATTCCGAACCTGAATTCAAAAATTGAACTTTGAATCTGTTTCAAAATTTCAATACGATTTCTGAAATGTACAAAAGTACGATTTTCTAATCTTAACTCCAGATCAGAATTGTATGAGCCAAATGTAGGAGCCTTTATTCATGAATTTATTATTTATATTCTGAAGTTCTTGTTAGATCTTCATTCATTATTTCACCTTTTTATTTTGAATATGAATTATGAATCTGAATTCAAATGTGAATTTCAAGTGATGAATGTAAATATGAGTTCTCAATTTTGGATCGCTATTTAAAAGCTTTAAATGTATAAATTTTGTGTAATAATTAAGTTTCAGAACTTAAAATTTGAATTAAGAACAAAATTCTTCTTTATTTAAATTTAAAGAAGCTTTTCATTTCTAATTTCTTATGATTGAATAATCAACCGATAATCAACGATCCTAAACTGGACTCAGAATCAAAAATACGAAAATAGATATACAATTTTGATTATAAGAAAATGGAACCAGAACCTCCAAAATGGGTTTATTTGAAAATTGAATATTCAGACCTGAATTTCTATGAACAAGTGAGAAAATTTTGAAAAACTGTAGCAGAATTTTGAACTTTATATGGGTTTTTGAGGTTTTGGCATTAGGTGTTAGTCTAGATTGTTACTCTTGAATAACTTTACTCTGTTATCAAAATTTGATTTTTTTGAATTAAAAATTTTAAGTGTACTTAGAGCAGAATACCTCGCTTGCTTTTTTGGACACTCATGGGGGGGGGGGGGGTGTTTAACCCCCCAAAACCCTTCCCCCCCGTTCCTACGGTCATGAATCAAATTTGAGTTTAAAAAAATTGAAACACACTAAATATTTTTGTTCTCTTCTGGTAATAGCTCAATTACCAGATGACTCAATCTCCCTTCTGCGTTAAAAAAGTTTAATTTAAGGTTAAAGTATCATTGATCCAAATTAATATTGCGGCAAGAATCAGAATTACTGGCCTGATTCAACTATTCCTGATAAGAAGCATCAAGTAGATATAATTTTCATCATGTAAACCCCAACCCAGATTAAAATGATTGATGACGCAATATTTTCACCTGCGCTTATGCATCAATCCGTAATCGATACAGACTCCTCAATCAAGAAGAACGAAACCGAATTATGTACTCATTAGATAAATAGTGGCATCACTGAGTCCCGCACAATCACGGCCATTTTCATTCGATACTGATTCGCTTGATTAAAGTTTAAGGCGGTAGAGTCCTCTTATGTTTTGAAACAAAACCTTCAAGCTGTAAATTACAATGAAACAATATCATCCACTTCCAAAGTTCATGATTTTAAAATGTTCCAAAGCAGGGCTACACTTTTGTGCAAATTTTATAGAACCAGGATTCCCATACCATAGCCAACACTGTACTGTGTATTGTGACGGTACAGCTTTGACCAGAAGCTGTCTTAAAGGAAAAAACAATTCTCCCACCAGGCAGCAAACAGTAGCAGCAGTGGAAGAAACTGTCGTCGCGACAGAATGCTCCACAAACCTTCAACACAACTCACACTACATTCAGCGGCACAGCACACCTTCTGTTTAGTACACCAGTTCGATTCCGATACAGTGTTCTATAGAATCTTGCTAGAGTAGCAGCTTCGAACTGCACCACTGCTCTTCTTCTTCACCACACGAGACGGGTTAGAAAAAACGGGCACCTCTATCTATATCTATCTGTATATAGGTAGGGTGGTAGGCAGGAGAAAAAACGGTGCGTTTGCACCGAAACGCGCGAAAGACCAACTCCGGAACTTCGAACCGACCACTGCGAGCGCAAAAACCGAACTGTGCTGAAGGTGGTTGTCTGGTCTGGCAGCTGAGCTGAGCTGAGTCGGAGCTCCATCCAGAATTCGAGCGACCTGACCCAACGAACTATCTGCTCAACCTTTCCTAAGAGTGACTATTTGGCCACCTTCTAAATGGAACTCACGACCACCATCTGCCTTGGACGCCCTCTGCGATGACAACATTCCGGGACACTTTGCGCGATTCTGACCTAGCCTAGCCAGGAGCTGTGTGACGACGAACCATCGAACGAGGGACAAGAGCATATGTCCGCCTGAGAGTCTGTGTGCGTGAGAGTTCCCTGATATAGAAAAGCAGTGGTCGCACTTTCCCGACGAACGGCATGGTTTTCCCAGATTTACAACAACCCCATCATCATCATCATCAGCATCATATTCATCACAGGGAGAAAATTTTCCCGCTTCCGAAGCACTTCGTCGTTGGCGATGCAATTGTGAATTGTGAGTGGAGAGATTCGGGATAATTCTCTCCCTTCACTCATTTTCTTTTTTTCTTCTATTTGGTAGGTGTGTAGGGACCTGTGTGACCGTTTGGTGTTGTTGTTGTAAAAAATGCCAACAATAACAGATTCGACACGGGTGGTTCGGGATAAAGTTGTGTTGTCGGTTCACTGGTTTCGGGAATGGATAGGTGCCTATCTTACGCGTCAGGTTTTTTGAGTTGAAAACATCTTCCCAAAACGTATTTCATAGATTATTTCTTTTTTTAATCAATTTCTTTTTTTACCAAATGCCTAGGGTATTACAGTAACGGTACACGTTACTGTAATAGCCAAGGCATTTGATAAAAAAAGAAATTTGAACAATAACATGACATAATGCTAAATTGTGTCAATAAAAGTAATAAATTTCACAAAACAGTTCGTTTGTAATTTTTAAGGTTGATCCACGTTCCGATTTCGTGGTAGCTGGGCAACAGGTTGAGAAAGTGGAGTGCTTTCAGTATCTTGGCAGCCACATTACACCTGCTTGTGGTCAACAAAGACATCGAAACCCGGATCAGAAAAGCCCGATTTGCGTTTGATAGTCTCCGAAACATCTGGTGCTCACGTCAGATCTCTTTACGAACAAAAACCCGAATCTTCAACTCATATTTCAAATTCGTATTGTACGGGATCTCAAACGTGGAACTACATCGTTAGTGTCATCAAAAGGCGCTAGAAATTGAGATTCGGGAACGGAGATGGATTGGGCACACGCTACATGATACGGGATATGTAGAGAGTCGCTATACTAGAATCCAGATGGGCATCGAAGAAGAGACATGAGGAGGAGAAGGAGAAGTGAAGACGCGTGCTCGGATCGCCAACAGTGAAGATCTTTTTCTCGACCCTGAGCGTCGACCCTTAGGAAGGTAGGTAGGGTGTTTTGCTGCTTCCAAGATAAAACTAACTATGTATAACCTGAGGCTGTCAACGATAGCCAACGATAGCGATACATATAGGTTTGTCATGGCTTAGGCACAGAGCGGGAGTTCATCACCTGAAATGTATCTGAACAAGCTAGGTTAGATAATATAACAAACGTATTATTCACGCAGCACGAGGTGACCAACTGGCCGCAGGTCCCAGTTGGTCATCGCAAATATTGCAGTAAAAGCTGCGATCATACAACACTCTAAAATGTTCCGGTCGTCACTGCCAAAATATGCGGAAGAGGCAGAAGCTAGTGCTCCTGACAAAGCCAGGTGAACTACCACCACTCATCAGCATATCGGCCGGTGTCTTTTGGACAAAGGTGGTGAGAGGGTGAAGGAAGTGATCCAAGAAAGGATCCAGACATGAACTAAGAGTGAAAACAGGGACTTTCCGACAAACAGATCCTTTTTTGGAATAGGCCGCAGAACTGTAGATGCTACTCGGTCAACCTTTGAAGCAGCAAATAAGGTCACGTCCTTGGTCAAGAGGGGCATCTTTGTGCGCAGTAAGGTACGCTTTCATTAGCATTGGTAGTGTAGCGTTTGCTTCGTTCGCTCATCCATATGAGAACATCCATAACCTCCAACTACAATAGGTATATGACCACGATGACCAGCGATGGAGTACAGCAGGGCTTCTGTAAGGTTTGATACTCGGTCCAGTACTGTGGGACATCGTCTACGACGCACTGCTGAGGTCGGATCTCTTCCTGAGAGTAACACGCACTGGTGGGATTCGCGGAAAACGTGATCGTCCTAGCGTTGGGTCCCTTTCCAACTCACCACAGTAGCGATCGACCAAGCATTATCGAGTTCAAGCGCGCAATCAAACACTTGGGTACGATGATTGATGACCGGTTGAACTTTAGAAGCCACGTAGAGTATTATGCGTGCAAAAGACAGGCAATGGCAACGCGTAGTATGGCAAACACCTCAGCGATACGCTGCAGCAGAAGAAGGTTGGATAGTGTGATAGCCTTGAACAGGCTGTGCCTGTGTCACCTGCAGAATCTTTGCAGTGAGCAGCGGCTGACGAAACTACGGGTGATCAGTGGATACCAGTCTCTCAGGAGTGATTTATGTAGTGGCGAGGGTTATGTCCATAAGGTTTTATTGGAGGAAGACCAGCAGTGGGACAGCCCCGAAAGCGAGCGTAGACCCATTGCTCAATGTCGGTTTTTTGATGGACCGCAATCACGGTAAGGTGGAATTCTACACGAAGTAGTTCATAACTAGTCGCGGATGCTTCATGGAATACCACCACCGGTAGGAAACGTTGCCTGGACACTCTGTCTAACTTGCAGTGACACAGTAGAGTCTCCGAAGCATGTAGTGTTCAGCTGTTCAAGGTTTGAAAGCTTACGTGCGAACCCCGAAACGACAGTTGGAAAAATAGTCTAAATCATGTGTGAGGATACCAAAACTTGGCACGTGGCCAGTGATGGATTCGCCCGGATTATGATCGACCTGCCAGTATCAGTCCGCGACTGGTGTAGGATGATTTCTCCGCCGGGATGCACCTGAGTCGAGTGCATCCAAACCTAGCAATGAAGCATACAAAGATAACACTCTTCCTTCTGCGTATGTTGATTTTATAGAAACGCCGCGTATGTAAAGATACATCACCGTCACGGAGTATCTTAGTAGAACGCGCCCTTTGCGACAGAAGCTGCGGAGATAAGACTATACCTTCTTCGCATTCAAATTTGTAGAAGGATGAGTATTCAAGTCACGAAATATTCTCGGGAAGAGTGGCTTCATGTTGTCGGCGGATGAGTCGCTTGAGTCGGTGTAGGATGACGTCTTTGCCGGGATCCATCAGGGTAGTTCTGTAAAGTTCCGGTCGTGAGTTGTGACAGACGCGAGTCAATGATATGCTGCCCTTGCCCTGCCCTGCCCTACAATAACAGATACAATCAGAGCCCAGACATCAAGTCGTTAAAGGAGATGTTGGTCCTCAAACAGTCGACTCGGATAGAGACGAAGCATGCAAAAGTAGTAGAAAAGCAGCGGGCCTCCAGTTACGAGGAAAGGCCGAATCTTAAGTCCTTAGAAAACTATTAAGTTTCGAAACGTGGCGGTACAGATTCAGTGGTATGCTGGAGCTATCTTGAAAAAGAGTATCCGGGTGAGCAGTGGTTTTCAAACTTTTTTCACTAACCGCCCCTAAACTTAAACTTAAAAAAAATGATAATTTGGATCGTATAAAAACAAACAGCTTTTGGCTTTATGTTGTTGTAAGATTTAACTCAAAATTCATTCAAATTGTAATGAGACCCTTAGAGTCAAAGGGGTGTAGAGGGTATTGTAAGTGACAAAATGGACGATTTTGATTTAATAATGTCAAACAATTCTTCAAATTTCAAACTTAATTTCGTGATTTTTTAAATTAGATTAACATACTTTTTCGCTGGAAAGAAAAATGCAAATTTTCGAGAAATATATGGAAAATGATCAAACAAAGCTTTTATGCAAATATACCCTTTTAGCTCCAAGAGTCTCATATTGCTTCAAACTACCAATAAACGCTTAATTCTATGTAAAATTTCCTGGAAAATTATCTACTTAAACTGATTGATTAGTTTGTTTTGATATTAACACTAGAAAGACCGGCAAATTGAATATACCTATTCGGACCGTGACCAGTCAAAATGACTGGTAAAGGGGAAATTTTTTATATCATAATATTTTTAACTTTTTTCTTTTGAAATTGTTTTGTTATTTATTCGATATCATTTTTGTTATAAAATGGAAATATTTTTTCACCATGGGTGCACGGAATCACCTCAGTTTGGCATAGTTGACGAATGCGTGTATGTCATAAAATGAATATTTCAAATAATTATCAAAAAATTAAAACACATTATCAATTTAATTGTAAAATCATGTTAGATGGCTACGGGTATTGACCATGGGTGCACGGTTTCACTTCAATTTTGTTTTAGTAGATATTTTCTAGCATCCATCGCTCTGAAATTTTTCAACACGTTGTCTATAAATTATACCTGATATTGTAGGTTTTGAAGCATATTTTTTCTATAAGTAGAGCAATTTACCATGGGTGCACGGATTCACCGCTATTCATCCAAAATCAATTTTTTTACATGCTAAAGGTAAAGAATAAAGACTTTTATATATTACAATAAAAATGTGTGTTATATACATGGTTTTTCACTATGAGTGCACGGATTCACCGCGTTTTAATCAAATATTGGACTTTTTGCAAATTTTTAAAAAGCATTTTTACAAATCTCAGCTAAACCAAAGTCTCCATGTCTTTCATGTTGAGACAAAATGATTTAAATAACGATTTTTATTTTAAGTTCCGTTTTTTCATTCCTGGAAAAGAAATACTCCAATTAAATCTTGAAATAATAAATTTATTTATTTATTATTAAAAAACAAGTTTTTGCAATCGTATATTTATCTGATAAGATCTGATCAACATCCAAGAAATTGGAAAACGGTTACCATGGACCGAGTGAATTTTAGGAATTATGTGCATGTTGAAATATCCGCATCCGATGTGGTCTCTCAGATAGGCTGGCACGAGTCTGGTTTAGGTATGCAAGGCGTACTGGGTTCGATTCCTTGTATCGGCGAGAATATTATTGGGTTCAAACCCCATAAGTTGCCGACAGGTAAGATGTGTTTCCTCTTATAATAAGAATGTTCAATCAGTTGCCAACTGGCCAGGTATATACAAGGGTGCCGGAATACCTGTAAGTGAACTTGCATTATAAATTTGTCGAGCCTAATAATCTAAGAATGCATGTGAATACATACTTGGGCAGAAACTGCGGTGAATCCGTGCACCCATGGTGGATAACCAACATATAAGAATATATCGTGCACCCATGTTGAAATATCATTTAAATTATTCAGTTTCATAGCTGAAGTCTTCAAATTTGAATAAATAAGCACTCAATTCATAATAATTCTACACATTCTAGTTTAGTATAAAACATATTTATCACCTAAAACTACTCGATTACTCGAATGGACATGTATTAAATCTAACATAACTTTTACAAATCTTGATGAAATTTTGCCAAATTTTGACAGAAAGTTCTATTATAGTTGAGCAACAAAAAAGACCAAAAAAATTGGGAATTAAGTGCTTGAAGCGCCACACAGCGGCCAGTCTGAGAACTTTTTCTTTAAATCTTCACGACTTCGCATCAAAAATCAATAATTTCATAACGAATGACAGACTTCTGCCCACCATAAATCAACTAGGACTCATTGTCTTGAATGTAGCTTGCAAATGAAACCGAAAGCAAGCGAAAAAAATTTATCTTGTTTGAGTTATAGGGTTGTGAATTTTACCAGTCATTTTGACTGGTCACGGTCCGAGTGTCCATGGCGAAATTTATTTCGCTTACTAAAAGAGCTAGTGAAATAAAAAATACACAGTTTTGTAGAGATTCAAAATTCATGAAAAGTCGTATTTTTTGCGAATTTTTAAAGCGAAGTATGCAAAAGATATTCAACAAACAAAGTGTCCAACCAGTCATTTTGACTGGTGCGGTCTTTCTAGTGTTAAATGATACATCTTAAACCTTAGTAAACAAAATTCAATATTCACCATTAATTTACATTATTGAATACAAACTAATTACTCTCACGCCGGTGAAATAATGTAAAAATAGTATAATCTCTTAAAGTCTGAATTTGAGTCCTGCTAAAGTTTACAGCATTCACGGATCTTAAGTTTAAATTAGATTCTAAAACTAAATTTCGGTAATGTTCGGCAGCCAGAATAGATTAAAAGTTTATCCATGCAAATGGCACAATTGATTTTTTAATCGATTGACATAAAGATGAACAAATAAGAAATTCTCTAACCTAAAAAAATCTGCCATATTTTCTCTGCACTATGTAAAGGCGTCATCTTTAATTCTACCACTAAATTAAAGATGATGCCTTTACACAGATTTTTTCGAAGGTTTTTTTTTATGTTTACCAGATTTTTCGAGACAATACATTTTGAATATTGCATTGCCATCTAAAATTGATCGTTTTAGTATAACTCAAAATAACTTACAAAACAAGATAAACATGTATAGAGTTTAACAAAATCTGTGACAATTTAAAAAAAATACTTTTAGATCCTTCTTTAATTTAGATCCTTCTGAAATTATAGAGATTTTAGTCTTGAACCTGATGTTTAGTTCTGTAACGTTATTTTAATTTTATTGTTTTGCATCGAACTTACCCGTTGTTATTTCAAATCTACGTTGTTTTGTGCTTTGTGAAAATGTAAATGCCTTCCGACGCCCCTCAAATTTCAAAATTGAGCTCACTGCCCCCCTGGAAGCTCTCAACGCTCCAAGGGGGCGGTAGGGACCACTTTGAAAAACACTGATAGAGCGTTTCATCATAAATCGTCCAATTGCAGCCATGAAAGTCATAAAGAGTAGCATTTTAAAAATTTTCGAAAATCAGTCAATACAAAGGAACAGAAATATCTGATGATTTTTTTTTTCATTTTTTAAAAGATAAAAGGGGGTGGGAGCTGTTGCTTACAAGTATACAATAATTGCTGTCCTCCTCTTACACTTGAATTTTATTGAACAAAATCTGAGGTATATTGAAAAATATGTAAATTAGATATGAATAGAAAATATTTTTGACTAATTTTCCAAATATACTTATTTCGATATCTTTTAATACATTTTTTTTCTAATGACATAAATAATTTCATTATTTGTGTAATCTGGAAGTTTAAAAATGATCAGCCTTAATGGTCTTTGAGAAATCTCTCGTTAGAAATGTAATTTTTAATGTAAATAATATAAATGTTGTTGGAGAAGAAAATAAAAAAAAACAATAAAGTAATTTTTTTCTCTAGGCTTCTTCAGGCTCACAACAGAATTTAGTAGTTCTCATTTAGCCACTAAAAGTTTGAAAAAGCAAACAATTGAGATAGGTGTTTGAAAATAGTTTCAGGGAATTTGAAAGTGAATATAAAACTCTAATACTTCAATATTACTCTGAAATATTTTACTAAATATGTGATTCGGAAACATCATAATATTATCATCAATTCTAAAATACAATTCTCGTTGTCAATTCTGGTTATCTCTCTATCTACATTTCTGGTTATTTGAAAAATAAATTTATTTCTGGAATATGATTGAAAAAATCAAATTCTAAGGTACGATGTACGATGCTTAAGGAACTTTTTTAAATTAATTTTATTTCGCATTTCAAGCATACATACGAGAATTTCAATTTTATTCAAACTGAAACGAATTAAAAAGTATTCTATTTTTTACAAACGATAAACAAAAGAATTGAAAAATCATATTTTTTGAAGAATTTTTTCTACCACATAAAATTTCTAGTATTTATTCTAAAAGTTTCCAGGCCGGGCAAATCCGGTATTTATACACAAAAAACTGGCAAAATCTTGGCATTAGATTTCAAAATGTTTAACTAAAAATCGGGCAACATCCAGGCAAATCCAGAAAAAAATTCTGGAATTTCTCATAAAATTCAAGAGAAAGGAAGAAAAATAAACACATTGAAAAAAATTGTTTTGTCTTTATTTAAGAGTTTTTCAGCCACATTTAAAATAATTTATATATCAAGTCTCATCAGTGATGTTTAGATCTAATTTTGAAATTCCAAAAAAAATGTTTACAAGTTTCGCTGTAAGAATAAACAAAAAATGCATTCGACTAAAAAATAATGAATTGTGTTAGCTTACTTTAAGATTTTGGTTTGGTTTTGCTTATATTGCGGATGATTCTGGGCAAAATCCGGCCTTTTTGAATCATAAACAATAAGAAAACTTCCATAAGCTTCTACTTAGAAGTCAAAATTATTAAGGCACAGAAAACAGACGTACAAGCTCGAACAAAAAATCTTCAAAAAAGTGTGTAAAATTTCAAATGTTGACATCAGAAAAATACGTTGAGAATTGACTTGAAACAGTGCCATCTATTGCGCCGTTCAAAAGTTACAAATCAGATTTTCAAGTGCTCGGTTTTCGAAAAGGCGTAATTGTATCTGAACTCTTTAATAATTAAATTAATGCCGCTCTAAAACAGACGGGTTCATATGATTTCTAGATAAATACAATAAAAGTTACTTTTGACTGGACAGAATTTCACTTCCCTTATTTAATACGGTTTTAATTTGTTGACTTTTTCGGTGAGCGGAACAACTTTTTTTTTTAATTTACGTATCGTTTCGGGTTACTTTCACCCATCATCAGATGTCCCCAAGAGTAACCCGAAACGTTACGGCAATTTAAAAATTATAAAATTTCTCATATTTTTGTACTATCGAGGCAGTCGATATAACTAACATTTTTACAATAAGCTTTTACACATCTTGAACGGTTATCATCAAGGGACGAATCGGCTATATCCAGTCAATTAGGAACATTATTGACGATCAGTCTTACCCATCAGAACTGATTCAAGACATCTTTAAGCGGGACACTTTCAAGTATCACTTTTTCATCCCATTGTCCAAAATTTGGCACTTCTAGCTTGAAGGAAATAGCGATTAACTTTTAAGTTATTTTTCCGTTATGCAACAGGACGAAGCTGTCACGAAACTTTACCAGCAATTTTCTTCAAACATAAACAGACATGTTCAAAACTGACCAAAATTTTGTTTTTTTTTCTCAGTTTGGTTTTGACAGTTCTTCTTGGTGTGTTTGGAGACATCTGGTGGCCCAGCCAAAAAACAAAAATTGGTTCAAAACGATTGTTGGAAATTTTACACAAGTTTCGTGGGCTAGCTTGTACGTCTGTTTTCTGTGTTTAAGGTCTTAGGGGAAAATCGAAAATTTAATTGAAACTTTTTTTTCTGGATCTCTCTTATATCCAATAGTTTTACAAAAAAAGCACATTGATTAAAACCTGTTTTCAATGAATTATTTTATTTCTAAACACTCTACCTTAAATTTAGAAATCTGAATAAGTAAATTTGAATTTAAACTCTTACACCATAAAATTTTATATTGGATCTAAGTTTTGTAGTACCTGTATTTTTACTGTGAAAGATCTAAAACGGAAAAGAACGACCTCGAATCCAAAATTTGAATTTTGATTTTTGAATTGCATTACGTGATTTAATTAGAATCAACTAAATGATGGTTACTTGAGGGATAGAGAAATTAATATCCGATTCTGCATTCAAATGAGTTTTGATACCGAATTTAAAATTTAATTTTAATTTTTGATTCAATCACATTTACAAGCTATTTATTCTGAAATTGAAGATTTGCTAAAATTTGTTTTTAAATCATGATTTTTCTTCGATTTCGGAAATAAACAAACAGTTTCCCGAACCGAAAACAAACAAACTGTTTCCCGAAAATTGAATTAAAAAAATGGATTACAATCCAGCAAAAATGTTTTATTACGATTAAATTTTTTTGTGGGTATAAAAAAAAAATTTTTTTTCTTTGTTTAAGTAGTTGTTTAGTCTCCGAACAACTTTTACATTATCAATTCTTTCATAATAACTATGATTTTGTAAGTTTTTTTGTTGAATGAAATTTTTTGATGAAAACTATAAATAAAACACGAACAACGTTCTTTTTCTTGTAATAACGTTTCACAATAAACGTCTTTGCAAGAATTTTTTTTATTCCTTCGTGTCGATTTTTTGAATGAATTTATATTTTTTGAAATTGTTCAATTTAAATGTCTTTTTAGTTGAAATCGTAAATTTTAGTATCTTTAATTAAGAGAATAAAAATGGTGTTTTGGGATGCATTCTGTAAAAATTTAAATTAAAAAAAAAAGATTATCAAAACATTTAAAGTTTTTTTTTAATTTGAAAAGTTATCCCAAGAAGTAAAAAATTAAACCCTTTTAAATATTCTTTTTAATCATTTTTAACCAACAAATATTTAAGCCCACCGAAAAAAATGTGCAAAACATGTTTTCGCTGTGTCAATGTTATACATATATGTTTTAATCTGTAAATCATATAAACATCACGTTTAATGATTTTTAATCATATAAACATCAAATAATGGTTACAATGTTGAAAAGAAAGATAAGAAGGTTAGACTGCCAGTGAAAGAAATACGCTTCTGAAGTGCATACTGGAATACTGATTACTACAATAGAAAAATTTACTGCATTTTAAATTTATTACTATAAAGGCAACTCAACACTTAAAGACTCAATTTCTTTTTCACTTTTTGGAAGGACCAAGCTATGTTGATTCACTAAATATTTCTTTGAATTTTCCAAATTTGTCATGTTATTGAAAATTAAGTGAAAGAGCTCAGAAAAGCTCAGAAGTGGAAGCAAATAAAAAATTCATAACAAAAAAGTAGCTTCTTCATTACATTACGTAGCTGGAATTTCTTAAATGTATAGTAGATGATCATCAATTCAAATTTTGTGACATTCGGCTCAAGAAATTGCAATGTTTCAGCTGTTTGGAGGACCCACTTTTATCAACCTTGGGACTTTGAGGGTAACATTTTTTTGGTTGATAAACACTCCCTTGGAGTTGAAACAGTTGAGAACCAACATTTCGAATATGAGCTGTTTTGGGAAACAGTTTTTAGCCGATTTCGTAGAAGAAATTTCAGAAAATAGAAAAGGTCTTCTAAAATTATAAGGAATTGAGATAAAAGATTGGATAACATGGTGATAGAGAGAGAGTGTTGTCCAAAATTTATCGTCAAAGTTTTTTTTTATTGTAACTTAGGATGACTGAAAATTAGGTATTCATTATTCATTATTCATTATTCCATTCAACCATCACTTTACACTGTATCTAAACTAAAGACCTTTAAACTGTCCTTAAGTCCCTTTCAGTTCAGCTGTTTCTGTTTCTCGTTTCGTACAAAATTCATCTTCCCACGTTAACCCTTCAACTTGTCCCACGAGTACGGTTCCTTCACTTTCACATCGGGAGGGCTCCGTCAGAAGAAACAAAACAAAACACAAGCAAAGAAAAATGGGGAGAAGGCATTCCCCAAGACATGTCCTGCTGCATAATTCATGCAAAACGAGCTTTCTCGGGAAGGAAGTTCATCGTATCGTCATTGTGACACCTCCTCACGACAGCTGATGGACAGTGGGTCATTTAAAAATTCAATTTCATTTTAAATGGTTCACTTTTGATTGTTTTTTTGGTATTGAAGTTCTAGATAAAACAAAAGGTGTTCAAACGTTTTTTGACAAAAAAATTAATTTCTTTACGGAATGACACCACTATTCTGACATTGAACCATCTGTCTTTGAGCTCATCATTTGGTCCAAGGAAGTTCTGTGGGGGGCTGAAGGATTCTCCTCCGGAGAATTTAACCCTAACCGTAGCAGGTGTCTGAATCAATTGTTGGCTGATGTATGGTTCCGGGTGCTTTCGAACGTTTGGAGGGACCCAGAACGAGGGAAGGATTCCAGGAAGTGGGTGTTGCGTTGATGGGATCCTGTGACTAAGATGATTTTCCACCCCCGGGGAACTAAACGGCTTAACATATTGTGTTTGGTGTGGAACGAAGCATTCAATCAATCCTTGGAAAAAGTGGGCCACATAATTTGTTTATTTTGGTTTTGTTGTTTAAACTCTTTAAAGTGTCGCTTTAACGGATTTTAGGGATACCGGGGATTAAAGCCCATGAATTATGAACATTTTAGATTTTTTGGTCAGAAAATCTTTTGAAAAGATTTAACAACTAAAAACATAACAAAACCACTTAGTTGAGCAGCTCTCTACAGCTGATGTTTGTTCTTTTCCTGTTTTGACTGTTGTGTTTTGCTCATCAAATATGCATCAAGTTTTCCTCGCTTTTTCCCAATTTAAAAGAACCGTCTAGCCGAAATCCAAACAAAAATTGCTGAAGCACAATAATTCAATTTTGCTCCGTCTCAAAACGAGAGCCCAAATATCGAATCGAAAAATGCACCCGAGCAAATCTCAATTTCGGGAAACCTTCGGCGAAACCATTTGGCTTTTATCGATTAATAGGATTCTTCGCGAAGCCGAACGTGACCCATTCTTTTTCATTCGTACTCCTTCCTTCTTATAGTGTTGCTTGTCTAGGCTATATGCAAAATTGGAAACAGGACGAAATCGTTCTGGGGCATCTGGCACATATCCTCACTGTCGTCTCTTGCCACCTTCTACTTAGCTCCAACTCCCCTAAAAAGCGCTGAAATGTTGCCCCATTAAACCAGGACTTTCGAGAGGGATTTCCCTTCACACCGAAAAGACTGGACGTGACCATGCAAGCGAGCAAGCACGCGACCTAGAAAAGAACAACACAATTTCTCAAAACCACGCGCTCACATATGTGGAAAATGCTCCCAAAGGAAAGGAAAAAAGTAAAATTTTAATATAAAAAACCAGAAATCAAACAACCGCAACGTAATAGAGTGATATGTGGTTTGGTGGGACACACATACACTCCCCTTCTGGTGTGAGGGAGTTGGATCATAATAAAAACAAAGTGGAAGAATCGTTTGGCTCTCTCAATATTCTATGTTGCCGAGAAAGAACCACCCGTCTTCACCGATGATTTTGTTGACTTTGGTCGTGGTTGTGAGCTACCTGCTACGGCTACCTATCTTATGTTTTGAATTTTCGATATTCTGTTCATGTTAGATTGGTGTATGCGAGGGGTGAGAATTTTCCCGGATGGGAACTTATCGGAAAATGTGAGCCTTTCCCGATTCCGATATCCCAAACGATGAGAGCAAAACATCACTACTACAAAGAAAAGATATGGTCGAAGTCATAGTGGATTCATAGTGGTCAAAAGGGGGCGTAACGAGGGTTGTTCAATCAATATTCATTAAACTACAATTTTCGTTAAATTGTTAAAATATGAGAAACGAACACAAACACATACAGGATCTCAATGAAACTTGATGTTTCCTCGAAGACATTCTTTTAACTTAACTCTTCCGACGATTTTATGCCTAGCATCTCTAAAAAGGTTAAAACCACCAACCTACAGAAAGTGTACTGTGTATGCCGTGACAGGGATTCGATCTCGAGACCGATGGCTTAGAAGACTTGAAGGCTGTCCTCTACGCCAAGGGCTGCGGCTAAACACACATTCTTTGAACTCTAGGGTTTTGACAATAGTTTCCCTATAGAGATTTTAAAAAAGCGATGGAATCACCTAACGCTATAGAATTTCATCTGGGGGTGGATAAGCTTACAGATTTTGATATCTTCGCTCTACCATCTTATAGAGCATTTGATTATTCCCAGTGTTGCACTAACTGCTGTCATCGTGTTCGTATATTCGTTCAGTTTTGCTTCAATTTTGTACCACTTTTGCACTGCTTAACGACCAGTGGCAACCCGGTAATTCTATCAGTGATGTGTGTGAATGAGTGAAGTAGCCATGTATTATCATTAGGCTGAGTCGATTTGGGTTCTTTTTCGAATTTCTCAAACCCTGGGGTCTAAAAAGCTTCATCGCAATTCAATATTTTGTTAAAAAAAATCATCATCATTCTTTTTTGTAGAACCGAGCCTGCTAACGGTTTTTGTGCCGATTTAAGGAGTGAATTCGAAAAAAATGCAACACTTTGTTTTGTGAATAACTTGTGCATAGATACATGAATTGACCAACTTTCAGTGAAGCTACCTACTAGTATAATGTCTACATGTGCAAATTTTTGTGACGTTCTATGGAGTGATTTTTGAGATATCGTCCAGTACAGAAGGTCATTGCAAAATTTTTTTGGGCAAAAACAGATGGAAATCTACTATTCGATTAAAGTTCATATGGTTAATCGTCTAAGGAGTCTTGGACGATATAAAAGTGTGCTAATTCTTTCTAATTTTCACTATTTATGAAGTGGAAATGATTGATTCTATGATGGCAGGGAATATTGGAGGTACATAACTAAGGTTGTCTCTGAATGTGACTTTTTCCCTGAATAACACTTCCGTAGATCCTACACCCACAATTCAGCCTCTGTGCCAATGACGGCATCATTGGTACAAGGCATCATTGGTACAAGAAGATAACGCGACCGGTGCTGATTCGATTTGCTCCCACCGGCATTAACCTCCCAAGTTAACCGAATTGCGTATGTCTGAAAGAAACAAAATAAAAACGAATTCACGTCCCTCCATATCGCATCACAAGACGAAAAAGGATAGAAATAAATACCGGCCAACACCAGGCAGCCAGCGAACCGAGCACTGTGCGTGTGAATGTAGCAAAAGCAACAACAAAAATATTCCTTCAATTCAATCCGCCGCGCCGGCAAACAACCACGGTAGAGCTGTGTGTGTGTATGTAGTAAAAGCAACAACAACAACATTGCTTCAATTCAATCACCGGCAAACAACCACTGGCTAAGGCTGATGTCATGCTGAAGCAACTAGCAACGCGACCTACAACGCAACGTTCACACGACTAACCAGCTCTCATTTGATCTCCATGGAAATCGCGCAGACCTGTCATACTGGTCGCTTTGTATAGCGCGACCAATCTGATGCCAATGTGTTTTGTAGCGCGACTAGTATGAAATCCAATAGGAATATTGTTTTTTCTCGATTTGAAGCAGTGGTTCCGGGTTTTAAGCACAATAGTACGAAGATCTGTCCGAACTTGTGATAATAAACTAAAAAATATCTTAATTGGTTAGAAAATTTTCATGAATTCTTAGTTCCGGCAAAAAAAACAAGGAATTTTGTCGGTTCAAATTTTGGCATTCTTGCAATCCGGGTCGTGATTTGATGAGTTTTTGATGGCTCCCGAAAGAAAGGAGACGATTCAAAGCATTATCAGATGTAGAGAAGTGATGATTTGTAGGGAATTTCAAAGTCACAGGTCGCGCCAGCATGACATACCAATGCGTTGCAACGCAATCTTATTGGAACGTTGCGTTGCGTTGCGTTGCTAGTTGCTTCAGCATGACATCAGCCTAAGCTGCGCATGTGTAGCAAAAGCAACAACAGAAATATTTCTTCCACTGGCCAAGCTGCCCGGCTTTGGCAGCTGTGTATATGTAGCGTGTGTATGTAATAGCAGGCAGTAAGCAAAGCACAGTTCTCATTCAATGGGTTTCCCGTTCCTTCACTCCCGTTCCCTTTCCCGTTTCCTTCACGAGACAAAGGAATGAATTGAAAGGAGACCAAACGCCGGGAAGCCGCCGTTGTGCGTTTTTTTTGTGATTAATCGGTGACATAAAGCCTATGACAAATATCCCTCGTCCTGCATGAAGTTCGAATAGTGCACTGGTTAAGGTGTCGGACTGGCATGACTATAGATTTGGTAACTTGAGATCGATTCTCTCTACGGCACTGTGATTTTAATTTTTATTTTCTTGTTTCTGGGATGAATTATCCAATAGAAAAGAAATTCCATAAAATGTTTTTCTTGTTTTGCTTGAATGTAGTGGTCATTATTTTGGTTGGGAGCCGAGTCCTTATGCCAGTTACGGTTTTTCAAACATACCGTCTTCGGCACAGTGCACATTCCAGCGCTTTATCGGCACAGAGATATGCTAAATAGGCATTGGATTTTTGCAACCTCTTCTATGGGTGTACAAAGTTGATTCTATGTTTTGGTTGGATCTGTAATGGTATAATTATTTACTCGAAAACAGAGGTGGAGTGATTAAAAGTGAAATATGTTCTTTTAGTGTTTAGTTTAGTTTAGATTTTGCAGAATCAAATATTGAATTATCCCATAAAAACATGAAAGTTAAAATTTACTTATGTAAACGTTAGTTTAAAATGCTGGCAAAAATCATGGATAAGTTTTCAGCCAAGACGAAGCTTCTTAGACCCCAGGCTTTGAGAAATTTGAAAATGGCCCCAAATCGCCCCAATATATCATATTTATTCGATTTCGTTCATAACAAAATATGCTCTAGAGTAGCGTAGCAGATAATCTACAAAAGAAACCATGAGCACTAACGATTAGAGCTTCTCTGCTCAATCTCTTAGCACTGTGAGCCAGTTTTGGCGAAATTAACTGATATTTTAGTGCTCATGATTACTTGACTATAAGACCCTCATGAACTTGAATTATTGTAATTTTTCTTTTCTAATAAGAGTTCAACCCGTTAGGGTCATTCTTCCTCGAACTTGAATTATCACTCTATGAGCTCTTCCAAGAATCTCTCGTTATAAATGTAATTTTACTATTGAAAGTAATACATACGTATGTTGTGAGAGAAAAAAGATGTAAAAAAAATTCAAGATGTCATGAATTGTTCCTGAGTTAATTTTTTAAAATTATTTTCATTTTGAAACTTAACGTTTGAAAAAGCTATCATTTGAGATAAGCGTTTGATGACTTAAAGTCTGCTTCATTTAATATTGGAACAAATTCTTTTGCTCATTGTGGCGCTCCTAGTGGACGGATTTGGAAACTTTTTTCACCCACGTGTTGGGAAATTCATTACCTTTCACCATGTATTTATGTCATAACACCAAACGATAGCATTTTGTAAACAACCGCCATGGAAGACGAACGGAGAGATCAAATTGTGCACAGTTTTCTTGAAAATCCATTGTTGTCGGCATCGAAGCTAGCTAAACAGCTTAAAATGCCCAGAAATACCGTATGGCGTGTTATCAAGCAGTACAAGGAAACATTGACGACGGCTCGGAAGCCGCATTCGAAGCGTCGGAGTGGAACTGTCGACCGGAAACTGCGTGGGAAAGTCATCAAGGCCGTCAAGAGGAATCCCAATCTTTCAGACCGCGATTTGGCCAATAAGTTCCAGGCCGCTCACCAGTACGGTGCGACGAATTCGTCTCCGGGAAGGAATAAGGTCATTCCGAGCCAGCAAACAGCCAAATCGGACGCTGAAGCAGAACAATGTGACCAGAATCCGTGCTCGAAAGCTGTACGACCAAGTGCTGATCAAGTTCGACGGATGTATGCTGATGGACGATGAGACCTACGTGAAGGCGGACTTTGGGCAAATCCCAGGTCAAAAGTTTTATTTGGCGACGGCTCGGGGGGATGTACCTGCAAAATTTAAGTTCGTGTTTGCGGATAAATTCGCCCGCAAGTACATGATTTGGCAGGGGATATGCAGTTATGGACAGAAAACCAAAGTCTTTCTCACTGACAAGACAATGACATCAGAAGTCTACAAAAAAAAGAGTACCTACAGAAACGGATTCTGCCGTTTATTCGTGCCCACGACCGTCCAGTAATGTTTTGGCCGGACCTCGCAAGCTGCCATTACAGCAAAACGGTTATGGAATGGTACGCAACGAACGGGGTCAGCGTAATACCGAAGGACCTCAACCCCCCAAACTGCCCCCAGTTCCGGCCGATAGAGAAATACTGGGCAATCACGAAGCGGAGGCTTAAGGCAAAGGGAAAACTTGTTAGGAACATGACTCAAATGAAGAACTGGTGGAATCAAATCGCCAAAACGGTGGACGAAAAGGGTGTGCGCCGCCTAATGTGCCGTATTACGGGAAAAGTACGAAAATTTCTTCGAAACAGCAATGAATAATTTTTTTTAATTTTTTTTTATGAAAGAGTAAAGAAAATGCTACATTTGTATGAAAAACAAATTATGAATTCGTTAATAAATGACTGAACTACACGCAATTGCTTGTGTTCCAATATTAAATGAAGCAGACTTTATAATCAAAGAGAAGGTTTGTGTTTGATGAGTTTAAAACAGATCGTGAAGTTCTGATATTTTATTATTTCTCTGAAGTGTTTTACTGGATTGTGATTCGGAAATATCTTTTTATTATTAAATTTTTTTTTCTCTAATTAGGCTGGAACAAATATCAATTTCTTCTTTTGTCACCCCCCCCCCCCCCCCCTTCGAAATTTCCAAAAAATCCGAAAGGGGGGAATAAATAAAGTTTGAAGTATTTTATGTGAATTTCGAAAAAAATCAAATATCCGAAAGACCAGAAAACAAATTGTGGAAGATGGGAGCTTCACATTTTGTATTCTTGATTTTAATGATTTTTTCGTTAAAACATTACTCGATTTATAGGTTTCTTGCAATGACATAGTATGCAATTTTGTTGCATACAAGCTGTCGTGCAATTTATTCCAATTTATTTGTTTTTAGCATTATTTTTTCTTGTCCCCCCTCGCGATGTTCCAACTCTGAGTGACAAAAGAAGGATTTGAAATTTGTTCCGGCCTTATTGACACTTTACCACGTTTGTGGCGTTCGTGTCTTCTTTTATTATTATAAATTCTGAAAAAAATCCTCATTGTAAATTCTGGATTCGTTCCTTCTATTTTTAAACAACACTCTAATTGTTTATTTAATTCTAGAATAAGATTATCAAAACCAGATTCTGAGGTATGCAGCTATTGAAACTTTATTTTTATTGATTTGCCCTTGAATTTTGAGTTCTTCTAGTTAATTCTATTTGAACTAAAACAAAATAAACAGTAACAAATTTCCAACACATAATTTATGGAAAAAGTGAAAATCACACATTTTTCTTTATGTACACATATGCTATTCAATTTTTTAAAGTAATTTTATAATATAATAAAAAATCTCAAAATGAATGGTTAGTTTCTAATAGTTCCTTTAATCAAGAATTTGAATCAAATTTCTAGATTTGCTCGCAATTCATGGGAGCTTTTCATCAACATGCCCTCTAGCCTAAAATTTCAACACCTATCAAACTTTCTCCTATTGGCGCACTAATGCCTGTCTATCAACCTTTCTTTCAAATTTCTATAAAATAAATTATCTCTAGTTTTTATTCCGCCGAACACGCCATTAAAATTATAATCATTCAAATTACGGCGATTAAAATCATATATACTAATATATCATATATATTAGTAATATTTTTTTCTTTTATCGCAAAAAGGGAAACATGTTTTAATGAATTTTACATATTTTCTAAGTTATACCAAAAACAAGAGCTGATTAAAAAAAACAAATTTTAATTCAGCGCCCTTGATTAAGGAAAATCAGAAAAAAAATTGTTTCGGTGTTTTGACTGTGAATGTGTATTTTGAATTCTCAAATGAATTTAAATGTATATCGCCATGTGTGTGTTTTATAAACAAAATCCTCTCTTTCGTTTTACGCACAAACTTTCATTAAGAAATCTGGAGCAGAATTTTTGAAATTTTTAACTTGTATTTCGTAATATTAATATCATCAATATCAATATATTTCATCAAGGTTATTGTTTCGATTTAATCACACTTTTCCAAAAAATTGTTTATCAGTTCGAAAAATATTTTAGAATTTTTTTCAAAAGTATGAAGGGTGTTTGTAAATGGTATTTTTTAGTATATTAGCATATTCAGATTATTGATCATTCAAAAACCATATTTGAATAGTTTAAAAAAAGGGCTTGGCATTATCATTCGAATATGAAATCCGTTCGTATCAATTGAAATAGGTTCTTCAACTTACCGTGTCTGGATTTTGCCTGCATATTTCCCTGGATACTGTAGATTATGATTGAAAATTTTAAATCAAATGCCCGGTTCATGCAATGATTAAACAAAGATGTCCGTTATTGACAGGCCCGGATATTTCCGGGAAATAATCTGGAATGCGATGACTGTTAGCGAGGAGAATAATTGAAATAATGAAATTAAAAATCTACTGTCGAGATGACTGAAAAGTTGCTCAAAGTTTCTTTAAAGAAATTTGAGAAGAAAGAACTTTCAATAAAAAAGTTAAATCTAAGACAAACAAACTGAAGATTCAGAATATAACTTTGTCAATTCTGCTTGCTTAAAATTATTCGTAAAAAGTGCTGCAAATAATACAGAAAAAAAATTGTTGTAAGGCATATCCATTACTCTAGTATTGATTAACAATCTTTTCAGACCAATAAACATTTATTATTTTCAGTATCGCCAAACTCAAGCTTTTAGATCTTAATTAAATCGGAAAACCACTGTTTTTGATTTTTGTGTCTACATTAAATCAAATCCCAAAATTTATATTATGATTTTTGAATTTCATAATGTTATTCATTTTGAGTTTCATGACTCATTTTTGAATGATGGTAAATAGAGGGCGAAAAAAATTCGTGCAAGAGAATCTTTAGGGGAGGAGCGGGCTATATGAGCCTATTAAGCAGAACACTGATTCAATCAAATATCACATCGAATATGGGTACAAAAACTATATACACGTGTGCAGGCATCTGTTTTCTATACATTGGAGTAATTTTATGTTAAAATTTTCTTCTGTTTCCAAGAAAACGATTTTATTGTAAGTGTTGTCTAAAATGCCGAACCTCAAACCGTGCGGGCAAAATGCGCCTATTCATGTTTTGAACAAAATTTCTGTTTTTTGGGAAATATTTCCGTATAATTTTATTGAAACTGATAGAAAGTAATATTTTCCGTACGACAAAGCTGAGGTTTAAAAAAAATCTAAGTACATTATAATTTTATGGAATAAAACAAAAGTTAGGGTTGCCATACTATGGAGGCAGTTCATCCATAAGAAAAACCTTATCAAATCCGTTTTTGGATCTTCAATTTTCTCTAAAGATGTTATTCAGAGCTTAGATTTGAAGGTTCAATGATAAAAATCATTTATGTATTCTATTTAACCTGTTATGTTAGGATGGAGGCATTTTACAAACATGATGGGGGCATACAAAAACACTCTATTATTTCACTATTAATCATTTTTAAACCTCCACAAAAGCTGAAATATGTTTAATTTCTTAAGTTCATTTGAGTAAGAAACAAAAACCATCCTAGTTTTCGTTTTAAGCTTCTTTACGTATAATTTTTAAAAGTCGAAATATTACATCAAAATGTATCAAATTTTTGTGTGATTTTTTGAATTTTTTTGGGTTTGTAAATTCATAAAATTCTTTCTTGCCTTAAGTTCTAAGCGTATTACCCTCAAAATACATTGGTCAGATAAGCTGTCTAGTCAGCCATTTCATCAAACAGCCGTAGGGTCATTTAACCCGATAGACCCATTTAGGAAACCTTTCCACTACTTTGAATCAGACCCTAATTTTGCTATGAAATTATGAATACTTTGTAAACGGAAGAGAAAACAGTATTGATATTATCTTTATCTTTTTATTTTGAAATTACAGTTTTGTTATAATATATTTAGATTTTGATTCCGAATTAATGATTTTCCTTCGATTTTAAAAATATATTAAAATACAAAAATTCCAATAGGCCCGGCCTTGATAGGATGATAGTAAATTTATTTTTACTATTCACCGGGCTGTTCGTATCATAAGCATAAGCATACCCGGTTTTTCATTTTCGATTGTTTTTATAATTAAATTTCAATTTCGCATAAGTTTAAATTCAGTAGTGCCAGAAATACTAATGAGGTTTTCCATTTAATTATTTAAATTAAGCATTTCTGATTGCACAGAAGTTCAATGTCAAATTCAATAAATTTATTTGTTAAATTTAGCAAAAAACGATCGCAGATAATTTTTTTATTTTCTTTCTATCAAATAAACATCAATTGATAATTTGAAAACCTAAAACAAGATTTGATGTGAATCGATGTAAAGTTTAAACTTCATGTGAAATAATTCCTATGTTGTTGTTTTTTTCGAAATAAATATCTATTACAACCTAGAAATTTAAAAAGCTGCTAAGACAGGTTTAATTTCTAGCTCCTAATTTAGCAATTGTAAGGGGTTCACCAAAATGTACGCCTTAATTATCTCACAGATTTCAAGCTTGAATAAATGTTTTCGAAATTTAAACAATTTTGTAATTTTTCACCAACAAAAATGAAACCAAAAGGATACGAATATTTTTCTTCCCCGAGTTAGGGTTGAATAAGCGCCAAAACAACTTCCATTCAAATGTATTTTGCATATTTTCCGCTGCAAGACACAATCACAACATCGTCGGACAAAATCAACTCGGAGGAAACAAGCAAAAACAAGCAAGCAAGAGCAACAAACTGACCAAGAGCTTCTTCCATAGTGTTAGTGTATTTGTGTCCGAGTGACTGAGTGAAACTCGAGAGATAAAGAGTCGGGGAAATCGATTTTCATTTCAGCACACCATGTGTTGGAAAGTTGCTGTTATGAAATGCGCTCAATTTGTTGTGAGGGTATTGTGAGATATCCCAGTCCCAAAGGAAAATGGAAATGAGTGAATGTCTCTCTCAGAGTTCTATAAATAGAGGGAGTCATCGAGGGAGCACTCAATATTTTTCACGTTTCAGTAGGATTCTCTCACGTTTTTCTTTCTACACGGCTTATTATGCGAAACGTTGTTTGAATATTCTCACGAAATTAACCATCAAGGCAAAAGACGGAGGAGGCAAAAAACTAACCTGTGCCACATGAAAAACACGTGCCGTTCCTTCGGAATTTCCCTGGGTGGTATCGAGTTCTGGGACAGCAAAAGGGGTGGAGAAGAAAACAACACCTTTAAATCGTATCGAATGGATAAATTATTGAAGGTTTCCAACAGTTTTCCCTTTCCCTCAGTTATTGAAGTAAACAACATGGTGAACGCACTAAGTATTCTATTTATGAACTGTCCCCAACTCTTCCCATTCCAATAAATTTGATTTTGATCATTTCAGTCATAATTTATGCAAATCAATTTCAAAATGGAGACAAACATAGAAATTATTACCACATGAACGGATTTTAGTTGGCGGAAAACTCCCTCAGGCTCCCACTGGATAAATTTACCGATAGCTGCAACTAATTTATTGCAATTTTTGGACCCAACCAATAGAAAAACTCAAACAATATCCCCGTTTTTCAATTATTAGTACCTTTGTTATGCTTTTTTTTCATCATTTCAATTTATCCCATGAATAAATTGTACGAAACATCGATAAAATTTTCTCGCTGCTCCAGTCGCATTTGCCATTTTAAATAGGTCACTGGTTCATTTTGTCGCATTCACAAAAAAAAAGAGGAATAAAAACGGGTCGAACATCGAGGAGGAATGGGGTTGTGTTTTGCTCGTGTCTTCCCAAACCTTTCCTTCGTATTAGACCTTTTTACGAAGAGGAGGCAAGAGACGGCTAGAAAAAGGAACTGGAACGGCTGCGATCGGAAGTGCACTTCGAACATTATTGCCAGTCGGCATGCACTCCGTGCTTCTTCTGGTTTGTTCTTGGCCGTCTGCCAAAATCCCCGGGAAAAGTGTACGGAGGTTTGGAAAATGGAAGGAAAGTTTCTGCATAAAGCCAGTAGAGTAGTTGCAAAATGTGAGTGTGTGTGTCTTTGTGTGTGGGGGTTTTGCTGGACAGTTTGGATGCGATTAATGCACATATAATTTGGGGAGTTTTTATGGGATATGGTTTCATACAAAATATGAAACTATACTTCCAACTATCTCATTTGAAACATCGAGTTCATCTCGAAAATTTGTTTGGCTTATCTCGGTAGTAATTTTAGATACACACTAGACTGCCCCAAATGACCCGACATATAAAAAAGTTATGCGCTGCAGGCTTAAATTGATCCCAGGCCTAGTACAAGGTCTCATGCCAAATTTGGGCCAGATCGGATCACGGGAAGGGGTCGCTCAACGAGCCAAAAGTTTGTATGGGATTTTGGGATATTTTGTTCCGAAGGAACACAAAAATCCTGTTTTTCATGAATAACTTTGGTCCCTTTTGGCCAATTTCTTTTGAAAACGGTTTTTCTTAAATTCTTATAAGAATAACTGTTTTTAAAAAAAATCGGCCGAAGGGGACCAAAGTTATTTATGAAAAACTGGATTTTTTATGTTCTTCTCGAACAAAATGTCTCAAAATCCCTCACAAACTTTAGGCTCGTTGAGCGACCCTTTCCCGTGATCCGATCTGGCCCAAATTTGGCATGAGACCTTGTACTAGGCCTTAATCAATTCAAGCCTGCAGCGCATATCATTTCACAAGCTTAAAATTTCTCATACAAATTTGGAGCAGTCTAATACACACTATATAAAACCAAAATCCGTTTGTTTGAAATCATGGTGAAGCGTGGTTAAAAGGACCGCAACGAAATATACCATGTGATCTTTTGCTTTCTTCGGAAGTTCTTTATGGGCAATCTCCTATCAATGATCCATTTTCAGAGACCATATTGCCCAGCGGTATTTTTTTTTATATTTTTTTAAGTTAATGGATAGTAGAATTCGATTTCAGAATGTCTGACTTAACAGTTGACCTTCCAAGTAACGGATTATAATGTTAAAAGCTTCGAAAATGAAAAAAATATATTCCTAATAATAATACACACTACTGCCTCCATGCCAATGGAAAATGAACGAAAACGCTATAAGATTCAAGTCATTGGAATCCATCTGATAAGTTTCGGTTGTTTGACTTCTAGTTTAACGTAGGATAACAGCATAGTTGAGGCCAAAATATGTTACGAAAAAAGATTTTGGAAGAATTTTGAATTCTTATTTCGAATCTGACCTATATAACACTTAGTTTGGATGATACGCGTAATTTTTTATGTAAATTATTTAGTTGAAACGGCTCATACATGATACGCGAATCAAAGAACGAAAGTTCATCTATTCTAAGTAAAATTATTCACGGATAGTTAATAAATAGAAAATCGTACTTTGAATTAAGTATTCGTTCTCAAATGGTTTTAAGATTATTCCTTGAGGTTTTAAATTTCAGAAATACAAAACTTCGAAGACAATTTTGAGAATTTATTTTAAAGATAAATTTTCTGTTAGATCGCAATATCTTATTTTATCATTTTCAAACATTTCCAACATTTTTAAATTAAAATATATTGATTCCAATATGTCAATCATAGGAGAATGATATGAATTTTATACCAATCAAATTATTATGATTTATTTTAATGGTCTTGGTGGCTCGAGACCGGAAATGACCCAAAGATCGTAACAGAGCAAATTATAACACGTGTGTTGCTTTATTTTTGAAAGGAATGCATTGAATGAAGGGAAGAATGTTGATAGACCGATAGTGTAGAGTTGGATGTCGGCCTTAGATTACGCTCCAAACGGTCCCTCCAACTTTGGAAACGAGGAGTCTCATACAAAGTTAATAAAAAAAAAACAGCATGATACATACAATTTTCATGTAATATTTGTAAAATTTAGTACATATGCAAGTTTTGACATATGTATCAAGATATCCAGTTAACTAAATAACCCATCAATACCACTTTGAAAAACGGGGACTGCCATAAAAAATGACGAAAGATTTAGAAAAGTTTGAAGACCTTCCATAAAAAACGAACATAAACTATGACTCAACACGAACAGTTTGCAAAGGATTATCATCAAAATTTATTTACGAGCATGATTTTACAGAAGAAATTGAATTATTATGTAAAATAACCTCATATCGCTTTCACAATACGGGCATAGTTTACTCGGATAATTTTTAGGCGACTCTCAAAGACCTTCAAATTTGTATGGAAGAAGTGAAAATTTTCGAAAAAAAACCACACCAACTTTTGTGCGTCAAGATTTATTTATGTATCTCGGGTGAGCTTTCATAACGTCGTATGAAACATCTTAAGAATTCACAGAAAACTACTGCAAAAGTTATCAAAATTTGTTTTTCATATATAGAATATGCTGTCCAAGCTACAAATATTCTAAATGAAAAGAAGTTGCGACTAGTTGCTGTCAGTTTTTGTGTTTTTTTGTAATAAAACTGTTTGTTTACATTTAGTTTCATACGACGTAATGAAAGCTCACGCGAGATATTAACATAGTTTTCCGTCTCACGACATAACTTGATTAACATAATACCTAAAATTCACTCGCCAGCCTTCGCCAACTTCTAGATACTGGGTTCGCTGTAGAGTCGCGTAAATTCTCTCACATTGAAATAAATAAAGGAAGGAGTTTTTTTTAAATATAAATCCAACATCAAATGTGAGGAAGATTAGGCTGCGGTCGAATTGATCAGACGTGTTTTTCTCTGGTAGCAAACTTTTGGATATCTGTTGTAAATGTTGTAAAATAGCCTATGTATGTATGGCTTGGCCTTCGAATTGCTTCTCAAGCTTCCACGGCCGATGGTTCGTCGAGAGAAGTCCTCCAACCTTCAGAGACCTACAAACTCGAGCCAGCCTATCCACTAGACCACATCAGCGCTCGAGAGCGAGTCCTGGGATGATGATGCATGTAAATCCAATACCCCGTTAAAAAGTTTCAAAATTCTGCTTCATAATTGAAATATTATTTACAGAACAGATTTGGATTTACCACCTTAAACATTTAAATAATTATAAGTTTATGAAACCGCATGGTACTGTTGTCCACGTTCCTTCTTTCCCTGTGTCCCTGTCAAATATTGCACAGTGGGCCCAGCCTAGTTAAGATGAATATGTAGTGAATGTATTTTCACTATTCATCGGGATGCTGACAAGATCTGGCTGTGTACGTATCATAAGCATAAGCAAATACAAAACCAACATCAAGTGTGACAAAACTTGACAAAACAATTATCGTCGTCTTGCTGTAAAAATTGGATCTTCTGAATCTCCAGATTTCACTCCGACTCCAGGGGTACCACAAGGAAGTAATTTGGGCCCTTTATTGTTCACCCTGTTCTGTAATGATATTAACATGCTGCTTGTTGGATGCGGAGTACTCATGTATGCGGACGATTTGAAATTTTTTTTTGGTCGTTAACAGCTTGGCAGATCGTCAGATATTACAGCGATTCCTCGATACGGTTGTGAATTGGTGTGCTGTTAACCTACTGGCCTTAAGCGTCTCTAAGTGCTGTAACATCTGGGCGCAAGAAACTTCCATTTTTATACGACTACAATATCCAGGGCGAATTTCTACATCGTGTTGATCAAATAAAGGACCTTGGCGTTGTTTTGGATAGTCATATGACATTTAAGCGTCACTACTGTGCTACACTTGAAAAGGCTAACCGAATGCTGGGATTTGTCATACGTCTGAGTAAAGAATTTACAGATCGTGTTTGCCTACAAGCTCTGTATTGCTGTCTGGTCCGTTCAATACTAGAATCTGCAAATCTTGTGTGGTGGCCATTTGAAGCTACATGGGTAGCGCGTTTTGAAGCGGTTCAACGGAAATTCGTTCGTTATGCTCTGCGTGATCTACCGTGGGATAATCCTCGAAACCTGCCACCTTATGCACAACGTTGCGCTCTGCTTGGTCTTCACACGCTGTCGGATCGCCATTCCATCGGTCAATCACTATTTGTGGCGAAAATTCTCAGTAGGTTCCGCTTGACATTAGCCCAGTATTTCTCAATTGGGCAGAGCTCTGGCGTGTTGGGAGGGTTCTTGTCCTTGGGAACCACCTGCTCGTTGTTGGCGGCGTACCACTCCATGGCCTTTTTACCTTAATGGCAAGATGCCAAATCCGGCCAAAACAGTACGGAACAACCGTGTTTCTTTAGGAAAGGCAGCAGACACACTCTTTCACGTAAATGTCTTGGTTGACAGTCCTGGAAGCGATGAAAATTCTGCTTTTCAAACCACAGGTACAGATGGCTTGCCAAACCAGATATTTCTTCGCGAACTTTGACAGTTCCATGTGCTTGAAAATATCTGCTACCTTTTCCCTTCCTTTTGCCGTATAAAACTCATGTCCCGGAAGCTGCTTGTAGTCGGCTTTGACGTAGGTTTCGTCGTCCATTACCACTCAGTCAAACTTCGTCAGCATCGTCGTGTACAGCCTCCGGGATCGCGCTTTGGCCGTCGTATTTTGTTTATCATCGCGATTTGGAATCACTACCTTTTTGTAAGTCGATAGTCCGGCTTGTTTTTTGGCTCGATGCACGGTTGTAGACGATACACCCAGCTTATTTGCGGCATCTCGGAGAGAAAGGTTAGAGTTTCGCTTGAAACTACCGGCAACTCTCTTTGTCGTCTCAGCGGCTTCCGGATTTCGATTTCCCCCCGATCCAGACTTCCTGGCTGTCGACAAACGTTCCCCAAACACTTAATTACATTTGTAACGGTTGATTTGGCAACTTTTAGCCATTTTGCCAGCTTTGCGTGCGAGAAGCTCGCGATGTGCGAGCAAAATTTTGATACGCTGCTCTTCTTCCTTGGACGGCATTTTGACAACTGAAGAGTGAATTCCAAAATCAAAACAGGAGCAACATTCTACATACAAACACCTTCAAAATGAAGGGTGTTCAGGTTTTTTAAATGCAAAATTGAAAGAAATACGTCAAGTTGATATCGACCAAATTTTGACCGTACCACCCTTCTCGTGCCCAAAATGCCCTAAAATGTGCATTGCGCCAAAGATGATATGATTGATTTCTCGTCACTGACATAAAGATTTCAGCTTTCGGGCAAAATGATGCAGGACCACTGCATACAAACATTCAAGCGAAACAAGAAAAATATGCTATGGGCTTTTCATCGTATTGGATAATTCATCCCAGATAGAAGAAATAATGGGAAAAGGAATTGGAAACGAGAAACTGTTTTTTGCTTTCATACTGACTGCTTACATAGGCACGCACAGCCGAGTAGCTTGGCCGTAGATTGTTTACCGGTGATTTGGAACGTTTGAAATGTTCTGTTCTATCTATTTTATCTTATGCCGTCTCACATACGCACGCACAGAATTGACCGAGCGGATCAATTCATTCATTTATTGTTTCCATCCTCCTTTATCTGGTGATGGGATAGGGAGGGGAGGGGTCATGAAAACGTTTTTATTTTGGTTCCTTTGGCTAGTGAACGGTAGACAATGTGTAACTCGAGACCCCATACACCCAACCTTCGGGTAGTGGTCATATCACCTCTTGTCTGCAACTCCGATTCTCTACCTCCCCGTGGTGCTAGCTGGGGTGCGAGCAACCTTAGCGGAGATCGGGTACCCAACCCCGGTGGATGCTTTGGTCGCATGCAGACTGAGTCAGGGGGCTTCGTACGCGTCTGTTCTCCATGTCAGGGGCGGCGTGCGGAGTGCAACAACGTCCTGGTGGTGTTCGGGACCCAAAACAGCAACATCACGACGGTCCTCCTGCGAGATAGTGGGGTTAGCTGCGGGCCTTGCGAGCCCGTGACTACTAAAAAACCTAAGCAACGAACAACGAACAACAAATTTCGGATGGAAATCGGCAAAGACCCACGCGACGAAAAGGGACTAGCGATTGGAAACTTGGAACATGGAACTGCCGATCTCTAAATTTTGTGGGCAGTACCCACGTGCTCTCCAACGAATTGAAGAGCCGCAAATTCGACATCGTAGCGCTGCAGGAGGTATGCTGGAAGGGCTCCACGGTACGAACGTACCCAGATGGTCGTGCCATCTACCAGAGCTGCGGCAACACACACGAGCTTGGACCAGCTTTTATAGTGATGGGAAAGATGCAAAAGCGCGTAATCGGGTGGTGGCCGATCAACTCACGAATGTGCCGGTTGAGAATCAAGGGCCGGTTCTTCAACATCAGCATCATCAACGTGCACAGCCCTCACCTTGGAAGCACCGGTGACGACAAAGACGAAATCTACGCGCAGCTGGAGCGTGAATACGACCGTTGCCCAAAACATGATATCAAGATCGTCATCGGGGATTTCAATGCTCAGGTCGGCCAGGAGGAGGAATTCAAACCGACAATTGAAAGGTTTAGTGCGCACCAGCTGACCAACGAAAACAGCCTCAGACTTATTGATTTCGCCGCCTCCAAACGAATGGCCGTACGTAGTACCTTTTTCCAGCACCGCCTCCCACACAAGTACACCTGGAGATCACCGTACCAAACTCAATCACAGATCGACCACGTTTTGATCGACAGCCGGCACTTCTCGGACATCATCGACGTCAGATCCTGTCGGGGCGCCAACATCGAGTCGGACCATTATCTGGTGATGGTGAAGATGCGCCCAAAACTCTCCGTAGTGAACAACACGCGAAACCGGCGCCCGCCTCGGTTAAACATCGCGCGACTGAAGCAACCTGAGGTCGCGGCAGACTACGCGCAATCGGTCGAAGCAGCGCTGCCGGCAGAGGGCGAGCTTGACGAAGCTACTCTCGAGGACTGTTGGGATACCATCAAGACAGCCATCAACAGTGCTGGACTGGTGACTGGTTCGACGAGGACGAGGAGTGTAGGAGGGTGATGGACGAAGAGAATGCCGCGCGGGCGGCAGTGGTGCAAAGAAGCACCCGTCGAAATGTGGAAAATCACCGACAGCGGAAGAGGCAGCGAGTCCGAATTTTCCAGGAGAAAAAGCGCCGCCTGGAGGAGGAGGAGCTCGAGGAGCTGGAGCAGCTGCATCGTTCCCAAGAATCACGAAAGTTCTATCAGAAAATCAACGCATCCCGCAAAGGCTTCGTGCCGCAAGCCGAAATGTGCCGGGATAAGGACGGGGGTATCCTGACGGACAATCGTGAGGTGATCAAAAGGTGGAAGCAGCACTTCGATGAACACCTGAACGGCGCACATGCAGGAGATCAAGACGGTGGGGGAAGGTACATCGTCGGCGTAGCCAACGACGAAGAGGAGCCACTCCCAACGATGAGTGAAGTTAAGGAAGCCATTCGCAAGCTGAATATCTGGGGCTTGTGATATAGCTCAGTTGGCAAGTCTGTTGTCTCCTGAGCCGATGTCCGCGAGTTCGAGCCCAAGAGTAAACATCGAACACAGTTGTACCGGATAGTTTTTCAATAACGATCCGCCAACTGCAACGTTGATAAAGTCGCGAATGCCATAAAGATGGTAAAACGACTATAATCGAAACAAAAAAAAAAAAGCTGAATAGAAACAAGTCGGCTGGGAAGGATGGCATCGCAGCTGAACTCATCAAAATGGGCCCGGACAAGTTGGACGATTGTCTACACCGGTTGATAGTGCGGATATGGGACATAGAACAGCTACCGGAGGAGTGGAAGGAGGGGGTAATATGCCCCATCTACAAGAAGGGCGACAAATTGGACTGTGAGAACTACCGAGTTATCACTGTCCTCAATGCCGCCTATAAAGTGTTGTCCCGAATCCTACTCCGCCGCCTAACGCCGCAAGCAAACAGATTCATGGGAAGTCATCAGGCCGGCTTCATGTAGGGACGATTTACGACGGACCAGATATTCACATTACGGCAAATCCTCCAAAAATGCCATGAACACCAAGTCCCTACGCACCATCTATTCATCGACTTCAAAGCCGCATACGACACGATCGACCGTAACGAGCTATGGAAAATCATGGACGAGAACGGCTTTTCCGGGAAGCTGATTAGACTGATCAAGGCGACGTTGGATGGAACGCAGTGCTGTGTGCGGATTTCGGGTGAATTGTCGAGTTCATTCGAATCGCGCAGGGGGCTTCGACAAGGTGATGGTCTATCCTGCATGATGTTCAACGTGGCGCTAGAAGGTGTTATTCGACGAGCGGTGGGCGAAATGCGGGGCACGATTTTCAACAGATCAGTCAACTTATCTGCTTTGCCGATGACAATGATATAGTCGGCAGATCATCTGCGGTGGTGGAGGAGATCTACCGCAAACTGAAACGCGAAGCAGGAAGGATTGGGTTGATGATTAATACGTCCAAGACGAAGTGCATGCTGGCCTGCGGATCCGAGACCGACCGAACCCGCTTGTCCAGTAATAACAAGGTCACGATCGACGGCGACGAGCTGGAGATAGTCGAAGACTTTGTCTATCTCGGCTCACTGGTGACCGCAGACAATGACACCAGCCGTGAGATCCGGAGGCGAATTATCAGCGGAAGTCGTGCCTACTATGGACTCCACAAGCAACTGCGGTCGAGAAGACTTAGCCCTCGCACGAAGTGTAACCTATATATGACGCTCATTAGACCGGTCGTTCTCTACGGGCACGAGACATGGATATTGCTCGAGGAGGACCTGCGTACACTCGGAGTATTTGAGCGACGAGTGTTAAGAACCATCTTTGGCGGCGTACAGGAGAACGGAGTGTGGAGGCGAAGGATGAACCACGAGCTCGCGCGACTCTACGGCGAACCCAGTATCCAGGAGGTGGTGAAAGCTGGCTGGATACGCTGGGCGGGACATGTTGCGAGAATGCCGGACGACTGTTGTGCAAAACAGGTGTTCGCTACGAATCCGGTAGGAACAAGACGAGCGAGGGCGCAACGAGCGAGGTGGTTAGACCAAGTGGAGCGTGATCTGGCGAACGTGGGGTGCCCGAGAAATTGGAGAAAGGTTGCCATGGACCGAGTGAATTTTAGGAATTATGTTCGTCAAGTTATGTCGTGAGACGGAATACTATGTAAATAAATTTGGTTCCTTCATTCATACGAGGTTAATGCCGGGCCGTCATAAATCGAATCATTGCCGTTAGCGTTGAAATATTGATAACTCATGATTGGAGTACATGCTGTATTTTGGGTGTATAATAATTTGGAATCCTTCCCTTCTTCCGTTGAGTAAAATAGGAAGAATAGACAAGAGCCTCATACATTTTTGTTGCATATCTATAGAATAAGTCATACGAAAGAAACCAACATTAGTAGGGGAGGGTATTTAGGATGGAGAAATGTTTCTATACTTATTCGGGAACCCTCCCTCATTCCAGTGGTGAGATGAATAGAGAAGCCGGGGGCTCTCATACAATGTTTTTCATAAAAGGATAATATTTTTAGCAAAGGGGGCCAAATTTTTGGTAGGAAAGTATATGGAAATAAGAATTTTAGAGTCCTCCTTTTCAAATTTTGCATAGAAGATTTGGGATACGAGAAATGTTATCTTGATTATTAACCCTTCGTTTCATAAAGTAACAAATTTGCAACAATTAATGTATGGAAAAAGTGAAAAATCGTATTTTATTTTAATTTTTTTTCTCATCATTTCCAACTGTAATAAATTATTTTTAAGGAAAAATAAAAAATAATGAAATGAAGGGTTAAACAGGGGGACTCTCATAATTTTTTAATGATTTGCGCACTGAAGTAGTAAATGGAACCCAATTTGGCATGGGAGCGGAAATTTGTATAAGTAGAACATTTATTCTGGCAGGATTTAGGAATTCAGAAACCTACGAATAAATAAATACAGAGTCTTCATTGAAGTTACATAATAATGATTGAAAAACAAATGTAAGGTCAGGTTATTTTGAACTGAAAAAAGTTATATAAGAAAATTAAAATAAATCTTTTTTGTATTGCAATTTGAAACTCAAGTTACAACTTTAATTCACAGGGGTTGATATATAATGATGTCGAAATAAAAATATTAAATAAAGAACAAAATAAATTTTAATTAGATATTATTAAAATTTCCAACAATTTTAAAAGGTGTGCCAGAGTACACCGGGTCAGCTAGTGTATAATAAACTTTAAGGAATACTTTTTCCCTATTTTCAATAGTATTCTTAATAGTAAATGTAATTATTTTATAAATCTACACATTTAGACTACGTTACGGAACACACGTCTCAATATTCTTCAAATTTAGAGCATTTTTAACATGAGTTAAAGCATAAAAAAGAGAAATAAATTAATCCACATTTTCTGTAAATTGTAGCAAATATTTTCACTCAATTTATACTCAAATGAGAAAAAAAATCTTTATTTTGCCAGTGAGTAATGTAATGATCCTGCAATACCACAAGCTGATGATTTGATATGAAATTCGACGAAATGTGAGTGAGTCATTTTAATTTTGGTCAGTATCTAAATTACGTTAGTAGCATCACCAAGGTAATGGAGTATTAGCAGGGTTAAGAACTTAGAAACAAAAATTGAATCTGTATTGAGAAAATTCTGCTGTAACTAATAGAAAAACAATTAACTATACACTAGTAAACTAAACGTTTTTCGAAACATAATTTTAACTTTTTCTAAGAAATAAATAACAAAAAAAAAAAAAAATTTGGGCAATTAGTTCACCGTTCTCAAACTAACCAGAAACCTTGAATGTCGCTTTGATTGAAGATTCTAACCACAGAAAAAAAAAAACCATAAAAAGTTCAAAACTTAATGCGAATCAGGGCGGTCGCCCCACCGAGTAACTCATCAATCATTCCGAAAGCGCTAAGTTGAATCACTGAAACTTGGAGAACGAAAGTATACTATATATGTATGTATGATGCAGTAAAAAAAGTTAAAAAACGGAAGAAAACGGAACCTTACTCGAGACGGCCCCGTGAAGGTCTTGGCCGAGGTGACTGTGCAAGGTACTTTCTCGTACTTTTCACCTTTCTTCGTGTACCTTACTAACCGAACTGAATGTATCAGGAAAACCCCGCCTTGAGGTCTTCCGCTTTAGGCACTTCCGGAAATGTTCCACCCGGAGTAGACTTTGTGTGTTGATGTTGTTGATGGGTGTGTGTGTGTGTTTGAGCGTCCACGTGCTGAATAAAGAAAGGGGTGGTTCTGGGAGGAAAGGAGGTGGTTGACTGATACACACTTCACCCAACATTGTACCTAACTCTAGATACATGGTGGATTCTCAACATTTCCAAACAGCATTCGAGAACATCGCATATGCCGTAAATCAAACAACAACAATGGAAAATCGATAGCCATTTCCTGATGGTGCGATGGCTAGCCGGAAGAAGAGAAACTGACTGCAATCTCAGCTCCGGAACGTCTAGTTGGTTTTACTTTGCTTTAGAATAATCGTTCATAAATATTATTTTTACAAAAATCTACGCAGTTTTTGTTTGGCTAAGGGAAACAAATTTCAGAAGCTAACACTCTCTGATATGACGGAATAATAGTAGCAATTAAAGCAGCTCCAATTTGTTGAACGAACAACAAACTACTAAATAATTACTACCCCTAACGTGTTTGTGATAACAATCACCGAATATCCCTCGTCATCCAATATGGCTGGGATAATTACCGAGTGTCAACCAAAATCAAAGGACATTATTTCACCAAATTGCACTGCTTGGCTCCCCAACCAAAAGATGGGAAAGCTAACTAGTCATTTCTCATTCTAGCTTCTGCTTCCATTTTTTCCATTCTTCCTTCCACCCTTGACTCGTATCAGTCCGGGTCATGCTGACAGTAAATGGACAATTTTTCCTGCAAATCAACATGATTAATTTATTTACACGTGCGGCGGCAGCCGTGGTCCTTAGGCGAGTTTCTTGGAAATCAGCTGTCAGGATGGTCACTCCCCCAAAAACAGTGGCTAAGTGATCACAGCCTAGGCACGGTACGAGATGGGTGCTATTAAGGAAACGTGTTTTCTTAGGAAAAAGGAACTGAAGAGAATAATGTAAAGAAGTCGTTGACAGCTTCAATAAATCAAATGAATATTTTTCTTAGTAACATAGATAAAGGTTTAGTATTCTTAAAGTTATTATGGCCAAAATGCTATTGAATGCTATAATGTAGGAGAGATAAAAGCATGACGAGCGACCGGGGCGAACTCGGCACCCCTCTTTTCTTAGGAAATACGTATTTTCTCGAACAGTTTTGTAGTTCTAATAATATGAGCCCTTCGATACATGACTTTTTTAAATGAGAATTACAGTTATTTATTCAGTGAAAAAATGATATTTTAATTCGAATAACAAAACTCTACAGGTTTGAAGTCGTTATTCTGAGTATTATAAAAGTTATGTCCCATCAAAGTTGAAAAATAATTTTTGAAATTCTTAGTTAACTTCTATACGATTTGCTCATTTCTTCAAAACCTTGTTAATTGGGTGCAGGAAGGTTTTTGTGATTGATTGAGATAATTTTTTTTTTCGAATTTGCAAATCTGAAGAAATAATAGCAATTTTCCAAAAAATACTTTAAAAAAAAAATAATAAATTTGATTTTTGCAATTTTTTAGCATTTCCAGGGCTGGTAGCGGTTTGACAATGAAATAGTAGGGACTTTAGTGACCAAAATTTGAAAAAAAGTGACCAAATAGTGACTTTGAGGACCGAAAAAAGTGACCAAATAGTGACTATGTAGAACGAAAAAATAACTTTGAAGTACAAAAAATGTGACCAGTCAGGCCCGTGCGATGGACCCTTCCTGGGGGGTTTTCAAAATTCAAATTTAGATAAAATTAATAACAATACCAAAAATAAACAATTGAAAAGGAAAGGGTTTTCTTAAACCATTTGTCACTCATGTTCAACACAAAATTAAAAAAATGACTGATAAACAAAATTTGGAAATTTAAAATTAAAAAATATCTGAATTCTAAAATAAATGTCAAATCTTGTACAAAACTTAGCATGAATAGATGTTAGGAAAATCATAATAATTGTTAATTTTTATTCATCTAAATTTGGAATTCTTTTCCTCATTTTTAACTGGGAGTTTAGTGAGAAATTCCGCTGTAATTTTTTAATTTGAACAAAAAATATTTAACTACGATTTAAAATGTAAATTACCGATTACTGAATAAGAAATGAATTTTGAACAGAATTTATTCAATGTTTGATGTTTTAATTTAATTTAATAAAAAGAAGAATATATTTATAATTATTTTAAAAGTGCCAGTTATAGAAGCCAGACATAAAACCTTTAATAAAGTAAAATCCTCCATGTTCAACTACACTGACAAAGAAATGTTAGAAAATGAGTAATTATGTGAATGATAAAAACTGATAAAAAATAAAAAATAATGATTTCAAAACTTTTGTTATTAATATTCAAAGCACAAATCAAATACAAAGTTAGTTAACACTGCGTATTAAAATTTATTTTTAAAGTTGCTACTTAGAACAATTTTTCAAACTTTTTAGATAATTTTAAAAATCATGATCGATCCAAAAAACATGATTTCATATAAAAAATATTAATAAGAAGTGTTTAAATTTTCAATCGCAGGTTTTTAAGCTTTTAATTACAAGCTCTGAGTATTTTGTTTCTTTTGATTAAAATATTGGGACCTGAAAGAACAGAAGGTTGAAATTATGTTTTATTATTAAAAATTTGGAGTTAAAGGCTTATGGTTAAAGAACACGAAAATTCAGAATTTAAAAACAAGGAAACAATTGTTAAAAATATGTCTTAAAAATTTAAAAAGTTTGATTGAAAAAAATCCGGCAAGTTGATTAGAAAGTTGAAAAAAAAACGTACAATAAAATTCGGTAAATTTATTTGAAAATTGAAAAAAACAATATGAAAATAAAAAATATCAGTTTTTAAAAACATTTCAGGAAGAGTTTTTTCAATAAACATGTTTCACCATAACCATTTTGGTGCTTATTTTTTTAATTATTGATTTGGTAAATAGTGTCCTCAACTAGAAATTTCGTCAAATTCGGCCGAACACATTTAGTTTTGGTGATAAAGAGTTTATTACTAGTAAAATTGATAGATAACTGATTATGGAAAAATGTCATTACAAGTATTTTTGACATCACAGCAGAAAGTGTAAAAAAAACTTGATTCTATTTAAAGCTCATTAATTCATATAAAACTTTTATTTCTAAATAATATGTTTTTGATTTGAGTTTTTGTAAAAAGAAAGTGCAGAAACTTCTCTAAAGATTTTAAATTATTTTCAAACTCATTTAAATAACAAACCCACCGTACGAGGAAAGTTGTGCTCTGATATGTCCAACCTCACTCGAAAAGCGGCGCGTCGAACTGCAGCAAGGTTTTATATTCGACACATTGACCAACCGTATTGACTGTGCTTACATTCTACAACGTGTTAACATTTATGTACCAACGAGAACACTTCGACAACGTCAGTTTCTTTCAATTCCTCACCACCTTACTGCCTATGGCCAAAACCACCCTATTGACAAGTGTTGTGAACTTTTTAATTAAGTGTTTCATTTGTTTAATTTTAATATGTGCAAACGTCGTTTTAAAATAGGCTTAAGAAGAATTTCCTAGTTTTTAAGTCATCAGTCTGTACGGTAATTAAACCAAAGACGAAATAAATAATTTTTTTTTTTTTGTATGGGTTTATGAGCTACCTGGCTGACCCGGAAAGGAAAAACAGATCGGGGGACAGAAGAGGAAAATTTACATGAGAGTAGAATAGCTTAGAGTAGGATAGCGGCAGCAGAGCCCGAGGGTTCTGAAGCACCAATTGAGGGAAGCGTTAAGATAGTGCTCGACGGACTGGGACAATTGGGCCCTACATGAGCTTCGAGTTAACCCAACCCCCAAATCAACCGAGCAGTAACAGTATGGTAGCAAAAGTTATCATATGCCAACGTCTCGATATCATTGTCAGAAGGGTACACTATCTTACCGTAGTTGAGTTATCCCTACCTGTCACCTAACCTTACTCGATGCAATAACTTTGAATTTATTTTCGTTTTAGATTGACTAAAAAAACATATTTTTCTAATTCAGAACCAAAAATTCTAGATAAGAAGCTATCTCTCAATGCAGCAATTAATAGAATTTCGCTAAACACAAATAATAATTGTACCTAATATTTTGGAAATTAAAAAATAATATAGAGATACAATTATGAATTGCATGTTCAATATCTTTTGTACTATCATTGACTTATCAAAATAACATGATTTAAACCATAATGTAAATGTCGAAGCTGTTCTTCTAAAACCTCATTGCTAATTTTGAACAACTTCTCAAACAACCTTCCTCGATCTTTGGTTTGGTTAAAATAAATGTCAATTTTCAAAACCCCGATATTATTTTTCTGGACGAGTAGGTTCTTGTTTATCAAAATCATACCTTCTATCTTCTACATCCTTATTTGAATTTCAAACCTAATCAAGCTATAAGATCGAACTACAATAAAAAAAATGTTAAAACGAGAAAGAACTATGCTGTTCTTCTAAAATCTCGAACATTTACAAATTCACAGAACAACTTTCCTCAATCTGTTTCGAATGAAATAAATTACACTCCTATTTATAAATCTCCAATATTATTTTGCTGGACTATCATCTATCTTTTACTTGATTATTTGAATTTCACACCTAACCAAAAAATAGACAATTCTATCAAAAAGTATTGAAACGAAAAGGAATTATTTTTGACAGAAAACTATCTAAACAGCACCTTGATCCAATAAGCCTCTAGTTCTTGTAAAATGCTTGATTTAAGAATAAGCCTTCGAAATTCATAAACCGCAAATGCACACTTACTAGAGCATTGGGGAGAAGGAAACTATTACTTTACCTTGCCTAGTAGCACATTGAACATTGAATACCTAACCATGTGCCAATTGTTAACATCCTCATCCAACTAATTCTTGTACAATTAAATTGCCTATCTGATTTTGGCAGTTATCTTTCATTTACAATACTGTCTATTCTAATCTAACTTGCGCATGGTGGAAAAGTGGAAATATCAACATTAAAACAACTAATTGTGATATTTCCACTGCGCAATGCTGTTGTTGTCCAACGGAAGGGAGGGCAAGTGTTTCAACTCCCATTCACCTTATCAACATGGATCATCAAAGAAAAAGTATACGATATTGAATCACCTTTTAATTTATTTTCTATGATCTCATATCGAATAAGGCTACGTGCAACCGCCCTCTCAGGTTTATGTTAGTTTAGAGTCTGTTTCCAAACCGTCAACTTCCATAAACACAGTAATGCACGCCGTCGCCGTGACCCATTACAGCCTAGGGTACGGAATTAAACCAAAGACGAAATAAATAATTATAAATATAAAAGCTGATAGAAATAGTGCATACATATTTAGATTCGGGGAACCCAAATTAGTTGAAATTACCGTTTAAATTCATTGCACCTAAAAAAAAATGTAATTTTTGTGGCCTTGTGTAAATTTTTACAACCCTTTTTTTAAGTATTTAGAAGAACAAAAAACACGAAATAAAATTGAGTCTGAAATTGTTTTTTAAAGAATATTTCATATCATCATAACATTTGTTATGACATAAGAGATTTTTTTTCATAAAAAAAATGGTTCGTTTCAATCTCAATCTTAGTTACACTTCTTAATAAAAACCCATTCTAACTAAAGACGAGATAGGGTTTTTGTATATCAAGTTTTGAGTTCCAATACAAAAGGTTGATTGAACTAAAAACTAGAATCTACAATCAAAGTTAGTTTCAATTCACGAACGTCAAATAATGTCGTAGATCGAAATGTCTCAAGCCAAGGGTGATTCATGCCGAAATTCCGCCGGAGGCGAAAAAAATTTCTGACTGCCTGATCAAGTAATTTACCGTTACTACCGTCAATATTAACACGCGCAATTTAAATTACTTTTTTTTTTTTTTTTTTTTTTTTTTTTTTTTTTTTTTTTTTTTTTTTTTTTTTTTTTTTTTTTTTTATGGGTTTATGAGCGCCTGGCTGACCCGGAAAGGAAAAACAGAACGGGGGACAGAAGAGGAAAATTTTAAATGAGAGTAGTATAGCTTAGAAAAGGATAGCGGCAACAGAGCCCGAGGGTTCTGAAGCACCAGATTAGGGGAAGCGTTAAGATAGTGCTCGACGGACTAGGACGGTTGGTGGGCCCCATATGAACTTCGAGTTAACCCAACCTTCAATTCAACCGAGCAATAGCAGTATGGTATCAAATAATATGATATCATATGCTAACGCCTCGATATCATTGTCAGAAGGGTTCACTATCTTACCGTAGTTGAATTTTCCCTACCTGTCATCTACCTTACTCGTTTCCATAAATTTGGATTCTTCCTAGTTTGATTTAGAAATAATCATAGATTTGCTAAGTAAAAAATATATATTCAAGTGATTGATTCTACGCGACTACACGGTTATTCGATAACTCAATTAGGATATCATAAAAACAGAATCTAGAAAAGGTGTCTCTTAAACTCATCAACAATGAACTATAAGCTTAAATGGCAATAGCTTTATTAATATCGTCAACTTATCAACGGAACAGGAAAATAACAGTGCTGTTCTTTAAAACCTTATCACTAATTGTGATCAACTTCTCAAACAAACTTTAATACTCAATCTACACGATAGGGGTTCAATTCAAATAAACCGTGTGCCTGTGTTTAAATGCCCGAAATAAATGATCTGAACTATCTACTCATTCTTGCTTATCGAAATCATATTTTCTATTTTAAACTTCGATTTATGAATTTCAATCCTAACCGAAAAAATGTATAGCTCTACCAAAAGTAAATAAATAAATAAAAACAAAGTTCGAAAGTGTATTACAAACTGAAATATCATATTTGTCAAAACAGCATTCCCGTCCAATGAGCCCCTAGTTCTTGTAAAATGCTTGATTTAAGAATAAGCCAACGAAATTCATAAACCGCAAATGCACACTTTCTAGAGCATTGGGGAGGCGAATACCATTACCTATACCTAACCTAACAGTACTTGAAACATCTTAATTCTATGAAACTAAACTAGCTAACTACCTTACCAAACAGATTATGCCCCAATGGAAAGGATCACTTTATGTCGGCAAAATGTGATATTTTCTCTACAAAATTTTCCCATTGTTCAACGGAAGGGAGGGCAAGTGTTTCAACTCCCATTCATCTTATCAGCATGGATCATGAAAAATTGGGACACCATTGAACCTACCGCTAATTTAATTTAAATGAAGGTGTCCAGCACGCCTTCTAATTTGAGTCATATTATGATCCATGCTTGACAAGATGTGTGCAACGACCCTCTCAGGACAATGATAGTAAACCATCATTATCACAAGCATGCACACCGCCGCCGTGACCCATGGGAACCCAGGGTACGGGCAATTTAAATTACTTTTTCATTGGTTTATTATCGGTGAAAAAAGTGACTTTTGGTGATAAAAGTGACCATTTTTCGGAAAATAGTGACTTTAGTGACCAAATGATGAAAAAAGTGACTTTTTAGTGACTGACCCAAAAAAAAGTGACCAAGTCACTAAAAAGTGACTCGCTACCAGCCCTGCATTTCACACATACATTAAAATATCGTAATGAAAATACCATGAGCTAATTTCTTTTAATCTATAGAATATTTTTGTGAATACATCACTCAAAAATATCCACGCATCTTCGAGATATTTGCATTTTGATTAGTGTTGTTTTAAAACAACACTATGCATCAAAGGGTTAATTTTTTAGCAAAAAAGAAATCTTATCATCTTTACAGAAATATTAAAAAAACAACTAGTTTGTAATTGACGAAAATATTATTATTATTGAGCATCGGAAGATAATCTGTTATGATCGTTGAATCAACTTGATCTATAAAGTACGCACCGTAACATAATGTACAATTTGTTACTCTATTTTCACCGTTAATTAAATTTTTGATTTTTCACTATAATCAATTTTTAAACGCGTTTTTACTTCAACTTGATGACTCGGGTCAAACAGAGCACCGTTGATCGGGGCACGATGAGCATTTTCTGCCGTAGAATCTAGCAGCGAATTCAACTCGATGAGGTCTACTGAATTATAAAGCTTCAGATTAACTAGTTGACATCTGCCTATTGGTAAGTTGTCGGATTTAGCCTATTGGTAAGGTGTCGGAGAGGTAATCAGAAGACTCTAGTTCGATTCCTGGTCGAGGCGAATTTTTTCTTCATTTACCATTCATGATCGTTTGTTTTGAGTGTTGCATCATACAGCTTGTAGCATCATCCGCCAAACAAAGCACCAGAAACATGATTTGTGAGTGTTTGTGAATTGTATGTATTCTACAAGCAAACAAACATTATTTTGTTACATCTTTGTTTTATGGATCTACGACTCACAGTTTAGTGCAAAATGCATGAATCGTCAGATGAAACAAGTCAAGCTGTAGCTCTACAATTGATCTGATTTCATCGAGTTGAATTCGCTGCTAGATTCTACAGCAAAATACGCTCATCGTGCCCCGATTGATGGTGGTAATTTTCAGCTTTTGGCAAAAAATTCTAAAATACATTTTGAAAGATTTCTATCTACTTTTTAAATTTCAGCCAGTTAGGAAAAAGACTTTTTTAGTGTCTGAACACGGAACAATGATGTAACTCACATATTATACCTGTTTTCTATTGTTAAACAAGCGTCCTTATAAATGTGGCTATTACGCCCTTATCTCCCCTATCACGGTGTCTCTGATGGAACTATTTTATTTATCTGGGACATTACCCCTTCATTTGAGCCCAAATTTGAAATAATCTTTTGAAGATTTTTTAAACCTTTTAATGTTTTTTTTAAGACAAAATCATACTAATCACTGTGAAAATGCTTGGCTTACCATTAGCGTTAAACCAACTCAATATGTCAATAACATGATCTAATAGGGAATTCCCCTCGCTGCAACTTTGTAAAAGACATCAAAGCAATACAAATTGAGAGAAAATAGTTGAAATATCACAAACAGAGTGATTATTATTTCATTTGAAAAATCTAATAAAATCACTGATCATCACTGATTGTACCAAGACCAGAAATAGTATTATACCAACTTAGTTATTGATTGTAGAGTTAGTAAATGCTCAGGATGGTTTATTTACATAAAAAATAATTTTACTTATATTTGATCAGGATAATCTGAAGTAAAGAGCTTTTATGGGTTTTATTATTCCGAAACAAATATAAAATTCATCTTTTGTCACTCTGATTTTTCCAAAAATCGTGAAAAGGGGAATTAAAAAAGTTTGAAGTATTTTAAACTAAATATCAATGAATTCATCCAAAATTCAGTTAAAAGAGCGAAAGCGAAACTGTAGAAGATGGGTCATACAACCTGTTGTTTACGATTTTTTTTTTCAAATTTTCGGTAAACATTATCTCGATTTTTCGATTTCGTGCAATGTACATAGTAGTTTTTCGCATGCAAGATTTAGTTCAATTATTGAAAATTTAAATTAATTTTTATAACACCATCTCTCTCCCCCACTCGTGATGTTTCGACTTCAAGTGACAAAAGAAGGGTTTCAAATTTGTTTCAGGTCTTATATGCTTTACTTGAAAATTTACTCATTTACTCATTACTCATTTCATACTTTGAGCAGTGTAACATCTTCAATCTGGGATAATAAATGTTGAAAAATTATTTTAGGATTTCAAGCCTCTGCAATAAATTCTTTTCATGACACGATGTTATTTATGTTTTCATAATAGTAAGAAAATTACATTCCAGAGGAAAGCCAATAGTGCAGAAATTCAGACAAATGTTTGCATGTTTCATACTACCAGATAGAACCCGCGTTTTATAATTCCATCTAGGAAATTAGAAAAAAAAAGATTTTTTTCAACAAATGCAAAATAAATGGTGTAGAATACCTTACAACTTATTTTGGACTTCCAACTGATCAAAGAATGCAAATTCAGCAACGGAGAGCTCAAGAAGTAATTTTTACAGTAAATCGTGTTTTTGTTAAAAATAAACATCATTATCGGACCATTTAGAATTTAATTAATCTTAAATTTTACGATGCTTCCAAATATGATAATAACAAAGAAGCTATCAAGACGATTTCAAAATGGTATTTGTGATTAAAATCGGTCCAGTAGTTTTGCAGATGGAGCCAAAACTGAAAACCGTTTTTATGCGAATTGTTTTTTTTTATCCAGATGTTTGCTAAAATCACTTTAAAATGATAGTTGGTCCTAACTACTGATAGAAAAATCAATCGGACATCTAATCTTCGTCTGTGGGTTCTTAGAACTGTCTAGTAACGTTTAATCATAAAACTCATAGTTGCAGCACGATTACAACTTGTTTTCGAACGTCCCGTTGAAAGAATTAAGTATTTTTCTGAAGATTTGCGCAAAATAAATTTGTCTCATTGCTCATTAATTGGCTCTTTTTTTAAATTTTCAAAAAACAGAAACAAACCTTGTAAACTACACACTTTCAGCATTCTTTGTGCAAATTTTGATGCAAAAATACCCAATGAGTAATTTTCTACAGCGTTTGCAAAGTGGTGAAATTTGATGTGGAAAACCCTTTAAGCCGGCTGGACGCAACCTTAAATAGATATGCCCTAAACACACAAAAAACGACTCAAAAAAGACTTAGCATTACGAGTAAGCTAAGTTGTGTCATGCGTCATGGTTGATTATCCTGCAATCGTAGAAATTAAAATCTTTTTTCAAAAATAATTCCTAAAATTTTGAGATTCTGTTTGTTTCCCATCTTATTGAACTTTGAGGCTCCAGCAGGCCTGTGCGAAGGACCCAGCTGTCCATGGGGTTTCGAAATGCAAGTTGAGCTAGAAATAATAAAAATACCAAAAATGCACAAAAAATATGAAAATTGGTTTCTAAAACCGATTTCTTACTCCACCACACAAACTCAAAACACAAAATAAATCATATTAAAAATTTCAAATCAATGCTATTTCCGGTAGGTAAAAATTATGTTGCTTATTCTGAACTAAATATTTGCTTAAAAAGGAATTTAAAACAGTCTAGTATACAAATTTGAAATCGCTATTTCCGAAACACTAGCAAACGAATGCGATTGAAAATTTCGAATAAAACCAGAATTTAAAGCTCCGACCTTAAAGATGAGTGCGAATAAAAAGAATACATAAAATATAACATCAGATTTAAAAGAAAACATCTGAATCTATATCAGATCAGGTCAGAAATTAGCCATGGTTAAAAATTGTTTAGCAAAATTTTAATAACACCAGGCAATAAAATTCAAATTTTTCAAAAGCTTATTTTGACTAATTTTGGAGCGCTGATTTTTTATTTGCCAGCCTTTGTTTTCGAGAGCACTTTTGAAAATAAGAAAAATTCTTAGTAAATTTGTACACTTTTTGATGATGCTGACGAAGTTTGACTGCGTGGTAATGGACGACGAAACCTACGTCAAAGCCGACTACAAGTAGCCTCCGGGACAGGAGTTTTATACGGCAAAAGGAAGGGGAAAGGTAGCAGATATTTTCAAGCACATGAAACTGTCAAAGTTCGCGAAGAAATATCTGGTTTGGCAAGCCATCTGTACCTGTGGCTTGAAAAGCAGCATTTTCATAGCTTCCGGGACTGTCGACCAAGAAATTTACGTGAAAGAGTGTTTGAATAAACATCTGCTGCCTTTCCTGAAGAAACACGGTTGTTCCGTACTGTTTTGGCTGGATTTGACATCTTGCCATTACGGTAAAAAGGCCATGGAGTGGTACGCCGCCTACAACGTGCAGGTGGTTTCCAAGGACAAGAACCCTCCCAACACACCAGAGCCTCGCCCAATTGGGAAATACTGGGCTATTGTCAAGCGGAACCTAAATAAGATCAAAAAAACTGCTAAGGACGAGCAGCAGTTCAAGGCAAACTGGCTTTCTGCAGCGAAGAAGGTGTACAAGGTGGCTGTACAAAATCTGATGGCAGGGATTAAGCCTAAGGCCTGGCAATTCGGATTTGGAAAAGCGGAAGCCTAACTGAATATTTTACCTGAATTTTATACTAATTCAACTTGAAAAAGAAATTTAATTTGATTTTTTAAATAAACGATTTCATCGATTTACACACGTTTTCCCTTGACCAAATTTTGACCGTATCACCCTTTATCTTGAATTTGAAAAATTTAATCATCATAAGAAATGTGAACTCTCGATTAGAAATTTCCATGTTGAACATTATGGAATTTTTTCAAAACATATAATTGATCATTAAATTCAATATCAAAAAAAGGAAAAAAATATAAATATTTAATAAAATTATCAAGCGCAAGTTTTATAGTTTACAATTTTAAGCTCTAAATATTTTTTCGCAGTCAGTTGAAATATAGAGTCTTGGAAAGGACTAAAGGTAGAAACTATGTTTTTCTTATTAAAAATTTAGATATATACGCAGGAAGAAGATTATGTTTTCAGAACACAAAAGTTTATTGAATTGAAAAACAAAGACAAACTTATCTAGAATATTACAAAAAAATCAAAATATTTGACTATAAATTTAAGTTATTATATTTAAAATCCAGAAAAAAATTATTCAGATAAGAAACATGAGTTTTTAACATTTTAGAACACATTTTTTTTTCAATCAAAACGTCTTACTATTAAAAATCAAATTTATAGAATTTAATTGATAACTCAAGGGAACAGTGTTTTAGTGCTTTTTTTAAAGATTGATTTGGTAGATTTTGACGTCCTGAACTCTATAGATGATAGATTTTATCTATCAACTCCAGTTTTGTTGATATGGAATTTATAAGTTTAAAAATGGATTAGATTCGAAAAAACGGATTCAGAATTTGTTATTTATACTTCATTCAACTTAGAAAAAATATTTTGATGATGATGATGAATGGTCTAAGAAAATTAAATTCTTCAGTTATTCAAAATTTGGAAATATATCATTACGGGTATATACTCCTGATCTTTCTGAAATTTTTTTAAAAAGGTTTAATTTTATTTAACCAATTTGTTGAAGTCTGCAAAAAAAAAAATTGATTTTTGATTTTAAAAATATATTAAATTGAATTTGGTTTACATTATTGATAAACATTCTCTAAAATTCTCGTAATGTACAGAATGGGAAAATCAAACAAAACTTCTATCACTTTTTTTTGCAAATAACTTGCGGTCTTAGGGGAAGTTGATAACTGATTTAAAACCTTTATTTGAAAATATTTGTTATGTTGTAAAGTTTGGAAAAAAACGTCAGAAATGTTTGAAAAGCTTGTAACTTATTTTTGAAAGTTATTTTAAAAACAAAAGCTTACAGAAAAAAAATCATTGCATATTTGGATTCAGGGCATTCAGAGTAATCAAAAGAATTAATATCTGAGCTACCCCATACAAAATGATGGGCATTGGCATCACAGCCAATTACAAGAGGTATATTTTGTGATTCACAGAATGAGATGACATTTTTTAAATCATCCGTAGGGGATGATTGTTTATATGGTGAGTATGCTGAACAGTAGACGTATTTTCTATCAGGCAGCGAAACCTGAACGACGCAAATATCTCTTGTTGTTAGATTGGGTATAAGTGTTGCATTTAAAGAATTGTTTATCAATATACATGCACGAGGCATTATTCGGGCATTAGTCATTCCAATTACACTGAACACAGTAAAGTTTGGTTTGAGCAAATTCCCTAAGTAAAAAGTTCCATTTCGGAAATAGGGTTCTTGGACCAAGGCGATTGATGCAGTTCCATTAAGGATTAAATTTATTTCAGTTTGCCTGATCAGTTCAGTTTCATTATGCAACTATCCAAATAGTTAGTATCCAAATGCTCGATTAGTTCTCGAACAATGCAAAAAAATATTATGGGAGCCCCCTCACCACTTCCTATCCCCCACTGCAAGAAGAGATATGCACTAATATCACCAAATGCATTCCCATGCCAAATATGGTACCATTTGCAGGATCAGTGCTCAGGTTATTCAAACATTTTTCTTTTGTCAGGCAGGCACGTTAGAAAGGAAGGGGGGGGGGGGGGGGGGGGTTCAAACTATTATATGAAAGCATGAAAGGTGTTGAAAATGAGTCAAGAGCATGTCATGAAAACTTTCTTGCCGTACAAGACCATTTTTTCCGCATCATTTTAATGTATAGAAGAAGCACAGATGTTTTATTGTGCCATCTATTTTCTTTCGCTTCAGATAATTTATTGCAGAACAGACATAATTTTAAATAATATGTCCAAAGATTTTTACCAAGCACTAACCTATTCTCGAAATAAAAACCAGCCTACATTTTGATTTCAATTTTGCTCTACAACAAATGTTTGTTTTAAGTACCTACAACTTTCGGTCTAAAGCAATGTTTGGCCTTTGGGCTTGAGGCATCGATAAAAAGGGGATTTAAAAAAAAAACTCAAATCCGTGCGAAGCTTTCGTCGATTCAGCAAAGGATGGGTTTGCTGGATAAGCTCCAGTAAATCTTCCGTAGTAGCATCACTCAACCAGCAGCCGGTAAAACACGATACCTTGGCAGCAGGTCATGTCTACACGACAGGTTAAAATGGTGCCCAAAGTCCAAAATCAAAAGCTGTGAACCAAAAAAAAAAAATCACAACCCAAAAAATGTCGAAATTTGTCGTCGCCATCCTTTTTTCTACCACTCTCGTTCGGTTTGTTTGGTTCCATTGAACACGTATAGAGATATGTAGGTATGTGCCTTCCTATAGTCTCCGGGTCGATTAGTTTAATGACTCCCGAAGGACCGATGAACCGTTCCGTGTACCGTAGCGTCGTCCTCGTCGTCGTCGCATTTGGCCTTTGAACTTGAGCCGATTATATCGGAAAGGTGGAAACCGGAAGGTTAGAAACCGGGAGTTGGCACGAGCGGCTATAATTTGGAAATGTCCCGGAGCGATAAGCGATTTGATAGAGGGAAAATATTTCTTGTTCACTTTTTGATTTTCCTTCCCTTTAACTTGTCGCTTTTCCAGTTAATCGACTCACCTTTGCTGGTTTTTTTTCTACTTTTTTCTCATTCCTCAAAACATAGATTTGGAAAAAGGTTTTGCCCCATCCCCTGCCATCATTGATATATCGATTGGTAAGTCGGTGCGGCTCAAATGGCGGTCATTACCATTCGATGAACTTGGACGTTCTAAGAGCCTAGCCCTCAGAGTCCGCATCGGGTTCGAAGTCCGTTCCTTGATGAGGCCTCCGGATGACAAGGATTGTGTGTAGGTGTGTATGAGACCATTGTGGGAAAATTACGGTTTGCGTGACACGACAGCTTGCTTACCTGTAAATAAAAAGTGGAAAGAAAATAACGGTTATTTAGTACGCGTTGTGCCAATGACGTCAGAGATAATCTCCGAATCGTGGTGGTAATTGAGAGCTACCGACCGGGGGAAAAGATTTTAGATAGCAGAAAAGCAATTCACTCTGATTTTCGAGGAGTTCCCTTGCTGCCGCCGGCCGAATAGAATTACGACGTGACGGTTCCATTGACAAATTGACTGACTGGGCTTGACTTGTGTGTCGAACGTCAATTTCTCAATTTGACTGAAATCAGTGGTTTACAGATTCGGAATTATTTATGGACCAAGATAAAAACCTTTCCCCGTGAATTATAAATAGCGTAGAATAAAATACCACTACTGGAAGGAAAATAAAGGCTGTGAAATTTGATTGTATCTTGAGCTGAGGCTTTTTAAAAAAGGTATTTCTAAATATACCGCTAGTAAAATAATGATTTCTTAATTTAGACCAAAATACACGTTACATTTTTTAAATCGATTTTGAGGGTTTTGTGTCAATAAACAACTATTTCATCTACGTATTTCTATGCATTTAGTATGGCTTGAGAACTGAATATTGATTAGATATTTTTGTATACAGATCCGACTTGTTTCAAGTTTCACATCCCACGTCTCAGGTCTCTTTTCACATCTAGTATGTGACTTTCTTACGCCTCAAATTTCGTGTAAAATCTAACATCTAGTTACTATTTTTCTCGTTTCATGTTTCTCTTTACCCTCTCAAGTCTCACCATAACTTTTTAAGTCTCATATCATTTTCATGCATACCATCTTTTACGTCTTACGTCCAAGGTTGCCGAAATCACTGAAAAACCTATAATTTCACAGAATTTTGAGCCAATTTTCATCACTGAATCTGTGTCACAGAACACAGAATTTTAGAACCATTCACAGATTTTACAGAATTTCAAAATTTTTTACGTTTTTTCAAAAATATTTGTCAATATGAATTTTGGATAATTATCTTTGAATTTGAAAAATATGATATAATTGGTTGTTATATGATTTTAATCGCCGTAATTTTTTTGATTATAATTTTAATGGCATGTTCTGCGGAATGAAAACTAGAGAGAATTTTTATGTTATAGAAATTTGAGAGAAAGGTGGATAGACAGAGCGTGTGTAAAACTACGCTCTCAAACCACTGGGTTTTTGAAATTCAACCGAAATTTAGCCGAAAATAATAACAATCCCAAAAATACACAAGAAATAAGTAAACAGATTTTTAAGCCATTTTCTTACTTATAATTATCACACATACTCAAAAAATTATAAATTTTATTAATAAAATCACTCAACATTTTCAAAACGAATAAAAATAAATGTTCCAAACCAACGCTTTTTCCGGTAAGTCATTGATAAATCATTCAAAATGATGTTCCTTATTCTGAACTAGAAATTTGACTGAAAATAAATTCTAAGCAGTCTAGATATCAAATTTGAAATCGATATCTCTGAAACACATTTGAGGAATTATGTTCGTCAAGTTATGTCGTGAGACGGAATACTATGAAAATAAAAAAAAACTCTGAAACACCAGAAAAAGTATGTAAATCAAAATTTCGAGTAAAGCTTCGAACATAAGAATCATTGCATGGATATAGAATACATAAAATATAACACCAGATTTAAAAAAATATCGGAATTACATATAAATGTCAGATCACGTAAAAAATTAACCACGATAAAAAAATTGTTAGCAAAATTATAATGATTGTTATTTATTTATATATTTATTATTCATCTTATTTTACATATCTTTTCTTCATTTTCAATGGAAGGATTGATTTAAAAAAAATCCACTGTAGTATATTGAATTTAAAAAAAAATGTGACTATTAGAAATGTTAAAACTCGATTAGAAAAAGAATATTTTAAACTCAATAGTTGATAATTGAATTTTATTTGATAAAAAGAAGAAAATATTTAATTTTTTTTTTCAAGACTGCCTGTAATCAAAGTCAAAGAAAAAACTCTTTTCTACATCGAAATTCAGTATTCAGTCCAATCCAGTCCAGTAATTAAAATAAAAGGCAAAAAAGTTCTGAAGTTCAAAATAATAATGTTATACATATATTCATAAAACAACATGTTCAATTATACTGAAATTTTACAGATTGGGAAATAATCAAAACTGATAAAGTAAAAATAATGAATTCCAAATTTTGTTGTAAATATTCAAAGAACAAATATAATACAAATTTAGTTAAAATTGCGCATTAACATTTAACTTTAAAGTTGGTACTTCGAATCAAATCAATTATAGATAAGATAAATTCAAAATCATGGTCGATTAAAAAAACTTTTTTAAATGTAATGAAAATTATAGATACTTTAAAAAAAATTAATCAAAGGATTTAAAGTTTAAAATTTCAAGATCTGAATATTTTGTCGCTATCAATTTTAATATTTATTCCTGAAAAGGGCAGAAGGGGGAAACTAAGTTTTTCTTATTAAAAATTTAGTTTCCAAAGCAGAAGACTGGTTTTTCAGAAAACAAAAATTCAGATTTGAAAAACGAAGACAAACTTATGAAAGTTTTACTTAACAATTCGGTTTTTTTTTTAAAATTAAAACAAAATTTGAAGAACAAAAAGTTTTTTTTTTAATTTAAGAAGGATGTTTTTCATCAAACTTGTCCGATCATTTTAAAAAGATTTAAAAAAAATTTAATTGATGACTTAAATGAACTGCATTTTGAAGCCTATGATTGAATGATTGATATGGTAGATTTAAGCGTCCATAACTCGAATATTTTTACCAAATTTTGTCATCACATTGCGTTTTGATGATATGGAGTTGGAAGCTTTAAAATGTCTAGTTTTAAGCAAAATCAATCATTGATGACTGATGAAGTAACAAATCTACGGTTACAGAAAAAAAAATCTGATTCTTTTTTTATTATTATTCCCATTTAATTCAATTAAGGAATAATATTGGAATATGATGATGATGCATGATCTGAAAAGTTAAATTCTACAGTTTATAAAAATTTTGAAAGATTCATTATAAGTATTTCTGACATTACTGAAAAAAGTTTAAAATAAAAATAAAATAAATTTAACAAAATTTGTTCAAACCTGCAAAACAAAAAATATTAAAAATATTTAAAATTCAATTTGGTTTAAAACTTCATTAAAATGGGGGAAAGTACACAAATTGAAACCTCTAAATCGGTTTTGCATAATTCGATATTACTTGAAGTCTTGAGGAAAGTTGAAAATTGATTTATATCTTTATTTTTAAATCTTGTGGTTTTGTTTTGAAGGTTTTGTTAAAAAAAAATGCAGAAATTTCTAAAATAATTTTAAAATATTTGCAAAAGTTGATAGTGAAACTTCATCTTTAGATCCAGGGCACCTAAATAAGTCAAAATTAGCTTTTAAATTCTTTGCACCTCGAAGGATGTTAATTTCGTGGCCTTGTATAATTTATCAAAACGTTTTTGAATGTGATGTTGAACACTTAGTAGATAAAAAACACGAAATTAAATTGAGACTGAAATTGGTTTCTTGAAGAATGTTAATATCAGCACAATTTTTTGTAAATCAAATCATCAAATCAAGTAAAAAAATAGAAAATATCTACTAGGTTGTAGATTTAAATTCTGAAGATCATCGTGAGTCATGATTCATGGCTTCCAACATGTTGATGAATAAAATTGGTATTCGATGAATTAATTTTGAAGTTAAAATATTTCCAATTCTGAACTTGTTTGGTTACACTTCTGAATAAAAACCCATTTTAAAGACGAGGTAGGGTTGTTGTATGTCAAGTTTAGAGTTTCAATGCTAAATGTTGATTGAATTGCAAATCGAAATTAACAATAAAAAACTAGTTTCAATTCGTGAATGGCATATATTATGTAATGTCGTAAAATAAAATGTCTCAAGCCTAGGGTGATGTAAGATTAATTTCCGCCGGAGGCGAGAACAATTTCTGACTTTCTGTTCAACACTTATTTAACACCTTTTAAAAACAAGTTATTTCTCTTTACTTTTTCGAAAATTTTACTTGGAAAAATCTTCATGCGGGGGGTTAAACCCTTCAACAGGGACTTCAACGCGTGGGCCGTAGAATGGGGTAGTCGCCTTACAAACGCCAGGCGCCAACTCCTACTGGAAGCCCTGGCACGACTGAACGTAGATCTGGGAAATGTAGGCGATACAACCATAGGAATGGAAGCGAATCCATCATTGACGTCACTAGTCCAGGCTGAACGAGTGACTGGAGGGTGAGCGAATCGTTCACCGATAGCGACCACTTTCCGATCCGTTATCGTGTGGGCACAAGCACGAGGACAGGTTGAAGAGGTACGACAACAGTAGCACGCCTCTGAAAGACAACACAATTCGACCGGAACGTCTTCGTCGAAGTGTTGAAATGGGAGCGGAACTTGGAAACCTGACGAGGGCACTCGCCCGCGCATGTGACGCTGCGATGACGAGGAGGGCCAAGCGGAAAGACCCTTGACAACCCGACTACTGGTGGACGACGGAAAACGCGGACCTCCGTGTAAGCTGCTTACGGGCTAGGTGATACATGCAGAGAGCGAGGACCCAGTCAGCGAGAGAGGAGCGAAGAGTGCCCTACCAACGTGCAAGGTCTTCCCTCTGCAGGGCAATTAAAGCGAGAAAGAGGCAGTTCGAGCTGTTCCCACAGCACGAGGAAGTCACATGGCCGAGGGTCCCATATGACTGGGGTACGCGTGAGGAGGAACAGATTTCGCTGGAGGAACTGCGTGACATCACTAAGTCCCTCCAATTGAACAAAGCTCCGGGTCCGGATGGCATCCCTAACGTAGCAGTGAAGGCCGCGTTCATGGAACACCCTGAAATGTTTCAGTCATCGGTGCTCCTGCCAAAACCGGGAAAGCCACCAGGTCCCCTGGATACTGCTGACAAGGTGCTAGAGGAGGTGGTTCAGAGCAGGATACAGCTTAACACTGAGGACGTGAACGGCCTATCCGATAAACAGTTTGGTTTTCGGAAAGGCCGCAGCACGGTGGATGCCATAAGAACTAGTCATCGAAGAGGAAGACGAAGCCAAGTTGAAGAAGAGGAGAGGAGACCGGTTTTGCACAGTGGTCACCCTTGAAGTGATGAACCGCTTCAACACCGTCAATTGGGAAGCATTGCGTCGTTGCTCATTCGGTTGAGGATTTCGGTATATATCTGTAGGTTGGTGTGGAGTGGTACCGTAACTGCCAACTACAGTATATGACCAGCGAGGGACTGGAAACCGTGAGTGTCTTGGCAGGGGTTCCACAAGGATCGATACTTGGCCCGGTATTGTGGAACATCGTTTACGACGAACTGCTGAGACTGCGTCTTACCACAAGACCGAGACGTTGCTGATCACAAACCTGATTTCAGCACAATCAGGGAAGATTGCAGCTGAGTTTTACGGCTCACGACTACAGCAGCCCTCTCGCGGACCATGTCATACAACTCAGCGATCCGCTGCAGCAGCAGGATACTGTTGACGTCCATATTGAGGCAGCGGCGCGGCAGTCTTGCTTGAGCAGGCAGTGTAATCTGCAGAAGCACTGCAGCGTGCAGCGGCTGATGAACCTGCGGGTTATTAGCGCATACAAAAATATCCTCGACCGAGATTTGAACTTCAGTCCTCCGAGTTCGCAGTCCGGTATCTTAGCACGATGCCTTCTCATCTGTTGATATGGACAACGCTATAGCTCTATAGGTGAGATTTTCTTTTTACGAACCGGTCAAAGGAAGAAACCGGAGAGAGTGTCAATTGAAGGACCGCCCATTTATCGTAAATCAGTTCACTCAAATCGTAAATGTAGAATAAGCATATTCTCAACTTTTTGAAGACATATTTACGAATTGATTAAGCTGCTATCCGATTCAATTTTTTTTTGTCAATGCTTGTCGGAAATGAATGATTGAAAATCACTCAATACCAACGTGTTTAAGATAGTTATTGAAAATGTCCTAATATTCGATTTGGATTATCATTTCTATTACGATTTCATGTTAGCTGGGTGACCGGTGTAGGGTGACTCCTTCATCAGGGAGCATCTGAGTAATGTGCGTCCGAACCTGGCAGTAAAGCATACAAAGATAAGACTCTCCTTTCTGCGTATGTCGAGCTGCCTGGTGCGTCGCGCGTCTGTAGGATATCTCCACAGTAACCGTCGCGGAGTATCCGAGTAGAACGCGCCCTCTGCGACGGAGGCTGTGGGGATAAGACACGACCCTCCCCAGTCGAACTCGTAGGGGGAAGAGTATTCACGCCGCGGAATACTCTCGGGTAGAGCGACTTCACGTCGTCGGCGGGTGAGTCACTCGAGTCGGTGTTGGATGAAGTCTTCGCCGGGAATCATCCAAGTAGCTTTGTAAAGCCTCGGACGTGTGGTGTGACAGGCGCAAGTCTAGAATATGTAAGCTGCTCTCGATCGGCAAACGGACAGGCAAAGAGGAGAGGGCCTCGAGCCAAACCAAGCGGAGCCAAGACCTCAAGCCGTTAGAGGAGAGGTCACGAACAGGCGGAGCGCACGATAGTCGTGGAAACCAAGCGAGCCTCGAGTTACGAGTAACGGCCGGACCTCGAGTCGTCAGAGGAGAGGTTCTCAGTCTTGAATCTTAATAAGAGCTGGGTAGAAAGAGTGATACGGTCAAAATTTGGTCAATATCAACTTGACGTATTTCTTCAATTTTGCATTTAAAAAACCTGAACATCCCGCTTTTTGAAGATGTGTGTGTGTGTGTGTGTTTTTTTTTATTAGTTGTTAACCCAGGTGGTAAATCCAATTTACGGATTGCATTCCAAGGCACGGCGAGCCACCGCGTCCCCCCAGTTTGCTACTCTGGGTCCATGGGTGCAATTGGACGACTCATGATACAATGCTAAGAAACACTGTACCCCCTACGCCATAAAGTCCACCTGGGGCCACTGACCTTTGTTCCCACCTCGAACTGTTTGACACACTTTGCTTCAATAGTGGGAGGTCATTTCGCGCTAGTGCGCTCCAAGGCAATACTCGTTTCCGAATCCTCTATCAGCAATACCTCATTCTAACACAACTCGATGCGCAATCCCTCCTCTTACGAGTTAGGACCCGACATCTAATCGTGTGAATGAGATCCCCACACGGCGCAACTACTAGCTTTGTGAATCCAGTCCAAGATCCAGAAACACAAAGCGAGTTGTCGACGACACTTTCTCTGTTCAAACACGCGGGTAGGAGGGGTAAGCCCCCTAAGCCACGTGTAGGACTCAGACTCCTCCGAACTCACAAATAGTGTTGACTTAAGTCACCACTCAGCGCAACTACTCGATCTTCAAGTCGGGCGCATGACCACCCGAAGCGCAGATCGAGCTATAGAACGCCCTCATCAGGTCACACTCGCGGTTCAGGCGCATCAATTCCCGAAACGCGTGTCGAACCCTGACACCTCCGGCAAAATGTGCCTCTCAGACACTGACGTGATAACACGTCCCAAGTGATCGGCCCACCATTGGCCACCACTTTGCGCATCTACTCGTTTTGCGAGTCGGGTCTATACCCACCGAAGCGCAAAACGAGTTGGCGATCGCTCTCCCTCCGGTCACGTCCGCATATCAGGGCCATGACCCCCCGAAAGCGTGTTGGACCACCACACACACACACCCAAGTACTGGTACCTAAGTACCCGGGTGCACCACTTCTTCCGCGCGGGTTTGGCAGACCCGTCGACAGCCTCTAGTGGGTTTGGTGTAGTTCTCTTGGCCGTACATCTGCAATACGCCGGACTTGCAGACACGTTTCCACTCTGCACCACGGGGAGGTGGAACTACGTCGCAGAGCTTTTTTTTAGTTGGTAACCACAGGTGGTAAATCCCGGTTTACGGATTGTATTCCAAGGCACGGCGAGCCACCGCGTCCCCCCAGTTTGCTACTCTGGGTCCATGGGTACAATGGGAAGACTCATGATATACTTCGTGTATACCCCCTACTCCCTAAACTCCACCTGGGGCCGCAGACCTGGTTCCCACCTCGAACTGTTTGGTGCACTATGCTTCAATAGTGGGAGGTCTATTCGCGCTAATGCGCTCAAAGGCAATACTCATTAACGAGACCACTTTCAGCAAAACCTCTCATCCTTACGACTCGACGCCTGAACTCTCCTCTAACGACTTGAGAACCGACATCTCCTCGCAATGACTCGAGATTCCCACACAAACCTCTCCTCTTCGCGACTTGAGGCCTGATCTCTCCTCTAACGACTTGAGATCCGACCCCTCCTCGCATCGACTCGAGGTTTACCTCTCCTCTGCACGATTCAAGGCCCGATCTCTCCTCTAACGACTTAAAATCTGACCTCTCCTCGTAATGACTCGAGGTGACCACTTGTACCCCTCCTCTTGTTGGTAAGGGGCCTGATCCCTCCTCTTACGACTCGGGACCCGACCTCTTATCATAAAGACTCGGGGTTGACCACACAAACCTCTCCGCCTGAAGGTTTGAGGCCTGACCTCTCCTCTAACGACTCGAAGCCCGACCTCTTATCTTCAGGGTTCGAAGTTTGCCACCTTGCCCGTCGTGTGCCAGATCGAGAGCAGCTTATCCTAGACTCGCGCCTGTCACGGCACACGCGCGGGACTTAACGCATCGACTCGGATGATTCCCGACGAAGACGTCATCCTACACCGACTCGAATGGCTCGCCCGGCGTCGAGAGCCACTCTACCCGTGGGTATTCCCCGAACGTGGAATAACCCTTTCCCAACGATTTCCACTGCGAAGAAGGTCAAGTCTTATCCCGGCAGCTTCTGTCGTTGAGAACCGCTCTACTCGGATACTCCCCGAAGGTGGAGCATCCTGTGTGTGTGTGTGTGTGTGTGTGTGTGTGTGTGTGTGTGTGTGTGTGTGTGTGTGTGTGTGTGTGTGTGTGTGTGTGTGTGTGTGTGTGTGTGTGTGTGTGTGTGTGTTTGAAAAAACGTCTGCTGCCTTTCCTGAAGAAACACGGTTGTTCCGTACTGTTTTGGCCGGATTTGGCATCTTGCCATTACGGTAAAAAGGCCATGGAGTGGTACGCCGCCAACAACGTGCAGGTGGTTACCAAGGACAAGAACCCTCCCAACACGCCGAGCTCCGCCCAATTGAGAAATACTGAGCTATTGTCAAGCGGAACCTAAAGAAGACCAAAAAAACTACTAAGGACGAGCAGCAGTTCAAGGCAAATTGGCTTTCTGCGGCGAAGAAGGTGGACAAGGTGGCTGTATAAAATCTGATGGCAGGGGTTAAGCGTAAGGCCCGGCAATTCGGATTTGGAAAAGCGGAAGCCTAACTGAATATTTTTGCTGAATTTTATACTAATTAAACTTGAAAAAGAAATTTAATTTGATTTTTTGAATAAACGATTTTACCGATTTACACGCGTTTTCCCTTGACCAAATTTTGACCGTATCACCCTTTAATGCTGGAGTTTTGACTTGAAACCGAGTAAGCTGATGAGCGCAGAAGCGCGGACTAGGTTTCCCATCACGGGTACAGTCTTCGTTGCAGATCCGGATGGGAATTATGGAGTAAGGTTGCCAGAATGGCGGTTTTATCCGGGTTTGCCCGGATATTTAAAACAAAATTTGACAAAAGTTCGGTCCGGTCCGGCCCGGTTGCCCGGATTTCATTCAAAAAAGCCCGGATTTTTCCCGGATTTATTCAGATTATTTTCCAAAACAAACAAAGAAAATCAAATTGTGTTGTAATTTTTTTTTTAATTACGCGTCCAAAACGAAATCTTATGGGCAAGTTTTATGAAAATAATCATGAAAAGTTTATTGAAAGCCTACAATACGATTTTGAAATGACTGATGAAAAAAAATTCTTTCAAGTTTTTTTTTCTTGATTTGTGTTGAGTAATCTTCGTTTATGACCAATTTTTCCCGGATGTGGCCCGGATTTTTGGTCGACATTTTGGAATCAAATGCCCGGACCACTTGCATCCATGGACCAAAAGTAGCATACTGGGGAGACGCGGTGGCTCGCCGTGCCTTGGAATGCAATCCGTAAAAGGATTTACCACCTTGGTGAACTTCCGACAAAGGAAAATGAACTACTTGATCGTCGGAAGTCTGTGTTCAGCTATCAATTGATGGACATTTTCATATGATGATATGATGGTATTTCCATCTATGCATTCAAAAGTTATTCACAAAAAAAGTGTTTTATTTTTTTTGGGATATATTCTTTATTCTTCGGTTTATAGGTTAAAATTGTATATAAAATTAAAATACTCAGTGGAGTTGAAAAAATATAGTGGAGATTGAATTCCAAATCTTTAAGTTGAACCGTAACCTTGGTTCAAGAACTATTGTTGCTATTTTCTACCCTCAGTAGTTCCAGTGCCTCCAGTAATCTATTAACCTTCTGGCATAATTACAAACTATGTATGTACGTCGCAACTCACTACAATCATACGTATTTGTTGGAGAAAAAATCCAACCTGTTCTGGTCCCACAGCTAACAAATGTGTACGATAGGTTTTATGTTCGCTTGAAATCTACCTCTCTTCTGCCCTGTCATACTATTTAGGGCTAGAGTTACCTGCAAAAATCCATTTGCCAAAGCAAAGGAGGAAACGAAGGAAGGTTAATTTTAGCTTCTAACTCTAACATCAGTAGGGTGCCCTATAGTTTTGGATAAAGGTAAAAGCTAAGGAGTTCCTTCATCGACAACGAAAGGTGTTGCCGGAGTTTACATTACAAATGATACACCCCCAAACAATTGAGAAGGACTAGGGAAACATCAAGATCTTGCAAACCTCCAGCTAGTGCTTGATACTCCCGGCCCGACCTGACTCAATCTCTGACTCAGCTGCTGGGAAAAGGGACATGCGAAAATAAAATTTAATTACTTTTGTTCATTCTCCTAAAGACGACGCTCGAAGGGGTCGGATTTTCATGCAGCAAGCAAACAAATGGAAAACAGTTTATGCTTTTCCATATTACCTAGTACGTACGTCGGAATGAGATCTCGGTCCCTTTCGAGAATAGAGCAGAGTAGAAAATTTTTATGTGGTTGAATCAAAAGGATTTTTTTTGTTTTCATGACCCGGAAGCAGGCTAATAAATATTAATCAAGTGGCAGGCTACTTAGTAGGTTATTAAGTCTTTGCCGTTTTCGTGTCGGAAATGTTGAATTTTCAATTTAATCGCTCTTTTGGATTGAATATTGCATTGCCGCTTACTTTTGAACTACAGGTAGCACTTGAAAATATTTTTAGCCATTCTTATGGGTTAGAAAAAGTTATTATTAGTTAGTTAGAGTCAACTACTCAAAAACTGAACCAAGACCATGTCAAAAAAAGCGAGAATGATACGATGAAATAATCACAAAGTTCTAGAGCCTAACTTTAAACTTTAATTCGGGATAGATTTTTTTTGATTGTCCTTTGATCCATTCTTCAAGACAAGAAGTTATCAAAACCTGGACACAAGTTATCTAAATTTTTCAAACAGGAATCTGTAAAATTTTTACAATTGACTTTGAGTTATTTCAGAAAAATTTTAGTTTGGAAAAAAGTCAAACTTTTGAAGAACCACTGTATCTCAAGTCAAATCTAGTAGCTTTTACAATTTTGATAAATTGAAAAGTTGTTAAATAAAAAAATGAATACCAATGTAAACTATTTTATTTTACTGAACCATGAAAAGAGAGGATTGATTTTTTCCAGTTCAGACTTCCGAAATTTCATCATTGTCGCTCCTAAACTTTTTTGTTTGAAAATTAAAGTTGATTTTTTTTATCTTGATTTGGTTTGCATAGAATTGATATTATTGATTTATTGAACCTGATTTTATGTCAAATGTCACAGTTTTTTTTTAAATGAATGGGGTGGCCAGCAGGTTTCCATTTTCAAATTACCCACCTTTTTCCCAGTTTGATATGAAATGATACATGAATACCTTGAGCAAAATTTATCAACCAAAAATTGATTATACATATTTGCATGTAAAAGTGTGAGAAGGCTAAACATTTTCAGCGAATCATTCTTGAAATTCAAAGGCTATTCCGATCAGCAAAAATCCCGACGATCCTTGTTGGGGTTTGCACCGAAAGTGAAGTGATTTCCTTCCCGGTTTTCCGGTGCTGATTTCAATTCCCTGTACACTGAGGTCTTTCAATGCGTTTTTTGCACGGTATTTCGGCATTGACATTATATTTATCCTAAAATCCCTCAAAATATCCTGATTCCTTTTAATGAAATTTTTCAAAATTGGACTCAATCGCATGAAACTTCAACAATTTTGGAATTGGCTGAAAGGTGTCAGCGAGTAAAACTCAACATTAGTTTTTCGACTCCATCTTAAAATCCAAGGTGGCGGCTTCCACTTAACTTTAGTGGGTGAAAAGCTCTATGGTAAAATTCAAATTTCGCTATCTGACTCAATCTTTTTTCTTCTAAACAAATACAAACACACACCTAAGATCTTAATGAAACTTGATGTTTCCTCGAGGAGATTCCTTTGACTCAATACTAAGTTGAACATCTTTCTAGTACCTATATGATTCGCTAGCACCTTACAAAAGCTAAAACCACCAACCCACAGGAAGTATACTATGTACGCTATGGCCGAGACTCGATCTCATAACCGCTGTCTTAGAAGATGGAAAAGTCTGTTCCCTATAGACTCGGAAACTAGTGTTTGCATAACTTGAGAACCATTCAAGCAAATGGAACCAAATTCGGCATGACAAACCCCCTGGCTACAAACAATATTTCTATGAATGTTTGGTATCCCTCCTTTTTTTCTAGAGGGGAAATAGAAAGGGGGTAGGGGGGCTCTCTTACCATTTTTAACATAACTCGAGAATTAGTCAAGCAAATGGAACCAGATTTGGCATGTGAGCGTATTTGGATAAGAGACAAAAATGTTTTAATGATTATTTGAGACCCCTTCCTTTTTCCAGTGGAAAGATTGAAAGAAAGAGGGGAGCTTCCATACAATTTTTATCGCAAAATTAGATAACTATTCGATCAAGTGGTACCAAATTGACTTGAGAGGATATTTTGATATGGCAAAAGGTTTCATGATTGTTTGAAACTCCTCCCGATTTGCACTGGGAGGATAGGAAGAGGGGAGGACACCCATATACATTTTTATACAATACTCGATACCTGATTAAGCGAGGGGAATCAAATTAACCATGCGATGAATTGGATGAACGAAATGTTCCCAAGATGGTTTGAAGCTCTTCCCACCTTTCATTAGAAAAACATGAAGGGGGAGGTGCTCCGATATATATTTTTTTGCATGACTGGTGAAATAATCGAGCAAATGGAACTTAATTTGGCATGGGAGGATATTTGGATCAGTCGTCGGAAAATCGCTCAAGAAAAGCAATCAGGAATGGTTTCTAGCTAGAATGATGCTACCTCCGAGTGCTGTGATACGCACGTGGTAAAAGTACCCATTGAATATATGTCGAAAATCAACACTAACTTGATACAAGAAGATACACCATGCCCCACCGGAGGCTACCGTTGCTATTCGTCACGTGGCTAATCGACGGTGATCGACATACTTGGTGATACATTTTGAACGTCGCTCCCTCAATCATCCCCGAACGTCTATCCTCGCATCATTGTTGATAATGCTCGTTATTGATAGACGGTCATTAATGTTTCAAAAGGAAAAATCTGAATAAATACCAGGACCACATGTTCAAAAAAGCTGTAGCACATGCTGGACAGTTCATTGCGGTTACCTAGTCATGATTTTGTCCTTCTAGGCAAAACGAAAAATAAAAAATCATCTGATAGCCTACATAGATCGCTCAGAACTGATACATATCAGTTATGATCCTAAAGGTTGAAAGTCGTTAGGGGAAGGAAATCAGCATCGAGACGTTCGTTGCTGATAGTCTGCGTCCTTTTTTACCTCATCATGTATCGCAAAAGTGTTTCAAATACAGAAGCGTCGTTGTCATGCATGATTGTTTGTATGATTTGGTTGAAGAAGGAAAATTTGACTGCTTTGATTTTTTGGCTCTGAATGTAGTCAAGCATGGCTCAGTGAAAATGATTGATTTTCGGAAGCATGATTTGGATACGTAAAAAGATTTTATGGTTGTTAGAAGCCCCTGTCTGATCCTAGTTAACAAATAGGGCCACTACATACAGTGTTTTTTAAAGATGTCGAGATTTAATCACTCGAAGAGCACCAAATTTGGTATGGGATTGTATTTTGATACTAGTAATTTTTGTTGGATTATTTGAAACCCTTCCCTTCTTTTATTAAGTGAGATATGAAGAGGAGATGGAAGAGGGGATGGAAGAGGGGATGGGGTACGAGAACTTTTTTTTTTGATTTTCGAACAGGGGGACTCTCATAATTTAATTTTAAATGACTTGGAAAGTGATCAAGCAAATGGAACCAAATTTGGCTCGGGAAAGAAATTTCGTACAAGTTTATATAAGTTTATACGAAATTTATTCAAACATTTATTGTGGCAGAGTTAACGAACTTATGAACAAATGAATAGAGAGTCTCAATTTTAGATACAAAATAATAACTAGAAAACTAATTTTAAGACAGGTTTTGAAAACAAAAAAAAAATAAGAAAACAATAATTAATCTCTATTGTTAAATTTCCATTCATTCTAGAAGGTGCAGAAAAGCACACCAGCTTGTTATTCATAAAAAACGATCGGTCAGTGAAGAAAATAGTTATTTATAAAAAAACAGTTTTTTTGGTTCTCCAAAGCAAAATATTTAAAAATTTACACTTGAGGGGCTCAACCGCAACCTCTTCCCATGGTCAGATCTAGCTTAACCCGGCGTGTGAACGTCTGGTGCGCCAAGTATTAACTTTAGCTTGGGCCGAGTGTGATTCATCATGATTTATTCTTCGTGTACTAAGATTAGTTAATCTATTGCGCACTGTGGTTCGTTAAAATGTTCAAAAATGCAAATATCAATGTTTTGATTAATTTTGATAAATAAACACTTGAAATCTTTGTTTTATATTGACATTCAAGGTCCATAGAAAACAAAAAAATAAAATGTAACTTTGCTGCTTAATTTATCTGCCTTATCGGTGAAAAGTGATGTCCTTCATTGTAGAGACATCTTAAGATTATGAAATTGTTATAGATGGATCATTGAAATTTCCGTCGATAAAATAAAATGTGTTTTTTTTATCGGTTTGAAGTTGAATTACGTCTTACGGCATCACTACAGGGAGAAACGAAGGAAAGACAACAACTGAAGATAAACACAATTCTCGCGTGAGTTTTTATTACGTCGTATGAAACAAAATGTACACAAAGAGTTTTATTACGAAACAAACAAACAAAAACTCGTAACTTTCTTTTCAATTTAGAATCTTCGTATCCTGGACAACATATTCTATATGTGAAATAAAAATTTTAAAGTTATTTTGATAAATTTTGCAGCAGTTTTCTATGAATTCTCAAGATGTTTCGAACGACGTAAAAAAGGTTACGTGAGAATTATATATATTTTCGAATCAAGAATGATTCTCAAAAGTTGTATGTGAAAGAAAATTTTTTGACACAATTCGCAAGATGCGAGACTGGTCGATTCGGAAATAAATTTTTATACCCTTTTTTATAACCCCTTAAAATTTATTTGGCCAAAAATTCACCAATATCAACAATATTGTTAATTATACGCAAGGATGAAGTTCAGATTATCAGTAGCAAATTTATCCATCTACAATATGCAAAAAAGAAGTTTCAAAATAAAGCCATGCAGTCCGAAATAGTTGAATCTGACTACAATCAGATACTTTTTTTTTCTTTTTTCAAAATTTCACATTTTGAACATAACTCAAAAACTGTCCGATTGAGATTTTTTTTGGATCCAGTTTCTGGATTTAGCGCCCGATTTTGCATTTAAAATGATCTTCAATTAACTTAGTTCAAAAATGTTGTAAACGCATTGTGTAATTCATTGACGAGATATATTCCATCATTTTCTCTTTATTACAATAAATGATCAACTGAATCTCAACTGTATCTCAAATTTGAAACGTTCATTTGAAAAATGAATATAAAATTTGCATAGTTTCACACCTTTTTTTTTAAACAACACTTACCCAATTTTTATTTTAATATGATGTAATAAAATTATCATTTAATGATAACAAAATGATGATGACATAGTTTCCTTCATCGTGAGATAGCTTTTAAAAGTTTTCGATTCTCATAAAAAAAATCGAGCAATAGATGTACAAATTTTTATATTTTTCAATGCCGTAAAAAGCTTTACAATGTATGAAGGATTGGCTTAATGATATCACCTACAAACTTTAAATTTGCTTTTATTATCTTATATCAATACTGTTGGCGTAAAAATATATTTCGGACAATCACCAAATTTTATAAAAAAATATTTTTATAATTCAGTTACCAGTCTGGACTAAGTAGGGTACTCGAAAAAGATGTAACACTTTGTTTTGTGAATAACTTTCAACTGCATGAATGAAAATTGATGAAATTTTTACAGAAGTTACCTGGTAGCATGGCCGTAGGAACGGGGCGGGAGGGGGGGAGGGTTGGGGGTTTAACCCCCCCCCCCCCATGAGGATCCAAAACAGCAAGCGAGGTATTATACTCTACACTCAAAATTTCAAATTCAGAACCAAATTATGATAATAGAGTAAGGTTTATCAAGAGTAACAATCTAGGCTAAAAAATTATGCCGAAATCTCAAAAAATCCATCCCAAGTCCAAAATACTGCTTCACCTTTTCAAAATTTTCTCATTTGTTCATCAAAATTTAGGTCTGAACATTAAATTTTGAGTTAAATTAAACCCTTTTCGGTAGTTCTGATTTCATAATTCCCTTAACCAGAATTGTATTCCTATTTTCGTATTTCGGATTCTGTATCCAGTTAATGATTCTTGATTTTCAAGAATTATCATAGAAAATTCGAAATGAAAAGCTGATTTTTTTTATTGATTACGTTCAATTAAAACTTATGTATGTTCAGGTTTACAATAAATTACATTTTATTTCCAGTCTTCGTTTCTTACAGCATTTACAGCACAACTCATAAATGATTTTTTCAACAAATATTCAGCTCATTACCGAATTCTCTACTAAACCATTTCATTTTGTTCCAACTCAGTTCTCTAACTTCTTTTTGAAAATATACCAATCAGAAACTATTATTCTCAAACTGAATGATATCGCTTTGGTCAATAATCATAATGAAGCTATACTGATTCAAATTTGATCATATGATATTATCATATGCATTTTCAATGTTTTGATAATAGTCAGATTCAGATCTTCGTAAATTCATATTTAAATTCAGGAAATTTGGATATCGATTCATTGCGCGATTTCTGAATTCAGGTGAAGAATTCAGATTCAGCATGCAGATTCAAAATTCAGAAAAAGACTTTGTGAAAAAGTTTTACAATCAACATATTTTTTTTTGGAATTCAAGAGATCATGAACTCATTGCGAACCAAATATGTACGTTATATCTCGTTTTTTTGCTTATCAACAGTGTGCTACACTTCGCGTTAAACTTTATTCAACTAAATTGAACATAACATTTGTCGTAATTCAAAAATGCTAAATTTTTAAAATTCAGTCCAGGGGTTTCTGAGATATAGAGTACCAAATATCGATTTTTCTCGTCGTAGGTTTCTTCGTGGTTTTTAATTTGTTAAGATTGTTAGTCAATTCTATTTCCAAATTTCAATTTAAAAAAAAAATAGTTTGTAAACACAATTGAATTGAAAATCACTAATAGAGGGTAGAATTTGAGTTCTTTGTTTTATCCTGAAAACCCAAATTTTAGTTACAATAATCATCCACAGGATTTTCATTATGATTAATGTTAATGTTAATTTTTACCTAAAATATTTGCACAAATTTCTATATTTTCCCAGTGTATTGTTCAACAATATTAACACATTGGGGACACAAAGAATCGTCATTTTATGATTCAGAAATCAATAAACAAAATTTTGCTTATTTAATATAGATATTTGAGTAACGTGAAGTGCGGTGCTAAATTTTGTAGAGTTAGGTTTCGTTATAAGATTCATATCGTTTGAATTATAATGTTTAATGGAGCATACAAGCGGCAAGCGAAAAAACGAGTTATCTCGTATTTGGTCCGCCATGTGTTAATATAGGAGTTTTTTAAAGCCATATTTCAAACTAAAATCATTAATTTGATTCGAATTTGCATCAAGAAAATTTGATACAAAAATCTCATAATTTTTATTTCTTATTTTTTATCGAAAATTTGATTTATTTTCATCAAAGGTTAAAATCTTTGAATTTGCAAAATAGTTTGAATGGTTGGGCTTGTTTGATTTGAGTATACAATAAGTTTTTTTTAAGAAAAGGAAACCTCTCCTAAAAGAGCTTATTTTATGCCGAAATCAACTAAGTTTGATCTATCAGAGTTTTAAACAAATTCAAAGATTTTAACTATCAACGAAAGTGAATTTAGCTCACCTTTAAGGTTTAGGATCAATTTTCTAAAGTAACGATTTAATACGTAAACTTTCAATGTCAAAGTACTTAAATATGAATAATCATATAGTTACAAACATAGTTTGTTTTATTTTTTTTTTTGTTCGTAAATTGTTGCGCAAAAAAATCATAGGTAAAATTCAGTCACAAAACCCCCCCCCCCCCCCATGAGTCGGTTCTTCCTACGGCCCTGCCTGGTAGTGTAGTGTTCACATTTGCAAATTTTTGTAATGTTCTGTCAAGTTGTTTTTAAGATAGCGTCAGATGAAGAAATTTTTAAGCTTAAATTTTTGGGCAACACGTGCGCTATCTATAATGCATACTATGAACCACCTTTTTTCAAATCAAGGCAATTATTGATTACGTGTCCTGAAGCTTGACCTTCGAAATAACTTAAAAATTAATTTCGTCGAATTATAACAAATTTTGTCGATTGTTCTCCTTCGGCACAAATACAACATATTTGACTTTTTATCACTCCATCACCGTTTTGCGTAATGTCACGTTCCAGATCCAACTTAAATTGAGTATATACTTTGTGGGACCTATTAAACAGCTTTGCAGAGAAAACGGTCGTATTTGGAAGCAGTTTTCTTTGTCTTTTCAGCCATTCATCCTGTTAATCTTTATGAAAGAATGAGTAATTTGTAGTTTCCGTAGATTGTTAGCCTCCCAAAGTACTAGTCATTAATTTTTTCAATTTTTTAACCTTATAATATTCGGAAAATACAGGCGAGACTTGTCAACGAAGAGTTTCTGGATGGAAACTTGCTAGGAGATAAAGAATAAATGTTAGAGTTTTTCAAATGAGGCACGAGTGAGTTGAGTTTCTTCACTCAACTCAAAACTTCATTATGATTCCGATAGAAATGAACATTTGTATGTTTTGTTCTCAAATCTACAGAAAAAAAAGTAACCTCGATGAATTTTTTTTCGAGAATGGTGCATTAGATAGGGAAGAGTTTCTTCTGTTACGAATTTTAAGAGCTGACGAAATTTTTTAAAGGACTTGAAAAAAGACAATGTGATAACAACTTAAGATGGTAATTTGTTCCGAATACATTTGATTTCTGGCACTGCTCCATGGCGACCGTCAAAAATAAGTCATGGATATTTTCGAGAGTACTCAAAAATTACTTGAGAAAACTGAGACAGTTTGATTTCTTTTAAATTCAGCATCGTATGACTTGTTTTTATGCAAACTTGAAGAAGTAGCTATCCAGGAGAAAACTTAAGTCAAAAGTAGCGGTCCTTGTTGACTCAAGCTGTCGAGATGTAAAATTATTGTGGCAGAATAAAAACTGTCTATGCGGTTTTTCACAACTCGTTTTCCTCTGACTGATGTTTTTAAGGAAAATCCAAAAGTCATTAAAATAATCCCTGAAAAGGTCATTCTGCAGCACGATTATTGGGGGAAAGTAAGTGTTACTGTTTTCCTTACAGGTAGACATCTACTATAATCGTACGTAATGCAGGATTTTTCGCTACTTTCTACTTGTGGTAGCCCTGACTCTGGCCAAGGATTTTCTGCCATCATCGTGCCTTCGTATAGGGGTTTGCGTGCTTCGCGCTCATCGTGTCCTAAGGTCATCGGGGATGAAATTATGTGTTTGAAAATTGCACAAAGCAAAGCGATAGAAACGTTTAAAAAAAATACCGACATATGTACCTATGTCGAATCTTTTTGAAGCTACTAAGTATGTGAATGGATGGTTAAAAGAAAAGAGCTATTTCGAGAGTTGTGAAATTCTTAACAGTCCCTTGACTGACTTCTGAATGAGCTTTTGACTGTAATAAAGTTGTTTATCACAGCAACTTGTCGTACCAGTCTTTCCAAGTACCAGTTTGCGCAAGATATTTTTTGATATTAAAAGTTTTTTTAAAATTTAACGATGGTTTTTAAAATGTGTGGAAATTTTAGAAATTATTTTTTGATAATTCACGAAGAAAATAATTGACAACAACAATGCAAGAATGTCATCGGAATGTGACACCATTAATTTGTGAGTCAAGATATGATTGCCGGTCAAATACCGTCATAATAAACTTTGGTTTTCCCGGGGATTTAATAGCGCGGTTCGTCGGTCTGTGGGTAATTACCGACATCCACCAGACAGCGTCGTCGTCGTCGTCCTTGTTTGTGGGGCATAAACATGCGGGAAGCATCCCTTCAGTGTTCGACATAAGCTTAATGCCGCATTCTTATCGCGTGAGCAGTTTGTGTTACTGAACAATTTTCCTGGAAAAGCGAAACTTTCAGCGATCGATGGAAGAAAAATTCCAACTTGGTTTTAAAGTGAAACGGGGGAAAACACCAACCGTAAATTGCAGTTTGGAAAAACCTAGAATCGATGGAAACCTTCGAGGGAAAGTTTCTCGATGTGATTAACGCGCAAACCGTTCTAAAACAAACCGTAAATCAAACCAATCCTAGCAGAAATCCGGGTGTTGGGAATCGAAATTGCCCGGACTGATTGTGTGTCTCGAGCTGATGATTGCAAAGTTTCTTCTTTTATTTTTTTGGTAGAGGGTGTTCCCGGACCGGCAAAGCTTTTAATGTGGAATGTTTATTAGCATGACACCCTCCCTCAAGGTTCCACCCCCTAATTCAATAGTTTGGAGCAGAAAAGTGGGTGGAAATGGGGCAAGGAATTCCTTCCACACACCCATCCATCGTCAGCTGGTGTGGTCAGCGTGGGATTTGTTTGTTTGCGCGTTTTACTGACGCGCCACGCCGGGCGAACGCCGCCGTGAAGGTTAAAATTGTGGTGAATCCTTACGATCCTTCTTTTTACGACGTTCCGGTTTCGGGTTTGCCGTGCCCTGATCCGCCGGATCTCTTTAGTTGCTTCCGCTTGTTCAAACATATCTCGCACGGCCGGCGATGGTCAGTGAAGGTTTTATTGATGTATTTTTTTTGCTATCCTAACGGGGTCTTGTTGTTAGAATGGTGCAGTTAAGAGACCAACAACAGTGAGAATTAGTTCAAAAGCTTACAATTTGAATCATGAAACTTCACAATGCTGAAGCCCAAGCGATTTTTCGTTTTGAAATTCCCAAGTTTTTTATCGTGATTTTTCCGGGTTTTAACTCTACTGGTTTGTAAATATGCAAATATATCTAATAAAAAAAAATTTACAGAAAGCTCTTAAATTCTTAAAATTGTTTACCAAAACATCACAACTAGAACGAAATTCTTATAAGCATTTTACATCAAATTAATAGGTCTTTATAAAATAATGTAAAAATGTATCTGTACAACCAAATTTCGCAGCTGCTGATTATTTTGCGCCAAATTTCAACATTTTTGCTAGAACGGGAACTCCTCCAGCTACTTAATTTCTAATTCAACAGTGTTGGTGTTATTTTGAACCAAATGACAAATGTTTTAAATGTTAGTTTTTCTAGAACTTTCTAGAATTTAAAGTTTGGCGGTTTGTAACTTTATTCGTGTGCATCCAAATAAAACAATTTCTTCTAGGACCCTCAATGAAATCTTGGCATAGTCACTTTTTTTTTCTATGGACGCACCCTGAAAGCCCAAACAAAAAAACTCCCTAATCAGAACTTGGGTGTCAATTTGACACTCCTTGTTTAAAATAGCTATATCTCTCTTGTTTCTCAACCGATTTCTACAAAATTTATAGTTTTGGAAACCTCTCGAAATGTAACTCAAATGTGATTTTCAGAAAATATTCAACTATAACACTTCAGTTTTCCGTTATTCACGCGACTTATCTCAGTTGACGGACAATCACCGAAAAACTTATACGGTACAACTGTGATCGATTTTACTCTTGGGCTCGAACTCACGGACATGGTTCCGTTATTCAAAGTCTAAGAAAAAAACCCAAAAAACATGTTTAGGAAAAAATACTATAGATTAGCTAAGGAATGCTAAAAAAAAATCACTTTGTGTTCAAGAAAGCTGAAGCTAGAGGCTATACGTTGTATTTTTAAAAAAATTTCAAGATCTTGACCACAAAAAAATTAAAAAAGTGATCTAAAAACCCTACTTTTCAATCAATGAACCGTCAAAATTGTTTATGTCAAATGAATTTTGGAAAGAGGATTGGAAAGTAATTTGGAATTTTTTTGCATCTTTAGATTTTCAAAATACGAAATACAAAATTATTGACAAATTTTCAAAGGTGGAAATTTTTTTTAACTTTTAACTTTGTACTGGGTTTTGAGTATATTAACGCAAGATTTCCGCAATAAATTTATATTCACCAGAAAGGCAATTTTATACCGATTATGGTGGTGGACACAGATAGTTTTGAGAAAACGCGTTTTAAAGTTGTTAAGATGCTCGATTTTTCTTATATTTTTTTAGTTTGACCACGTTTTATTTAATCGAAAGTGTTTGAAAAATTGAAAAAATCAGATTTTTACACCAGATGGAGACTAAGATACGTAAATTTAATTGGTAAACTTAATTCAAAAACAATGATTTTGGCACTTATCCCCCTCCGATTCTGAGGGTCTCAATTTATCAAACTGAAACATCTGAACAACAGTAACATGTTATCGAACCTTGATAGTAAAATAAAAAATTACAAGATAGACTCGATATTTATTCCCACGACCTCAACACATTCCTTCAGTCAGTTGCGAATGCCTCCGACGATAATCGCTGGCACTTTTTTCAGAAAATGTCGAAATTTCAAGATACGATAAAATTGAATGAAAAAATATTAACGCCACATTTTCGCAACAACTGATCATGTACATATGTGTGTATGTATATTAGACTGGCCCAAACTTGTATGGGATGATTTTTACAACATTTTTTTCAACGCGGCACCCCCTAGATTGGTGAATTTAGGTGAAAAAATGACTTTCTGAAAGTTTCAGATCATTTGGCAAAAGCACGAGCTGGCGCAACGGTCTTGAAATTTATATGGAGATTTTCAGCAAAATGTATGGAAAATCGACATACCTCAACTCTTTGTATTCTAAAATATGTTCCCAGTATGCTAGAAAGCTCAAAATTTCAGATTGTAATTCAAATAATTGTAGTTCAAATAATGACAAACAAGTTTTTAGAAGATTGTGACGCGATACGAGTTGACTGTGATGAGTTATTTGCAATTGAATGTGTGATTTTTTCGCATTTCATCGATATATCGTGAACGGTATATAGGTGGATTATTAGTACTAACTTGATCGCATTGTTGCACAATGAGATAACAGATAAAAAGTTTGTGCCCTCGGCAAAGTTGCAATTTTTTGTTATAAAATAAGCTACAACTTTGCCGGGGACACAAATTTTATATATTTTATTCTCATTGTGTGACGATGCGATCAAATAAATGCGATTATTAGCCCATACACCGTTCACGTTATATCAAAGAAATGCTACAATCACACATTCAATTGCAAATAACTCATCACAATCAACTCGTATCGCGTCACAATCTGCTACAAACTTGTTTGTTATTACTTGAACTACAATTCCTGAAATTCTGAGCTTTCTAGCATACTGGGAACATACTTTAGAACTCAAAGAGTGAAGGTATGGCGATTTTTCAGACATTTTTCCGAAAATCTTCATACAAATTTCAAGTCCTTTGCGCCAGCTCGTGCTTCTGCCAAATGACCTGAAACCTTCAGAAAGTCATTTTTTCACCTAAAGGCACCAACCTAGGGGGTGCCGCGTAGAAAGTAAAGATTTTTTTTTATTATGGGCCAATCTAATGTATATATGTAGTTCAACACACCAGAGGCTGATAGGTCTTTCAACCCGAGTCGGCGCGGGAAGTCTCGATCGCACATTCAGATATTGCTCATGCTTAACTCATCAACAATATTGCAACACTACCAAGGGGTCTGTTACCACTGGCTTGGGACAAGTTTGATTCATCTTACTCCCTTCCAACTGTTCTGAACAAATAAAAAAATTCGAAAAGGTTCCCAAGTATCCTTCAGGAAATTTGCCGAGATACTCCGGCTGGCTCGATTCCACAACTCATTGTATATCAGTTTTCAGATCGCTCGATGCCCTGTCCAATCCTCCCTACCAATCCCCTTGATAGAGTTAAGCTATTTTGAAATATGAATATTATAAATAAAATAGTTACACATTTTTAACATCTTTCCTCGTAAAAACCATTTGAAAAGGATACTAGAATTTTAGTAGGTAATGAAAAGATACCTACTATCTCCAAAGTATGAATTAACAAACGGCCCAGAAATCAATGCCAACAGTTTTTCTGGTCGCAGCATGCCGAGATTGCTTTAGCGATCGCCCGAATCCAAACAAATTATTTTCTCACACCAGCATGACATGGGCATAACTTCTTTCAAAACAACCACTGATATAATTTGCTGAACAGCAATTTTTTCATAAGCATCACATTTTAAGCACCACCATCCTCTTCATATCTTATCACATTTTTATCCGTGAAAACAGGGACAGCCATTGGCAGTAGTTCATACGCCAGGTTTTCTTACTTTTCTTCACAGCCACATTTCCGGAACTACTCCTTTCGGCTTTTAATTAGATTTTATAACCCCCCCGTACTGGGGGTAAAATTTGTTTTCACTATTTCACATTACTTCAGTTCCTATGCATTTGAAAGAACTTACACTTCTGGAACCGTTTTAAATTATTTTTGCATTGAAACATGCAAATTAGGAGAAATTTTCCGGAACCTGAGGAGTTGACAACACAACTTAACATCTTTTCTCGGTAGTATTGATAAGCACAACTATAACTAACTTTTTCCGATTATTCGAAAAATTGTGTTTCGTTCAATAACAAAACATTTTTCCAATTTTCTTAAGGCAATGTTCTCATGAAGTTTGATGGGAAAAGTTAAGCCTGGGATGATTTAAAGCCGAATTTCGTTCGAATAAATTCATTCACACGCCTGCGAATCAAACTGTTATGAATCATATGATGGAGAAAACAAATGTCTTTGCATTTTATCAAGTTTTGTGAGATCACATATCAACATATTTGTGTATAACCTGAAACTTTTCTTGAAAATTATCAGCGGAAGTCGTGCCTACTATGGACTCCACAAGCAACTGCGGTCGAGAAGACTTAGCCCTCGCACGAAGTGTAACCTGTATATGACGCTCATTAGACCGGTTGTTCTCTACGGGCACGAGTCATGGATATTGCTCGAGGAGGACCTGCGTACACTCGGAGTATTCGAGCGACGAGTGTTAAGAACCATCTTTGGCGGCGTACAGGAGAACGGAGTGTGGAGGCGAAGGATGAACCACGAGCTCGCGCGTCTCTACGGCGAACCCAGTATCCAGAAGGTGGTGAAGGCTCGCCGGATACGCTGGGCGGGACATGTTGCGAGAATGCCGGACGACTGTCCTGCAAAACAGGTGTTCGCTACGAATCCGGTAGGAACAAGACGAGCGGGGACGCAACGAGCGAGGTGGTTAGACCAAGTGGAGCGTGATCTGGCGAACGTGGGGTGCCCGAGAAATTGGAGAACGGTTGCTATGAACCGAGTGAATTTTAGGAATTATGTTCGTCAAGTTATGTCGTGAGACGGAATACTATGTAAATAATAAAAATAATTTTCTTGAAAATAAGATATATTTCTCGATTTTTTCTTCTTGTTTATCTCCGGTACATCGTGGTGAGACTTATCACCGAAATATTTTTGGCTGGAAACCTACCAAGTGCACTTTAAAGAGCTCATCTTTACTGTCTATTACAATGTTTTTTTTTTTCAAAATATCTCCCCGCTAGCGGTTTTCAAATTTTGCGCACGATTTGACCATCGTTTTTTGTTTATTCTACCGGTGCATACAGGGGGAAACGATATAAAAAGGTGATCAACATCATTTACGCCAAAACGAAACGTTTCAGACCCATATTGTCTTCGGGACACTTTACCTACATTGTCCTCTAAAAATCTTGAAAAAAATACTAATAACAACTGGTGGTTTTTCAAAGGGCTTTAATTAACTAAATTGTACCGAAGACTTCTAACAGGTGCTAATTTTTCCAACTACAAAAAGCATCTATTTTAAAAATTATTCCACCATAAGCGGGCAAGCTCTAGCCTAGACAACTGCAATATACAGGATTTAGAAACTAACATTACATTATGGGTCGATGTTTTTAGTTGAAATCATGACGGTCACTTACTTTATATTTACATACGACTCATGACGACGAAAAATAGAAAAGTAGAAGAGTGATTTCACACATTTTTTTCCTTATCCGAGAATTCGAATAATGTGTAAATTACAAAGCTGCATGGTGTGCGAAAATCACACACCAGTTTGATAGCTCCATACATTTGCCGATAATGTGTGAAACGATTTTGTAAAATTTGTGAAATAATTTATCAGTGTGATGATTCTTTTCCTTCTCCTTCTTATCCTCTTAATGGCCAGTTGTTCTCTCATCTAAACTGTCAAAATTTCTAGCGTAACATTTCATAAGGGCGAAACTGGCAGTTAGCTCGAAATGAGAAAAACGTTTGAAATTTCGGAACACCTATAAAATCTTATTTAAAAAAATCTTTCACTTTTTGTTCAACAAAAGCGAAAAATGTAGATTATATTCACTTATTGTTCGATGGTTATCAAGAATTTTAACTTTTTTCACTTCATTTCAGAGATTTTCGAGTTTCGCCCTTATTTGTTTTCGATTCCAGTTACGTCTGCAAGTTTCGCCCAATTGATCCGCCGTTTTTGTTTTGGTTTAAGTTTCGCCCATTGGCCCTACACGCAAAAACTAATTAGGCCGTTTTGTCACACACGGTCAACTCAGTTACTCCTATTGGTCCTACACGAATAGAAAAATTAACCCCATTTTTAATAGGCGTGTAACTTCAAGTTCCAACGAAAATGCATCAACAGGAAGTTTCGCCCAATTGAATTGTATCAATTTTTGAAAGTTTTAAGTTATTTTAAAATGAAACTGCGTTCATTAGGTAAAGTGCAACCGTGTGCATCCGAAATGACCGTTAACTCGATTTGTTTACATTTGGCACTTTCGCCCTTTTGAAATGTTACGCTAGAATGTGTGTAGTTATAGGATTGTGTATGCGCATAGTACTTTGAAATATACAAGGTATGCTATTCCGCTCTCTTTAAACGTATTAGTAAGAGGCCCCGAAAATCAGTTATGGAAAAAACTGGAATTTTTCAGAAAATCACATTTTCCTACATTAATAATCAACAAAATTATGAAAAAATATGCACTGATGCATATTAATGTATTTAACAATAATAGGCTTTTTGGCGTAGCTAAAAGCGATACTTAATGGGTTTTTTTTGACGATTTTAAATCAAAATTTGATGATATTTTTGTCTTGTGTGACTTTTTTACTGAGCGATTTGAAAAAAAAATTCTTCAAATTGATTTAACATCGCAAAAATATGAAGTCTGTTAGATCATTTATAAAATCTTTAACATAAGTTAAAGAAAATATCACATTGCTTGCTTTCAATAAAGAGGAACGGCGATGAAAATTAATTTGGAATGCTTATTTTCAATGGTCAAGAAACTTAATTGAAAAAATTGTTTCCGGTGAACCGGAATAATCAATCTTTAATTTAATGCACTTTTTAAAAGAATCAAATGCCAAACGTCGGAGAAATAAATGATTTTTATTGCCTTTCTACATAAAACTGCCAAGTTTCCATAACTATTTTTGTTGGTATGCAAGCACGCTGTGTACATACAAGGAGCTTTCAAGTGAGGTTAAGCGCAATGGCCTACCTACCTGTTATTTTCCATGTACTATGGTGTATGCGGGCCTCGAATTGCCTCTTTTCTTCGGTTTGACGTTTCGTTGTTAGCGTTTCGAAATAGTGGCACTACCTCAGTAGGCGGTGATTGTATAATTAAAATCGCGTGAAAAAGGATCTCGTGTTTTTTTTTTACTTAAAGTTGAATACCGTTACTTTTTTATAAATTCGGCTACTTCTTGATAAGTTTCAATGCACGTTAGTTTGTTGGTTTATTAAACTATTGAATTGATTTCTGTTAGTGTATTTTGAGCATTGGAATAGGATGTGTTCTAGGTCTTCTCTTGAGTCGCAGTGGTCGCATTTCTCAGTCTGTGCGATTTTCCATTGATTTGTTCAAAGTGTGGAATGTTTGATTCTGTGTACTGGGACCCATTGCGAAACTATGGTTTTGCTTGAACTTTCATTTTTTTAAGTATGTCGGAAACGAGGTAGTTATTTTTAATTTTTTTTATTAGATATACTTTCCAGGCCAGTATTAGGGTCGGAGCATATCACAAAACAGTTATTATTTTTAGCTTTTTTTATCTGTACTGCCGTTCTTATTGCCATTAGTGCGACGTTCATAATTGATAGTGATTTGTTTAATTGACAGGAATCTCTTCTGACTCGTTTTGGAACCACATTCCTATATCAGTTGCTTCTTCTGTTTTAGATCAGTCTGTAAAAACTTTGTCGAAGGTTTTGCATTTATCGTCCAAGTAACTGATCCTAATGGATCTATATGATCATTCATTGTATTTTTATTGTTTTTCTAATTATAACCAGGTATGTGATTGCAGATTTTTGGGATGCTTCTATTTGTATTTTGACATCAGATCTTCAATTCCCAAAACGGCATCCGAGCAAGAGGAGCTACGAACCAAAATTTTGTACATGCATCGTGAACATCCAAACTAAACGCACGCAGAAATAGCAAAATCGTCGAATGTGGCCAAATCAATTGTCACCAAAGTAGTAAAACTGTCCTGTGTCCTGAAGAAACATGACTTGTCTGTGCTGTTTTGGCCGGATTTGGTAATCTGCCATTATGGGAAAAGTCCATGAAGTGGTATGCCGCTAACAACATTCAGGTTGCGCTCAAGGATAAGAACCCTCCCAACACACCATAACTTCGCTCAGTAAAAAAAATATTGGACGATAGTTAAGCAGCACCTTAAGAGGACCCAAAAAAATCGTAGCAACGATAAGCAGTTCAAAGCAAACTAGCGTTCGGTGGTGAAGAAAGTGTATAAGATGACTGTACAAAATCTGATGGCAGGCACGCGACTGGATCGACCGGAATCTTAACTGAGTATTTTTCCTTCTTTTGTACATATTTAACTTCAGAAAGAAAGATACTTTGATTTTTTAATGAACAAATACTCGATTTACACGCAATTTAGTTTGAACACTTTTTGATTCAAACGCCCCTAATATACGGGCATTTAATTGTGTATGGATCTTCCAATTCCCCAGCAAAGCTTCTCACTATTTACCTAAAAAATTCCGAGACTATCCGAAGCCAGGCTATTGATGTGATTTCAGAAGGTGGCACTGGAATCGAGTTCCTTCTCGTAAAGGATATAACTGCACAATTTGAATTATTCAATTTCAGTTTTGCTCAGTTGCTCAGGTTTGCAGTTGAAAATCTGAAAACGCATTCATTGAAGAGTTCGGCAATCGTAATTTTTTTCCCGGGAAAACATATCTTTACATCAACGGCGTAGACCAATACGAGTGCCTCCGAAAGCGGTTCGGGTAAACTGTTCATTAACACTTTAAAAAGTAGAGGTCCCAGGTGGCTTCCTTGAGGAACTCCTGAAGATGCTCGATATGGTTCAGAACGAGAAGTAATTACCGATACGTACTGATTACTGTCCGTTAGGTAAGATTTTATCCAATTCAAAATATTTCTATTTTATTCAAATATTTCATTAATGCCTGCTACGTCGAAAGCTTTCGACATGTCAGTGTATATACAGCAGTACATTTTGTAGATTGGTCCAAAAAACTGACCTGTGCAAAATCTCAGCTCAATCGGGCTTGATTTAGGGGTGCCGCAAAGTTCCGTTTTTTTAAACCCTCGAAAATCACCAAAGGAAGGACCAAAGCCAAAAGAAATCGGAAAAATATAAATTTCAATTTTAATAAAAAATAGCCGATTTTCCAAAAAAGTTTCCGAGAGTCAACTTTTGACCAAAATGTTTTTCAAGAGAAACCGTTTAATGCTTTTCTAAGTAATTTGCCATCAAAATAAAAAAATCGAATTTTTCGATTTACTTTGGCCTTACCTTTGATGGATTTTGAGGGTCAAACAACGAAAACTTTGAGCGCTTTTAGGCAGCCATAAATCGAATCCGATCGATCTGAAAATTTTTGGATGATCATCATTATCAGTTTAAAAGAAATTTCTGTCACTTCCGTAAAAAAGAGAAATCACCAAAAAAAAACAATTCAAGTAATCGCCATCATCACATTATTCATTCAAAAATGAACTCATCTACCATCGAAGGTTTATTCTCAGTGTCTACGGAATGCAAGAGTTGCGTGCTCAACCGCTATCTTCACTGCGCTTCATGCGGAGAAAAAGAAACTTCGAACAAGGAAAAAATCGTAAAAATGAAAACACACCATCGCGGCCGCCGTGTGATGGCCATAATTGCCATCAGCGACACCGAAACCTTGAAAGCGTTCCACCGAAAGAACCAACCCGGACGCCTTTCCCCCGGGATCCGGAAAGCGTGTGGCTTTTCGAAGAACAAGAAGGCAGGGCAACATGTGTTCCTTGAAAGGATTTCCATAATGGCTGCTCCTCGGTCGGTCTTTTTTCCAAATGCCAAGGCGCCTGACCGTGTTGAGTTGTGGAAAATCCGGGGTTTGGCACAAGTAAACATCAATCAGGTTTCCGGAACTAATTAATTGGAAGGTTAGTCCGTCGTTCGTCCATAGAAAGTAAGAACCTTGGCCGAGGCTTTGGTTGGGTTTGGTTTGGTTTAGTTGATGGAGCTGTAAATTTCTGCCGAGTATTTTCGTTGCGGTTATCAATATTTTACGACACGCCGGATTTTCGGGGAAAAGATACGTTCTACTACCTACTAGGTTTACTCATAGAATTAGGAGAACGAAGGAGCGAAAATCGAAAGCCAACGGGGAAAATCCTCCCCGTAAGCCGAGTAGGTATAGGAAAAGCGATTTTATATTTATCCCCAAAAATAATCTTCAATCGAGCGCATGATAGCGCAACATTTCGGACATGATATCGCACAATTTATTTGCCCGGCGCTAGGTTCGTTTTTTTTCCTTTTCTCGGTTGGATTTTCCTTTCCTTGCGAGTTTTCACCTGTAAATACACCATCAGCCGGACCGGATATTATTCGCCTAGGGGACAGAAAAAAAGGCTAAGGAAAAAAGACACACACTCACTTCTCGGACCGTACTTTTTCACGATGGGAATCGTAATTTGTCATGTAACGGGTCGCTTTCGGACTGAATAAGAAAGATAGAAAGTAAAAAAAAAACATCCCACGCAGGAAATGAAAATGGAACGAATGTTTCGATACATTTGCTAGCATACGGTCGACCGTTTCGAAGCTCGTTTTTCTCATGTTTCTGAGAACGCTAGGCTAATTTATACAACAGATAACCGCAATAAAATGCATGTTAATTAAAAAGAATCAATTACAGTGACCTTGACGCGTTAATTGGTTTCGTGGATGAAAAATTGATTACAATATCATAGTGCAGTACCCCGAAAAAACATGAATTATTTCTTGTTGGATTGAATTCTAAGTAAAACGCATAAAGAGGGGTTTCCAGCAACGAATTTTTACATACAAGTAAGACTACGCTATTCGGAAAAAAATAATAAAATCCTAAATTTAATATTACAGACACGAATGCCATATCAATGGTAAATGTCTTTAATAAAAATAATAATAATAATAATAAATTTAAGATTCTTTAATCATACTAAGAACTCTGATTTCGTAACAAGGATTGAACGTTTTCAGTCAAACTCAGGGTGACCACAACTTTTTTCATTTTTAAATTCCCAATTTTTTCCCGGTCATAATTTCAATGTTTTCCAGGTTATGATTTTGTAGTATCATCAACATATTGAAAACTTAAAAAAAAATTAATTGATTTTGTTGTTTATTCACGCATATTAATAAACATTTAGATTAGAGTTGACAAATTCGAGTCATTTTGGGGGTTTGAATCACATTAAAGGGTGATACGGTCAAAATTTGGTCAATATCAACTTGACGTATTTCTTTCAATTTTGCATTTAAAAAACCTGAACACCCCTCATTTCAAAGGTGTGTGTGTGTGTGTTTAGAATGTTGCTCCTATTTTGATTTTGGAATTCACTCTTCAGTTGTCAAAATGCCGTCCAAGGAAAAAGAGCAGCGTATCAAAATTTTACTCGCGCATCGCGAAAATCCGAGCTACTTGCACGCAAAGCTGGCAAAATCGCTAAAAGTCGCCAAATCAACCGTTACAAATGTAATTAAAGTGTTTGGGGAACGTTTGTCGACAGCCAGGAAGTCTGGATCGAGGGGAAATCGAAAACCGGAAGCCGCTGAGAAGACAAAGAGAGTTGCCGGTAGTTTCAAGCGAAACCCTAACATTTCTCTCCGAGATGCCGCAAATAAGCTGGTTGTATCGTCTACAACCGTGCATCGAGCCAAAAAACGAGCCGGACTATCGACTTACAAGAAGGTAGTGACTCCAAATCGCGATGATAAACAAAATACGACGGCCAAAGCGCGAACCCGGAGGTTTTACACGACGATGCTGACGAAGTTTGACTGGGTGGTAATGGACGACGAAACCTACGTCAAAGCCGACTTTAAGCAGCTTCCGGGACAGGAGTTTTATACGGCAAAAGGAAGGGGAAAGGTAGCAGATATTTTCAAGCACATGAAACTGTCAAAGTACGCGAAGAAATATCTGGTTTGGCAAGCCATCTGTAAATGTGGCTTGAAAAGCAGCAGGATCACCTTCTGATTCAGCCGGTACTAACAAAACGACCCAAGTAACCATAAGAACTAAAACATAGCCCTTAATCAACACTATATTCCCATATATAACTCTGTAATAATGCTTGTTTTGCACTATATGCGTATATAATGCAGATTTAATGCTAAAAAGGCGAAATAGCGGGCTGATTAAATGCTATCACAACATAGCCTTTAATAAGCATTACAAATGCTGAATTAGAGCACCATCAAAACGTCATTTTTCGCAAGCCGTATAAAAGCATTAACAATGCATACTTAGAACACATTTTATTTATTTAATTATTATTCTTTAAAAAATTAAAATGAACAAAAATTAAAAAAAAAAAAATTATTATCTACAACATCAATCAATCTGCTGAATGAAGGATTATGCCTGCTTAATGAATTCTTCTATGAAATAAGAAGTGATTATAATTGAATTATAGATTACATTACATAGATACAATTTGAGTCTCGAACCGAGGATCCCGCATTAGTCTTTATCTTTCTTTGCGCCTTTACCATTTCGACCACTCTTGATGCTGATAAGGTGGGTGAAAAAACCCGTACTTCAAGTACTGTTCGGGTCACACCACTCTTAATGCTTGTTAACTTTATAAAGTAGCTCTATATGTGCATATAGTGCTATCATTAGTGCTAATTTTCTTTATTGCTTCTATGCATTAATAATGCTTATATAAAACTGAAAAGCATCATGAATGTTGATATAATGCCAACTTGCATTAGAAATGTTGATTTCCTGCTAATTTGCTTTAGAAATGTTGATGTAATGCTGATTGAGGGTTTTGGCTTAATGCTTATGGTTACTTGGGGAGATCTGTAAAGGCTTACGGTAATCAGCTTTCTCGTTTCGTGCTGCTGTGCAACGAAACTTTCGGTTTCTATACAATGGACAGTTTTTTTCGTCAGTATGTGTCACTCAAAAACTTTAGCTGGTCAAAGTTCCGTAACACTCGTAAATGGTCGGGAACTGTGGAGATAGCCAACTGTCCGGAAAAGAGCCCCGTCGTCTGGACCTTTGGGACCACAATGCAGTCAAACCATCGCACGAGCTGCTTGCTGTCTTCGACCACTGCATTACGCCTCATGAAGCTCTTCCAACCTTCGGGTGAGTTTATTGTGTATTTACTATCTCATTTATTGTTGCATAAATTGTATATTATTTTTTAGCCTACGAGTAAAATTCAATTCGAAGAGGCATTCATCTTCCTTAATTGGCCGGTGGGTTCGGAAGATATCAAATTCTGAATGGTCATTTGATGACACATGACATCTCTTACCCCGCGAAACATATTCTAAACACACCCCCCGGAGCTCCGTCGAAAAAATAGTCCCGTGCCAACATCTGGCTTTTAAAGCCGCCCGGATTTATTACAAAGTCGCATCGTTAGGAGTTTGTAAGAGGTGAGTAGCTAGTTGTAAGGATTTTTTTAAACTTAAATTGTGGCAAAAATATGTACAGTGAGATATTTGAGCCCCAATCTTAGGTCTTAGGCCGATGACAGTGAATGCGATGCGAAGCAGTGAATGTGGATCAACGCGGTAAACCAATTTTAATGGAAATCTCTTTTTTTTCGGGCATTTCATTCCGTTATTCATCCCTAACTATAAATATGTAGGCAAATCATGTTAACAGTGTCAACGCTCGAGCCATTTTGCATCGCATCGTTCTCAGTATGTCATCGGATTCAGACTTTAAAGTTCCTGAATCAGACTGATAACAACAGTTTTTATTTTTGATGATTTATCAATGAAATCATTCTTGAGGGCTCTTTAAGGGGGGGGGTAGGGTCTAACACTTTCAAAAAATCGATTTTTTTATTTTTTTATTTTCTTATTGTAAAACATTTCAAGAATGTTGTGTCAAATTTTCAAGTCAATTGAAGCAAAACTGTAGAAGTTATAGGCCTTTATCTCCTCCTATCTAATACTGCAAGAAAGCAAGAGCAGAAACTTCAAACGCGTTTTTCTCGAAAGCACTTTTTTAAAGTCCGTGGACATCGTCATTTGAAAACTACTTATCCGATTCTTTTCAAATTTGGAACATATTTTCTACATATAAAATACCAGACCCCAACGTTTTTCTTTTTCGATTTTTTCAATTTGGGGAGATTTTACAGGTGAAAAATGGCGGATTTTTAAGTGAAAAATCGTAGTTTTTACTTCAAACAGCCACAAAAATTTCATAAAAATATTTTTAAGTTAAATAAAAACGTTGGGGTCCAGAAAAATATCTATTAAAAATATTTTGCTCTGATTTTTTGACTTCAGATGATTCTGTGCTGAGATACAGTGTCCACCGCAAATCCTGTTTTCTAAAAGGCATCCTCGAAAGTGCTTCGTCACCGGCTCGATTTTCAATATTTTTCTACGAAAAAATTACTAAATGTTCTTTTAACAATGCTTTGTATAATGCAAAAAATTTGAATACATTTGTTTAAACGATAGCTCTAGAAAAAAATCGTGAAAATTGTGTTTTTTTATACCCGTTAGACCTTACCCCCCCCTTAAAACAAACCAGTGATCATCTAAACTGCCTTATTTTTAGAGTTACTGTGTAGTAAGGTCAGTAATGTAGATCCTCCGTAATATAAAGTTCTATGGAATAGATATCATGATTGAATAATGTCAAGTAAATTTTCGATAAATATGATTTATGCTAAATTGCTCTAAATATTTGAAGGTCATTGTGATTGCTAAAGTAAATCAATATGTTTTAAAACTATGGGGGGCTAGTTTTTTTTATTTTGATTTAGGAAAAAATTGGTAAATGATAAAATTTTGATAAAACGCCTAAAAGTTGATCTCTCGACCAAAAGTTAATGCCTGTAGGTATAAATTTTATGGATATTTAAATTACCTTTTTATGAAATAAACACCTTCAAGATTCCGATTGTTGCTAAAGGTGTTCAATGAATCACTCATTCTATTGGATTTTCGTTTAAATGTTTATGCAAAAAACCGAATCATTGCAGACTAATTTAGTCTAGAAGTCTCTGAAATTGCGAAAATATGAAACGATTACAAATCCTTCGAGGTTTGGCTCTTTCAAGTGAGGCAAACCGATAGGGTACACTTTAATAATTCAAAGGTGAGTTAAGCAAAGTTCTATCTTTGAATGTCTCCAACTTCGAGAAATATTCACTTAGCTACCAACGGCTCTTGCTTAAATGATAAAATCTTTTACCATTTTCAGACTGCAGTCACAAGCAAGGAATATACTTCGGAATACCTGATGGAAAACGAGGGCGCATTTTACTGGCCTAAAATTAATGTAAATTTCGACGAACATAAAAGTGACGAAAGATTGTTATACCTTGAATTGAAATTCGATTCAAGTCAATGAGGTTACATCCGGTAAGAAAGAGAATTATTTTATAATGGATACATTTTAAGCATGTCACTTCAAATCTTTACAGTAAACCAAAACCTACAGGAATTCAAATTCGACGAAAGTGCAAATGGTCGCGTCATTGTTTAATTGGAATTTTCGTGGGAACCTGATGGCACGAATAACTCGAGTACTTAACTCAAACGAGGGTTTACTACTGTTCGATCTGCAGGAAATGAAATGGTTCACTTAAGAAAACTTTCAGCCATCATCGCATCAACATATATGTTGGAAATTACTGTGTATAAAACTGATAGATAACAATAGATAACAATAAGTAAGTAACAAAAAGTACCAAATGCGTCAAGCAATAATTTGCTCTACAGGATTGTTAGACGAGATAAGCGCTGCTCTATAAAAATTTTCTGTATGATTTTTTTTTTAAAATTTTATTTATATATTTTTTGGTAACGCTTAAGATCTAGAATGATTTTTACTTCTGTAGGCAATGATTCAGTCGAATATAGAAGTTTGGTTTTGGTTTGCAAAACCGGACTGGTGGTAAAGTTATTAACGACAGATCAGCACAGTGTTTAACAATATTTTTCAATTAACATTTAAATTATGCTTTGAATTCATCATTAGAACCGATTTTAAGTTTAAATTCAGTTGGAATATTTCCATTCAAACTATGTTTTACGAACATATGTCTTAAACGCCTGAATTTACACTTGAATACAGATAGTGATGTCAAGGTAAATAGTTTAACATTATCAGTTGAAAATGTGAGACATTTCCGATTCATGTGAAATGTGTGATCGTATAAAATCAGGTGAATTCTTAGATATAACATTTTTTTATTTGTCAGGCGTTTAGTAATATACATAATAAGAAGTTACAGAAATTGGAAATAATTTTAGCAATTTTTTTTTTCAGGGATTTTTATCCTATTGGATGATTCATCCTATTCATAATTTTAGCAAAATATCTTAAAACCATTTACATTCGTTGCCATAGTGTTGACATAGTGTAATATAAATTTAGCGAATATGTTAATGCTAAGTTCCACAATTCCAGTAATGTCATTTGAACGACACACACATACAGAAACATGTGCAAACACAGAATTAGTTTCGGATTATAGGAATTCAGTTAACAGGAGAATATAAAAAAAAATTACAACATGAAACAAATATAGGTACCTACCATGAACTAAAAACTACAAATTTTAATCTATATATATAAAAATGGATTTCTGTCTGTCTGTCTGTCTGTCTGTCTGTTCCCTATAGACTTGGAAACTACTGAACCGATTTGCGTGAAACTTGGCAGGTGAGGGTATTGAAGGCAGGGGAAGGTTCCTATTGTGGTTTGAGACCCCTCCCTCTCTCATGAAGGGAGGGAGGGGCCTCCCAAACAAAAGACAATTTTTTGCATAACTCGAGAACCAATCAAGCAGATGGTATCAAAATTGGCATGGGGTGGTATTTGGGAACGAGAAATATTTCTATGAATTTGAGATACCCCTCCCTCCTCTCAGTGGGCTGATAGCATGGGGGAGGGGGGCTACCTTACAATTTTTCATATAACTTGAGAACTAATCAAGATATTGAAACCAAATTCGGCATGGGAAGGTATTTGGATACGAAAAATATTTCAATGATTATTTGAGACCCCTCCCTCTTTCCAGTAGAAAGAGAGAGAGGGCCTCTTTCATATTTTTTTACATAATTCAAAAACTAATAAACCAAATGGAACCAAATGTGTCATGGGAGGGTATTTAGATAAGAAAAATATTTCTATGATTATTTGAGACCCCTTCCTCTTTCCAGTAGGGAGATATAAAGGAGCGGGGGGGGGGGGGGCTCTTTTATAGTTTTTTACATAACTCGAAAACTAATTAAGCAAATAGAACCAAACTTGGCATGGGCGGGTATTTGGGAACGTGACATGTTCTAATGATTGTTTCAGACCCCATCCTTTTCCAGCGGGGAGAAAGAAAAGAGGGAGAGGAGTTTCATACAATTTTGACTGCATAACTCAAAAACTACAATAGCAAATGGAACCTTATTTGGCACGGAACGATATTTGGGTACGAGAAATGCCTCTATGAATATTTGGTATCCCTCACTTCTTCCAAGAGATGGATGAAAAGGGGGAGGAGAGGTCTCCCTTACAATTTTCAGTATAACTGGAGAGCTGATCGACCAAATTGAACCTTATTTGATATGTGAGGGTATTTGGATACGAGAAATGTTTCTATTATAAATTCAACTTTTTTTTTACAAAATTCGAAAAATGGACAAAACTTAACATGGAAAATCATGTTGGTATGATTCTATGAGTATCTGACACACCATCCTCCTTTCAGTGAGTAGGTACATGGGAGCGGGGAGGTGAGCCCAATACAATTTTGTTAGCAAAAGTTCTCAATTTATGCTAACGAAGCCAACAAATGGAAAGGTACTTGGTTAGGAGATATGTTTCTACGATTGTTATAGACCAATACGCTTTACAGTGTAGAGAGGGGAAGAAAGGAGGAGGCTCCATATAAATTTGATTGTAAAGCCTCAAAACTCATCAACCATTGGAACTATATTTGATATAAGAGGATTTTTGGGAACAAAAAAAATGGGTATGATTATTAATGATCACGATCACCATTCAGCAGGGGGTAAAGGGAAGGACAGGAGCGGGGGCCCTCTTATCAGTTTTTTAGCATAAATCCAGAACATATCAAGCAAAAATAACCATATTTTATAAGTTAGATTACTTGCGAACAATTTATTTGAGACTCTCCTTTTTTAGGGCGAAGCTTAAGGAAACAGATTAAAATTATCAGATCTTCAACACTAATCTAAAGATCAAGATTCAGAATATAAGTTTAAGTTATCTTTGTGTTGCAATTCGAAACTCCAGCTACAGCTCTCATTTTATAGCGGTTGCTTATGAATTATGTCATAATTTGATTTAAAACAATGCCAACAAAACAATATTTTTTTAAATAATTTCTGAAAACATTATTTGATTTTGAAAGGTGTAGCAAAGCACACCGGGTCAGCTAGTATTTTAATAAAACTAACTTTCAATGGGATCAGCGTTTATGTTTTGCTACATCGAAGATGACATTTCCACACTGATGCTTTCAAGAAAAGTTTGAATAAGATTAAAGAGCATTTCCATACACATTCCACAACAAAATTATACCACCCTTCGTGAGAGAATTATATGGTAGGAGCATGCTTTTCTCATAGACTAAATTTTTACATTTCTTTTTATAGATTTTCACAAAAATAAATTTTCATTGACATAAGTTTTGGTAAATTTTCACTGTTAACAAAATACTGGTAATTAAACGTTATTTTAGTTTCAAATTAAAAAAAATTATAGAAAATTCTAGTACTTTTCCGATAATTTGAAACTAAACTAGCGTTTAATTACCAGTATTTTTACTAACAGTGGAAATTCACTAAAATGTATGTCCACAAAAATCTATTTCTCCAAAAATTTCTGAAAACCAATGTAATTTTTGCAACGATCTAAATTTATGTCGAAACAGATGGTTTACTTATGTGCGTCCAATTGGATATAAATTTACATCATCTATGATGTAATATTATGTCGAATATGTCATTAAACTTTAGTCTTAGAATTTGTGGCTTCATGCGTTTCTGTCTTTCACTGCTGTAATTTTAGGTCAAAAGTGATGCTTCAATTATGTGCATCAAATTTGACATAAATTTACACCAAAAAATTAATAGTGTGTAGATAAGCATATTAAAGAAATGTATTTAATAAAATACAACACTTTGTTTTGTGAATAACTTTTGAATGCATGGATGGACATTGATCAAGGTTATAATTAACCTATCTAGTAATAGAATGAAAACATGTCAAAAATTTGGTGAAAATTTGGTAAGTAGTTTTAGAAATAGGGTCCAATACAGAAACTGACTTATAAGCTGGCCTAACTTAACTTCTAAAAGATAAAAAGTTACCCACCGGAAAAATAAACAAAATATGGTGGTCAAATTGTGCGCAAAATATTTGACCCGCTAGGATAACCAGTTTATAAGCACCTGGAAGGTTTCCAGCAAAAAAAATATTTCAACAAGTCTCGCCTTGATGTTCCGGAGATAAACAAGGAATCGCGTTTTTTTTCTCCTTCCGTGGAAATTTTGATGTTTGTTAATTTTTCTAGTGTAAATTATTGAAAAATCTTGGCAACAAAACTTTTATCAGATAGCCCGAATACGTGTTGTATTGTGATTTCTTTGGATAAAAAGAATCGCTTGCAAATTATTTCAGCTGACAACAATTTTCATGAATCTTTTACTTCACCTTGCGTTGTACGTTCTTGAATGATTTAAATGATTTAGTAGATATACTATCAAGTCACCATTTACCGCCCAAAATCACCCTTTTGTGTGTATTTCGAAAAAACTGGAATTTTTTCTCCAAAAATAAGACCTGTTTTCTGTGTCGGCATCGTTGTTCGACCATTTTACTGAAAAATCATCACTTAATTATGCTAACTATAGCCAGAAATAAAATATTTGGTTTTTCGTTTCCGGTCAAATTATTGAATTCGACGCCTGTTAGCGAACTAAGCATAACTGTGCTCCTAGGGAAAAAGGGGTTTTGTTTACTAAATAGTACCTATTTGTCCTACAATCGACTTGAAATGATAGTTTGATTTTTGTAGAAAAGATTTGCATCGGAAATTTTTTGATTTTTTCAATAGTTGTTGTTTTTCGAAGTGTTTAGTGATGGGCGGTAATTGGTGTATAAAAAAAGTGTGGGTTCCTAATAACCGGTCACGACCAATTTCTTTGTTTTTAACGCATGTATTGTGTCAAAAGTGTAAATTGTAAGCAGCATTTAGTTTGATTACGTTAGAAAATGATGTTTTATCGCTAAAAGTAACCGATTACTTGAGGCTGTTTGCCGGGAATCATCATTTTGTCAGTCAACGCACTTTGTTAAAATTTGTACAAAATTTGCGGGAAAGATTTCACAAAATGTATTCTCTGAAGATCCAAAATATGGTTTTGACAGCTCGTTACATGGACAATATTAAAAAGAACATATTCCGTGTTGTTAGATAGTTTTTCCTTAAGAAAACATTATCGATAACCGAAAAAGTCGAGTGGGCGGTAATAGGGCCAGTTGAACACCTCAACGTTTGGTTAATTATTTTCAAAAGCGTACATTTTTCGCATTCCACTAATTTTTTTATTTAAAGTAGAGCAGTTTTGAGATGTATTGGAAAAGAAAGCGTATAAAAATCTGCCGTCGTTTTTTTATAACACATGTTTGAAGTTGAAAAACCGCTTAACTGGGCGGTAGATGGTGACATGATGGTATTTTGTTTTACGTTTCCGTTAGCGACCATTGATAAGTTTGTTTGTTTGGATTTTTCCTGAGAATCAAATGTGAGTCATTGTTGTGAAATTATTGCAAGGCCCAAAACGTAAAAAGGTATAAATAGTGAGAGTTTTCGGTGTCCGGTCGAATCTGGTCCTACAATGTCCACGTAATAGCAGACAATTTTTTCCACGTATACAAAATCAAGAAGGACTGACTCTTTCATGAGATGGACATTTTAAAACAAACACGACACTGTAGTCATCACTTTTTTTTTATTCAGGCTGTTGGAAAGCGAATTAATGATAAACGATATATCTTCTATCCTAAGTTTTTTGGAGTTGAGCAGACAAAAAACTCAATTTTTCTTTCACAAAAAGTCCATCGAATTTTTTTTCAAATTAATTTTTTATTCGAAAAAATGCAGAATAAATATTTTCCAATTCGTTTTCACTGGATGATGATCATTATGATGATGATGATGGATTCATGATCGTTAAAATAATCAAAAAAAAAAATATATCCTATATTTTTATATAACGTATAGCTTCTAACTCCAGTTTTTTTGGACACTTAGTGAAAAATTAATGACCATTTCGTAGCTAACCTACAGTCATTTTATTGAAATAAGTTTTTTTTTAGGCTTCTAATAACGGACAACTGAAGTGTTATATATTGTCTAAAAAACATATTTGAGTTATATTACGGGGTTCCTAACTATAAAATTTGTACAAACAAGAGAAATATAGCGGTTTCAGCCAGGAGTGTCAAATTGACACTCCAGGTACTTTTGAGAGTAAACATTTCTGCGAAGGATTAGAGTTTATAAAATTTTCAAGATACCAAATCCAAAAATAACTAAAATTGTAACAAATTTTAAAATTTAAACATAGTAATTTATACAAAATTAAAAAAAAGACAGTCATCTAAATTAAGAGCTCTGGAACATTTTGTACAATTTTTAAAGCAAGAAGCAAAATTTTCGGATATATATGAAAAGTATCGATATTTTGATTGCAACTTACTATCTGCTTCAGTGAGCGTTTTCGATTGATGAATTTGTATCTCTAATATGTAGTGTGAGCCTACTTGGTTGAATAATTCTACTGAATCAAAGCAATCGAAAGATTCCCTTTAATTCAACCACAGTAAAAGAAAAGTTCAGGTATTACGATAATAGCTTACCATAAGGTTGCCAGATTGCCCGGTTTTATCCGGGTTTGCCCGGTTATTTAATGCTAAATTTGAGAACAGTCCGGCCCGGCCCTGCCCGGTTGCCCGGATTCCATTGAAAAATGCCCGGATTTTTCCCGGATTTATTCACTTTATTTGGCAAATGAAACAAAAAAAAAAACAACAAACAGCTAAAAAACGAAATTTTTTGAGCAAGTTTTATAAAAATAATCATGAAAGGTTTTTTGGAAGCCTAAAATACGGTTCAAAATCTATCGATGAGTTTTAGTAAAAAAATGTTTTTTTTTTTAATTTTTTTTCTGGATTTTTGTTGAGGAATTTCTGAGTTTTGACAAAATCAGCCCGGATATTACCCGGATTTATGGTCGTCAATTTGAAATCGAATGCCCGGATTTTGCCAGGTTTTTATATAAAAATTGCCCGGTTTGTCCGGCCCGGATACGTGCTGAAAAAATTCTGGCAACCTTAGCTTACCATCTTCTTCTGTAAGTGGGGGGGTGAATCTTTCGATTGCTTTGATTTAGTAGAATTATTCAATAGACTGAGTCGATTTGGGGTCATTTTTGAATTTCTCAAACCCTGGGGTCTCAAAAGCTTCGTTTTGGTCCAAAACTCATCCATGATTTTTTGCAGAATTTTTAAGTAACGTTTACATGAGTAAATTTGAACTTTTAGGTTTGTATGGGAAAATTGAATATTTTGTACTGAAAAATCAACATCATTTTTGTTTCTTCTGTGGAACCGAGCCTGCTAAGGCGGCATCCATAAATTACGTAACGCAAAAAATGCACTTTTTTGACCCCCTCCCCCCCGTATGTCACAAATTGTCACGCTTGGACATACCCCCCTATGAAAATTACGTAACGCTGATAATTACCCCCCCCCCCATCTTTTCATGTTTTTGAATAATAGTTTTCGATGGTAAGAAAAGATTTTAATATAAAATTTATTAACGTTCTTCGAAACGGAATTAATATCTATCCAAATCGCTTCTTAGTACTCATTGATGATAACTATCTGATAAAATAAAATGATTGTCTTATTACTAGTTGTTCTGTGCTTGATCTACCTAGTTTAATTTATTTTGTTCAAGGAGCAAAATAAATTAAACAATTATGTAAAATACACCCCACTAAGTAATATTCGTCGGAACAACCAAAATTGCATTTTTTAAATTAATTGAGAAAAAAATAGTAAAATTTCCGTCTTAAAGTTGAATAGAGTTCTTGGGGGTAAATGTTTATATCTAATATTCGGTTTTCTAGCGATTATTTCTTGGATATTCAATACACAGTTTAAGGAGTCTATCTAAGAATCATTAAAAAAGGGAAGGTTACATGCCAGTTTAATCATGTTGAAGCTTACAAATTTTAAGCTGATTCTGGTGGACTTATCATTCTGCAAAAATTGCATGACATCATAATAGCTGCGATGAAACTAAAATTTTTAAGGAAAAAATCGTTACGTAACGATGAGCACACCTCCCCCCCTCCCCTATGTCACAATTCGTAACGCTCGAGCTTACTCCCTCCCCCCCCTAGGAGCGTTACGTAATTAATGGATGCCCCCTAATGGTTTTTGTGCCAATTTATAAAATTCCGAAGGGAAATTTTCCGCTGAACAACTTTGTTGAATATCATAACTTCGTATCTTTTTAGACAAAAAAGTTATTAGCTATTTAACAGGTGTATGTCTTTTTGTATTGATAAATCATGAATTCAATTGACACCACTGCTTGTGCCCCTCGAAGTATGGCATGAAAAGTGGTCTTGCAATACTTCGCTAGGCACCCAGCAGTGGTGTCAATTGAATTTCTTGCTTATCAATGCCAAAAGACATACACCTGGTAAAGAGCTAATAACTTTTTTTTCTAAAAATATACAAAGTTATGATATTCGACAAAGTTTTTTTTTTTTTTGCTTAACTATTTATTGGCTTCACCTCTATTACATAACCGGCCAAGTGTTGTAAAAAAAATGTTTTTTAAAGATCTATGTTACATGTTATAATCAAATCAGCTATCACTTTATATAATTCAAAATCTTTGTGTTTCAGAATAATTTCTAAATCCGGAATAATACGTTTATCAATCAAGCTTCTCCAAAGTGGTCTACGATGAGTTTCATATTGACTGCATAGAAAAATAATGTGGTTTGGATCTGCTAAACCTTCACCACACGTACACGTTGCATCTGCGATTATTTGATTCCGAGCCAGATGAGCAGGAACTCGAGAATGGTTAGTGATGAGCTTGGACAGGATAACAATTTGCCTTCTATTCATGTTCGCCGTGTAGAACCATGGTTGTAAAGTTACACGAGAGCAAATTCCGAAGCAAAAACGGCCCTTATTCGCTGTATTCCAAGAATTTTGCCAAGATTGAAGTACCATTTGACGAGCCGGAAAAGCGATGTCGAAAGTTGTGAATTCGTAGTCTCCTGAAGATCCATTGATGCAAGCTGACTTGGCCTCCTGATCAGCTAATTCATTGATTGGTATACCTCGGTGAGATGGTACCCATACCAGATGAACCTGTGAACCCAGCATTTCGATTTGGCTTATGGTATATTTAATTTCGTACCAAGCTACAGGGTTTGAAGGCTTAATACTTTTTGCTTGAAGACTCGAAAGGCAGCTTAGACTGTCTGATAGAATGACAAATACTCCATTTGGCGAAGAACTAAGAATAGCTTTGACTGCTTCTCTGATAGCTAGTAATTCCGCCATGTAAATCGACGCTGACACCGGAATTTTTATGCTGGCAATTCGGTCACCAGATTGATTAACTACCGCATAACCAGTTGAGGTGATATCCTTAGAGCCATCAGTCCCAAGATGGTTTGCGTTGCTGTACGTGTCCTCGAGGTATCTGGTTACTACCTCTGCAGTGGATCCCTCACGATCTTCCGCTAGTATGTTGCGAACCGCAGTATCAACTGAAATATATTTTTTGCGAACTTCTGGACCAAATAAGAAGCACGGAAGGTTGCGAAGAATTTTGATTGGGAAGAATTCGTTGTATTTTTTAATTGCTCGATGGAGACCGTTGGTTTCAATTCCACAGCTCAAAACGGGTGTTACATATTGCTGATTCCAGCTTTCCAAAGACGCTCTCCTATTCACAAACCGCATAGTCATCATCTCTCGTCTGTTTCGTAAAGGCATCAGTCCAGCTACAACTTCAAGGGAACCAGTGTGAGTTGTTTTAGTGGATCCCAAACAAGTTCGAATGGCAGCCCATTGGATTCTGTCCAGAACCAGTGCGTCTTTTTGAGTGATATCGGTCATAAAAATACAACCATAATCTAGTATCGAGCGGATGCAGGTCTTTAGGATACATATCATGGATGTTGGGTGTGCTCCCCAATATTGCCCAGATATGCTGCGCAAAAAGTTTAAATATGGTGTAACCCGTTTCTTAGTTTGTTGGATGTGGTAAGACCATGTCAAATTTCTTGTAAAATGCATCCCAAGTAATTTCAAAGATCTGACATATTCTACTATGTTTCCATCAACTCTGACGTCAGGTGGTGGATCTGGTTGATTTTTAGAAAAAAGAAGGCATTTACATTTTGTAGGAGATAGATCTAAACCCAAACTTTTGATTTGGGAAGCAAATATGTCAACTGCTGTCTGGAGTCTTTCGCAGCTTCGATCAAGCAGTTTGCCTCGTACAGCGAGAGTTGTGTCATCGGCGTAATTAATTTTAATTACTCCGGCAGGAACAGCTTGTATTGCGCGACTGATCACGACGTTAAAGCAAATTGGGCTTAGTGGAGAACCTTGGGGCAAGCCTTTCCACGTTGTCCGTGAGATAGTTTGAGAGTCCGTGTACGCATGAAGGATCCGTTCTTCAAACAGATGAAAAATACTACTTACAATGCATTCGGGAATCGCCATTGCTCTAAGTTCGCTGATTAGAACATCTATTTCCACATTGTCGTACGCACTCTTTATATCTAAGCTGCATAAGACAACATGTTCCCTTTTCGTTAAAGCTTCCGAAGCATTGTTTACCAGCGGAAGAAGAGCATCCATCGTGCCTCGACCCTTTCGAAAACCATTGATTTCGTCTGGGAATAACAGGTTACTTTCAATATAGTGCTCCAGCCTTTCCTTGATAATCAATTCATAGATTTTCCTAAAACAAGATGCTAGTGCTATAGGACGAATTGCATTCACTGAGGTTGGCTGTTGTCCTGATTTTGGAATAGCTACGATTTTGAATGTTTTCCAGATAGTGGGAACCCTACCAGTGTTGAAAATGTGGTTGTATATCAGTAGGAGTTGACGCGCAGCTACCAAAGGTAAGTTTGCAATCACGGAATACGGAACACCGTCTACACCAGGACTCGAGTCTTTTCCAGACTTCAAAACGGCCTTCATGTCATTCATAGTGATGTTGGAGATTGATGGATCACAGCATAGACATCTTAAAAATATTGGCGTTGATTTTTTGGCGGCTGAAGGTGCCAATTTTTCCATGAGCTGGTTTATAACATTCTCGGGTATACATTGGTTGCTGTTCGAGTTACTGCGACCAGTAAATTTTCTGGCCATTCTCCAAAGCGTGGTTAAAGTCGTGGTACTATCACAGGAGTCACAAAATGTTTTCCAACTTTTCGACTTCTTTGCTTTCACCATCGTTCTGAAGTCACGTTCAGCTTTCGCGTACACTTCATACGCGTCGGCTGAAAGCTCCCGTTTCCATGTACGGAATGCATTCCTCGTCGCACGTTTTGCTTCGGACAATTCTTCGTCCCAGTAAGGTTGCGGGATTTTGTTTTCCAACGGGGGTTTATTTTCCGGTGTCGATCTAAGAAGAGCTTGCCAAATTTTATCAAAAAAGACGTCGAATGATGGTGGTGCTGGCATATCCACCATGGAGGATTCAATAATTTCGGCAAAACACTCCCAGTTGGTTTTCCGAACGTTGATTCCATTATACGGTTTTGACGATCCTGTTGCATTCCATTGAACCAATATTGGAAAGTGATCACTTCCGTTCGGAGAGTCCAAAACATTCCAGTCAAAGCACAAACTAAGATCTGATGAAACAAGCGTGATATCGATAGCGCCCCACGACCTGTTAACATCATACCTAGTTGGCTGACCGTTGTTCAGAACTACAAGATTCGCAGCTTCAATTGCCTGGTACAAACGATGACCACGGGTGTTCTCGCTTTCACCTCCCCAGAGATGATGTTTGGCATTAAAATCACCTCCTATGATACAAGGTTTTGGGACCGATCGCAAAAATTGTTCCAGTTGTTCAGCTGTGACGTCAGATTGTGGGTGAATGTAAACGGATACGACTGTGATAGTTCCTATGCTACTGCGGAACTGACAAGCAACATGGTGCAATTCACGATGTGACGGTATTTCATCATATGCAAGCGGTTGAAAGTCAGATCGAACTGCAAGTGCAACGCCCATTGCATTTCTTCTGACATCTTTTCGAAAAACGGTATGATGCGGGATATTAAAGTGCAAAGAGTTATCGAGATGCGTTTCACTAAGTAATATTACATTACTTTCGTGGGTGTTAATTAGATGTATTAGTGTTGGGCGTTTACTAATCAAGCCTCTGCAGTTCCATTGTAAACAACGGAGCGGTGTTATGTTCGATGTATTATTGCTCTACGTGGCAGTTATCATAAACGCAATTCCCCCAAAAAACTGCGTATTTTTTCGTTCAAAATAGCGCCTATTTTCGGGAGAACCATATCTTGAATTTTGGATATTTGTTCCACATCTGCTTCGTCGATTTGCATAGCCTTTACCACGACTTCGATGACTTCTTCGGATTCGATGTTTGATTGGATCGATTCGCAAACCCCTTCCGAAATATTTACCTCGAGTTGGGGAAGCTCCTCGTCCGAATCATTTCCTAAGCGGCGTTTACTCGGCGGACCATTAACGTGTTGAGTGGTTTGGCAAGAAACATCAATCGTTGGTTTGGGTAGTGTTGTGAGTGGAGCAGAATTTGATTCTTGGATTTGAGAGTTGTTTGTTGTTGTTGGTGTTGCACAAAACCAATCAATCTTTCCTTGTGAGAAAGTGTTTTCGCGTTCTTTATCGTTTTTCTTTTTTTGTAGGATCTTGGGGCATGACTTGAAATCGTTTGCCCGATGCGGGCCTAGACAATTAACACAACGCGGGGAGGCTGTAGAGCATTCGTGTGTGTTATCTTCTTCTTCTTCCACTGTGCTCAAGCAACTGTTGCATCGTCGAGAGCTTTTACACGTTTTCTTGTCGTGTCCTAAACGCCAACAATTTCCGCATTGGCGCACTGGGTAAACATATTGTTTAACCGGATATAGGACTCGATTCACTTCTACATGTTGCGGCAGGATTTTACCTGCAAATGTTAATATTACCGTACCCAAGGCAATATCGGTTCCGTCGTCCAATTTTTTCACAATACGACGAAATTGCACTATATCCGGGTTACCAGATTGAAACAATTTGCACTTGTCGTACACTTTCGCAGTCTTCAGTTCCTCATCTGTAACCTCAGGTTCGATGTAGTCGACAAAGTTGTTCAGCGGAAAATTTCCTGTAAGAAATTTATAAATTGGCACAAAAACCATTAGCAAGCTTGGTTCCACAGAGGAAACAAAAATGATGTTGATTTTTCTTTTTTTTTTTTTTGTATGGGTTTATGAGCTACCTGGCTGACCCGGAAAGGAAAAACAGATCGGGGGACAGAAGAGGAAAATTTACATGAGAGTAGAATAGCAGAGTAGGATAGCAGCAGCAGAGCCCGAGGGTTCTGAAGCACCAGTTGAGGGAAGCGTTAAGATAGTGCTCGACGGACTGGGACAATTGGGTCCTACATGAGCTTCGAGTTAACCCAACCTCCAATTCAACCGAGCAGTAACAGTATGGTAGCAAAAGTTATCATATGCCAACGCCTCGATATCATTGTCAGAAGGGTTCACTATCTTACCGTAGTTGAGTTGTCCCTACCTGTCACCTAACCTTACTCGATGCAATAACTTTGAATTTATTATCGTTTTAGATTGACTAAAATAACATATTTTTCGAATTCAGAACAAAACATCTAGATAAGAAGCAATCTCTCAATGCAGCAATTAATAGAATTTCGCTAAACACAAATAATAATTGTACCAAATATTTTGGAAATTAAAAAATAATATAGAGATACAATTATGAATTGCATGTTCAATATCTTTTGTACTATCATTGACTTATCAAAATAACAGGATCTAAACCATAATGCAAATTGCGATGCTGTTCTTCTAAAACCTCATTGCTAATTTTGAACAACTTAACCCCGATATTATTTTCCTGGACGAGTAGGTTCTTGTTTATCAAAATCATACCTTCTATATTCTACATCCTTATTTGAATTTCAAACCTAATCAAGCTATAAGATTGAACTACAATAAAAAAGTATTAAAACTAGAAAGAACTATGCTGTTCTTCTAAAATCTCGAACATTTACAACTTCACAGAACAACTTTCCTCAATATGTTTCGGATGAAATAAATTACACTCCTATTTATAAATCTCCAATATTATTTTGCTGGACTATCATCTATCTTTTACTTCATTATTTGACTTTCACACCTAACCAAAAAATAGACAATTCTATCAAAAAGTATTCAAACGAAAAGGAATTTTTTTGACAGAAAACTATCTAAACAGCACCTTGATCCAATAAGCCTCTAGTTCTTGTAAAATGCTTGATTTAAGAATAAGCCTTCGAAATTCATAAACCGCAAATGCACACTTACTAGAGCATTGGGGAGAAGGAAACTATTACTTTACCTTGCCTAGTAGCACATTGAACATTGAATACCTGCCAATTGTTAACATCCTCATCCAACTAATTCTTGTACAATTAAATTGCCTACCTAATTTTGGCAGTTATCATTCATTTACAATACTGTCTATTCTAATCTAACTTGCGCATGGTGGAAAAGTGGAAATATCAACATTAAGACCACTAATTGTGATATTTCCACTGCGCAATGCTGTTGTTGTCCAACGGAAGGGAGGGCAAGTGTTTCAACTCCCATTCACCTTATCAACATGGATCATCAAAGAAAAAGTATACGATATTGGATCACCTTTTAATTTATTTTCTATGATCTCATATCGAATCAGGCTACGTGCAACCGCCCTCTCAGGTTTATGTTAGTTTAGAGTCTGTTTCCAAACCGTTAACTTCCATAAACACAGTAATGCACGCCGTCGCCGTGACCGATTACAGCCTAGGGTACGGCTGATGTTGATTTTTCAGTACAAAATATTCAATTTTCCCATACAAACCTAAAAGTTCAAATTTACTCAAGAAAACGTTACTTAAAAATTCTGCAAAAAATCATAGATGAGTTTTGGGCCAAAACGAAGCTTTTAAGACCCCAGGGTTTGAGAAATTCAAAAATGACCCCAAATCGACTCAGTCTATTATTCAACCAAGCAGGCTCACAACACATATAAGAGTAAAACTGGTAAAACATGGATTATTTTCAGAGTTGGCAAAATTTTGATTTTTTTTTATCAGAAAATTGAAATGGGGAAATAGCAAAATATTTTAAAGTCTCTCAAAATGTTAACTTTGAAGTTTTTTCAAAAATTCTTAATACATTTTCTAGATGGTTTGAATGTAAAATAGCTGTCAAATTCAAGTAACAAAACAGTATATTAATTAGTTTTCTATTAGTTGAAAATTTATAAAATCATTAAAAAATAACGAGAATCAAATTTCATAAATAGAAGAAAAAAATGATATTTTGACGGATTGTTTTTAAAGCTTCATAACGATCGACTGACAAAATGATGCTCAGGCAAAAGAATGTTAGTCATTTCTATGACTTGGTTGTTTATGAACAGTGGACAGCATTATTATGAGGAAATGATGGTGTCTGTTTTAACAACTGGATACATTTTCGTTTCTGTTAATTGTCTGAAGAGACGAAAAATATAGAAGAAACGGAGCCTGTGTTGCTTAATTTCGAAATATGCTTTACTTTGACTACCATTAGTCGAACACGGTTAATCAGGTTACAGTCAAATTGTATTTTCTGGAACCTAATTATAATTTTGTAGCGATAGGCTGGTGTTAAATTAAAAAAGAACAATTACAATTACAATGACATTTGTATGTGGGCTCATTATGAAAGGATACTGCTATTAAAATGTGGGGGACCATTTACGAAATATTAGTAGGTATAAGTTGTGTAGATATTGTTAGTTTTGTTTACCAATTTTTTTATTACAACAATAAAAGATGTCATTGCTGGAATTTCTAAATCCTAAAGATAAATATTTAGAAACACGTGCTTAACCCACCCACTCCCCCGGGTGCATTTTCGATAATCCAGTTGGAAATTCCCCTCTCGATTATTGTAATCTCTTTGACCTACCTTAAAGAAAACTGGGTTCTTCACATACGCAGCATCCATGAAGATAGGAAAAAAAATCTCACTTCACTCCCACAACGCGCGAAGAAAGGCAAAAAACAAACCCCCCAACCACTGACGGCACTGGCAAAAAAAAATCCAACTAGAAAAAATCACTTGCTTCTGTTTGTCCTTGTAGGAATCGCGAACGGCGGAAAAAAGAACGGAACGCGACCCACCACTATTTTCCACCCAAATTTTCTTTACGCATCGAAGAAACAGGATTTCGTAGCTCACTTGTCGCCATCTTTGGCCTAAACACTCAATAATAATTGAAACTGGTGCAATTACTAGGAATGCACGCCACACGAGAGCCTCACACCATAAGCCAATAAAATATGGAACCGTACCGATTGTATAGAAATTTCGATTTTAGGAAGTCGAATCCCGAAATTTTCAACAGGCACCTTCGCACGAAATGAAATTACCAAACTGAGAAAATTCTCTTATGCGACGCACGGCAGAAAGGGACGGCCTTATGATGTGCGATTGCACAATGCCGCCCGGTGAACTCATCCTTCGTACTAAAGCGGGCCAGCAT